>NC_083337.1:155372498-156013317 GCF_019175385.1 Lycium barbarum | reverse complement strand
GTCTGTGGCAAAATTTAAACCCCCAAAGTGTAGTCATTTATGTAAAATTCCCTCTTTTTTTTTGCTCAACTTCCTTTCTTCTTTCTCCCCCAAACTTGGCACATACTGAGCAACTAAAATCATTGCTCTAGCCTCTAAACATTAACAAAATCAATTTTCCTTGAAATGGCACTAAATATAAAACGTAACTTCTAATACAACAATATCTTAAAAAACCATCTTTATCATTTACAACTTTTCATCTGTTTCTTACATATAAACACACTAATCTAAAAATAAAGGCATCACGAGTCAAAGTTCAACAGAAACAAAAAAAAAGAGTATAATATGAGATTATGAATAGAAAAAAAATTGTGAGACTTCGATTTGTTTATCATGTATAAAATTATATTAAATGATTTATATGTAACGATACTAATCACATACCCAAATGTTTGTGAGTGTTACTGCATCTCCACGGCTTCTCCCTTCAAAGCAATCATTTTTGCCGCCTTCGTAGCCATGTAGTCATTTTTTGTTGTTAAAATTGTCGTTAATCTCATACTGTTGAGTGAAATTTTGGTATCTTCTATCGATGGGTATGACATTTTTTTAAGATTTAGCCTCATAACACCAAAAAGCTCTCCCCATAATTTTAAATGAGAACTTGAGAGAAAGTGTACTACTCTTTCATTGGCACTTCATTTTTATGGTGAGGAGAGCCATTACGCCTTTATTTACTTTCACTTTATCACATTGAATTTAGCGGTGAAAACTGAAAGTGAGAATTAGATGGAACAGTAAGATGAATGAAATCTGTCATTAAAATAAAAATAAATAATTGAATAGGTGAAAATGAAATAGAAGCAAGAAAGGGAGAATAAATCCAAAACGGTGCGTGGGATAGTAAAAGATAAAGTTAGACAATTAATGTAACTCACGCTCTAGAGAGTAAAAAGGCACCAGAAGTTATAAAGTAGTAAACGGTTTTGGTTCCGAAAAGGCACCATCATTTTAAAAGAGTAATTTTTGTGCTTGAGAAAACTCAAAAAATTGAGAATTTTTTTTTAGAAATTCTAGCTTAAGGGAGTGCCACATCACCTGCCCCATGTCTTTGCTTTATACATTTATATAGATTAGATGCTACTGAAAGGTAAAAAAAGTGCATTAAGAAAAAAACATCCAAACATTATCTTTCCATCAGGAAAAAAGAAAAAAAAAAAGACAAAATACAAAAGCAATCATCCAACTAAAATGCAATTTTGTATAATAAAAACACCTTACATATAAGAATTTTACATATCGACAATACATAATTAACAGACAAACACAAAAAGAAAGGAGCAAAAAGCTTCAACAATTAATTTTCCAAATGATCAGAATTTCTAATAATCATAATTAAGTTGGTAAGAAAAAATCAACTCAATTCAAAGGAAACAAACTAACAAAAATGATTCGGAGAGATATGTAAAGAGAATTCTCACCTGAATTTAGTTTGAAGACGATTATGGAAATAATAGATTATGATTTATAAATTCGTACATTTGGAGCACTTTTAAAACCAACACAAAACTAAACTATTTAAATACTAACGAAGAAGAATTTCAGCAATTAGTAAACTTAGAAGTGGGGAGAGGGGGAGTCCTTTGCTTTTACTAAGAAAAAATTACTACAAATTAATCACAATTAATTACCGGAAGGAGTCAAGAGGAGTAAGTTATATCAGACGTGGGGAGTGGGAAAGTTCTTTGTTTTTCTTTGTTAACTTCATAATTAGTCATTGCCTTTATTGATATTAATTTTGTCATTATAGGTAAACATTAAATTCTATAATAATCACATAAATATATTAAATTCTAATAAAAAATTACTTAAAAGCCAAAAAAATGAGAAAAAAGATAAATGCTAATGGAGGCTATAGAGAGGTGCCACATAGGATTGTCCATGCCTAGCTTTATATTATATATAGATGGTTAGCTAGCAGAGTACGTAATATGTACTAATAAATGCTAATTATAGGGAAACAAATGTTAATTGTTCCTCTTGCTTTCAGAATGAGGATTAAGCGTTGATTTTTGCAAGTAAGTGAAGTGTATAGTTCAAACATAGAAATTTTCTTAAACATTTTCAACAAGTGAAGTGTATAGTTCAAACATAGAAATTTTCTTAAACATTTTCAACAGTTGAGAGGAAGAGGAAAATGTGTAATTAGGAGAATCTTTATTGGTTTGTATTAAAAGACTGAATTGATTACTCAAACGTGGACGGTAGGAGCATTCATTTTTGTGAGGCCTTTTTTTAAATCATTTACCTGATTTATTATGTAGAAAAAAACTCAAAAAAACTCCAAAAGTACACATAAAAGCTAGAATATAAATGACATAAAGTAAATAGGCAAGAACTAGAAGTAAAATGGAGTACTTGTGATATTTCATATGAACTCAATAATGGTGTGTTGTTACGAAAGAGTGAGGATCCTTTTCCTTCTCTATGAAGTTATACTTAAATTTCCTTTTGAACAATGTAAAAGTACAATTGTACAGTGCGAAAAAAATTACTCAACAGTGTAAAAATCCTATTATACAGTGTTTTGGGACTGGCTTTGTGCTCGAGGTTGAGTGAAGTCTGAAATTCGTTGTGATTGCAGACCAGCTGTAAAGTGGGTTGTGACCAAGGAGAAAAGACCAAGGATGACACCTTTTCATCCTTGCAAATATAATCACTCACTTTTAATCCAGATGATATTTCTACAAATATATTTCAACAATTACTTCAATCAAATTCAGCTTAATTTTACTACAATTAAATAAAATAAATATGACATCCACATTTCAATTATTTAAATTAAATACAGTAAAAAGATGAGATTATCTATATTGAGAGAGAGATTTTTTTTAATTTTTTTTTTTTTGAGAGAGAGGAGATGTTACTAGCTCAACCAATTAGCTGGACGGCCATTTTTCTAAAACATGCTAAATAGAGTCCAAGTTGAAGTTAGAAAGTCGTGTGAGCATGAGGTTAATTATTAGGAGGATTACGTGCCTCTTTATTTCCTGTGGTTAGCTAGCAGAGTAAGTAATATGTACTAATAAATGCTAATTATAGGGAAATAAATGTTAATTGTTCCTCTTGCTTTCAGAATGAGGATTAAGCGTTGATTTTTGCAAGTTTGAAATTTTCTTAAACATTTTCAACAGTTGAGAGGAAGAGGAAAATGTGTAATTAGGAGAACCTTTATTGGTTTGTATTAAAAGACTCTATTGATTACTCAAACATGGACGGTAGGAGCATTCATTTTTGTGAGGCCTTTTTTTAAATCATTTACCTGATTTATTATGTAGAAAAAAACTCCAAAAAAAAAAAGGAGAAAAAAGATACCAAGGGAGGTCATAGAGAGGTATTATATAGAATTATCTAAGCCTATATATATATATATATATATATATATATATATATATATATATAGATTAGGAATAACATGTGTGCTGAAGATATGAAAGCATGATTGGTTTTACCCCACATATCATGCTGAGATTAGAATCAAAACATGATTAGTTTTACGTTTTCAGGACTTCCTACTTCATTAACCAACCCCAGCAATTATTAAAATCAGGTCACCTGTCATCTCTTATTCGGTATGATCCGCCAAAAATGAACGAGTTTAATGTTTTCTAAATCTGAATCCTCCTAGTTTAGTTTAATTTGAATTTCTTGATCTTACCTAGTCTTATTCTTATCTTTACACATTTATTAAAAATCAGACAGTTGTTGATTACGAAAATCAATATTTGGGGTATAAATGTGTCTGGATCATATTTTCGGAAATTCTGTTGGGATCGAAATATCAGAGCGTCATGCGGAACCTATCAATTGCAAATCTTGAACGACGATAAATAAGACGACAAAGAAAAGTATACTAAAAAGTCATAATATTCTAATAGGGTTTGGTCAATTGACCTACATATGAAAAACTAATACTCCACAAAAAAGCATAAAACCTATTGAGAGAATTATCTCTCCCTAAACAAGACTCTTTAATGACTACATTGTGGATGTTAATGTGTTCTAGTTGTGGGAAGGAGGTCTTCAATTTATAGATGTCCAAAACTTTTTCTGGAAGAGAATTTTATTTTACTTTCAGGAAAAGCAAAAGCAACTATGGTAAGTACTTTGAATTTTCTTCTAAAGAAAAGTAAAACTCAAATTTGATAAGAAAATCAGGGCAAAAAACCCTAACAAATCTCCCCTTTTTGCCTGAATTTTCATCTTCCTTCTTCACATAATCTTCATCACTACTGCTTGTCATGGTTAAAAATAAGATTAAAAATATCATGAGTTAAAAATTGATTTAAAAATATTTTGCTTTATTTTTAAAGATGTAGCAGCAGGAATATAATGTTGAAAATATGGTTGAAATTCATCTCCACATGTAGTACTTTGGACAAAATCTTCATTATCGTGAAATCGATTGCAGCTTCACTGTCGCTACCGTTCATTTTTTTGCTGCTGCTTCTTCTAGTCTAATATCTCATCTCTTATATCAATTGGATCACACAGATCCCATAGCTGCACTCACTTTAATTTTTCATACTAAATGGTCTTGTTGAGGAGTTTCTTATTTTCTTTCTTGTTTGAACACCTGCTCCAGTAAATAAACCAAAAACCTTTAAAATGTCAATAATAAGCAAGAACTATAACTTTGTGCCTTTTGTTGGAGAAAGATTGTCCTGATCCCATGCTTGAAATGAAGACCCACATTGATTGAGGAAATGACTTGTGATTTCCTTATATGGTCTTGAGAAATCCTCACTCGCGAGCTAGCTTTTGCAGTTTTGTTAGACACAAAGGTCCATTATTTCTTCACAATATGTCGATTGTCATTCATCTTAGAGGAGGGGATACCAGTTCTTTTAGGTGGTGTAACGGGCTTGATATTTTTGACAGGATTAAAGGATCTGCAAAATAAGTATAGGTCTACCTCCCTGAGAAAATACTACCAGCAGACTCTGTTCTATTGGCAATATATATTGTGCAAGAATCTTGAGACACAATTTACAACCAATTAATCCATCCGAATAGAGTGGACCAAACTCCCAGATAGAAATATCAAAACACACCTTAAATGCCCCAAGGACTAATCCTAATTAGACATATAGAGGATACATACTTTTTACAGCAAACAACTAAGCAAACTGTAAAGTCTGATATGATAACGGCCTGGATAGTGGCGACACGCTGGAGGGAACAAAGAATCTTCTAAAATAAGTCTTCAGGGGTGGGGTTGTATCATTTAGAATTTTCTTTACATAATTTAGACAATAGTTTAAAGACGTTATTAATTATTAATCAAGTTTAGGTATATAGCAGTCAAGGATAAACACCCTTAAGATATGTTACTTAAGAAGATTCCAGCGGTCTTGTTTAATTTTTCCGTTCACGTTATAGTTAGTTGTAGTTTTGTTTTTAGGCATACTAGTTAATAAAAAAGGAAGTCTACCTTTGTTAGACCCGTGTGATGTTTTGATGATTAACAAATATAATGTACTTATTAAATTGATTGAGTAATTAAGTTGTGAAGGTTCTATGAGCAAAAATGTGTATTGACTTTGAAAGCGTGAAGTTCAATATACATGGTTTAATAAAGATAACTTCCAATAATGGAACAATCGTGTTAATTGTTTACTTGTGTGGCTTCAAAATTAACTTAAGATAGTAACTTACCTTCCTTATTTTTCAAATATTAATTCCACTTAATACAATCAGTTACCTATAGTCACTTTTAAAAAAACTTAATTGGTGGTGTTAAAATTCTTTATACTATTATCATTATATAAAAGTTAAACTCAATTACTATCGTTAGCGTTGTGGTCAAATTTTGTGATAAAAAGAAACATCAAAAAGGTATGGTGAGGGTACCTAATTAGGCTCTTGACCCCTCGAGTCCCGAGATAGAGAAAAGGAATAAAGTTCAGTCCCATTATCGTTTTTTTTTAATTTATTAATAAGTTTGAGATGGTTAGGGAGTCAGCCAATTACTAGGAAATTATTCGATACTGAAGTGTGGTGTGCACCTAATGATGAAAGTGATCGGTGGTACTGTTAACTAGTAGTAGAGGTGCTTAGAGGTAGAGGTGATTGATTGTGGTGATTTGCGGAAGTGGTTGATGATTGATTCATATTCAAGCCTTAGACAGACTTTTATAAAAAGAACCAAAGCCTTTTAAGTCTGTTAAGGTTGATGTTTAAGGTAGGTAATTTCGACAGTAGTTCGCCATATATTTGAGGCTCTTCGTAAAGAAAAAGTTTATTCACATTTGATGTTTACTCCAAACTATGCAATAGTTTATCATAATTAAGTGATAATATTGAGGAGAGAATGATCAATTAACTAATCAAGTGATAATAATACTTATAGACACATACAATATATTCATTGAGTTGATGTGAACATCGGTTATAAATAGAATGTCTTGGTAGAGAAAGGGAGAAATGGAACTTGGCCACCAAAGCAGAGTCGAATATTACTCGACCAATGCCATGTTCACGAGGCCGACCAGAGGGCCAAGCTGCTGAATCGGGGGCTTTAGGCCCCAAAATTTTGGGGGATCCATTTTTTTCATCCGGTGTTCGTATCTATATTGAATTTCCTGATTAATTCTATTTCGAGACACACAAGCTTGATTAAAGAGGGAATCGCTTCCTAGCAAGAATTTTTATATTATGATGCTTGAATCCAAGACATCTAGTCAAAGGAGGATGAGGCATAGTATTTACCTATGATAGATTTATACGTTAATTTTTCTTTTAAAAGACCTTGAGCAGAAAAAATAAGGCTTCCCGCTAAAGTTGGCTTTAGGCCACTGATCTTAGTGAGCCGCCCTGCGCGTTCAACGTAACATATCGCTGCAGTGACACATGACTAAAAGGGAAAATATGTGCAGTGCGAGTTTGATTATCATACTATACTAAAAGTGGGAAGCTACTAATGTCAAAGTTGAATTACCAAAATGCCATTAAAAAATAAACAACCATTTTACCCCTCATGTAGACGGTACTCTTAAAACAAAATTATCCTTTAATTTCTACATTTATGTACAAAAATGTAAAAATTATACTAATTATGTCTTTAAATCTTTCCATTATGTCAAGGATAAATACCCTTAAGATATGTTGTGAAGATTCCAGCGGTCTTGTTTAATTTTTCCGGTCATGTTATTGTTAGTTGTAGTTTCGTTTTTAGGCATACTAATTAATAAAAAAGTAAGTCTACCTTTGTTGACTCGTGTGATGTTTTGATGATTAAGAAATATAATGTACATATTAAATTGATTGAGTAATTAAGTTGTGAAGGTTCTATGAACAAAAATGCGTATTGACTTTGAAAGCGTGAAGTTTTAAAAGTTCAATATAAAGGTGTCAACCGGTTCATTGTAACCGGTAACCGGACCGGTTAAACCGGATATTAGTTTACCGGTCCGGTTTCAAATTTTTTTTAACCGGAACCGGACCGATTAAACCGGTTAAAATTAAAAAAAAAAAAAAAAAAAGGAAAGAGCCGTTGGGCCTCGGTAATGGACCGTTGGCAACGGTCCATTTGCAAAAATGGCCGTTGCCAAACGGTCATTTTCTTAATTTTTGGCCCCCAAATTATTTTTTTTAACACTTTAACCCCTCCCCCACCCCTATATAAACCCTTCTTCTTTTTCATTTCAATTCACTCTTCTTCATCTTTCTCTCAAATCTCAATCTCTCAATTATAGTTACTTTGCAATAATTAGCCACAAAGTCTTATTATAGTTTCAACTTTCAATTATTAATTTTGCAATTATAATATTGTTGGTGGAGTTGGTGATTTTGCAACAATCCGAAGTAGCTTTGGTGGATTTGCAATTCTAGCCGCCTTCGCTTTGTTGGAAATTAATCCGGCAATTTGGTACCTTCGTTCCAACTCTATCTTTAATTTTCGCAATTTAATTCTAGCAATTTATTTTTCGAAATTTAATTTACGCAATTTAATTTACGCAATTTATTTTTCGAAATTTAATTTACGCAATTTAATTCTAGCAAATTTAATTTGTTGTAATTTATTTTCTTGTGATTTATTTGATTGTGATTTAAATTATTTCTATTTAATAATGTCAAAGAGATTAAGACGTGGTGCCGGTAGTAGTAGTCGTACTGTTAGGGGTGCGCTTAATGAGGAAACATTTGTGGAAGAAACACCTAATTTAGGTATTGATGTTGGTGGAAATAATCCACTTTTAGGTCATGAGGCAATGCAATAACATTTTACCGACACTTTTAATGAAGACTTAGATGATGATGATGATGAAACACAATCCCCCGAAGACTTACAGGTCCTGCACAATCACATACACAAGACAAACCGCCTAGAACTCGTAAGCCAACAGCTAAAGTTTGGAAATTTATGACTAAGGATAGGGAAAACCAATCAGTTACATGTACCCTATGTGGACAAGTATTTAGTTTTAAGCAAGGAACTGGTAAGGATGGTGGAACGGGTACACTAAATGCTCATATGAGAACCAAACATATGGATATTTGGGGAGAACAAACGGGTTCAAATGTGGGGGGGATTCAAATGACGATAGACCCACGAACCGGTAGAAATTTTAAGTATGACAAGAAAAAAGAACGCGCAGAAATAGCTAAAATGGTAGCTTATGATTGTTTACCATTTTCCTTTCCCTCGGGTTTGGGGTTTGTTACTTACATTCAACGTTGTTATAACCCATTATTTGAGGGTATTCCTAGAAGTACTTGTAGAGCCGATGTTATAGATTTGTTTAAAAAATATAGATTTTATTTGCGCCATGTATTTAATTCTTTAAATTGTAATGTTTGTCTTACCGCTGATTTGGGTCTTAGTATTAACCATTTAGATTTTTTTGCTATTACATGTCATTGGGTTGATGACAACTGGGTTATGCAAAAAAGAATTATAGCTTTTTTATACGACGAAGGAAAAGGTCGTCACGATGAAAAATTTTTAGCCGATTCAATGTCTACTATAATGAGATTTTTTAACATTTATAGAAAAACACTTTGTATTGTTTTAGATAATGCTTCTAATAATACAAAGGCAATTGATCTTTTAAAAAGAGAAATAAACCCTGCTCTAAGAAATATTTTTCATGTAAGATGTAGCTGTCACATTTTAAATTTAATTGTTAAAGATGGTCTTATGCATTTTGATGATTCTGTTCAAAAAGTTAGAAATGTTGTTGCGTTTCTTTTTTGTAATGCTAATAGGGGAAGAATTAGAGATTTTAAGAATGCTTGTGTGGAAAATAACCTTAGACCTAGGAAAATTCAAGTAGAAATTGAGACTAGATGGAACTACACTTACATTATGCTACAACAAGCATATAAGTATAGGATTCTCATACAACAAGTTCACAACAAGTATAATATTAATAGTGAGGATTGGTTAACTTTTAGGCATTGGGAAGATGTTAAAGAATGTATTGAACTCTTAGAAATTTTTTATAATGCAACTTTTGCTTTTTCTAGACAATTCTATCCCACGGTAACCGGAATTTTAGCCTACTTAGCGGAAATAGCTAGAGTTTTACAAGAGTATAAATATAAACTCGATTATCAAGTGGCTATTTTTGAAATGATAATCAAATTTAAGAAGTATTTTTTTTCCATCCCAACTTTATTTATATTGGGTTCCCTTTTAAATCCTTGTTTAAAAGTGTCTTATACTAAAAATTTGGTTAGTCAAATTTATACATTTTTAGAAATTGAAGAGGGAGTTCAACCATCTTTAGCTGAAGCCGATCTCGCTATTGATGATGAGTTTAGAAAAGTTTTTACTCATTATTCTAGTTTGGAAGAACGTGCTACACCCGTTGCTCCACGCCCTACTACTTCTCAGAGTAGCAAAAAGGGCTTGTCGGGTTTAAAAGTTTTACATTCACAACCAACTTCTTCTTCTACTGCAAACTTTGATGAATTTAACTTTTATTTGATGCAGCCAAATGTGGATATCAAGGATGACTTGGACGTCTTAGCATGGTGGAATAAGTACAAGGCAAGCTATCCGGTATTTTCAAGAATGGCTCGAGATATCCTTACGGTTCAAGTATCAACCGTGGCTTCGGAGAGCGCATTTAGCCAAGGAAGACAACAAATTGGAGACCATAGACATTCATTATCCGGCTTTAGCTTGCAAGTACTAGTGTGCATTCGAGATTGGATTAGATCGGAGCGACGCAACCAAAACTCAGAAGCGGAGCAAGGCGAAGAGGAAGAAATTGAAGATTTGATAGCTAGTGGACCGGACCAAATGGAAGACTTTGAAGATATTTCCATGACCGAATATGATGTGGGGGAAATTAACGAAATGGTTCAAAATTGGTGATTTTATTATTCTACTATTTTTGTATAACTCATGTATTATTTGCAAGTTAAAAAAAAAATACAACTTGCAAATAAATGTTATCCAAGATTGAATAAAATATATAGCTCATTGAGCTTTCTTCTATTTACTTGTGTTCATATTTTTACTTTTATTAAGTTAGGAATATATATATTAAGTTATACACATATATAAGTATATATAGTATATAAGTATATATATTATATAAATATATATAGTATATATATTAGGTATAAATTGTATATATAGTAGATATGTATATATAGTATATATATTAAGTTATACCTATATATAGATATTAAGCTATACCTATACATATATATAGTATATATATGTGTACGAAAAGCACTATTCTGTATTGCTGACTTGCTGTTAGGCTGTTAGTCAGTAAATATTTAAACTTTAATTATAAAGTTGTATAACATATGTAAATATACCTACAATATACAAATAAATACTATAATATATATATATATATATATATATATATATAATACAAAAAACAAAAAACAAAAAATTTTAACCAATCCAAACCGGACCGGTTCCGGTTTGGATTTTAAAACCGGTTAACCGGAACCGGTTAGGCGGTTCCGGTTTTGGAACCGGAACCGGCCGGTTTCCTAACCGGTTCCCGGTCCGGTTCCGGTTGGAACCGGTTGACAGGCCTAGTTGATACTTTCAATTTTAATTCGATTAATTTAAAAGTGTAAAATATTTATTATTTTTTATCAAATTTTGATTTGGATAACTCTAATTCAAATTATTAAATTAATTTTACATGTTTGAAACGAAACAAAGTAGAAATTAATTTTCTATTTAAACGAAGAAATGCTATTTTTTAATTTTTGGTAAATATTCTCGGTTTAACTCATTTTACTTGTCATGTTGTCTTTTGCATGGTTTTTTAAGGAAATGCGAATTAGAATTATAATTTGACTAATTTATCTTATTCATTATTTGATCTTCATTTGATATTAATCTCTTTTCACATTTATTAGAGTAAGAATAAAAATAAAAAAGTAATTAAATTGTATGTTATTTTTTAAATATATATATTTTAAGTATATTTATTTTAGTAAACATAATAAATAAATGACATGGCGGAATAGAAAATACAGCAATTAAATATTTTGAAGAAAAGTAATAATATGAGGTCCATGTTTTTTGCTGTGCAATAATTTCATTTGCTCTCACTAATGGGTTAATATGCATGTGGCAATGAATCTACTATTATTGACTTGATGGGGATACTTTGGGAATTATATGAATATTATTTAATTTTTTAGTATATGAGATGCACGTTTTTTTTTTTGACGTTGCCTTTTTTTTTTAATATGGGATCCATTTTTTTAATGAGTTTGAAGAGGGTGGGGTCCACTTTTTTTTCATGAGTTTGGGGAGGGTGGGGTCCAGTTTTTTTTTTTTTTTTAAGAGTGACTGTCGACGAAGCATGGGTAAACCGATGCTTCTATAGAGTAGAAAAATAAAAATATAATAAAGTATTTCTATCTACTTTTTAGAAGAGTTGGTAATATAAAGTATAAAACGTCATTTTTTTTGCCTTAAATAAAAAAGTGGGTGGGACCACGAAGGATTTTTTTACTCTTAAATAAAAAAATAGGACCGAACACGGACGACGATGTTGCCTCTATAAACTGGCTCTTCTATATAGTAGTAATAGTAAAGTAATACATATAATTTTTTTATCAAAATTTGATTTGGATAATTCTAATTCAAATTATTATATTAATTTTATATGTTTAAGATGAAACGAAGTAGAAATTTGATTTTCTATTTAAATGAAGAACTTCTATTTTTTAATTTTTAGTAAATATTTTTTGTTTAACTCATTTTACTTGTCATGTTATTTTTTACATGTTTTTTAAGGAAACATCAATTAGAATTAGAATTTCACTAATTTACCTTATTAATTATTTGATCTTTATTTAATATTATTTTTTCTTTTATGACATTAATCTCTTTTCACATTTATTAGAGTAAGGAAAAAATGAAAAAGTAATTAAATTCTATCTTATTTTAATATATAAGTATTTTAAGTATGTTGCTGTACAATAATTTCATGTGCTCCCACTAATGGGTTGATACGCATGTGACAATGAATCCATCATTATTGATTTAATTGTTTGATTTTCTAAGCACTTTTTTTTTTAACATTGTTTGTTTTTTTAATATGAGATTCATTTTTTTTTAATATTAGTTGTTGTTTAATATATATGGGGCCCACATTTTTTTCCCAAGAGTTTGGATGTGGTGGGTTTCACTTTTTTTTTTTTTTTAATACTGGTTGGTGTTTAATATGGGGCCATGAAGAACTTCTATTTTTTAATTTTTAGTAAATATTTTTTGTTTAACTCATTTTACTTGTCATGTTGTTTTTTACACTGTTTTTAAGGAAACGTCAATTAGAATTATAATTTCACTAATTTAGCTTATTAATTATTTGATCTCCATTTAATATTATTTTTTCTTTTATGACATTAATCTCTTTTCACATTTATTAGAGTAAGGAAAAAATGAAAAAGTAATTAAATTCTATCTTATTTTAATATATAAGTATTTTAAGTATGTTGTTGTACAATAATTTCATGTGCTCCCACTAATGGGTTGATACGCATGTGACAATGAATCCATCATTATTGATTTAATTGTTTGATTTTCTAAGCACTTTTTTTTAACATTGTTTGTTTTATTAATATGGGATTCACCTTTTTTTTTTTTTTTAATATTGCTTGATTCTATTAATATGGGGTCCATTTTTTTTTTCCCGTGAGTTTGGATGTGGTGAGTTCCACTTTTTTCTTTTCCTTTTTTTTTTATTGTTCGATGTTATTTAGTATGGGGCCCACCCTTTTTTTTAAGGGACAACGGACGATGAAGCATGGGTCTAAACCCATGCTTTATATAGTTTTTTATTTTTATTGGATTCACCTTTTGTTTTTTAATATTGCTTGATTCTATTAATATGGGGTCCACTTTTTTTTCCCGTGAGTTTGAATGTGGTGAGTTTCACTTTTTTTTTATTGCTCAGTGTTATTTAGTCTGGGGCCCACCCTTTTTTTTTTAAAGGGATAACAGACGATGAAGCATGGGTCTAAACCCATGCTTTATATAGTTTTTATTTTTTTTATTTTTTTATATTGCTTGGTGTTGTTTAGTATGGGACCCACCCTTTTGAACATTATTAGTTTGCACTATTTCAAAACACGATTGATATAACATTGTAATTTGTGCTCCGTATCTAAAACTTTATTATATTAATGTTTGCTAAGAATACAAAGTCTGAACTTTTTTTTTTTGACATTGTTTATTTTTTTAATATGTGATTAACTTCTTTATATATATATATATATATTACTTGATTTTGTCAATATGGGATACTATGTTCAAAACACGATTAATATAACATTGTAGTTTGTGCTCCGTATTTAAAATTTTATTATATTAGAAACACGATTGATATAACATTGTAATTTGTGCTCTGTATCTAAAACTTTATTATATTAGTGTTTGCTAAGAATACAAAGTCTGAACTTTTTTTTTTTTGACATTGTTTATTTTTTTAATATGGGATTAACTTTTTTTTTTTTTTATATATTGCTTGATTTTGTCAATATGGGATACTATGTTCAAAACACGAGTAATATAACATTGTAGTTTGTGCTCCGTATTTAAAACTTTATTATATTAGTGTTTGCTACGGATACGCATGGTGTTTAATATGGGGCCCACAATTTGTTTTTAACATTGTTTATTTTTTAATACGGGATTCACTTTTTTTTTTTAATATTACTTGATTTTGTTAATATGGGGTCCACTTTTTTTTTCCCGTGAGTTTGGATGTAATGGGTTCCACTTTTTTTTTTAATACTGGCTGGTGTTTAATATGGGGCCCACAATTTTTTATTTTTTATTTTTATGGGCCTGTTTAATATGGGGGGGGGGGGGGGGGGAGGGGGGCAATTTTTTTATTTATTTATTTATGGGGGGGGGGGGGCAAAATTTTTATTGTTTTTACAATTTTTTATTTTTTATTTTTGTGGGCCTGTTTAATATTGGGGGGGGAGGGGGTAATTTTTTTTATTTATTTATGGGGGGCCCAATTTTTTTTATTTATTTATGGAGGGGCCCACGACGGACGACGAAGAGTGAGTAAAACTCACTCTTCTAGACGGCTTATGCCCGTGCTGCGCACGGGCCCAACAGTTTAGATTATAGTGCATTTATGTGTATGTAGTTGTCTTTGAATAGTGATTATATATATATAGAGAGAGAGAGAGAGTATATGTTATGTTTAAAACATGATTAATATAACATTGTAGTTTGTGCTCCGTATCTAAAATTTTATTATATTAATGTTTGCTACGAATACAAAATTGACAAATTTATTAATATTTTTTAAAAGAGAAGACTTGTTGTAGAAATTGATTGTCTATCTAAACGAATAAATACTATTGTTTAATTGTTGGTAAATATTCTCGGTTTAGCTCATTTAACTTGTCATGTTGTCTTTTGCATTAAATTCTATCTTATTTTAAAATATAAATATTTTAAGTACATTTAGTGAACATAATAACTTGATTTTGTCAATATGGGATACTATGTTCAAAACACGATTAATATAACGTTGTAGTTTGTGCTCCGTATTTAAAACTTTATTATATTAGTGTTTGCTACGAATACGCATGGTGTTTAATATGGGGCCCACATTTTTTTTAACATTGTTTGTTTTTTAAATATGGGATTCACTTTTTTTTTTCAATATTGCTTGATTTTGTTAATATGGGGTCCACTTTTTTTTTCCCCGTGAGTTTGGATGTGGTGGGTTCCACTTTTTTTTTAATACTGGATGGTGTTTAATATGGAGCCCGCAATGTGGGATTCATTTTTTATTTTTTTTTATATATTGCTTGATTTTGTTAATGTGGGATACTATGTTCAAAACACGATTAATATAACATTGTAATTTGTGCTCTGTATTTAAAACTTTATTATATTAGTGTTTGCTATGAATATGCACGGTGTTTAATATGGGGCCCACAATTTTTTTTTTAATATTGCTTGATTTTGTTAATATGGGGTTCACTTTTTTTTTCCCGTGAGTTTGGATGTGGTGGGTTCCACTTTTTTTTTTTAATACTGGATGGTGTTTAATATGGAGCCCACATTTTTTTTTAATATCATTTTTTTGCACGGATTGCCCTTCTTTTGGGGTGGTCTTTAAATTTTGCCCCTCATATTTGAGGTCTTTAAATTTTGCCCCTCATATTTGAGGTCTTTAAATTATGCCCCTCATATTGCTGGTCTTTAATTTTTTTCCCTTCGCATTGCAACACTGAGCGTTTACGCAGAAATCATGAGGTTGTGAGTTCGAATCTCCGCTCAAGCATAAATTAAAAAAGAAAACTAGAAGGCAAGATTTGGGTCGCGTGTATGCCGGACCCGGCATAAACTTATGAAGGAATTATCAAAGTTATGCCGGACCCGGCATACTCATGCCTTATGGGCAGACTTGGCATAAGTATGCCGAATCCGGCATAACTTTGATAATTTCTTTATAAGTTTATGCCGGATCCGGCATAACAACCTAATAAGCTTCGGTATTTTTTTTCCCACTGTTCACGTTTGATAAAGCTGGATATCGTGAGGTGATGTGAGATAGTTCAAACATTTAGTTCAGTTCAATCTTTTCTTAGTCGAATTGTGCTTCACTACTTGGTTATATCTCTTTTGTTGTTGCTGTAGCATATGGCCTAGATTTTCCTATATTTTTGAGGATTGATTTAAAAACTGGTCGAAATAGTTGAATAGGAGCAGGTGGATCCGCCATTAAGAGTTAGTCGGTTCAAAGGAGGTGTGTTCTAATGCATACAAACACACACACATATCTACGTGAAGATTCTGTAGTTCTATGCATTATATTGATATCAATTCATGGATGTTCGTGAGGAGTGGAATAGGAAACAATTTTTAGAACCGTTAAAAGTTTCTACTGACATATTTACTTCATTCTGCAGCTCTTTGTTCATGGTGAAATATTAAATCAACCAATATTCTCTTGCAAAAACATTTCTGGATATGTAAATCCTCATCCGGTGGGGGCATACTTTTAATGGGCAAACTTTTATGCCGGACCAGACATAAACTTGTGAAGGAATTACCAAAGTTATGCCGGACCAGGCATACTTATGCCAAGTCTGCCCATAAGGCATAAGTATGCCGGGACCGGCATAAGTTTGGTAATTCCTTAACAAGTTTATGCTGTTGGGGGCATACTTTTAATGGACAAACTTTTATGCCGGATCCGGCATAAACTTGTGAAGGAATCACCAAAGTTATGCCGGACCCGGCATACTTATGCCAAGTCTGCCCATAAGGCATAAGTATGCCGGGTCCAGGATAACTTTAGTAATTCCTTCACAAGTGTATGCCGGTGGGGGCATAGCGAATTTAAACTTTGCCTTGCGATTTTTTTTTAAATTTTTGACTGTGTGGGGATTCGAACCTGGAACCCATGGGGTTTAGCCGAAGGGCAAAACTTAAAGATTTCAAATATGAGGGGCAAAATTTAAAGACCACCCCAAAAGAAGGGCAATTCTGCGAATTGCCCTTTTAATATTAGTTGTTGTTTAATATATATAGGGCCCACAATTTTTTTTTACAATTTTTTTTAATGGGCCTGTTTAATATGGGGCCCAACTTTTTTTTATTTTTTTTTATATATACTATGTTCAAAACACGATTGATATAACATTGTAATTTGTGCTCCGTATCTAAAACTTTATTATATTAGTGTTTGCTAAGAATACAAAGTCTGCACTTTTTTTTTGACATTGTTTATTTTTTTAATATGGGATTCATTTTTTTTTTATATATAATGCTTGATTTTGTCAATATGGGATATTATGTTCAAAACAAGATTAATATAACATTGTAGTTTGTGCTTCATATTTAAAACTTTATTATATTAGTGTTTGCTACGAATACGCACGGTATTTAATATGGGGCCCACAATTTTTTTTAACACTGTTTGTTTTTTTAATATGGGATTCACTTTTTTTTTTTTAATATTACTTGATTTTGTTAATATGGGGTTCACTTTTTTTTTTCCCGTGAGTTTAGATGTGGTGGGTTCCACCTTTTTTTTTAATACTGGATGGTGTTTAATATGGGGCTCATATTTTTTTTAATATTAGTTGTTGTTTAATATATATGAGGCCTACAATTTTTTTTTATGGGCCTCTTTAATATGAGGCCCAATTTTTTTTTTTTATATGTACTATGTTCAAAACACGATTGATATAACATTGTAATTTGTGTTCCGTATCTAAAACTTTATTATATTAGTGTTTGCTACGAATACGCATGGTGTTTAATATGAGGCCCACTTTTTTTTTTAACATTGTTTGTTTTTTAAATATTGGATTCACTTTTTTTTTTATAATACTGGTTGGTATTTAATATGAGGCCCATAATTTTTTTTAAATATTAGTTGTTGTTTAATATATATGGGATCCACAATCTTTTTTTTTTACAATTTTTTTTTTGTAGGGCCTGTTTAATATAGCGCCCAAAAGTTTTTTTTTTTTTAATGGGGCCCATCAACGGACGACGAAGAGGGACGACCAAACTCCCTCTTCTAAGTAGTAGAAAATACAATTAATAGCTTGACTACGTGATCTGAACATGAGGGCAACTGAAGAGACTAATTAAACTGCATTAGTAATTATGCAATTAGTATTATTCTCGTGGATGTATCATGTATGTAAAACCTTAACGTTTTTTGAGTTAACTTTTCATTTTCTAAAGCTTGGCTGTGTAAATTCCTAGATGAGTTTAGATGTTATTTGTGGCCTATAAATACATCATTTCGATTGAGAGACATATGCCTTCAGAATTTGAAAATATTTGCGGAGACATTTGTTTTTATGGTGATGTCTTTTTGCATTCCCAACCTAAATTCATGAAATCTTGATTTGGTTAAGAAATGTTTACGAAGTTTCCATTTTCCGGCTTGAAGAACAAGCTGATCAAGTGTTGTTCATGCTTATTTCTTCCCCATTTTCCATGAATATTAAAGGCTGCATCTCATTACATATCTTATGGAACTCTATTTGAGATCTGTATCCTTACATTGTAGTTGCTCTTTTTATCCATTCCAATGGTACTGGTGGTTTCTGTTGAAAGTATGTCAAGAGTGCTCTTCCTTTATTGTTCTATACTCCCTTGCCCTTTCATCTAATAACTTCCATTCACCATGCTTAAGTTGTTGTTTTTCTTCCTTATTTTTGGTGATAAACGCTCGAATTGGTCAGTATTGCGAGCAACATCTAGCATAGAGACGGGTTATAATAGTCGAGTATAAAGAATTGAGGTGCATGTGATATATTTTTGTATTGTATTGGTCATTTAGTGGACAAAAGATATATGACGCTTAAACATGTATTGACTACAATTGGATAAAGAACGACTTGTGGCTGTCCAACTACTTAGAGGCGTATGTAGCATAGTATGTAGGGGTTTCATTTGAACCCCTAACTTTCGATATTGAGCATAAATTTATGTGTAAAAACCTACTAATATTGTAATAAATAATATATATGAACCCCTAACTTTAAAAATATAATGGGTTCAATGCTAAAAATCTTAAGTTTGAACCCATAGAGTTCAAATCCTGGATCCGCCTCTGCAACTACTTCCGTTGGCAGAAAAGATGAGATATAAATAAAGTGCTTTCCATGTGAGAAGTTATTGTAAATAACTCAACAATCACTTATTTATCCTAATTTGTTGTCATATATAGCACAATACCTACTAAACTTTGGACAGTTTAATGATGTGAAAATAGACAAATGTGATTGGATGTCTACGTGCAACACACGTGTTCAGAAACTAGTACTATTATATATGGTAGCACAAAGAAAGCTAACCAATAAGTATACTAGAAATTTAGGAAAAAGTTTTTCCGAATGGCATGTGTGGTGAAGATATGAAAGCACGCAACTGTACTATGAATACTTCTACATGTCAGGCTGAGATTAGAATCAAAACATGATTTGGTTTTACATTTTGCAGGGCTTCCTACTTCATTGATCCATTGGAAACCTGACTTAACCAATCCCTGCAATGAATTAGGCCATAAACAAGACAGGCTCTATTCAGCATAGGGAAGCTAATATTAGCCTTATCCACAAAAACAAACGAGTTTAACGTTTTCTAAATCCAAATTCCCCTAATTTTGTTTAATCTGAATTTCTTGATCTTACCTAGTCTTGTTCTTATCTTTACACATTTACTAAATCAGCAGTTTTTCATTTCGAAAATCTATATTTGGAATATGATGTGTTCAGATTATAATTTTCAGAAAAACTTTCCATGATTAATGGTATTTAGATGGTATATTCGAAGAACGACGTGGAAAACTTTACTAGCCAGTAGCCATTCGGATAAGATATAAACAGAGCATTGGTAAACACAAAGAACAGCATATAGCTTCATACGATAAACTACAGACGTGACAAGCTAAAATACTTGTCCGATCAAATATGCCCGATGAAAGGTACTGGCGCTAGCATTCATTTTTTTGCTGCTGCTTGTTCTACTCTAATATCTCATCTCTCATATCAGTTGGATCACACAGCTCCCATAACTGCACTCACTTCAATTTTTCGTACTAAATAGTCCTGTTGAGGAGTTCCTTATTTGCTTTCTTGTTTGAACAAAGTAAACAGACAAACCGTACCAAACCGATAAATCGAGTCAAACCGAGAAAAAAATCCGACTAGTGATTTGGTTTGACTTAGTTTGGTGTTGAAAAAAAAAAATCCCTGACCATAATTGGTTTGGTTTGGTTTTAGCTAAAAAATATCAAACCGAACCAAACCAACGCGACATTACATGTATCCAATTTTTAAAATATTTTATACATAAAAATATTTATTTGTAATGTAATTTATAAATATTTCTTAAACTTTTTCATAATTTTTTGTCTATTATCATATTATTTCAAGCTTGAACTTAGAATTTTGATTGTCAATACGTGTTTTATCCCATGGATGTTAGTAACTCAAATAAAGACCAAACAAAAACCAACTCAACACTAATGCTAACAAAAGAAATTCAATTCTACCATTAGGAATGACAATAATATTGGATATCTATTCTTTAGCTTTGCATATTTAATTCAGAGAGTGAAAATACATATATATAATTTTTTTCTTTGTCATGTAATTAATACTTATTAACCGACCGTACTTATTTTAGCATGACTTAGTATTTTTAGATTATGGTCATTTTCTATATGGCTTATTAATTAGCAATATTTACTTTAACCGATTTTATTATCTTTTTTGTTGAATATTTTAATACAATGTCATCACTCATATCACATTTTGTGTTATTTTCTTCGAATACACCTTAATTATATGGTTGAATCTTACTAGGACTAAAGAAATATTTGAAGTAATGGTGTCTATATGTTTTGTATGAAGACGATTCCGAAAAAACCCGAGATTGAAAAACCCGAATTTTATTGGTTTGGTGTATGAATTTAAAAACCCGACGCAATTGGTTTGGTTTGGTATTTAAAAAATTCGAACCAACCCGATCCATGTACACCCCTACTAGCAACAGGTTAGTGCCTTTTTTTTTTTTGGGAGAAAGATTGTCCTGATCCCATGCTTGAAATCAAGACCCACGTTGATTGAGGAAATGACTTGTGGTTTCCTTATATGGTCTTAAGAAATTCTCGCTCACGAGCTAGCTTTTGCGTTGAGTTAGACACAAGGTCCATCATTTCTTCACAATATGTTGAACATCATTCATCTTAGAGGAGGGAATACCAGTTCTTTTAGGTGGTGTGACTAGCATGATATTTCAAACTTTGACAGGATTAAAGGATCTGCAAAATGAGTATAGGTCAACCTCCCTCAGTAAATGCTACCAGCAGACTCTGTTCTATTGGCAATATATATTGTGCAAGAATCTTAAAACACAATTTACAACCAATTAATCTGTCCGAATGGAGTGGACAAAACCCCCAGATACAACTATCAAAACATACTCACATTAAATGCCCCAAAGACTAATCCTAACTAGATATATAGAGGATACATACTTTTTACAGCAAACAACTAAGCGAACTGTAAAGTCTGATATGATAGCGGGCTGGATAGTGGCGACATGCTGGAGGGAACAAGGAGATGTTTCTTCTTGATTTGGCTGATTGGTTTCACCTCACCTGCTCTTCGAAAAGTTCTGAAGAAATTGGACTCGGTCAAATGCTTCCCAAATCTGTCTCCCCTTTCTCACTTTCTTCTAAAATAAGTCTTCAGGGGTGGTGTTGTATCACTTAGCCTGTATTCGAAGTGAATCGTCTATCTTAGATACCTTCAGGGAATAACAATTCTTTTCAGGTGGTGAGATTTGCTGTGATGAGTCACACATTGACAACATTTAAGAAAAGAAGGCTGATAATAGGCTTGACTCTCTGACTCTCTAGACAGAGACATGCATAAATAGTTTGTTTCGCGTTAACTTGAATATCCAAACAAAAATTATGTCAACAGAAGTTTTCTATCTGAGCTACATCTACTATAAGAAAAAAGCTTGCCTACAAAAGCACAGCACAGATGCCTGAATGCCTCCATAGTCAATTGCAGGAGAAGGCATAATTATTTTAGGAAATAGAGTAAATTCTTCCCAGGGAGAAGAAACCTGGAGCTATTCTCAGAGCAGCAAAAGAATATTGATAGGTTAAGATGCAGGGGTGAATGCAGCCTACTAGCTCTAGGTTCATTTGAACCCAATACTTTTGACGCGGAGTATAAATTTATGCGTAAAATTCAAAAATTCACTAAGATTAAAATGATTAGTATGTTTGGACCCATAATTTCAAATTTTTAACAGGTTGAATGCTAAGAACCTTAAAGATTGAACCATAGAGTTAAGATCCTGGATCCGCCTCTGATGTACTGGACGACTTCTAACAAATAATTTGGCAGGTACAAGGGAAGCACGACAACAAAAGCTCGATATCCTAAACGTTATAATGAAAGTTAGAATCAATACTTACGTAACAGATGAAACAGCAAGGCCTTGAAAGTCTATTCCATGGTCCTGTACAGATTGCAGCGAAAAGAATACCATCACAAACAGATAAAATGCAACACGAATATGAAATCTATCAGAGACAACAGTATATCAGACGGGTAAAGAACCTTTTGAGATGAATTGTCTTCAAGCATCTCCCATCGTTCTTTATGTAGAGACAAGATTTCTACAATACCATCAACATATAAAACCTAAAAAGGAAACACCAAACAGCATCAGTAATTTAGAACTTTCAGGAGGAAGTTTTGCAAAATGTTAAAGCCAATAAAACATGGTTCAAGTTTAGATAAGATTGCTACTTCACGATCAGTAAATATTTCCCTTGGGTAGTTATGAATAAGATCTACAACAAACAGGTCTTCTGAACTGTAAGGTCGTACCTATATGTAAAAAGGGATGCATGTGACGGCTCTTGAATTTGGATAGTTAAATAGACTGGGCTATTCCCAAGTTTATGTAAACCCATTTGACTCAACATGGAGATAGAGTTAGTTTTACTTAAAGATTTATTAGCAGTGGTAGGAGAATTTTTCTTGACTTAGTTTTTAACTGAAATTATTTTGATAAGAAACATATAATACAAAGATTCAAACAGATCAAGGATGTTGAATTATTATTATCAGTGTAATTCTTGTTTTTGTTGTTGTTGTTGTTGTGGTGGTGGTGGTGGTGGTGGTGTCGTTGTACGTGCATTCAACATTCGAATATATCTCAAAATGGTAAGTGTTTAAAATAAAATGGAACATATAGAGTAACTTAAGAAATCTATGAATTAGAGAAATAATGATAAGGCTTCATAATGATCTCGTCACCTCATGTTTCCTTTTCACAGGATCAAAAGAAGAAATGGTTGCCTCGTAAAACCTACAAGAGAAACTTTAAGATGAGAAAATGTAGCTAGATTCTTCCTTCTTATGCAAGATAAAGTAAAACTCAAACAGGTGGACATGAAATTGGAGATGTCATCTGATATGCAACGAGCAAAATTATTTCACACTGAACACATCCAAACTCGTCAGTAAAATTGTTCCACACTGAGCACATCCAAACTCATCAACTTTTTAGATTGTTCTCTCTCACCGTGTTTCATTTGGAGAGGAATTGTGAGCCAATGATTACTTGCAAAAAGAATAATTTATAACATATTAAAGAAATAGAATAGCCACATTGCCGGTGCGTCAATTCCTGGAAAATCAATGGGCTAATACACACGACGGGTCTCCAAAAGAGGGTCCTCGGTGTTTAGACCAAATAAATGGAAAAATAAGCTACGCCAGAGGCAGTAGATATTTAAAAAGGATAAATACTATGATCGATCAATTGCAGTGGAGGTTGTTGTTTGATAGGTGACTGATCCTTTTGAGAATGAAGAATGAGGCAGAGAGAAAAAATAAGGAAAACAGAAAAGGACCATGTGGTAGATAAAATAGTAAGAATGGTCTTGAGTAATTGAAAAATGACATCTAGGAGCGTCTAAGTAATCATAGAAGGAAGATATTCTTTCACATGCTTGTGATTAGAACAGAAAGGATAGTTAGTCTATCTAGAAAGCTACAGGCACAACCTATTGTAATTCATAAATCTTTGGTTAGCCTAACCAAAAATATGTAACACAAGAAAACAGCAGCTTTTTAGACTAACGAGCTGCATTGTAAACTCAGGAACCCATTAACCACAAAAGGTTACAGTCTGGCTCTGCCTACGAATGCCATCATATGCAGGAATAATATCTATGGCATGTTTTACACCACAAGTTCCAAGAGTCTTTCTTTCTTAAAATCTGCGCCCAATAAAAAACCGTCACATAAATTGCGATAGAGGGAGTAACTCAAGAAATGCTGAATGAACCAAGGAATGACACAAGTCATAAATAAACACATGCTAGTATTCCGTCAATACCATCAAATCCAAAGACATACTGCACTATAATTAACAGGACAGACGATTATAATCCAAAGGCATAGCAGGCAAGCCAATATTTTAGAGCATAAACTCGATAACTGAAGGCTACATCAAGTTGCTGAAAAGTCTGTGCGTGCAGGATGGTTGGGTGGATGCATGCTATTAGTACAACAAATTTACAATGGTGTTTCAGTGCTCGCATCAATATTCTAAAGCACTTACTTTTCATCCAATGGCCACCAAACTTTTATTCTAGCGCCAACCAGTTCTTCACCGTAATCTTTGATGATACGAGGCCTTTTAGAGTCCTGAAACAAAAATTTAGAATGAGTGCTTCCGACATGAAAGTACTCAGAACCACTTCTATTAAAATTCTTTTTAATCCCCTTATCACCCCCATGAAACAAAAAATTAGAACAAAATGCAAGCTTTATTTCATTGTCAGTTCGACAAAACTTTATTTCATTGGTATCTGCGATAATTCGAAAGAGGAAAAATGATTTTCTTAAAGTTCTGGCACATCAAAGAGCTAAAAACTAGTTTCCCGTGAAGGAAAGTTCTTAGATAAAGCAGTGAGGTAGCAAATTGTGAGACAACAAATCAGTATCTGAAGCATTTAAACATTTGACATCCATACATGCAAGCTCTGAGAATTGCATATATGGAGGTTACATAGACAAGAACTAGAGCTATATATAGTGCTTTTGCCAGTGGGGTTACATAGACAAGAATTGCAGTATCTCTGACTGATAGTTTAGTTGCCTGTATAGCTCACAAGTAAAAAAGAGAATCGCAACAGGAAAGTAATTGATAATTTGTACATTGCAGAAATTAAATTAGCAAAGAGCTTGAGATAACTATTACTGAGCTGTTTTAGTGTCGACCTTATCTCCATGTTCTTCAATATTGTGCACTTTAATATTAGTTTTCTTCTTCTTCTTCTTCTGTTTAATTCCAGAAGAAGAAGTATCCTTTAGCTGCTTCCTGTGCGTATCAACCTGCAGAGCTGGCTCACAAAATTAGGCATCAGAAGGACCAACTTTTTCAGGATGTACAGTATTTCATTTGCCATCCGATCAACAATAATACAAGAGAAGAAGAAAGAACGGAATCTGTGAGTACTGTTATCTTTCACATAAGAACCTGTTGTGTAGCTTACTAATTATAATTAAACGCGATAAAAGCACTCAGTCTCCTTGGCATCCCCATGCTCTTTTGGCCAAATATTGTGTTAGAGCGAATACTAGAATAACTGCTATCAGCATGAGATGCACTCTTCGTTTCAAATCATGCTGACTACATTCAACACTAGAGTATCTAACGTCAGCTGAGTGGAGTTATTCTAATATTCAAATCTGTCAGAGACAACAGTATATCAGATGGGCAAAGAACCTTTTGAGATGAATTGTCTTCAAGCATCTCCCATAGTTCTTTATGTAGAGTCAAGCGTTCTACCACACCATCAACATATACAACCTAAAAAAGAAACAGCAACAGAACCTTCAGGAGGAAACTTTGCAAAATGTTAAGCCAATAAAACATGGTTCAAAGTATATAAGATTGCTACTTCACGATCAGTATATATTTCCCTTCGAAGGGTAGTTATGAATAAGGTCTACAACAATGAGGCCTTCTAAACTGTAACGTCGTACATATATGTAAATCTATGCTGCTTGGAATCTTCAAAATCCCTGCCGCACCCCTTGTCGACACGACATGGGTGTGGGGTCCACACCGGACTTGGTCAACTTACCTTGGGTGCTTTGACTTACATCTATGACCGAGAAGTATAGATTGACTGGTTATTTGGTTTGACTTTTAGGCTCATGTCATATATATATATAGTTGTGTAAAGTATGAGAATGCTTTGCTATTACATGAGATATCTTATGAATAGAATATTAGGTACTTATAAAGAAGTAGATTTTATTAGATCAAGGAGGTTGAATTATTATTATCAGTGTAATTCTTGTTTTTGTTGTTGTTGTGGTGGTGGTGGTGGTGGCGGTGTCGTCGTACGTGCATTCAACATTCGAATATATCTCAAAATGGTAAGTGTTTAAAATAAAATGGAACGTATAGAGTAACTTAAGAAAACTATGAATTAGAGAAATAATGATAAGGCTTCATAATGATCTCGTCACCTCATGTTTCCTTTTCACAGGATCAAAAGAAGAAATGGTTGCCTCGTAAAACCTACAAGAGAAACTTTAAGATGAGAAAATGTAGCTAGATTCTTCCTTCTTATGCAAGATAAAGTAAAACTCAAACAAGTGGACATGAAATTGGAGACGTCATCTGATATGCAACGAGTCAAATTATTCCACACTGAGCACCTCCAAACTCGTCAACTTTTTAGATTGTTCTCTCTCACCGTGTTTCATTTGGAGAGGAATTGTGAACCAATGATTACTTGCAAAAAGAATAATTTATAACGTATTAAAGAAATAGAGTAGTAACATTGCCAGGATCATGAGCCTGTTTTATAGAAGAGGCAGTAGATATCTAGAAAAGATAAATACTATGATCGATCAATTGCAGTGGAGGTTGTTGTTTGATAGGTGACTGATCCTTTTGAGAATGAAGAATGAGGCAGAGAGAAAAAATAAGGAAAACAGAAAAGGACCATGTGGTAGATAAAATAGTAAGAATGGTCTTGAGTAATTGAAAAATGACATCTAGGAGCGTCTAAGTAATCATAGAAGGAAGATATTCTTTCACATGCTTGTGATTAGAACAGAAAGGATAGTTAGTCTATCTAGAAAGCTACAGGCACAACCTATTGTAATTCATAAATCTTTGGTTAGCCTAACCAAAAATATGTAACACAAGAAAACAGCAGCTTTTTAGACTAACGAGCTGCATTGTAAACTCAGGAACCCATTAACCACAAAAGGTTACAGTCTGGCTCTGCCTACGAATGCCATCATATGCAGGAATAATATCTATGGCATGTTTTACACCACAAGTTCCAAGAGTCTTTCTTTCTTAAAATCTGCGCCCAATAAAAAACCGTCACATAAATTGCGATAGAGGGAGTAACTCAAGAAATGCTGAATGAACCAAGGAATGACACAAGTCATAAATAAACACATGCTAGTATTCCGTCAATACCATCAAATCCAAAGACATACTGCACTATAATTAACAGGACAGACGATTATAATCCAAAGGCATAGCAGGCAAGCCAATATTTTAGAGCATAAACTCGATAACTGAAGGCTACATCAAGTTGCTGAAAAGTCTGTGCGTGCAGGATGGTTGGGTGGATGCATGCTATTAGTACAACAAATTTACAATGGTGTTTCAGTGCTCGCATCAATATTCTAAAGCACTTACTTTTCATCCAATGGCCACCAAACTTTTATTCTAGCGCCAACCAGTTCTTCACCGTAATCTTTGATGGTACGAGGCCTTTTAGAGTCCTGAAACAAAAAATTAGAATGAGTGCTTCCGACATGAAAGTACTCAGAACCACTTCTATTAAAATCCTTTTTAATCCCCTTATCACCCCCATGAAACAAAAAATGAGAACAAAATGCAAGCTTTATTTCATTGTAAGTTCTACAAAACTTTATTTCATTGGTACCTGCAATAATTCAAAAGAGAAAAAATGATTTTCTTGAAGTTCTGGCACATTAAAGAGCTAAAACTAGTTTCCTGTGAAGGAAAGTTATTAGATAAAGCAGTGAGGTAGCAAATTGGGAGACAACAAATCAGTAGCTGAAGCATTTAAACATTTTACATCCATACGTGCAAGCTCTGAGAATTGCATATATGGAGGTTACATAGACAAGAACTACAGCTATATATAGTGCTTTTGCCAGTGGGGTTACATAGACAAGAATTGCAGTATCTCTGACTGATAGTTTAGTTGCCTGTATAGCTCACAAGTGCAAAAGAGAATCGCAACAGGAAAGTAATTGATAATTTGTACATTGCAAAAATTAAATTAGAAAAGAGCTTGAGATAACTATTACTGAGCTGTTTTAGTGTCAACCTTATCTCCAGATTCTTCAATATTGTGCACTTTAATATTAGTTTTCTTCTTCTTCTTCTTCTGTTTAATTCCAGAAGCAGAAGTATCCTTTAGCTGCTTCCTGTGCGTATCAACCTGCAGAGCTGGCTCACAAAATTAGGCATCAGAAGGACCAACTTTTTCAGGATGTACAGTATTTCATTTGCCATCCGATCAACAATAATACAACAGAAAAAGAAAGAACGGAATCAGTGAGTACTGTTATCTATTCACATAAGAAACTGTTGTAGCTTACTAATTATAATTAAACGCGATAAAAGCACTCAGTCTCCTTGGCATCCCCATGCTCTTTTGGCCAAATATTGTGTTAGAGCGAATACTAGAATAACTGCTATCAGCATGAGATGCACTCTTCGTTTCAAATCATGCTGACTACATTCAACTCTAGAGTATCTAACGTCAGCTGAGTGGAGTTATTCTAATATTCAAATCTGTCAAAGACAACAGTATATCAGATGGGCAAAGAACCTTTTGAGATGAATTGTCTTCAAGCATCTCCCATCGTTCTTTTTGTAGAGTCAAGTGTGCTACCACACCATCAACATATACAACCTAAAAAAGAAACAGCAACAGAACCTTCAGGAGGAAACTTTGCAAAATGCTAAGCCAATAAAACATGGTTCAAAGTATATAAGATTGCTACTTCACGATCAGTATATATTTCCCTTCGAAGGGTAGTTATGAATAAGGTCTACAACAAAGAGGCCTTCTAAACTGTAAACGTCATACATATGTGTAAATCTATGCTGCTCGGAATCCTCAAAATCCCTGCCGCACCCCTTGTCGACACGACATGGGTGTGGGGTCCACACCGGACTTGGTCAACTTACCTTGGGTGCTTTGACTTACATCTATGACCGAGAAGCATAGATTGATTGGATATTTGGTTTGACTTTTAGGCTTATGTCATATATATATATATAGTTGTGTAAAGTATGAGAATGCTTAGCTATTACACGAGATATCTTATGAATAGAATATTAGGTGCTTATAAAGAATTAGATTTTATTAGTTTTAATTCAACGACTTCAATTAATCGGAATCTATACTCTATACGTTATAAACCGACCTTATAAAAAATACTTTATATATCGTAATATACATTTATTGACCGTATCTAAGCACACGTATCTGCACTCAGATCCATACAACCGAATCCTAAATTTATGTGATCGAAGATTCTAGCTCTAGATTTGTGCCCGAATCCGAGCAATATAGATGTAAAATTTATGTAGAAGATGTTGAATTTGAATAGTTAAATAGAGTTGGCTATTCCCTAGTTTATGTGAACCAATTTGACTCAATATGGAGATAGAGTTAGTTTTACTTACAGATTTATTAGCAGTAGTAGGAGAATTCTTTTTAGTTAGTCTTTAACTGAAATTTTTTTGATAAGGAAACATTTAATACAAGGGTTCAAACAGATCAAGGATGTTGAATTATTATTATCATTGTTAATCTCTTTTTGGCTGTGGTGTGGTGGCAGTGGTGTTGTACGAGCATTAAATATTTGAATATATCTCAAAATGACAAGTGTTTAAAATAAAATGGAACATCTAAGGTAACTTAAGAAAAATAGGAATTAGAGAAATAATGACAAGGGTTTATAATAATCTCGTCACCTTATGTTTCTTTTTCACAGGATCAAAAGAAGAAATGACTGCCTCATAAAACCTACAAGAGAAACTTAAGATGAGAATATGAAGCTAGCTAGATTCTTCCTTCTTGTCCAAGATAAATTAAAATCCCAATTGATAGAAATGAAATTGAAGATTTCATCTGACACACAATGAGCCAAAATATTCAGTTTCTAAACTACAGTCCACACTCCACACTGAGCACATCCAATGCAACCCATCAACTTTTTACATTCTCTCTTTCAGTGTTACATTTGTAGAGGAATTGTGAGCCAATGAGTACTTGCATAAAGAATAACTCATAATGTATTAAAGAAATAGAATAGTAATACTTCCAGAAACATAAGCCTGTTGAGTGTGATTAGTACAGCAAATTTGCAATGGTGTTGCAGTCCTCACATCAATATTCTAAAGAACTTACGCATCATCCAATGGCCACCAAACTTTTATTCTAGCGCCAACCAGTTCTTCACCATGATCTTTAATGGTACGAGGCCTTTTAGAATCCTGAATGAAAAAATTAGAGCCATGACTGCATCAGACATGAAAGAACTCAGAACCACTTTTAGAATAAAAGAATAGGGTCTAAAGAGGAATCACCATCAGTTCTATGAAATCTAATGAAATAAAGGAAATATTGGTATCTGCTCTAAATTCAAAAGAGGGAAAATGATTTTTCTGTAAGTTCTGTCACATTGAAGAGCTAAAAACTAGTTTTCCTATGAGGGAAGTTCTTAGAAAATTTAGTGAAGGAGCGAAATATAAGATATACCAAATCAGTATATGAAGCGTTTCAACAATTTACATCCATCCATCCATACAAAGCTCTGATAATTGCATATATGGAGGTTACACAGATAGGAGGTACATCTACATATACTGATAGAGCAGTACCTCATGCTTCCCTGTAGCCGACTTCCTCCCGGATTTATAATTAGTACATTTGTTTAAGTGGTTTTCATCTCTGTCTGATAGTTTAGTAGCCTGTACAGCTCACAAGTAAAAAAGATAATTGCTAAAGGAAAGCAATAACTTTTACGTCGCTAAAAATAAATTAGCAAAGATTTTGAAACTATTACTGAACTGTCCGGGTGTCAACCTTATCTCCAGATTCTTCAATATTGTGTATCTTAATAGCAAATTCGTTGTTCTGCTGTTTCATTCCATCAATTTGTTGCAGTGATGGCTCCTTTTCCTTGATGTTTCCTTCTTCATTTTTTATGCTAAATTCAGATTTGCTCTCTCTATCACAATTGGAAACAGACTCAATCTTCCTTGAGTCCCTTCCTCGTTTTCTTTTGGCACATAGGGGGCCCTTGGTTCTCTCTCCCGAGGTGAGACCTAAATGAAGAGAATCTTTTTTCTTGACTTGGGATTGTGACACATCTCCTGCTGGAACTAACACACCCAGGTGATCATCCTCATTTGTCGGGCTCTCTTTTTTCTTGGGTGGACCCCAATGACCATGACTTCCACTGATAATATCAGGATTTTTGGATGCCGAACAACGCTGGCCACTACTACCTGTAAGTTTATTACTCCTTGAAACTACTTCTGCATTTGTTGCTGGTTGCACATCTTCTGGATTGTCAGGTTTCATGATGTTTGTTCTACAAGCATCCTTTAGCTTCTCCCTGTGAGTGTCATCCTGCAGTGCTGGCTCAAAAAATTTAGCTTCGGACGGACCAACTTTTACAGGATGTACAGTATCAGGTGCATTTTCATTTGCCATCTGATTAAAAAAAAAATACAAGAGAAAAGAAAGAATGAAATCTGTTAATACTGTTAACTATTCACATGCGAAATTGTAGTAGCTTACTAATTATAATTAAACACTGTAATACATAAGCTAGGGAGAATAACTTGTGTATTATTCCATTATGTTAGAAGTACGTATACAAATACAATGAGCTCTTATTAAGGAAAGCTAAAGAAGGAAAGAATCAAAAGACACCCTATTAGATCCCTACATATTTGCTAAGCTATGTACATTACACCTAAAGGTGTCTATGTTCATTCTGGAGCACTCCCCTTCAAGTTGGAGCATAGATATTGATAGCTTGTTACAAAAGCAATCAACTCGAGTTCCATTCAATGCTTTTGTGAATAAATCAGCTAGTTGCTCTCGTGTCTTCCTGAATCTTTTCACGAATAAAATGACAGTCAACTTCAATATGTAAAGTTCTTTCATGATACACCGCATTTGAGGCAATATGAAGAGCAACCCCCTTCATGCCCAGGCCCAACTAGAACGTGGATCGGGGGCCCAAAAGAGATGGACCTGGCTAGCTCATGAGGGGGGGATTAACCAAGTCCATATAAGCAGACCACCAGTCCATTCCCCAACCAACGTGAAATTCTAACTCACTCTAACAAACACGATAGAAGCACTTAGTCTCCTTGGCACCCCCGTGCTCTTTTGGCCAAACATTGCATTTTAGCCAATACTAGAATAACTGCAATCAGCAAGAGTGCACTTTTTGTTTCAAATCTTGCTAACTACATTCAACACTAGAGTATTCTAACGTAAGTTGAGTGGAGTTATTCTAATGTTGGCTCTAACTATTCCTTTGAGTGATGTATGTTCACAATAAGAATATTTGGCAAGAGTATGCAAAGGAGAAAAGTTGAGTAGAGTTATTCTAATGTTGGCTCTAACTATTCCTTTGAGTGATGTATGTTCACAATAAGGAAATAAGGATAATTGGCAAGAGTATCTAAAGAGAAAAGTTCGTTAAAAACTGTATGTTTCTATTGTTAAGACAATAACAGGTCTGGAACATCAGAGACTGCAGCAGGGTATATAATGATAAAAAATTTATTCACCTGTAAGAGAGGAAATCAGTTTTATTTTCTTTCACTAGTGCAAGACGGATGCATCCAGATTATAAATCTTCCAGTTAAATGTGCCAGACACTATGAGACAGAAATATATGTTCTCTTAACAGTACTATGTCTCTGACTGCAACTAGAGAGGTTAAGGTTGGAAGACTTGCATTATTTGAAAAACCCATATTCCTAGCCTTTCAAATAGACCTAATACCTGAGAAGAACGATGACTTCCTCATTTGGACATACTGTAAACTTCCACTAGCTTTATTTTGAAGTGTTATAGAAATCTTAAGTCAAATCATCAGAAATCCCGCCAGTTAAGGGGTGGCACTCCTGCAATTTGTGTACCAGTAGCGTTCCCTGTATTAACTCTTATGTTTTTTTAATCATCCGACAAACCAAAAGAAAATAAAATAAAAGGTACATCTTCATGTTGCCTCCTTGGGGGTTCGAAGTTTGGTATCTTTTTTTATTGTGTCATGTACTTTTCAAATCTAACTGCATATAATGATACCATTTTCTGTGCAATTTGACAGTGGCAACTGGCAACCATGGTGCTAATTATTTTTTTGAAACTGGTAACTGACCATGGTGCTAATTATGCTGCACTAGGTTTAGGCCTAAGCAAGATAAAAATCTAATTCCAAGGCATAATGAACTAAGGATGTGGTTGGCATGTATTTGGAGCAAAACTGCAGGAATGACACAGAGGTTCTAGTTTTATCAACAAACATGAAGTTACTGAGGACCAATCTCGTCTACCGTCCTGCAGAAGAATGAAGTAAAAGCCTACATTTTTAATAATGATGTTTATGCCCCCCATGTATGTGTAAATGAATGCTTGGCTATATAGACAATGAAAGTTAAGTATCAACATTAAATGAAACCATCATATCAGTAAACACTTCTTTCTAGAAAAACAAGCAGCCGCTGTTATAGGTGTAGACAAGATAGTTATGGATACAACGTACCATTTCTTGTCCTTTTGGAATTTCATTGCATATTGAGGCAACAATTTCAGCACAATCATCAAGATTTAAGCTCATTGACATCAAGGCTTCTGCAAGATAAGGTTTAACAATGGCAGCACAGTCTTCCAGGACTTTCTCCCCCAATTTTGATGAAACTGGTGAAGCAATCTGGAAAAAAGAAAATACTGGATTAGGAAAGTGCCGAAGAAATATTTTTAACAAAAAGGTTCACAGGAGATTGTTTATTGCCTGATTTTCCTTTTTGACACTATCAAGAAGGGGCCATAGAAGCTCTACTGAGAGTTCATCACTGTCTTCTATGAGCTGAGTCATGATTTCCTCCATCTTAGTGAATACATTATGAGGATGATAGGGCCTTCATAGAAAATATAACATAAATATTAACCATAGCCAGCAACCGTCAGAGAAATATTATCTCCAGAATAACCTTATTCTCATCCACTGGGACAAAATGATATGGTTTACAATGTCAACAGCCTCCTACATGTTTGTCCAAAGGGTGTTGATAAATTATATTATGTGGCTAGTCTAAAAAACTTTTTTCTGTATATATACTATATGTTGAATTCCGTTGGCTTCTTTGCGTGCTTACTTCTTTATTGTACTAAAAAAATCTTGATTTCGAAATGGTTTGCCATCTGAGATGAATCTATTATTTCGATTTGCTATTTGTTATACTTTGACTTCCCTTGGTGAAAATCCTCGCTCCGCCACTGTCAGTGCCAAACGGATATTGTGTGATTTGGCTTATATATAGACATGAGAAACCACAACCATGATAATATATTGCAAAGGTCATAAAGCATATTCATTGATGGCTATAGGTTCATCTCAATGGATAGGCATATCTAAATTCAAAGCACACTACAACATCCTAATGAAATTTATATTTCACCCAATCATAATCTAAAGTAAGTAGACTACATTGCATGAAAGAACTGAACCAAACTCTACATAACATTGAAGAATGAGAGACTGATGATAATAGCCATGGGAAAGAGAATTTTGACAGAATACCTGATGATCCCGAGGAAAAGTTTGAATATCTCGATAACTAAAGTGTCATATTCAAGGTCCAATAACATCACACAGGCCCTTAATTTAGCAACACTTTCAAGAATTTTCACCACCGCATAGTAACTGCGGCCAGAAACATCAGATAACTTTTTCAATGCCATTACAGTATGCTGGAGAATTTCCTGAGATTTGTGAATACATGCATGTGAAAAGAAAATGTGAATGGCTGTATAAGCTCCACACAAAGAAATTGGCCTGCTTTAAAAAAGGAAAGGATAAATTAGAATGGTATATTTCTACCTTCATTTGTTTATCATTATCATAAGGGTGCTGCGGGGCAGTTATTCTACAAAGTTCAGTGATACAAGAGACAACTGAAACTTTGACATCTTCGTTCATATGGCTCAAAAGCTCATTGCCAATTAATGCTTTCATTACAGGTTGAAGTGCGCTTCTCGTCGAATCAGAAGGGCGTTGACCCACCATTATCAATATGGATTCAACTTTCTGAAGAAAAGGGGAAAATGGAGGAGTTAGCTAGCAATTGATGCTTAAATTATCGACATATGAGCAAACAACTTTAAGAAACTAATATACTTGTAAAATTGGGAAATGCAGTTGTAGTTTTATAAACGGTAAGCCATAAATTGCATGAATGTAGCGATAAATAGATTGTCGCTTCCATTTTCAAGTCAAAAACCATTACAGTAAAACTGCAATTCCCACTTTCATCTCATTTTTATGCAATTCCATCTGATTCCATAATTAACCTACCATTATCAGTAAATGATTCAACTTTCTGACCAAAAGAGGGGGGATTGAAATAAAAGGAGTTAGCTTGATATAATGCCTAAATTAATGGCATACGAGCAAACAACTCTGAGAAACTAATATACACATTAAATTGGGAAATGCAGTTGTAGTTTTATAAATAGTAAGCCCTAAACTGCATGAATTTAGCGATAAACAGATTGTGGCTTCCATTTTCAAGTCGAAAATCGTTACAGTAAAACTGCAATTCCCCCACCACCTCATATAATATGCAATTCCATCTCATTCAATATTTAACAGCAGTAAATACATTCATTTAGAGATAAAGAGCTAGTCATCCTGCTAGACAGTGTAAGAGCATTCAAATACTTCTGTGCAATGACTATTAACAAATACTAACAGAGATGAAACTAAGGCTTCGAATTCACATGGTTACCCCCGGAGAATCCTAGGAAACGGAAGGTTGTCTACTTAAGCTGCTGTTTCCTATGTAAGGAGGATGGTGGGGACGTGGATCATAATTTGTTACGTTGCAAGCTAGCCACGGGGTTATAGCGGGAAATCTTTAGATGGTTTGGCGTTTCTTGGGTAATGCCAAGATCCGTGAAAGAGTTGATGTTCAGTTGGAAGAGTGGGGCTAGGAGAAGAAGGCTCAAGGCGTGGAATGTTACTGCTCTCTCTTTAATGTGGGTCATTTGGAAAGAGAGAAATAGGAGAGTTTTTCAAGGGATGGAGATGAGCTTTCCTCAATTGAGGAGTAGTCTCATATCCCTTATTTTCTTTTGGTGCACATAGTTCCTGTTTGTATAGTAGGTTTCTCCTTTTTTGGTATGCCACTTGTATACGGCCATGTTTGCCTTGTTATTATCAATGAAAACTTTTACTTGATAAAAAAGATTGAACTAAGGCTTCAAGATCTATCTAATTTACAGACAACCATTGATACTATAAGTCTTTCCATTAACAAAACATAACAAGATTCAGAAGCTAGCTATCACTACAAACAGCAGCAAAGACAAATAAAAATTTGATGTTTACATGAAGAAGGTTGAAGAGCTCATCAGTGGAAGAGGGAGGATTCATGAGCTGAATTCCATAAGCTGTGAGCTCCTCTTCCAGTGAAGCAGTACAGGAAGAACAAGAAGCAGCCATTCATTCAATCTCAAAACCAAGAACAACCAAAAACAACACTTGAATGAAAATAGTGTAGCAAATTGATAAATACCCTCAGTGAAGAGAGTGAAGTGGAAAATGGCAAGCATGCAGTGGTCAATTCCTACAGGATTCTTTCTTGGTTATTGTGCCTGTTTGTTTTTTTGTGCCTAATTTGAGGTTTGGAATCCGTGATTTATTTATTTTTAGTGGTTTTTTGTTAGTACTTTTTTCCTGTGCTTAGTTCTATGCAATGGCGCTATCAACGTGATTACCCAAAAGTACAAACAGAGCATATTGCCAAATTGAGAGTTTCAACTTTGCTGTTGAAGTGAGAAATCACTGATGAGTGATGAGAGGAATTGACAGGTTTATCCTTTTGATGTATTTTGGAACTTAGAATACTTGGGGGTAGTGTCGTGTTTGTCCGAGAGTAGGTCTAATTTTGGAAAAGTACCATGTTGTAGGCAGTAAAATGGCGCCTGATTATCCTCTTCTTAGGATTTTATTACGTATTAGGTATTGTTAGGGGGAAACAGAATAACGGCAACGTAGATCTGGCTGCTAATTGTACATGAAATACGGTAAATCTTGATGGCTTTTGCCTCCCGTTGAGGTTAAATTTTACAAACAATATTAGGGGAAAGGGAGAAAGAAAAGTAAAGCCTAACACTTATTCCATTAAAGTCGTAAAATAATGTATGTTGCAATAACAATCTTTAAGAGAAAAACAATGAGTTGAACTCTAATGATGCATATGAAATCATAAGTTTTAAGTAGGCCAAATACATAAGCAGCCCCTTATAGTTGTCACGGTTTTTCATTTTAACACCTCAACTGCAGCTTGTTTCGATTAGATACCTAAAATAAATATAAGGGGTGTATCTACTAAGCACCTCTAATAATCAGTCAAAACAATAAGGGATCATTTGATAGGAGGGATAGGATGAGATAGGATTAATCCCATGGAATTAGAATTATTTCTTGGTGGGATAAGTTATCTCAAACGACTCCTAAGGTGCTTGTGATACACACACAGCTGATTTGGACACATGGCCTTTGAACCCACTTATATTTAAAACTAGGTAATTTGCCCACGCTTTGCGCGGTTTATAAAATTAAAGTATATTGTTAATTAATTTATTTCTATTTTTTTTATTAAAAAGAGGTCTATAACATGAAGTGGACAGTAACACTTTCTTTTTTTCTCTTGACATAAATTGATGAATAATCAAATATATCTACCTAACTTGAAGAAAAATACAATATGTAAACTCATAATTTCTGAGATAGTGCATATACAACAACAGTTGCTAAAGAGTCATCCCGAAAACTCAATATAAACTTATTTAAAATCCATGTGTGATCTGTTGTATACTCTATAATAGCTCTTTGACAATTTTTGTCAAATTGCATCTCAAGAATTGTAAGCAAAAGTACCAAAGTACAACTTCGTAATATTTGAAAGCTACAAATAATAGAATTTTCTTAATTCCTATAAAGAAGACTGAAGTTATATTTAACTGCCGGACCTCTCATTTCATGGATGAATGAATAGAAGTGGCTAAGGATAATGAATAAAGGAGAAGATCGTTCAAATAATGACGTAAAATGGTTCACACTTAGCAAGTAAGCCAGTGCATTCCCTAATGTATTAAAAATAACTGTATTTATAAAGATAATTTAATTACAGTTGTAATTATCTAAAAATTTAATAGTTAAATTTTTCGAATACGAAAATGAATAAGTGGAAAATAAAAAATATAACTTACGAAATATTAATAGTTTTATATAAGTTGTCAATGACAAATATAACATACTCTAAAAATATGGGGACTACGTTGGGGGAAAAACTATTATTATGAAAATTAAATTAAATTTTTTTTTTTTTGGTCAAAACTGAAATTTTTTTATTTCAACCAAGTAGAATTTGTACACCGCCTGCTCATTGGACTATAGAGACAGGACCTCAAGCAGAACCTATGAGTCTAAACATTTCTATGTTACCAATTTACTGTCCACTGGCTAAATTTCACTCGCCAAAGGTTACATTTAGTTAGCTTCTTTCAGTAAATCAGTAGCCATCTAACATGGAAAACTATTTAACTTAACTAAGCAGTCATGCCATTTACAATACCGTTGACCTGCAATATGGAGTTGTAGTGCTATTTCTCTCGTTCTATCCATACTACTCCTGCTTGTTTGTTGGAATCGTCTAGCATTTCTTTCTCTCCAAACATGATAGACAGTAGCTGTAAAAACAAATCTCAATATCGTCCACTTAGAGTTCTTGTTGTTCACTCGTTTTGCCATCCACTGAACCTCCGTGTTCCAGTCCCCTATTTGCCTTTTGATCTCCATCCAGTGTAGTAAGGTCTGCCAAATAAACTTGGAATACGAACATTCAAAGAACAGGTGCTGATGGGTTTCAGTGGCACCAATCGTACATAGCTTGCAGATTGGATCGACTTGTATCCCCCAATGAGCCAGTCTATTAGTTGTAGCCAGCCTATTCTGGATTGCCATCCAGAGAATAAATTGTTGTCTGGGTATGAGACCTTTTAGAAGAACTAGTGTTTTCCATTGGACTTTTGGGTATTGAGGAATAGAATCCTGGTAAGCCTGTTTAATGCTGAATTTGCCTCCTACTGAAAATTTGTCGAGATCGTCCAGATTCGGCCTCCATTTCCTGGCATCGAATATTTTCCTTACTAGCCATGTGACCTGCTTTGGTGTAACCATGTCCTGTAGATTTCTGTTTTTTATGTAGTGTATATGTATCCAGCGCACCCATAGCTTGTCCTTCTTCTTGGCGATGGCCCATAGCAGCTTACTGATGGCTGCTTGATTCCAAAGCCCAAAATTGATGATGTTGAGTCCACCAGTGGCCTTTGGTTGGCATAAAGTCTCCCAAGCAATTGGAACTTTTTTGGCATATTCATTTGATCCACTCCAAAGATAATTTCTGCAGATAGCTATGACCATTTTGTGGATTATTTTTGGTAGAAGAAAGACTTGGCTCCAATACGTTTGAATTTCAAATAATACACTTTTTATGAGTTGTAACTTGCCTGAATATGAGAGCAGCTTGGAAGTCCAGCACTTTACTCTTGCGATCATATTTTCAACTAGCGGCATGCACTGGTTGATAGACAACTTCCTGGATGCCAGTGGGACTCCCAAATACTTGAAAGGCAGCGTTCCTACTGTGAAGTGCAACTCATCAAGTAATTGTTGCCTGACCTGAGGAGTGGAACCAGCAATATACAAGTTACTCTTTTCCATATTTGCCTTGAGACCTGATACTGTCAAAAAATGTTCAAATGATTGCATCATCAGTTGTACTGATTCCTTATCAGCCCTACAACACATAAGGAGGTCATCAGCGAAACAAACGTGAACAATTTTTTGTTTTGCACATTTAGGGTGGTACTTGAAGGCTGGCCATCGTTGGAGTTGTTTCAGAGATTTGTTGAGGTATTCCATTACTAGTACAAAGAGATAAAGAGACATAGGATCCCCTTGTCTCAATCCCTTTTTTGCTGCAAATTTGGGAGTAAGCACCCCATTGATCAATAATGAATAGCTGACAGTTGTTACGCACTCCATGATCCAGTTTACCATTTTGAGGGGGAAGCCAAATTCAGTAAGTAGATGCCTAAGAAAGCTCCACTCCACTGAATCATATGCCTTTCTAATATCTACCTTGATGACACATCTGGGTGAAACTGATTTTTGAGTATAGCCTTTGAAAATTTCATGAGCCAAAATCACATTGTCTAAGATGTTCCTTCCTTCAATAAAAGTTGACTGAGAAGGGCCAACCAGGTAATCTACTATTTTTTTCAGTCTAGTAGTCATGACCTTGGCTATAATCTTGTATATAGTTGAGCAACATGCTATGGGCCTGAATTCCTTCACATAAGTAGGGTTCGCCACCTTTGGAATCTATGTGACGGTTGTGCAATTTACCTCTTTCAGTAGTTTCCCTGATACAAAGAATTGGCCAACTGCATTTATGATATCCTCGCCTACTATCTCCCAGTTTTGCTTAAAAAATTTGGCTGGATACCCATCTATCCCAGGTGCTTTGTCGTTTGGTAGATCATTCACAGCTTGAATTATTTCCTGTCTGGTAACTGGTACTATCAGTTGCTGTTGTTGACTCAGGGCCAGGCATGGTCCATCTCTCGCAGTAGTGATGTCTATACCAGGTAATCGCGGAGCAGATTCACCAAGTAAATTTTGGAAGAAATCTCTAAACTCCTGTTGGATAAGCATAGGATCAGTGAGTCTTTGGTTTTGTTCATTGCATATGCTTGTGACTTTGTTCCTAGCTTGTCTGGCTTTAAGTTGAGCGTAAAAGTATTTAGAGTTTCTATCACCGAGATTGATCCATGTAGCTCTAGATTTCTGTCGAAGTATTTTTTTTCCTGTATAGAGTCCCACTTTTCAACCTGTACATTTATATTTCTTTCCTCCTCTATGAGTATCTGGTTGAAATGGTCTGCATTTAGTTTCTCTTGTACTTCTCTCAATCTCCCTTTAAGTTCTAGCAGCTTTGTTTCAATAGTTGAGAATTCTCTGTGCATGCCTCTTGTGTAGAGCTCCAACAATTTAAGCTTCCTCCATACAGCATACATAGTGTATCCTCTGATTTGCCTGGCCCATACAAGCTGAACAGCTTGTTTAAATTGCTCTTGTTGCAGCAGTGCAAGTAGCAGCCGATAAGGCGCTTTGCCAACAGATCTACTTAAGGTAGTATTGATTAAGATTGAGGTGTGGTCTGAGCAGTGGGGCAGCATATAGTAAGCCCCAATGCCACCAAAATTCTGGAACCACGCTGCATTACCCAAAGCCCAGTCTATCAAATTGTATATCCTCTCACCTGCATCTCTTTTATTACTCCAAGAGTATGTACTGCCACTTTTGTTCAGAATTCCCAAACCTAAGTCATCCACACAGTCTTGGAAATCGAAAAGTTCTCCTTGGTGCACAGGTGCTCCGTTGATCCTATCATCTACTGTAAGTACGCTGTTGAAGTCACCCACTACCAACCACGGGCCACTGACAATAGTATTTATTTCTCTCAACTGAGTCCATAGTGGTAGTCTATCTGCTAAGGTGTGAAGACCATAAACAAACGTGACGAAGCTGGAGAAGTTGGAATTTCTGTCTTTCACTTTACAATGCATAGTTTGGCTGGATTCCTTTAGGATTAGGACATCCACACCTGCATTCCACATTACCCAAATTCGCCCATTTACAGCCGAACCATAGTTACAAGTATAGGTCCATCCTGAGCCAAAACATTGTTGGACCTTACTTGCTTTATTTTGTTTGACTTTGGTTTCATAACAGCCCAACAAGTCCACCTTATTCTTCTTTAGAAACTCTTTTAGCTCTCTTTGTTTAAAGGACATATTAAGTCCTCTAATGTTCCATGAACAAATTAGCATGTAGGAGGATGGGTTTTGGGATCATTTCTCTTATCCCTTTGTATTGGAGGATCAACATTCGTTATACCAGTTTGGGAACTTTGGCTAGGTTCCCGTATCTGAAGCTTTCCTCCCTGTTGAAGTCTGTTTTCCAATTCCTCAACATCGACTCTGTTTTGGCCTTTATCTTCGTGGTGCACAGCAGGTTTTTTCCCATTTTTGGCCTCCACAGGTTTGCCATAGTCCTCTGTAGGTTTTCCAGGACCTGCTACAGGGACAGTTTCAGCATTATTCAAGACAGTAGCCTGCACCAGCTTTGATTGCCATTCTTTCTTCTCATTCCTCTTCTTTGTTCTATTACGTTTCTTGCGAGTTGTTGGTTTCTCAGGAGATTTAACAGGTTCTCTACATGCTCCAATAATGTGCCCAAAGTGATTACAATCTTGGCAAAACTTTGGTTTCCAATCGTAATCGATAACTTGATACCGAATGCTCCCATCTGGCATCTCAATAGGCATTTCATCGGGAATTTCCCGAGTAATGTCCATTTCAATCAGCATACGAGCATATGAGATACATTCATATTGTGCCGTTAATCTATCAGTGCACAGAGGTTTGCCTAGGTAACTAGCAATGCGACCTAAGTTCTCCTTCGCCCAACAATGAACTGGCAGCCCTGGGAACATAACCCATAGTGGTATCACTCGCATAGGTTCCTTATCAATATGAAATGTAGGACTCCACTCCTTCAAAATCATAGGACGATTATAAAATGTGTATGGGCCACTTTGCAGTACTGCATTCTTATCTTCTTCACATGAGAATCGGAAGATGAAATACCCGTCATCGTGAAGAAGTACCTTAGGTGTATCGACGAATGTCCAGACCCCATAGACAAATTTCAGTACCTCTTTGAATGTTGGGTTGCCTCCAATCACATATCCAATCAGCGATGTGTTCCATTTTTGGCATTGTTGTTCGAGTTCCTTCGGATTAAGCTTAACCATTTTTTTACCGTCTCTGACCTCAGGTGGATAGAATTTGAGCTGCATACCTTGATTTTGCTTTCAATTTCCCCTAACCACCTCCGCTAAGGATTTACCCTTTTCCTCACCTTCAGCGGAATATGTTAATTTTCTCGCCGCTACTGTTGAGTTTGTCACCGGAGGGTCAGGAATTATAGATCCAGCACTGGTTTGAGGTTGTAGCACCGTGGGAGCACTGCCCATCCCGGGCATATAGTGAAACAGTTGCATAAGGGGTAGGGGTTGAGCAATTCCCGATGCCGGTGTAACCATTCTAGTTGTGCTAGTCGGCTGTTTAATAGACTCTGGTGGTGGAGTGGGATCTAGTGGTGGAGTGTGTTTAGGTGGAGGTGTAGGTGGTTTTGGTGGCGTCGGATCCGGTGGTGCCCTTCTCCGACGGGCCATGGCTCACGTTAGTGGTGCCTTGCTAAACGGGCGCCTGTAGAGCACCTTTCTCCTAACTCCAGAAAATGGTTAATTAGTTAGCAAATTATATTTTTATATAAAACATGAAAATGAAATATGAGTGACTACAATGTGAAAATGCAGGTTTACGACAAAACTCGGATTTTTAACTTTCATCTTTTTGTAACCATGACTTCTTCAATTTTTTTTTTTTTTAAAAAAGTTAAAAGATAATTCTCATATAATATAATAACGAAAGGGAAAAATTCATGAAATTGATCAATTTGACTCTTCTTTTTTAATCTCTCTGGATAATTTTTTTATTTGAAATTTATTACCTAAATATATTGGATGCGTGAAGATGCACCAAATTTATGCGGAAATTTTTAGTATTTTATTTCTTTCAAGAAAGAAAAAGATGAAGATAATAAGATAAAAACAACATCAACCTGGTGCAGTTATGCACGTTAGAAATGACTTCGTCGTAAACAATGTACATTACAAATATATTTATTTAGCGAATGATGAACTCACTTGATAGAAGATACTGCCAGGCACTGCGTCCAAAGTAAGAATAAACCAAGGGCCCAAGATACAGATATATTTGTTAACTTCATCAAATATCAACATCGTTTACAAAAAAAATTGTGTACGCACCACTGCCGTCAACCTCTTCGTTATTTGAAACTCAAAAACAGAGACTAATTTCAATTTCATTTCTCGTCTCTTTTGCCACTGTTGAATTTTTTATCGCTGGTAGAATCGCCGAGCCTCTAATTGTGGGTGAGCTTTATCCATATACATATATATTTCGGTGTTTATGCAATGGAGCAGTTAGAAGAGCAAATGTATTATGGAGTTTGACTAAGATGTATGGTGTTTTAATACTTTAGTTTCATACGGTGCTATTTGTTCTACATGAATTTGAAACGTTTTGGGCATCGTTTCATGAATATTGGCTTTGTAGTTTTACCAGTTACTTTTTTTTGGGAATAGATGGGGGGAAAGTTAGATAGATAGTGGGAGGAGTAATTAAGAGAATTTGAAAAGTCATTACAATGACCTGTTTGTTTGTCATAATGTAATTATAGTGTAATTACAAGCGTTTTGTTTGGTTACACAAGTGTAATTACACAATTAGTTTAATTTAAAAATAACATTTGATTATAAAAAATTTAAAATTAATATTTAAAATATATGTGCCTTTATAAATGATATTAAATTAGTTATTTAATAACACATTGTTTCTTGAAAATATGTCAATTAATAATCATATATTTGTAACTAATATTGTAAAAAATAATTGATATATAATTTCAAATTAATAATATTTTAATTTTAATTGATTATAAAATTTAAAAGCATACCTTTTTTGTGAGAACATCATGCGATTGGATGTTTGACAAAAAAAGAATATTTATAAATATAATGCCATAACATTATTCAAATGTTTGACAAAATTCTATCAATTGTAAGTGAAAAATAAACAGTATGCAATGTGAAATAACAAGTCGATAGTACTAAAGCAAATATTTTTAAAATAAAAAATATAACCCAAAAGAAAAATCCAAAAGAAAAAAATTTAACACAATACTCTTAAGTCAAATTCCAACGTTACATAAGTAAGTTTTAACGTAACATAAGTAAATACTCCTATAATTCAAAAGAAAGGGAAAATATAAGTGTATAACCTCATTCACAATGAAATTCTACTTTAATAACGTCATTATATGCCAAGTTTGTTAATGACTCATTCTTTCTAATATTAAGAGATGTAGTTTCAAAAATTAGACTATTAACACGATTATGCTAAATGAATAAAATAAAAAACTAAAAAAAATACGAGCAATTATATGGAACCACAAGAAGTAAAGGTTGGGAATGAGAAGAAATGAAATGAAATATAAATACTATAAAAATAAAAATAATTAAAAAGTAAAAATAAAAAAGAAATTAAATAATAGAAATAAAAAATAAATCAGAAAAGAGAAGAAACTAAAATAAAATAAATTAAATTAAATAATAGAAATAAAAAATAAATTAAAAAAAGAAAAGGAATTAAAATAAAATTAAAAAGAAATAAACTAAAAGGTAGCCCTGTAATTACAGGGTGTAATTACACCCAATTCTCAGCCCCCTCCCGCACCCCCCCCCCCCCCCATCCCCCCTTGAGAATTGGAGAGTGTAATCACACCCTCTCAATTACACCCAATTCCCACCTAACTGTATAATTATCTGGTCAAACAAACAGGTCAAACTGTGTAATTACACTCAATTCCAATTACCTGGGTGGCTTTCCAAACAGGCCCTAAAGGAGGTGGCACCGGTTCACAATGTTTGGAAGGGGAAAACAGCATTTAAAATTTGCCCATTTTAAAATTGAAAGAAGGCAAAATTCTATTAAAAGGGATAAATACTTATACTTGCTTTAGAGAGTGTCACATCAAAGGACTTTTATCCTGTATTTATATATATATATAAGATTAAAAAAAATTATGAATCCCCAAAAAATGTAAAATCTATTTTCACTTTCACACCACCCCTGCAATATCATTTTCCCACTCCCTCTGTTACATCGTCTGCCCCAACCCCACCACCTCCACTAACGTAGACTCTATTCATTTTCTTTGGGATGCTATTAATTAAATTGTTATTACAAATTAACCATCTCATTAGAACAAGATGTGCTACCAAACAACGGAAGGAGCAAGATTTGCTACCTAACAACGGAAGGACTTTAAATTATACTTAAATTATTACCTAACTCTAGGTAGTAAACTATGGTGGAACCTAAGAAAGAATGTGCGTTTCTTTCTTTAAAAAATATATGACGAGCTTACAAAATCTGTGCGTTTCTTTCTTTAAAGAATATATGACGACCTTATAAAATCTATCTTAATTAACTTTTCATTTCATTATAATGAACTTCTGGATGAATAAAAACTACCCCGTTCCTTCTACTAAACCATTGGGAGCACTAAATTATTTGCAAAATAATCTGAGTAATGATGTCTTTTTCAATACAAGAAAAGGACTTGTTCCTCTGGAGATACCGGATCTGCTCCAAATATTTATTGCAATTGCCAATTGGAAAAATTGCCAGAAGAATAGGAGGAAAGGGGAAGGGTGGTGATGGTATTAATGGCACATTAATGAACCACGGGAAACAATCATCCAAACGGAGGGTTCACGGGAAACAACCATCCAAACAGAGGGTTACCCTCTGTTTGGATGGTTGTTTCCCGTGGTTCATTAATGTACAGTATGGTATGGTACAGTATTGTGTTGTATTGTATTGGTGTAACGTGTCAAAGGTCACCGAGTCGTCGTAAAGGGGAATAGGTTGTTTTGCGCATCCAACAACTGAAAGACTGTACTGTATTAATGAACACAATGTTTGAATAGACTGTATCATTTGTTGTCGTTTAATAACATTTGTATTGTTTGGTTTGACTGTATGGTGTTGTATAATAACTTGTAAGTTTACTAAAATACCCTTAACTCTTAATTATAAATTAATTTATATATATTAATAAAACTCATGTAAAGAATAAAATAGGAACTTTAAAAAATAAATAGATCGTGGGTGGGAGTGGGTGGTTGTGGGGGTGGGGTTAGGTAGTGGTGAAGGGTAGTGGGTGTGGATGGTGGAGGGGCGGGTGGTTATGGGACGAGGGGGGGTGAGTTATTGGGGGGTGGGGTTAGGCGGTGGTGAGGGGTAGTGGGTGGCAGAGGAATAGGGTAGTTGGGTGTGGGGGTGGGTCGTAGGGCAGGGAGTGGGGTGGGGTGAGTATCGGGGGTGGATGGTGGAGGGTGGGGTATAATGGAGAAATGAAATACGTAACCACGGAAAAACCACCAAATCCGTAGTTACAAAATTGGGACTTTTCATGGTTATATAACCATGAAATGAACCACGGGTTTACAACACCATACCACATAATTTAAAAATAATGAAAACAAATATAATTTCATAGAAAACCATACATTAATGAACCACGGGAAACCACTGTCACACCCCGACCTCGTTGGGGTGTGATGGGCACCCGACCCTTACTTAGGGCCGAGCGAACCCTCAGACTCTCGCTGCACATAAAATCACGTCAACTTTTTTTTTTCTTTAAAACAAATAATAAAGTACATAGCAAAACTTTTCTTTCAGAAATATTCTTTCTCGTGGCTTTCAAGTCGAACAAATTTGTGATCATACAAAATTCATTACGTACACAGACCGACAACCAATACCCACGACACTGTCTGCAAAGTCTCTAATAAGATCCCAAAAGCATAACATACAGAATCTGACTCGGCAGCACTCCGGGAACAAATGGAGCTTGCCATCTGCACTGGAACATCTTCCATCTGTCCTCAACTCAACTGGGAGTACCTGCGCGGCATGAAACGCAGCCCCCGAAGAACAGGGGGTCAGTACGGAAATGTACCGAGTATGTAAAGCGGAAATATAACAATATAAGCAAAACCGAGCCAGAAGTATAGAAATAGAACAGGTAGTATCGGATCCAAGTCCGAAACGGAAATACAGAGTGTGTGGCCAGGACCACGATATATATCATAAGCACGGGGTGTAGCCGTTTGAATCGTGATATGAAACAGAGGTACAAAGCCTAACTGGCAGGATCATCGTGCGGATCGGGGCACAGAGTGCGACTGACATACCCGCAACCGAAGCTAGGGGTGTAGAACTATAGCCTACTGAAGCATAGTCCGGCTCAATCATGCAGAAGCAACACCAACAGAATCATTCTCCGAATCCGCTGTCCAGAAATGTAACAGGCAGAACCATGCATGCAGAATCATAAACTTACACAAGCACAGGTAGTATACATTTACCTCAGGTTTCGGCCCTTTAGTGAGGGGCGCAATGGACAGTGCACTGGGGTGTGCACGAATAACCAGGTCGCCACAGGGTCGCCTCTAGTGCACAAGTCATACCCAAGAGGTTCCAGCAGGCAAATACGGCAGTTAGAATGTCAAAATGCTTTACTTTCTTTTGAAAAACATTTTTGTTTCACACATATAAAAGAATCAACGCACAATTTCCGCGGCCATAAGTCCAGCGGTCGCTACCACGCATACCGCGGCCAAGTACCCAGCGGTCACTATCACACGTACCGCGGCCAAGGGTCCAGCGGTTATAATCACACATACCGCGGTCGAGGGTCCAGCGGTCACAATCACACATTTGACATACCGCGGTCAAGGGTCCAGCGGTCTATGTCAGGCACAATCACAAGTGCGGCAGACGCGGTCAAGGGTCCAGCAGTCAATGCCACACGTCCGGCATGACGCGGTCAAGGGTCCAGCTGTCAATGTCGGACACGCCGCGGTCGAGGGTCCAGCGGCCAATATTACATATGCGCATATTCACATAACTAGCCCGGGACTCGGTAAAACAGAAAACAACCATACAGAATGCCAAATTATCACTTTCCCAACATAATCACACACGCCAGGATCATACATCACACAAGATTCAGGTATACCAAAATCGTATATCAGTAAGTACGGGAGGTAAGTAGTATCAGGGTAATATTTTCAAAACGTTTTAGATGTCAAAAAAAATATTTTATAAAGCTCATAAAGGTGGTCATAGCACCTATCGTATAGTAAACAACATAATAACCAGGAGCTACCTGCGAGCTCCGGACACGAGTACATTGGCTAAAGCCATACAGAATTTATATCAGGGTTTCTGTCCCCGTAATTGTTTCCATGAACATTAAATCAATTCAGGTTCGTTAAAATAACTCCCGTTTAGTAGTCGGAACAATAGCCATAAGTTTCCTCGACTTATCGTATGGGAATAAGACAGACAGAACAATAAGAGAGGCATCGGGGAATAGCGGGCCCACCTCGGGCCAAGTCGAGGCGGCGGACAAGAATCACGCCCATTAGACTCTACGGAGTCATCCAGGAAGGTTTCATAGTGATCGGGTTACATTTGTACAAGTTATGGAGGTTTAACCACTTTTCTAGCAAAATGCGCCTTTTGAAATTCAATTGAATTGAATTAATAGTACCAAAAATCAATCTCGAGTTTCTATGAGCAGAATCGCCCCCGAGGCTCCGATCTTGACCTAGTACATCTAGGACATGCCAAAGAACAAAGGGGAAGACTTTACATACCTCGATTGCGCCTTACGCTCGCTTGGCTTCAATTCCAATTTCGTCCAGAATCTACAAATGATCATGTTTACCAATTGTCAATTTCAAGCTTTTCGAGAATCTAAGCTTAATCACATAATTGCCTACCGAAATTTCGGCAGCATTTTCCCTATATATATGACATCCCCGAGACTTAGCTCGGCTTAATATATCAACATAGCAACCCAACAACAACATCACTAACAACAACAAGCATTACAAAACACATAGTATGGCATAACTAGCCTTGTTTTCCACATGGTCCAACAACTTCCACTTCAACTTCACAAACCCAAACTAGTATCAACATTTCCATATTCATCATTAATCAAGACCATTACAATGTGATTTGGAAGTATTTCATATCATTTCTATACAATATTCACATGATATACAAAATATACAAATTTTCCACCAAACCATAATCCATCCAAAACTTCAAATCTTCAACATACATATTCATAACATATTTCCACCTTCCAATTTCATCAACCATAATCATAATTCACATCTTAACAACTTCATTTCCATAATATCATAAAATCATATTAAAATGACATAATCTTCTACAATCAATTTCAATACCAACGGACGAATTTATATCGCTATTTTCCCGTTCTATTCCGCTGAAACTTTAAATAAACTTGTTGGCAATGAAAAAGAGCCTTAATCATACCTTAAGTGCACAGCTACCACGTCCACCCTCTTATTTTTAGTTGATTTTTAGCTCAAATCGAAGGCAACGCGACGTAGAACACTTTTCTCTTCATGGACTTCGGGGCTCAGATTTTTATCAAACTTTATTTATCTCTCTAAGTCTTTCCTCCCTCTATCTCTATAGAATTTTCTGGATCTTTTCTGATCTGAAAATGTGGAGGAGGAGGCTGAAACCTCCCTTAAATAACAAGGAAATGGGCCTGACCCGGATTGGAATCGGGTTGGGCCCATTTCACTGCCCAGCTTGACCTTTCCGCCTTAAAATGTTCATATCTCCTTATCCCGATGTCACCTATAGGCCCACGACCTACCGTTGGAAAGCTATTTCAATTATCTACAACTTTTATTTCTGGGCGTTTTCCCAAATTCCAGACTTATAATGCCGTTTTTGCCCCTCCAAGTCAGGTCATCCGAAAACGTTTTCTTAAAAAATTCGTTTGGAGGGCTTCCACTTTGATTTGGCCCCAAGGCCCTTCACAAGTTGTGTTTTACTTTACATATGCGATTCATATAAATTGTCACGTGTCCCAAAAAAAATATTGACGTGTGGGCCCCACCTCAGTTAATAATCTGACGTTCAAAAATACGGGATATAACAACCACCATCCAAACAGGGGTTAGAGATAAGAGGAGAAAGAAGAAAGAAAAATACTAGAGTTTTCTTCAACTTTTTACAACTCTTGATTTTTATAGGGTAACGGGATGGATGGATTTATTCTAGTCTTTATAAATGATAAATCTTGTAGAATACAAAGGTTCTTGATTAAAATATTTACCTTGGAGGAAACCTTAGGAAACTAGATTGCCAAACCAAATTCTTGAAGGTTTCTTGATTGCAAGAATGAGTTTCTTGCAAGATTGAAGTGTCTAGGTTCTTTAGCGATGGAGGTAGAGAGAAAAATAATAGTCTCTTAGGGTTTAGAACAGTGTTAGGGACGTTTTTACTTCATACAATAATAAAATAAGGAGTCCCAATTCGAGTAGGAAAAGGCTAAAAATGTAACCCAAAATCTGAAAATTCTGCTCCAACCAGTGATAGTAAAACAGACATAACTCTTAGCACAGGGCTCCGTTTGAGCTCCATAAGATACCGTTGGAAAGCTATTCCAAATGGCTACAACTTTCATGTTTTAAGTTTTCTCAAATTATCAACTAATCAAGTATTTATGGGTGCCCGAAGTAGACTGGTCAACCACTTTCGTAATACGTACAAACTTTCAAATTTTTCTCTAAAATTCTAACGTTACGAGTCTAACATGAGTTCTAAGATATGAGGTGTTACAATTTGGCCATTTTCCGTTTATTAAAATTGCTTTTCAGTAAAAGCAATTTCTCTGCGCTTGAGGAAAAACAAAAAAAATTGCTTCTTAAAAAAAGCAGAAGCAGGATTTTTTTTTTCAAGACAAAAATATCCTTTCCATAAATACGTATTTACCAAATATATCGCTCATTAACCCATTATTTCTGATTAATAATCCTTTGTGTTGAATTTTAATTTGTGGAATGATTTTGAATTTTATTTTGGTTGTAGTTTTCTAGTATATTTAAATCATCATGTTGATATTATATCAATATTTAATATTTGTTTTTTTATTTATCTATGTACTTTATTATTTTTTGAAAATTTTAATATGAACTTTTAAATTTTAATTAAATAAAAGTAAAAACTTTCATAATAGAATTCAAAATAGTTTCTCTCTGTAAAATAATTAATCTTGATAGTAAACGTTGATTGATACTCGTCTTTTTTTGTAATTTGATACTCAAAAGCATTTTTTTACGAAGATTAGTCAAACACAATCTGCTTATTTAAAGCAGTCAAAATCACTTTTAAAATGAATTAACCAAATACAAACTGTTTCTCACCAAAAGTACTTTTTTGAAAAATATTTTTTAAAAAAGCACTGCTCGAATTAAACAATTTTTAACCGCTAGGCCAAACAAACTCTAAGTAGCACACTATGTCACATTAGCAATTTGTGTTTAGTAGGTATTACTTTGAACGATCTTAAACTCAATTAAAGTATCTAATAGGAACATGTATTTGGCCTTTTCAGTATTCAAACAAAACCTTTTTTAGAAAGGAGTTATATTTGGCTGTGAACTTTCTGTTTTAAGAAAGTAAACATGATATTTTCCAAAATATATAAGAGGATCTCTTTGTTTTGATCAAACAAAAATTCACGCTCTAACTAGTAGAAATGAAAAGTGTTAAGTAATTTCTTTTCTATATAACAAAATAAACATAACTTTTTATAAGTTTTATAAGTACTCCTTTAACTTTCTTAATTGGAGGTCTCGCGTTCGAATTCGAAAAATAAAATGTTTTTTTTTTGTAAAAAAACTCTCCAAAATGGATACTTTTAGCGCGAATTCAAGTTAATCAGGCTTCACAACAAATATCGGACATCGAATGATAATAAAAAAATTAAAAAAAATAAAGATATTTCATAAATTAAAACCAAAAGAAAAATTGAACACATTTTTTAGAAAAAATACCCCACCTCAACCATTCTATTGTAAAACCAAATCAATCCATGCATAGATACATGATACTTCAGAGTGCTCTTCATGATGAGATATCTCCTCAATAAAAGTAAGAAATTTACCTACAAAGATAAAGGGGCATAATACAAAACAATAGTAAGCACAAGTACAATGGGAAAGAGAATAAAAGTAAGGGCATAATAAGAAAGAGAAATAAACTATACGGTAGAGTACTTAAATATATAATTAGGTTAAAGGGTAAACTAAAACTATGAAATAGTAAGTAAGGCAATAATGGAAAATAGAAATACGAATTCATGCAATCGCACTAATTGATTGTTATATAAAATGGGTATTTTCATCATTCACAATACAATACGATAAAATAAAATCTTAAATAATAGTTGAAACATATATTATACCTAAAATGACAACACAGTAAGTAACAATTGTCCGAACAACATGTAAAAGATGAATTAGGGGACAGAATGGGGAGGAATTATTTCTTTTTCTCATTCAGTTGGTTTCCAACAAAAGAAATATTGTGTTGAGCATGTCAAATCAAAGATATCTAATAAAGAGAAAACAAAGATAAACATTCCATTCATACACTCTATGTAGTCCTTTAAAAATTTCATACCTGGTGCAAATTTGATTCAAAACTCTGCTCATGTTTTCGTACCAGAAATGCGACATGTTCTTGTTCAACAAAATTGAAAACAAAAAGACTCCAATCACAATAGAAGTAATCACTCTTAATAATAAATTAGGACTAATAAATACCATTCTTAATTAATAGAACTTTAAGACAAATGAATACAATTTTCAATGCTGAAACGTGGGAGTAGTGCTCCATTAGCTTGGAATACAAAAACGCATAAACTAAAAGACTAAGCTAATTAACATCACATTTAACGTAATTAGGAGATTTAATTAAATGAGTGACTTTGATTTTTTTTAACATAGCACATAAATGAAAAAAAAATGTCGAAAAAATGAGAAAAAAGATAAATAGCAATGGTGGTCATAGAGAGGTGTCACATCACTTTATCTATGCCTAGTTTTATATTATATATAGATTTAATGTAGTTTGCTAGCAACCACTGCTACAATTTACTTTGCCACCTAAAATTTCCATGAACTGAAATTTCCAACATTAATGCAATTTTTGATTACTTGAATGCTCTTTAATTTTTTGACCCCTTATGTTACATTATTGGTACTGCAGCCTCAAAACTTGCAAAGTCCTGATTTTTTGGCCTAATGTACAACTTAAAATATGAGCAACTCATATAATCCCTCCATTCTTTTTTACTTGGCCTTTTTTGACTTGAAACTCCCCTTAACAAACTATTTATTCACCAGTGGAAACTATTACAAGCACCATAACTGACAAACACAATCAAGCAATCAAAAAAATAAAATAAAAAGGGGTAAACAGAGCTCTCATGCTCGGGATAAATTAAAACAGGAAAGTAGACATAGCAGAGGGGGCTCTAATACAACAGACAATAGCTATTTCTCTAGCAATGACAGCATGATCACTACTAAAAAAATAAATCACTATTTTCCGAAATTTCTCACTGGAAAATGTTCGGTGGCTATTCCCACTGAATGTTAGTGAAAAAAACCTAAATAGTAGTATTTTCACACTGAAAAATTACCAATTTTTCGAGCATTTCAACGGGAACCTGTTTTCTGTGATTCGTTTTCCCAGTGAGCTGGTTCAGTGGGAATAAGGTGGAAAAATCATATTTTATAACACAAATTTCTCACTAAATATCAGATGAAAAAACCTCTATTTCTAGTAGTGAATCTCAACTTTGTCAAAAGTCCTTATATTTCTTTCTATCCAGACCACAGGTTATGCACAAACTCAGTGTAAACCATCCTGAAGATTTGAGCTTTTTGTGTCTTTCCCTTTTGCACACTTAGTAACTTCATAGAGATGTTGATCCCAAGAGTGAGTTTGTAAGGAGTGAGACTGCATCCAATGTTGAGGTTTTGCCCACAATTGCTTCCCTAATCACAGAAGAAATAAAGATGATCTCTTGATTCATTATGTATCTAGCATAATAATATTTTTATTAAATTATTCTTATTAATAATGCTTTGAGACATGTACAGAGTTAAAGTAATAGGCAATAATAATGTTGGGTAACAACCAACATGCTGTTAGGGTGCCATAATTTTATATTTTCTTTTATATTAAAGACCGCTTTTGGCCATAAAAATTATTCATTTTTTTGGGATGATTTTCACTTTATTTGAAAATCAGTGTCCGGTCATGAAAATTTCAAATTCAATTTAACGTGCATTTCAAATTTGGAAAATGACATATATTTCCAATGCACTTTTCACTTTTATAGTTGTATTTAAGTACATTCAAGCATGAACATTACTCTAAATATTCTTTGCAAAAACGTATAATCAAACACAACCCCATCTTCAACTCCGGCTCCATAAATTTCTAATAAAATCAAAATATTTGGAATCTATGGCCATAAGCCTACTAATTTATCATATGTATAGGTCAACTGACAAAAATATATTAAGATTTTTGCCTCTTTTAGTCTATTTTCCTTTGTTGTATGATTTATCGACGTACAAGATTTGCAATTGTTAGCTTTCACATGTCGCACCTTGTTATTTCGATCCCAACACATCCTGTCGATGGCGAGGTTCAAGTGGTGGCTCGTGTCAGAGTTATCATTGAATATGACGCTTCTTTAATGAGCTTGGGTAAGAAATAAAGTTACGTCCTTGCTATTAGCTATAACTTTTCGTGTGACAGTAAGGTCTATGATACACCGGCATGATGGGCCAGGGACGGCTCATGTCAAAGTGATGATCAAACATAACGTCTGGTTCATAAGTTTAATCAATATATATTATAAAGTTAGGCATAAACAAGGTGATGTGACACCTCTCTATGACCACCATTCATATTTATCTTTTTTTTTTTCTTTTTCTTTTTTGCCCTTTATCTAATTTTTCTTGATTATTTTATATTAAGAACTCATCTCCGTAACTCACACCTCTGCCTTCATAACTTTTATTCTTAATTAATTAATAATATTCATAACTCACATTAAATCTACATCTATATAATTCTGAAAATTAGATATGTTCTCTTCTTTCCTACAAGAAGATTGTAACTGTTGGTTGAAAAAAAAAAGAGTTAAATATTCATAATTCGTAATAGAAATAATGGTTACAATAAATATAACTAAAATAATTAAGAGGTGTGAGGCAATGAAAAGTTATGAGGGCAATAAACATTTGGTTACATATTAGATGAGAATTGCAAAGAATCAACTGAATGGCCATAAGTTTTCTACACACAGTTGTTGAGGTATGTTGAATGACTAATGAATTTAACCGAGCGTATTATATTTGAATTTAAAAAAAAAAATATGTTCAAGTCCAAATATATCATTTTTAAGTTCTAATCCATTAGATTATTAACATTAACATTTTACATTTCTTTCAACTTTTTGCATTTCAGGATATTTTGTTTCTTAGTGATGTTTGACTCATTTTGTGGCGAATCCATACGACCATACCTTTTCCTCTTGTTCTTCCTGTTTTATTTTTTTCCTTTTCTTACTTTCCTACCTATTCATTTTTTCCTAAAAATTCAATTATCCTTTGATTTCTTGCTCTCTAACTTCCAAGTAATAAATATAAGTAGGTATTTAAAAAGAACCAATGACATAATAAAGATAAAAGTCTTAAAGGTAGTATTGAAAATTCCTTTAGACTGAATTGTTTCTTAACGTATAAACAAAATAATTTATATAATCTAAAAAAATATTACGGTTACAATAACGCATGCATTGAAATTGTACCCAAAAAAGAAGTCTTTGATAGCTCCCAACAAACAACTATACGCTATAATTAAATTCTTTTTTGAAAATATCACGTCATTAGTAAAACTCTTGAAGTTATCATTAATAAATATGTACTCGTCTCAAACATTAGCTTCACTTTTTGTTCAATTATTTAAAATACATATAACTTCGAAATAAAAAAATATGGAGTGTTAGAAAGGCACCCACCTTACCTAGCTAATATTTCAAAACAATTGTCCAGAACTCTCATAACTTTTTTTGTTTCATGCAAAACTTGACTTTCGTTTTTCTCGTCATGGTAATTATCATAAGCAATAATTAGCAGAAGGCGAAAAAGGTGAAAGCTAAACTAAAACAACATTCACGGGATCATCAAGATTTCTGTTGCTTCACAATCATTCAAAACTCAATATTTTAATTCAAATATATTCTCACAGAGTAGTCCAAATAAGCTAAGCTATTAACATTACCGAAAATGTGTTCAATCTCGCAGGAGAACATGAAAAACACTTAGATTTAAGTTTGTCTGACATACCTGTATATTACATAGATACTACTTTTTTGTGCAGAAATAAAATATACAATACTAAATTGTTAAAGGATACAAAAATAAAAAAGATTAACAATTAGATAATTCACATGATCTAAAAAAAGGTAAGAAATTCAAATGAAGAATGCACATACACAATTGAAAAGCCGAGAAGAAATGAGGATATGAATTCATATTTGCAAGCAAACAACCTGCAGCCAAAGAGAACGCAAAGAAAATTAACCCAAATTAGAACAAAAGGAGGCACAAAATGGCGAGCAGCCTATATGCCAAATATATGTAGTGATATGCATTTATATATATATATGCATTAATGATGATATTTAATTAGAGAATGGAAAAACTTTTAGTCTCCTTGGAATCAGTTTTTAGTCTTCGATTAAAGAGATATTTCGCTCTTAAGTGTTTGATTTTAGTGTGTTGTGGTACTTATTCCTCCTCTTTAATGGAGTAATCACAACAGAGTTAGTAACTGAAAAAGTGCATTTACTGGATCATTAAGATCAATTAAGCACTAATACGTGGATCATTGCGAAGAATTAAGCACTAATACGTCTGATCTCATGTGGAAAACAAAAAGACATATATGCATTAGAAAATAAGGAAAATAGAGAAAATTGCCCAAAAAAAAGGAGAAAAAAGATAAATACATTTCCTAGCCATAGAGAGGTGTCACATATGATTGTCTATTCCTAGCTTTATATTATATATTGATTCCTAGATTTAATATATTCAAACAATACTGGTACTCTTCATGTCGGCATCTTCTATGTTCAAGAATTATAGGCATTTAAAATTGTTCTGTACAAACACAGCAAAATCTTAGTTGGCCAATAGTTGAGGAGATCTTAAATGAAAGAATTATATGTGGCTAAAGATGCATCATCCCCATCTATATATAATATAAAGCTAGGCATAGATAAGTTGATGTGGCACCTCTCTATGACTTTCATTCCTATTTATCTTTTTTCTCCTCTTTTTGACAATTTCTCTAACTTTTCTATTTTTTATTATTAAAAAAAAGTGTCAATTACTACTCCTTCATTTACTTCATATCTTTAATGTAAAAATTTAGTGATCTTTATTTCTATACTCCCACAACTTTTGGAAGTGCAAAAGTCCTCATAATGTTTGTTATTTCATTTATCATTACATCATTATAAGTGCTGCATTCTGCAGATAAAAAGGTTGCCATCTTCGATTCTGTTAATGTGTCTTTTTTTTTTTTTTTTTTAATCTGCGTTAGTTTCATGATAGTAGGTTGTTTCCAGTTTTTACGTGTTGCATTGCATGATGCTTTCCTCTATTAATTTATATGTTAATTTCTTATATTTTCTTATTTTTATGATGCTTTCTCTCTTTAGTTTTTTTGCCATTGCTGCGGTTGGTTTTTTTAAAAGGTAATGTCATGAATCTGATATCTGTGGTTTATTGTAGTCTCAGGTGACTATCGTAGTTGCGGAAGTCCACATTCATTATAATGCTTATGAATCAAAAGGCATATACGTACCGAGAACGAAAGGCAGGTATAACTTCTTCTTTTTTGTTGGTTTCTTTGTGATCTTTTTTATTCATTTGCAGCAAGCCTGCAAGTAATCTTCTATATATTATATAAAGCTAGGCTTTGAAGAGGTGATACATCTCTATGGCCGAGAAGATCATGTATCTTTTTCTCATTTTAAAATTAATGTGTTGTATATTAAAAAATTCAAAATCATTCTCTTAATTCTGTTAGTTATATCTCTTAATTACACTTTTTTCTCTTCGTCTATCATCTAACTGGTGGAAAATATTTTAAGATTTTCTGGGATTATAAAGGTTATATTTATTAATAATAAAAAAGGGGGAGATTCACACTCTTTTTCATGAAAAAAATGAAACACAAACTACCTATTAAAGCTCCTGTCTGTTTGCTTTCCATATGAGATACAAACTTGATTTTATAGATCTTTGATCTTCGTTTCAAACCATTCACCCCCCCCCCCCCCCCCCCATTCAATAAATTTTGTAGCTTGGTATAGGCTCAAAGTAGGAATGAGGAGAGACTGTTAATTAAACTTCGAAGCATATGTGTAGATATAATTTTAGGAGTATGAGAGTTATTTATAGTATATATGATTTGTACAAATTTGGTCTTATTTTAAAAAATGATCTTAATTTTCCTCATTTTTCGTTTATCCTATTTGGTATTATAAATGTTATCTTTGATGTCCTTACTAAAATGTTCTTCATGTACATAATTATGAATTTTATAAAAGGCAAGAGACGAGATTTTGAAATTGCATTACAACTTTCACTATAAACATAATTACGAGGAGGAAGAGGAGATCAATTTTAGTTTGGTCATAAGCAGTAGCATTCAAATTAGTAACGGATTTGTTTCATTTCTCCAACTGTCAAAAGTAATTACTATACAATTATGGGTATTGAATTGTATTATACGATTATGAGTATTAAATTGTAATGTAATTTGTCATTTATCCTTTGTCCCTTTCAATTCTTTACCTTATCCCAAAACCAAATTCCAATTCAGCTTTATATATATTGTGGTCACTGATTTATCTCAACTACATTTTGATGAGTTTCCAAATTATTTTTGTCTTAACAATATTCTTATTACCTATTTTTAAGATATTAAATATTTCAAGAAATGTACCCTCACGGCCTCACCTATACATATCAAAATAAATGTATGTATGTAAATAAAATTAAATATTAGATCAAGATCCGTATCAACTTCTATTAGGTGGTGAACAAGTTTGGCAAGCTTTTATTTAATGAAATTGATTCACTGTTAATTTATAGTTTGTATATACTTTTTACTTTCATTTCATTTTGTTGCTATTTTTTGGTCTGTGTTGCAGTATATTGGTCATAGGTGTGTTGCAGTGGTGTCAAAACATTTTTCTCATCTTTGTTGTCACTGTGTGAATAATATGGCTTGTGTCGGATTAGTATAGGGAGATCACGTGGGTCATGACACTTTTATAAAATTAAATTAATTATTATTTTGAACTCTTTTATCATTTTACCCAATTAAAAGAATAATGTTTTTAATTCTTTTCTCTTCACTACTTAAGATGTATACTATGTAACTCTGAAGATTAGATCGGAAGAGGTAAAAAGATTTATTCGTCTCTTTAACGTTTTTGCACGGTAATTGCAAAAAGAAAAAAAAGAAAAAAAAAATAGCACTCTTGGAGACAGCATATTTATAGAGGAGGGGTAAGGTGGGAATAGGAAGAAAAAGGAACCAAAATTAGTGAATTGGAAACGAAAGAAAAAGATAAACAGTTAAAGAAAAAAATTACAAGGAAAACCAATAGGGAAAGAGTATATGACTTGAATGTAATCCTCTTTCTTTACTTTTCATTTCATATTTATTTTATTTAAAAGATCTAGAAAATATTTTTTTTACTAATATTTAGATTAAAAGAAAAAGACCAAAGCATTTACTACGAAAATAGAAATGAAATGTATTAAAGAATATATATTTTGGCTTATTAGTTAAGAATAAATTCTCTCTCATTTGTTTGATGTTAAATTTATTAAGTTTGGTTTTGTTTTATCATTTGGTATCAATCTTGATAGTATAATTAGAACAGTTGATAATGTTACAATTGGAGAACAAAGAAAATATGACATTGATCGGAGAGTAAAGATTATTTTCTTAGTTAGAAAATTTATAATTTCCTTTAATCACTGCGCGAAGCACGGGCCAATTCTCTAGTTTTATTTAACACATAGACAAATATAGGCGGACCGGGGTTCATCCAAAACCCCTTCGGTGAAAAATTATACTGTATATATAAGGTAATTTTTTTTATATGTATAGTAAATGTTGAACCCCCTTGACTTCTTCGTTTGTCTACTTCTTTATATTTTTTAACCCTCTTATTTAAAATCATGGCTCCGCCACTGTAGACAATGATGGTTTTAGCTTTATGCAAAACTTTACAGGAAATTAATTAAAAGGGTCTTTACAAAAATAATAGAAGTATATGACTCATATGATCTTCCGTATACATGAGCTATTCTGACATAACGCAAGAGGATCATTACTTTCATCGCCTTAGTTTGAGTCTCCCACAACTTTTAAAAGTCCAAAAATACCCCTAACGTATGGGAAATGACTCACAAATACCCTCCATCCATCTATTGGTCCAAAAATACCCTCTATCCACCTATTTGGTCCAAAAATACCCTCTATCCACCTATTTGGTCCAAAAATACCCCCAACCTATTTTTTTGGCTCAAGAATGCCCCTCAAACTAACACCCTAATTTTGATGGTATTTTTTTAATTTAAAAATGCCACGTGACTTGTTTTGATTGGACACATATATTATTTAATTTAAAAATTAAACCCCACCCATTTAATCTAACCCATTTTGTAACAAGTTGAAGCGAAATGCAACAATTTTTTTTTTTTTTTTTTTTTTTGCATTTCGTCAGTTAATCAACGAAATGCAACAAATTTTTTTTTTTTGTATTTCGTGAATTAATCAACAAATATGAACGAAACTGCTTTTTTTTTTTTTGCATTTCGTGAATAAAAAAACGAAATAGGAAATTATATATCTTTTTTTTTTCCATTTCGTGTATTAAAAAAAGAAATAGGATAATTTTTTTTTAATTTCGTTCATATAAAAACGAAATTGGAAAAAAAAATAATATATATGTTTTTTTTTTTTTGCATTTCGTTGGTATATCTACGAAATAGTATTTTTTTTTTTGTATTTCGTTTATTAAAAAACTAAATATGAAAATATTTTTTTTTGTATTTTTGTATTTCGTTTATATAAAAAAATAGGAAAATAATTTTATTTTCATTTCGTTTATATAAAAACGAAATAGGAATACATATATATATATATATATATATATATATATATATTTCATATACCAATGAAATAGGATAAATATATATATATATATTTTGTATTTCATTTATATAAAAACGAAATAGGAAAATAATTATTTTTTTTCGTTTGAGGGGTATTCTTGAGCCAAAAAAATAGGTTGGGGGTATTTTTGGACCAAATAGGTGGATGGAGGGGTATTTTTGGACCAATAGATGGATGAAGGGTATTTGTGAGCCATTTTCCGTTAGGGATATTTTTGAACCTTTTCCGTTCTTTTTACTATCTTTAAGTTTTGGTCTATTTTGCGGTTATTAAAATGTGCCCTTTATTTTAAGTAAAAACCATATATTTCAATTCCTTTTTCCACGTTCTCCTATATAAACCACTTTTCAACATTCATCAACCAAAACAAAAAAAAAAAAGTACAAAAAGGAAAAAAAGTACAAAAAAAAAAAAAAAAAAACCCTACAGCCCAAAAAGAAAAAAATCTCTCATTTTCTCAAAACCCATTTTCCATTAAACACCACATAACAAAAAGTGGTCCCCATTATCATTATTACAAAGCCACCAACCCCCTCAATATTCATTTTCTTAACCACTCTATAAAGAAAATTAAAACCAGACTATTGCAATTTAAAAGGGGATTTACTTCGTCTTCATCTGCATCCCTTTTGTTTATGCAGAAAAAATGGAAAAACAAAACCAATGAAAGATTATTACATTAAGAAGTCTTTGATTTTATTATAATCAAAGATTTGGAGTTGTGAAGGAGGTGGTCCAGACCCCTCACCTCACGCCAAAATTACCCAATCATCAATCTTTATAAGAAGCTCATTTTCTTGAACAAAAAAGCTATATATTATTAAAATAAAAAAATCTCAAGTTCTTATCCCTATTAACCGCCTCCTATCATTTCCTTTCATAAATTTAATCAACCCCACTTGTTTCTCATCGATCTTTGTTACAAAGTTCAAATCTTTATGTATTACAAGGTAAGATTTGTAATCAATTGGTTTGTTTTTTGTGAGAGTTTTGTTTTCATTAGATTTGTTGATCTTTGTTGGTAAATGTTAAAAAGTTCAAATCTTTATGTATTACAAGGTAAGATTAGAAACTAATTGGTTTATTTTCTGCTTTATATTTTGTGGGAGTTTTATTTTCATTAGATTTGTTGGTAAATGTTACAAAGTTCAAATATTTATGTATTACAAGGTAAGATTAGAAAGCAATTAGTTTATTTTGTGGGTGTTTTAGTTTGATTAGATTTGTTGATCTTTGTTGGTAAATGTTAAAAAGTTCACATCTTTATGTATTACAAGGTAAGATTAGAAATTAATTGGTTTATTTTCTGCTTTATATTTTGTGGGAGTTTTATTTTCATTAGATTTGTTGATCTTTGTTGGTAAAGTTTGTTTCTTTTCGACTTTTTTGCAGATCTGGTTTTGGATTTGACGATTATCAAGAACATTTTTGGGTTTGAGGATTGAAATTTTGTGTTTTTTGATTTGGTGACTAAAAAGTTCTGGGAAATGTCGCTTTTGCCAAAAAGCGATTCGATTCATATTCGAGAAGTTTGGAACGACAATCTAGAAGAAGAGTTCGATTTGATCCGAGAAATCGTTGATGATTATCCGTTTATCGCGATGGATACGGAGTTTCCAGGAGTTGTTCTTCGACCTGTTGGGAATTTTAAGAACAGTAACGATTATCATTACCAAACATTGAAGGATAACGTGGATTTGTTGAAGTTGATCCAGTTGGGGCTAACGTTTTCTGATGAATATGGGAATTTGCCTAAGTGTGGAACTGATAAATACTGCATTTGGCAATTCAATTTCTGTGATTTTAACCCGAATGAGGATGTTTATGCTAACGACTCGATTGAGTTGTTGAGACAGAGTGGCATTGATTTCAAGAAGAACATAGAAAATGGAATTGATGGTAAGAGGTTTGGTGAGCTTTTAATGTCTTCAGGAATTGTGCTGAATGATAATGTGTATTGGGTTACATTTCATAGTGGTTATGATTTCGGGTACTTGTTGAAGATCTTGACATGCCAGGACTTGCCTGATACTCAGGCAGGTTTCTTCAACCTGATCAACATGTACTTTCCCGTGCTTTATGATGTTAAGCATTTGATGAAGTTCTGCAACAGCCTTCATGGTGGATTGAACAAGCTTGCAGAGCTGTTGGAGGTTGAGAGAGTTGGTGTTTGCCATCAGGCCGGTTCGGATAGCTTGCTCACAGCTTGTACTTTTAAGAAGTTGAAAGAGAACTTCTTTAGTGGTTCAATGGAGAAGTATGTCGGTGTCTTGTATGGTCTAGGTGTTGTTGAGAATGGACAGAGTGTCCATTGATGAACAAAAAAATAAAAAAAATGTGAAAAAAAAAACAAAACCAAAAAAAAAATGATAGATGCTTAGCATTTGTGTGTGCTTATGATGCCGCACTACTCTGTAAACTTCTGATAAGAAAGTTTGCTCTTCATTTATGATATAACCCTTCTTTTGGCTAAATTCAAGTCATTCTATTGCTAGGATATTACGTTTGTGTGGTGTTGTTGTTTCAAGTGCTGCGCTCATTAAAGCTCTTACTGTCTTTATCATGGTCAACCCATTCTTTTTCTCCAGGATTTAGTCTGCTGCTCAATGGTTTCTTATGTGGGATGTATAGTTGGTCACAGTTTTCTTTCCCCTTGTTGCTTGACTTTTTTCCTTTATCTGAGATAGGTTATGTGACAAATGAGCATAACAGGATAGAATATTGTACGCAGGGAACTGGTTTAATGCAGTTGTGAAATCCAGTTCATTGTAGTCTAAAACAAATGTTATTGGAATGGAGGTAGGTGGTGGTCGTGATTAATGTTAGATATCTTATCCTGATATAATGGTAATCCTAGACTAAACAAGGAGGAATATATTTGTTGCATTGCCTATAAACTGGATAAATGGATCTATCAAAGTATTTGCTCGGGCACATTTTTAAATGAATGGATAGAGAAAATCAACCTGGAGAATCTCTTACCTTTCCGCAAGTGGGGTAAGCTACAAATATTGTTAGCCAGTCTTTCCTGTTTCGTCATCTTGTGCGTGCCATTTTGTTGCATTGTAGCTTGGTTTGTGTGTCTATGCAGTGATAGCATCATTTTGGCAGACTTGCAGTTTCGCATTTAGTTGGCAATGATAATTACTTTAAGACTTCTAAGTCACGAGTCTTTGGATCTATCTACTATGATGTTTGAAGTAGGACATACAAATTCTAGAGCATGTGTTGCTGGTTGATGTTGAAAGATCAGGTGATTAGGAGACTCGTCAAAAAGAAAAAGGATCAGGTGATTACGAGATATTCTTCTATTCTTTGGGGTGAAAATCTAATGCCTCCCTCTTTAATTCCATCACAGTGTATCCCTGATGAACTGTCAACATGCTCATTTCTGGTTTGAGCTGATAATGGCAGTTTTTTTCATCATTTTAGCAGATTGTCAGATGTTTGTTGCTGTTCATTTTTATTGTAAATAGTCCTGACTGGGTCTGGCAGCTGATCAGCAGTTAAACGTTTTGGAAATTGTTGTGATCTTACTTTGCTCAAGCACTTGCTCATGGCTTCTTACAACTAGAATACCCTAATGTCCTGTTAACCAGTTAAGGATCCTAACGGTACTGATCTTAAGGCTTTGATGGAAATGTTTAACCTACCTTTATGAAAAGAAAAAAAAAAGGCTTTGATGGAAATGTTGATTTGTAGAATGAACTTTTTGAAGAGTACGGTTGACATAGTTACTATCTTCAAAAAAGTTAAATCTTTGACTAAGATATACATTGTTGCTGAAGCTTTCATATATTAGAACATTATATATTAGCTATTGCCATGTGTGCAAAAATTTCTAGTTTGCTTGTAGTGTGTCCTTAGTTTCTTTTGGGGAGAGGGAGATTATATATTAGCTATTGCCATGTGTGCAAAAATTTCTAGTTTGCTTGTATGGTGTCCTTATTTTCTTTTGGGGAGAGGGAGAAGCGAGAGTGATCTCAAGTCTCTTGACTTAGGTTTGTGGAATTGTGTCCTTACCTTTCTTGCTTGAACTTCTCTTAATGGGTTTAGAAAAGACTTGCAGTGTGGCATATAGTTTCCTCAAGTATGACTTTTAGAGTTGCTGATCAATGAGTTCTTTCAACCTATCTTGTGTGTGTTTGAAGCAGGACATTCAAAGTCCAATATTGTGGTATTGCCGCTTGTGCTGTTGAAAGATAAAGTTAGGAATTATCTGCTGTAATCTGTGAGTTGCAAATCAGTCCCCTCTTTGATTTCTCTCCCAGAGTGCATGACCAACATGTTCTTGAACTTGTTTATTTATGGTTTCAGTTGATACTGATAGGTCGTTTTCTCTCCAGGCAGATAGTCAGAGGTTTGTCACAGTTCATTGATATTGTAAATGTGTGTTTTGATTAGGCCTGGAAGCCGCGTAAGAGTTAAAACATAATTATGGAAATACATAATGATCTCACCTTGCTCAACGACTTGTGCAACTAGCACGATCTATCTATGGCTTCTTGAAAGAAACATACCCCGATGTTCCTTCAACCTGTGAAATCTGATGTCACCAAACTTAATTTGACGGTAAAGTTGACTTGTGTACTTGCTGAAAAATAAATTGCTAATAGAGATTGACCAGCAGAGTAAAGAGCTGGCGGCTAAGACCTTACTGTTGTTCAACACTTTCTTTGTATATCTTGATACATGACTCCACTTGGGTATACAACCTTGAATTGTTATTTTGCATATTCAGTCCCTTTCCGTGCTAAATTGGAGGTGAAATTCAACTTGTTCTGGAAGCAATCAATGAGTCAAATCTATAAACGAGACGAGAAAAGATACCTGGGAATCATGCTCCTAGCCTCGGAGTTTGTTGTCAGTGTTGGAGGGAGATACTGATGATTAGATAAACAACTACATGGACTGGATAACGGACATCATTCCTCATTTTGGTTTCACAGGTCTTATTGGCTCATTAAGTAAATCACGTCTTTGCTTATAAAATGGGGACAGTTGCGTCTCAGCTCCCATTTGGCCATCGATTTTGGAAGCTGTTTTCCAAAAGAGAAAAATTGAAAACATTGTTTGTCTATGGAATTTGATCAATTTTGAAGAAAAATTTTCAAGATCCAAAAACTGTTTTTCAACACAACTGTAAAAACTTTCTTAAAAAAGTTTCACAAAATCTATAAACAAACGCTAGCTTAGTAGGCGTTTGGCCATGAAAACCAAATATTTTTCCCTTTATTTTGAATTCTAGAGTTCTGTTTAATTATAGTTTTTGCAAAGAATATTTGATTGTTTGAATGTATTGAAAATGAAAAAAGTGAAAATAAAGTTTTAGCTGTTTCCAAAATTCAAACACAACTTCAAGTTGTATTTGAAATTTTCATCGCTAAATGCCAATTTCCAAATAAAGTGAAATAATTTTTGGGAAAAAGTGAATATTTCCATGGCCGAATGGGTATTCGCTCCACCAAGATGATGTTCTCTGGAGAAGTAAGGATGATACAGATGGAAGCTGAATCAGAAGTGACTCGACAAGATGCAGAGCATATGAAATGCCATCAGCCAAATCAACTCATTTTCCTCATGGTTGAAGCATGCAAACAAATTTTGGAAAAAGAATGTGGTCTGCGCCAAGCAAAGTTATCTAATATGTTTCTTTTGGTTGTCTCTGATTTTGTCCATCCTTTTCCCCCGACTATCAGAAGAGAAGCCTTGTCTTCCGAATTCGCCATGATTTGTAAACGTTTCTTCTTTTTTTTTTTCTTTGGTAATAATACATTTTTACTTATTTTATGTATGTGTTTACATGCCACATGGCCTCACAGATTTAAGAACATTTTTGGCGTTCTTGCTTCAGCAGTAGGAACATGTCTGGTTCGGTAATGTAAAGAAGACCCGATAATACCTTTGACACACAAATAAGCAACAATTAATTACTACGGTTTATGAGATACAAGAATGGGAGAGGTAAAGGATATCACCTAAGATTTAACCTCTTCAGCTGCTATGCCATTTTAGCAGCTATTTAGGTTCTCCATTCTTCCAATAACCCACCCAAACTACAATGATAACACTAACAAAATTTGATCAGGAAACCTGGGTGTCTGTGCTAATTCATCTTAGAGATCAACTCATTGATGTGATCCTCACGATTTCCTGAATCGCCACCATCGTTGTATCGTCTCTTCTTGCCCTGCAAAGCTTTCTCTGGCTTGGTGAGAGAAAAGGGACATAGAAAGCTAGTGACCTCCTTGAAATGTGGACCAACACTAGCAACCTCTCTCACGATGTCTTCTAAGCATATAATGCCATGCTGACTCAGTGTCTGCCAAAATAAGTAGTTGAGATACCACATGAAGGAATGCCCACAAAACATAAGAGTGATAAGTTCAACTGTTATTGTAGTTATGTGATGGTTAATGAAAAGGAAACAAAGGCACCTGTTCAACAATGTCATTGCTAGTCAAAGGCACCCGCTGGTTGTCAATTTTTCCAGAACCTTTCTTGTAAAGCAGATCCTTGACGCTCTTCAGATTGGGGTATCTTCAAAGAAGAAAAGCACATTGATCAGTAAGGCGGTTTGACATCACATGGGTTAGTTTACCATCATATGTATTATCTCTTGCCTCTAATTTCTATAATTGGAATTGAATTTCCTCATTAAAATAGGCATAATTAAAAGTGCAAAGTAGTTCCCTATAACCAGTATAAAGGTGGACGAATGTAACTCCTAGTGCTTCATACATGGTAGAACGTGGTGTTGTTTGATTGGACATGAAGATACTTATTTTTTTAAAACTAAACCACTATATACTTGTCAACACATAACTACTCCCGCCGTTTCAATTTATGTGAACATTTTTGATTAGGCATAGAGTTTTGAAAAACTTTTGGAACTTGTGATTTATACATGTTATAACATTTGTGTGGCCATAAGACTTCCGAAATGTGCTCTTCTTAAACGTGTCATAACATCAATGTGGCTGTAAAAGCTTCTAGGATAACATGGAAAGTTTAAATTAAACTGCTTCCAAATTTAGAGAGGGGTCATTCTTTTTTAAATTGACTAAAAAGGAAATAGATCCACATAAGTTGGAGGGAGTAATAAATAGGGAAAACAACTATATAAGAGCTGAATAATTAATCAGAAAATTCTAATAAGGTTCCTTTGGCTGCTCTAATTTGGATAGAAGTGAGAATAACTGGCCACGAGAAAATGAGAAACGATAGAGGTTATTTAAAAAGTAATGCAAAGGGTGTCTCCCTCCAAAAAGATGGTACTCACGACCATAGCTCATGGTGATATAACTTTATTTTATTTAATCATTTAAAATTGGCACTTCCTGTATTTCTTCCACCTTGCATGCATAATATTTACTAGAAATAGCCTCACTATCCCATAAAGGTAGAGGTAAGGTCTGCGTACATCTTACCCTCCCCAGACCCCACTTGTGGGATTACACTGGGTATGCTGTTGTTGTTTGTTTAGATATGCTCGGTAGAACAATTAATGCTAGAATGTTGGGTTTCCAATTAGAATATGTATTATACTGAAGCAATATGCATTTTAACCATGAAGAAATAAAAACTGTAACTCAATGCTGAAGAGGCATATATAAGTTTAAGTCTTTTGGCTGGAGCCTAAATCATGAAAGATAAACAGCGTGATTAGCCCCTTCAGAAGTAGAGGTTGTGGAACCAGATTTAACTTAGGAACTGGTCGGTACTTAGTAACTGGTGCAGATCATCAAGTAATCATGAAGTAGTAAATGTTACTAAGGTGAATTAGGAAAAATCGTTTAGAAGGTCACCCCTACCAGCAAGCATAAGGTTTGGCATTAACTGATAAGTGGTTGTGTGATTCAAGGATATGCAGTAAGGAGATTGACGAGTGAACACAATTGCAGCAACAAGAAATTAATTTAGTATACATACCCATACGTGACATAAGGCTCCACCTTTTGCAGAATCTCCATTATTCTTCCATTTGCCTTTAAAAAGACCCCACTGAAGTTTTTTCGCAGCCTCAAAGAGTATAAAAGTTTCCTTGTTCTCGGATGCATATCACTTTTCCTGCAGCAAATCACAAATATTAGGAACCAAATGCTGGTCACGCCAGCAAAAGAGTATAATTGTGATAACAAACTATGAACCCACCCTCCAATGCGTATTACAAATAGAAGTTTGGAATCTGGCGAAATCAGAGCTCGCTTGGCCTTTTTCCCCCTTTGTTTCATTTGGACAAGGTCCATCTCCTGAAGAAATAAAACAGATAAGAAGATCAAAGGCAATTTAAAGAGGACCGAAGTACAATATACAACAACTAAAAGTTAATAATTCAGCATGAAATCTACCAAGATGATCTTACACTTGCAGGGGGCAATAGGTGACTTAGGCTCGAAACGCAACAATACAATAATGGTGTCATTTTGAATGTTCTATTTTGTTTAGTTAGAGGCAATTAGATTTAAACTAAGACTGGACCTTCGTCTGTGCTGGTGGGAGGTAGCAGGTACACCGTGGAACTAGTCGAGGTGCATGCAAGTTGGCCCGGACACCACGGTTATCAAAAAAAAAAAAAAAAAAAAAAAGAAGAATGGACCTTTGTCGTCTTTTGAAAAATAAAATGTTTAGAAACCACATGCAAAGTTTGTGTTCATAATATTGTAACAATATCATAAAAGTTTTTTGTTTGAGAATTTGTTCACTGACAGAACAACAGTAGTACTCTTTTTCACTAGTATATGCTCAAAAAACCGGGAATTTTTCGTTTGTAGCCCATAAGAAAAGGTTCTTTCACTCATGCTACTCAAAATTTGAACACTTAAATATAGCATCTTTGTTTGTGCTCCAAGAAGGTTTTCTGTTTTTCTTCTGTCATTTTCCAGAAGAATATATATTTTTGTGTCTTACTGATACCGGTCCGGAAGCCTGTAAAATATTAATGTCAACAGAGAGGTTTTTGCCTGCATGACTCACATTAACTTGCTGAAGAGTTGCCGTCAAATAGAAAGGCAAATCGAGAATAGTATTTCCCACAGATATCGAATTAAGGATAGGTTAACCAAAGTATATATCATACCTAAAACATATATCCAGATATCTTACAAATGCCATTTGACTATATCATACCTAAAACAATATCCAGATAACTTACAAATGCCATTTGACTATATCACAATGCTGAAAAAGCAGCCAATTGGGGAAAGGTAGAACAAATAAAACACACTTGTTGAAAAGTGACAGCAAAAGCTGAAGACAATTGGAAAGGGACAACAACAACTATACACCAGTGTAATCCCACAAATGGGGTCTGGGGAGGGTAGTGTGTACGCAGACCTTAGCCCTAACTTGGGAGATAAAGAGGATGTTTCTGATATACCCTCGGCTCGAGTAAAAGCATTTCAAAGCAGTTCGAAAAAAAGAAAACAACGGTAGTGAAGAAGCCATGACAATTGGAAAGGCAGAAAGGAAAAAAGAAGTTGAGAAGACACCAGCTACGGATAGCACACATTACCAACTTTTCTAAGAAGCATTAACCAAAAAGTTTAGTTAAATTTGACCTTTTTAACTACAATATGAAGAAAGATCACACATTCCAACAAATTAACCAATAGATGCAATTTAAACAACAAATTCAGATGTAAAATACCTTATCTCTATACTCTCGAATAAACTGTTCGGGCTTCTTGATAACAAAACTATCAGATTTGAGCTTTCTGTTCCAGTTGGAGCTTCCTTCTAATTGCCCATTCTTCATTATTCTTCCTCTTCTTCAGAATCACTTCTGGTATATAATTCAAAGCATGTGGCACCTCATCCGCCATAATCACCTACGATATCTTTGAGAGAAACAACGGCCAACATTATAATCGTCGGATCGCTCTAACACACAATTTTAACAAACAAAAAAAGAGCTTCTTTTATAGCCTTATTCTGTTTTCTAATTTTGTTTAGAGACATGTCCAGAACATTGGGTGGAAGTAATACTCGATACTAGGTACGCGTTTGGCCATAGAAACCAAATATTTTTCACTTTATTTGGAATTTTTGAAGATGGAGTTGTGTTTGGTTATAGTATTTTCAAAGAATATTTGGTTCTTTGAAGTGGAAAAGTGGGATTAAAAAAAAAAGTGAAAACAGGGTTTTAGTTGTTTTTCAAATTACAAATAAAGTTATTTTTCAGCGCAAAATTCTGATTTTCAATAAAGTGAATAAACAAAAGTCTGGAAAAAAAGTGAATAATTCTCGTGGCCAAACGGATAGCCTATCTTTAAAGCCATTATCACATGGGAAACTAATTAGTTTATATGTAAACAGTGAAGATTCACAAGTAATCATGAAAAAAAAAAACTGAATTGACGCTTTCTTTCGGTAATAGGACACAAAGCAGTACCAGCCAACTTATAATTTCCGTTATAAACATTAAAATTCCAGGAAAAAATAGAATTTTGGTCTCATGAAAGATTTAAAATTTGGAGAGAGAGTCAAAGAAAGAATGGAACTTACAAATCAATTACGCCGGCGAGGAGTTCACCGGAGAATTCAAAGGAGAGAAGCTGACCAAGGTTTTAATAGGGTTTTGGATTTCAATTTGGGTCGCTCCAGATAAATTTTATTGGGCTTTTCGAATACGAGTCCATAGGATCTTAGTAGTTCGCGTGGTTGGTTAAATGAACTTTTCACCTCCCTCATTTACCCTTGGGAAAAGGGCCTGATTTACCCCTTTACAATTGAAAATAGTGTATATTTACCCCTTGTTATACTATCAGCACAGATTTATCCCTGCCGTTACATTACTTGCAATATTTGCCCCTATCTCTAACTGTGCTATATCATGGCTATTAAAATTTCACGTGACATTTGGATGAGGTGGGTGCCACATGGCATGCCACCTCACCATCCTCTCCTCTCTCCATTTCTTTCTTCCACCCTAAAACCATGAGACGAGCTCTTTCTCTTTGCTCGCGCAATTTCCATCCCTCTCAAAACTTCAAATCTAATCCCAATTATCTCAATAGCAGTAAAATCACTCATGGCCCAGTTGTTTCTAATTTTCCTTCAAAGATTAGATTATTCTCTTCATCAAAAAATGATTCTTCATCCAATCAAAACACCCCTGAACCAACCCCTCAAACGGAGACTAGCTTGACTGAATCCACAGAAAAAGAGACCTCCCTCAATGTTGAAGATGCCAACAATAGAGATAAAAAAAATCTGGAATTTGGTGATCTACAAATCTAATTGGAGTTTAGTGGCGATTATTTTTCAATTCTGAAAAAATGGGGTAGTAGGTTTAATTTATCCTTTTATTTTTCTCTCTGGAAATGTTGGTATGATATTAGGTTTTGGTCTATGATGTAAGTAATGTACCAGGAACCCCAATATTTAGTTATTTTGTTGTTTAATTTTTTATAAAAAAAGTGATTTTGCTGGTTAATGATTGTATACTGAATATACTGAATCTCTCTTGTTATGACTGATGCTGATTGCTGAAAATAAAATATTGGAGAAAACTTATGGAGTAGTATTCTGGGTTTTATTTTATTGTCATCTCTAGGTTTGTTGTTCCAACTTAAAATGTCCCCAGGAAAAAGAGTTCTATTACAACTTTCTTGATGTGGCTTCAATGGTGGTTGTGTGGCTTAAAATCAAAATCACAAAATTTTAAGTTACTTGAATCTGATTTGGGGTTGTGTGGCTTTAATGGTGGTTGGAGGTGGAAGAAAAAAATGGAGAGGGGAGAGGGCAGTGAGGTGGCATGCCATGTGGCACCCACCTCATCCAAATGTCAGCCACGTGGAATTTTAATAGCCTTGCTGGTGCATAGTTAGAAATGGGGGCAAATATTGCAAGTAATGTAACGGCAGGAACAAATCTGTGCTGATAGTATAACGGGGGGTAAATATGAACTATTTCCAATAGTAGAGGAGTAAATCAGGCCCTTTTCCCTTTACCCTTTCCTGCTCCTTAAGTAATTAAAAAATTATTTAAAAAAAAAAAGGCCATAATGTCATTTGTACTTTTGTCGTATTTTGTGTTGGTCCATACCTTATGACCCTTGTAACAATAAAATAAAATAAAATCACAAGACATGAGTTTATATTTTAGTATCATAATATTTTACAAGTTATGTTTTTAAATAATTTATGTACCACTAAGCATAAATTTGGTTGCTAAAAGGCAAAAAATTAAAGATCATTAAGGCCAAAAATTAAAAATCATCCCATTTTAGGGACAAAACATGTAACTTTATGGAGTTCATAAAGTAGAGTTATTCCATCTAGGCAAGCTAGTAGAAATGACATCAGCTAGCCTCTCTGAACACCTGTATTTAAAACATATTCAATTATTTTTTAACAAAACATATATTTAAGATCTAGTCAATTTTGACAAATTCCAGAACATGCATGTCGCTACTACTTTTATTTCCTCTTCGGACCTTCAAGTAAACTCAAACTGTCGAATATGAAACTAGGCCCAGAATTTAATTCATATCAAAGGTTTGAATTGAACTGCATTCAAGGTCTGAAATAGGGGTGTACATGGACCGGATTGGTTCGGATTTTTTAAACACCAAACCAAACCAATTGCGTCGGGTTTTAAAATTTATATACCAAACCAAACCAATAAAATTCGGGTTTTTCAACCTCGGGTTTTCTCAGGTTGTTCGGTTTTCTCGGGTTTTTTGGGTTTTTTTCGGAATAGTCTTGATACAAAACATATAACTTTTACTTCAAATATTTCTTTAGCCCTAGTAAGATACAATTATATAATTAAGGAGTTTCTTAAGAAAATAACACAAAATGTGAGAAGAGTGATGACATTGTATTAAAATATTCAACAAAAGCTAATATAATCGGTTAAAATAAATATTGCTAATTAACAAGCCATAAAAGAAAATGACCATAATCTGAAAATACTAAGTCATGCTAAAATAAGTATTAATTATATGACAAAGAAAAAAAAACTTAAGTTATGTATTTTTACTCTCTAAATTAATTATGCAAAACTAAAGAATAGATATCCAACATTATTGTCATTTCTAGTGGTAAATTGAATTTCTTTTGTTAGGATTAGTGTTGAGTTGGTTTGGTTTGGACTTTATTTGAGTTACTAACATCCGTAGGATATAAAACTTATTGACATTCAAAATTCTAATTTGAAGCTTGAATAATATGATAATAGATAAAAAAAATTACGAAAAAATTTAAGAAATATTTATAAATTACTTTACAAATAAATATTTTTATGTATAAAATATTTTAAAAATTGAATACATGTAATGTCGGGTTGGTTTGGTTCGGTTTGACTTTTTTTAGCTAAAACCAAACCAAACCAAACCAATTATGGTCGGGTTTTTTTTTTTCCAACACCAAACCAAGTCAAACCAAACCACTAGTCGGGTTTTTTTCTCGGTTTGACTCGGTTTATCGGTTTGGTGCGGTTTTTTGGTTTACTTTGTACACCCCTAGTCTGAAATATAGGCTTTGACAGAGCTTAATCTCATACTTGAAGGTCCGAAAGTTTGAAAATTCAAGCCTTTGCCACGTTGATTCTGAGACAGTTAAACTTTATTTTTATTTTTTGTAAATTTTGACTATTATTTAAATAGGGGTCTTAAAATTGGTTATTTGTACAATCTCCCGCAAGCTACGCCACAGAATTGTGAAGGGCAATTGGCAGCAATGCCCTTATTCTTGGGGTGGTCTTTAATTTTTTTTCCTTTGTTAGAGCCCCTTGGTTTCGAGTTCGAACTCCCGCTTAGTCAAAAATTAAAAAATAATCGCAAGGTAGAGTTTGGAATACTCTGTCAGAGTTTGAAACTCTACCTTAACTCTACCTTAAGGTAGAGTGTTGCCTTCAGGCATGCTGAAACTCTACTTAAAGACACTCTGCCTTAAGGCCTAACTTTGGCCCGAATAGACCTAACTTTGCTACAAAATTATGCCTTGAGAAATTGTCTTTTTTTTTTTATTGAGTCGGGGTTCGAACCCCAAACCTCATGGTATTAGGCGAAAGGGACAAAAATTAAAGACCACCAATTTGAGGGACAAAAATTAAAGACCAATGCATTTGAAGGACACTCCGCACAAAACAATTAATTGTGAAAATGATAGGAACTTATTGGGCCAAACACCAAAGGCCCAATTGTTCACCATTTAGCAAAATAGCTACTCAAGGCCAGCGATTTGTTCGTGTGTTTCATTTGTAACATTTGGAGATTGGAATTATAATTTGGGAAAATGACACGGTGTGTCCACTCAGCCAAACTAATCTCACATTTAATCATTGTTTGGGCTTAATCCCACTAGGTGTCCGGTCGGCCCAAATTAATGCCAAAAAATGGCCGGTTTGCCCAAAATAATGCCAAGGCTGGCCAGCCTAATAGCCCGGGCGCTTAAAAAAAAAAAGACTTTTTGTGACAACTTAATAGCTGCTACAGCATATATACATATGTTGAAATTATATATACACTTATATACAAGAATTATACAGTTTATATACATATGCTGGAATTAATCATACATTTATTATACATAAATTATACGTTAATTATACATTTATTATACACGTATTATGCAATAATGATATGATATTTTTTTTTTTTACATATTATATACCACAATGATACGGTTTCTATAATACCTTTTTTGTACATATGATACACTTTCTATACAAGACTGATACAGTTTATATACACATGCTGGAACTATATATACACTTTCTATACAGAAATGATACATATTATATACAAAAATGATACAATTTTCTATTCTATACAGGGCAGTTGCACTGTGCTGATACACATTATATACACAAATGATACATATTATATACAAAAATGATACATACCTTAGTGATTCATAGTTTATACAGTTTCTATACATTACAGATAGGTACTGATACATATTTTATACACAAATGATATGTATTATATATAAAAATCGCCTCAAACATTTTTGTATTTGGGTTTTTATTTGAAAATTGTCTAATTTAAGTTTTGGCTAATGAATGGATTAGTTTAGTGGGTATAATTTAGGTTTAGAAGGACTTTGGCCACCGGGTGGAATTAGTTTCACCCGACTGGCCATATATGTCCTTTTCCCTTATAATTTTAGAGTTTTGACGCATAATTATAGCACCCATAAGCAACTTTTTGGGTGTAAACTAAGGCCACTGAAATATGCTGTAATTTTGAAAGGCAATGTGTATATTCCAAAGAGTTTGAAAATTAATTTGAGATATATTTGATCTACCTGTTACATTAAGAAAAGGGAAAAGCAGACCCCAACTTGACAAGTACATTTTCTGCGTGCCAAATAACTTGTATCATCAATAAATTGTATTATACTAGTAATTGTAGTAAATGATAATAAGAACGAATATAAGAAAACCCAATTAGTTTGTGAAAATTTACAGTTATATATACTCCTGAGAGTCCCGAACATGATTTTAGAATTTGTGTAATGAAAGAAAACTAATTAGAAAGGAGTTATATTGGGGGATTGATTTTACTAATTCAAAATTACGAGGTCATTTTTGAACGTCAAATGTTTGATGCGCGCCAACGTGGACCAATTCAATTTATAGAGATGACTATAATTGAACAACTAGCAATTAGAGAACCATTGAAAAGAACTTCTCAAAATTATATGGTTGGTCAAATGTTCACATCTTATGCGTGCACATGATATACAAGAAAACAAAAGTCTGATGAAAGATAAGTGTTACTCGTAAAGATATTTGGAAGCTGATAAGGTCATTTGATGGATCCAACCATGGCATACAATATTGGTGCTGTTATCTCTTGCAATGTCTTCTTTCTTTCCAAGCATTTGATTGTACAAAGATATACAAACAATAAAATTTAAAACGACTTGAGAGATCTGGGGTCTCAGCCCTATATATGCTATGATTAGACTAAGGAAGCCCACGCCTTACAGATATTTAGGATGCTTATCTGGGACGGCTTTATTTTAGGAGAAAACAATGATCATGTTATGTTTTTTTATCATCTTTCATCGAGTATTCGAGTGTCCTTAGGACGACAACGAGAGTGTAAGACTTAACTCACACATTACGGATCCCTTTTCAGCATCTGTTTCCCATCTAATTGTCCCCCACTTGTCTTCTCCAAACTGCATCAGATATTCTCACTCTAAATTGATTGGTCTTCAAATTAAAATTACAGTAATCTTAACTTATCAATAAGACATAAGTGCAGCAAATTACTTCTTATTAAATTCTATAACAAATTGAAAGATCATGAATTGTTACTGAAATATGTCATACTAGAGTATCGCGACTCTAAATTAGTTAGTAAATCAGTTTTTTCAAATCGAAAACTTAAATTAGTACGATCAATTTTGGATATTTTTCTCTGTGTCGTAGTAATATGTATGGACATAAAATTTTAAATCGACAGATTGAATACAAATTATTGGCGATGCGCTGATTGGACGAGTCGAACAAATTTGAATTAGAATATGCCAGCGCTACACTGTGTAATGTTGACAAGACAAAGAAAGAGATAGCGGGCGCTGTTACGTTTCTAGTTGAAATACTAGAGAATGCAACATGATAGTCATATCTTGAAAAAATCATGCAAGATGATTAGACAATGACAATACTGTGAATAGATTCCTATGCCAGCTGGTTCTTCCTTTCTAATTCTTTTTAGGTATCAGATAGTAAGTAATACCCATTAACAGTCCTTAATATAAGTTCAACTCTTTCTGGTTCATTTTTATATGGAAAAACATGTTTAGCATGCTTATACCAAACACCAAAAAAGAATGGTAGTCATCATCAGTGGAACAAGGAAAGTACGTAAGAGGCGTAAAAATATGCATGATTAACGTTGATTCTCTATGGCATAATATCTTTCGAGGTTGTTTTCTACTGAAAAAATACCCATACCTAGAAGTGTACTATAATTGTCATGCATCCCTATGTATCATCAAATTTCTATAGTAAGTCATTGTAACTGCAGGTCTTATTCCTAATCAATAAACATTGATATCTTTTCTTGCAATTGCTAGTATACTACTCCCTCCGTTCCAATTTAAGTGTCTTAGTTTGACAAGAGACAAAATTTAAAAAATAAATAAAAATTTTAATTTGAATATTGTAGTTCCAAATTAAAGACGTGTAAATGTCCTTTGAATCTTATGGTAATAAAATTGCCATATAAAAGAGACATTCTTTTAGAGACATACCAAAAATTAAAAGTAAGACATTTAAATTGAGACGGTAGAAGTGGTATGTATTAAACCAATAATTCTCACGATTCAACATTATATTCATCGATTATTTACAGTACCCGAAGTGGATAGTCCCACCCCTGCCCCACCTCAGTTCCCCAAAATCCTCCACATGAAGTTTCCCCCATCAAATCATCAGCCATGTGACTTCTACCAATGTTGAAACACCATTCCTATAATTCCCCCTACTTCCCTAAAAAAAGTACTACTACATCACTAGATAGACATGGAGTACTCCCAAAATCAATCAGGGCCACAACCAGATGATAGACAAGAAAACAATGGCCTCATTCTTGATCTAAGCCTCCTCTGTAATTGGGAACATGCAGATCAAGCACTCAAAACCAGTGATAATTCGCAAGGTAATGATGATGAAACAGAGCACCAGGTTTATTCATGTAACTATTGTCATAGGAATTTTTTAAGTTCACAAGCCCTTGGCGGTCATCAAAACGCACATAAACGAGAGAGAATTACAATGGCCAAGAGAAAGAAGAATATTGCTAATTCTAGCATGATGGCTTCTCTGCCTATTATGCATGGTTCCTTCCATAGGTCTCATGGCATTCAAGCACACTCCATGATTCAAAAGGCTCCCATCTTTGGTTCACCCGCAATTCCACCGTTATATATGCATTCAGTTGGGTGGTCCAGAAGGCGGCTTCATCAGCTGCCGGCGATAGGTCGCCTGATTATGCCGGAAAGTTACCGCGTGGGAATGGCATCATTGGATGACAGTGCTGCTAGGTTGAATGTTGGTTACTTGAACAAAATTCCAGCAATTGTTGGTTCTCATTTGAAGACTAATCAAGAGGATCTGAACAAGCTGGATTTATCTCTCAAACTCTGAGAGTAGTTACTGCGTTGAAGTAGTAGTAGTAATTTTTTATATATATTTTCCTTTTCGTTGGACTGTAGTTTCCTTCGGATATCTCTTCCTATAAAATTGCTATTAGAGTGGTATTAATGGTTCATTATTAGCCTAGGCGGATTATAAATGTTATTTTGGCTGCAGTCAGCCAAGGGGAATGCAGAGCATGTAGTACGGGTTTGGTTTGGCAGAACTTGTAGGGCTGTATATGTATTGAGAAATTAAGTAAATATTTATTTATATGTAATAAATATGAGAGTTGACAATTTATTGTACGTTAACAATTTAATTTGATTACGCTTTTCTCCTAACTCTTTTCATAAATTGTGAACGTACTTTTTATGTAATTTTCAAATATGTAAATTTTATTATAAAATACTCGAAGAATCTATGTTTGAAATTGAATAAAAAAAAAAATTATTTAACTTCTTAAATAGGTCAACCCTCGTATAAATTGGGACGAAGAGAGTAAACTCAAAGTCTAATAGCAATAATAAGTTATGGATTCAGTAGCAATCGAGAAATCACCGTAACCTATAAATTTTGAATCCTAGTTTAGCCTCTCTCTCTCGTATGCAAAAGACTTGATGCTCAAATCTTGCATCAAAGCTACAGCTAGCTTCTTGAAGACACAACGAGTTAACTTTAATTTGTAAGAAGCTTCATAGAAGTGTTAAAGTTACTGGGTTCTTAATTAATAATTTGTACATATTTGACAAAAATTTTAATACAAATATATAGTTCGGACAAAAGTTACTGGGTTCGGCCGAACCCCACCCGAAGGGCTGGCTCCGCCCTGCGTACTGTTTGATGAATTATTAACTAGTAGGACCAATATTAATTTTCGATACCATCTATATACATGCAATTATGCATATGGTGGGCAGAGAATGTTTCCTCTGAATTCTTTCAAATGGTACTATTGCATTCAAATGATCCACCTTGTGGTTGTTAAAATAGACCATCTATTGAGAGGTCTTCATCATGGTTTGTGGAGACGTGTGAAAAGGAGGTTGAATAATGACCCTACCTTAGCTCCCTTATCCCCACCCCCAAAAAAAAAAATCGAAAAAACCGAATAATGATCCTTAATTTGAGCATGTCATAATCTTGTAAACTTTATTGCATGATTTTAAACATGAGTAGTCATTCTCAACAAATTGGTGGGACCAATCAGCCTTGTGATCCATCCAAATTTCAAACTTATGTGATATTTTATAGTACTAATCTAGCTCACAAGGAACAACAAAATCAACCGACTTCCACTAACTGCGTACAGCTCAGCAGAAGATATGTTTGTGTAAAGAGTACGTGACAATCAAATCTATTACTCCTTCACTCTCAATTCACATGAAACTTTCGCTTTTAGTCCATCTCAAAAATAGACTAAAAAGGGACAATTTATTCTTAATAAAATTATTTGTAGTCACACAAATATCTGATTTAGTTTATATTACAAGTTTAAAAATCTTCATTTATTCTTAAATTTTATACCCAGTCCCATGATTAAATTGGGACGGTGGGAGTCCTATTAAGATCAAACTATATATGTAAATCAAAATCTAGAATGTCTATCAAGGTGACGTGCATGATGTAGGGTTGGTGGGTTACGGAAACTGCAGAGAAGTAATGAAATATATTCCTCCATAATTGTGTTTTCAAGAGCACAAATGATAACGTTGGCCTGGATTTTGTGTATAAATAATTGTATTGAGGCTTTTTTATTATCTTGATTCTGTTTCTGCAGTACATGAAAACCCAATTTTGTCTTGGGCATTCTAGAATAATTAACCCAATTTGGCACATTTGGGCCTATTGAGTCAAAATGCATGTCCAAATCCATCACTTAATTCTTCGCCCAAATGGCCCTAATTCCAGCCCTTTCCTGTATTACGGATTTAATTAGGAGTAATCAAGATTTGGATAAGCTTATGCTCTCCATATTTTCTGTTGATTAAACTTATTGCTCATTTCCCACATAAGATCAGCAAACGTATGGTCAGTACCAGTTCATAAACGGCTGATCCAATGTATTGGTCTTCCCAAAATTAAGCATGCTTTACAAAATATCTTCACTCTGTAATTTTTTTTATTTTTTTTGGCCTGATTTAATTCATTATTCTTGCTCCCCCCCTCCTCTGCCCTAGATAAATGAGAAAAAGGGATTTCAATTAAACTATACCAGGAAAAAAATTCGATGCTTCATTAGTTAAAAGTCCCATAGAAGTTGCACCAGATTTTGAATATATGTATATGTACAACATATATATGCACAGTACACTCACTAATAATGTATGGAAAATGTAAAACATAAGATTTGATAAGATGGAGTAACTAAGAGCCGGTTTGGAAGGGCTTATGACTTTTAACTTGTAAATGAAAAGTCATAAGTTATGAATTGTAGCTTATGACTTTTGGCTTATTTTTGTCATTTTGGCTTAAAAACAAGTTTTTAAAAGTATTTTTTTATTTTACTCAAACACTACAAAAGTACTTAAAAGCTATTTTGGCTTTAAAACACTTAAAATAAGTCAATCCAAAAGAGCTCAAAGTAGGGAATTTTCATAGAACCAAATGTGGTTGCATTAATCATCTTTTAAGTGACAAGATAAAATTGGATCTTTCCTCTTGAGATCTCTTTAAGTAAAGGTAAAGAAGACTAGTCTTAGGTTCTAAACGAAAAGCATTTGACTTTCATGGGCATTTTAAGCAGCTGCAACAACAACAACATACTCAGTGTAATTTCACACTTTATTAATATTAATAAATTTAGCTCATTTGTTTTTATCTGACAATATTATCGGCTTCCTTTAGTTATTAATAAATTTAGTTATTTTAAATTTAGTAAAATACTCATTTGTTTTTATTTACCTGCTTCAGATCAATTAAAACAATTTCATGTCAAAATTGTGAGAATCAGACTAGATGATATTCAATTTGTCATAATTTCACCTTAAGCAAGTCAAAAGCAGGTACCGATAATTATTCTTCTGGACAGGAATTATTTAAAGGTACTTATCCAAAAAAAAGCCATCGAAGTTCGCTGTTTTCAATCAATGTGTCTCCCTGACAAAGATGTTTAAGCCGAAAAATTGAGATATTATTCGAAGGATTCACAGACTTATATCTTGTGGATTTTGAGATCAAACCAAAAAATATACATGCTGTTTAATTTCTTGATATCACACGACAATTTTTCAGATTCCTTTTGGAGTCATTTAGTTGTAAAATTGCTAATAATTAAACACCCTAATGTTTGTTTCATAGGTACTAGAAAGGATAGTTAGAGACATAAGTTTCCTCTCAAAACCAGTCATGCTATCTGGTCTCTACTTTTAAGAGATTACTAGTTGATTTATCTGCCCTTCGCGCCGTCATAAATAACCTCAATAAGCTTAAGGTAAATATCGGTAAAACTAAAGATATTAAGAACAACTCAATAAAATTTAGATGATTTGACATTATTACATATCTTAAGACTTGTACATATATAATGAATGATTTAAAAAGTTTTGATTTTCTATCAATTTTGTCTTTTACATATTTTTCGAAGCGTAACATTTATTTATTGACATAGCTATCTTTATTCTCAATATTGATTGATCTTTCAGGAAATAATTAATCATCATTTTTTCTATCTTTTTATACACGAAAAGCATAGCATTAATATAGGTACAATATGCTCTTCTTCTTTTTTTCAAGAATTTCATGATGTTAAAGTTTTCTAAGATTATCATCAATTAAAATTAATGGTAAGTTTAAATAAGTCCGACCCGTTAATAAATGATACAGAAGAAATTTTGACTAAAAACTAAGTTAATGATTATCTTGATCGGAAATTTCTAGGCACAATCTTCACCCCTCAAGTCATTATTTGAATCTTAGCATTAGTTCAATTCTTTGGCTAATAGCAAAATGCAAAGAGGAAAAAAAAAACCAAGGCAAAGTACTAAGAAAAAGAAGACAAATAGATTGCATATAGTAAATAACTATGATTTACTCTCCTAAAACAGAGCTCAATCGTTAATTTAGAATGCATCTTCAACATTATTATTATTATTATGATAGAAAAAGAGTCGAGAGAACTGCGAGGACATGATTAAAAACCATCATCTTAAGGATTTAGCGTTTAGGAGTCAATCATTTAGCACTATTGGAGGGTTAACTTTTCAATTCATAAATTTACTTCAAAACTATTATTCTAGGAATGAATAACATTACTAAAGCTTGCAGTCGATACATTTCTCATACAAACACTTTCATGAGACATGAATATAGTTAACAAAAAGAACATGTGATTTTGAAATGAAAAACTCCTCGAAGATGTTTGAATATAGAAATAATACGAAGGAAAAGGTGAAATTCTCAAGCTTTTACTCCTCCCACTCAGTTAACATATATGATAATAATAGCCTGTTTGGCCAAACTTATTTTTCCCCTAAAAGTATTTATTTTTTTAATAAGTGCTTATTTGAAAAAAAAAAAAGTGAGGTGTTTGACCAAACTTTTGGGAGAAAATAAGTGTTTTTGGGAGAAAATAAGTGCTTTTGGGGAGTAGCAGTAGCAACTTTTCAGAAGCTAAAAAAAACAGTTTTTGCTCAAAAGCACTTTTTTGAAAAGTACTTATGAGAAAAATACAAATAGAAGCACTTTTTAAAAGTTTGGTCAAACACTAATGACTGCTCAAAAGTGCTTTTTTAATCAATTGACCAAACACAAACTGTACTTTAAAAAAAAATATTTTTTTGAAAAGTACTTTTAAAAAAAAGTACTTTTTAAAATAAGCTAATTTTAAAAGCTCAGACTATAAGTTTATTTGTACCCAGTCTAAATAATCACCAAACTTGCCATTAAAAAAGGCCTAATAATTCTCAATAAATGATTTCCTCTCTCTAAACCAGAATATTCTTGAATTTATTGATGTAATAAGTGATGTTTTTTATTTTTTTAAAATCAAAATTTTAAGTTATATGATCATATAGTGTAAAAAAAATTGCTCTATAATTATCATATAGCCTGTTGTAACATTATTTTCTTAAATTAACACATTACATGTTAACTTAGAGATACCTACAAACTTTCAATGCATTTATAGATTAATGCCTCATTAATTACTTTTTAAATGGCCAATTGAATATTTGTATTTATTGGCTCAACTTTTAAGATGTATGACCTTAGGTTAGGGGTGTACATGAACCGAGTTGGTTTGAATTCCTTAAACACCAAACCAAACCAACTGCGTCGAGTTTTTAAATTTATACACCAAACCAAACCAATTTCGAGTTTTTCAACCTCGGGTTTTCTCGGGTTATTCGGGTTTTTTTTTTAGACTAATCTTGATACAAAACATATAACTTTTACGTCAAATATTTCTTTAGTCCTAATAAGATATAACTATGTAATTGAGGTGTTTCATAAGAAAATAACACAAAATGTGAGAAGAGTGATGACATTGTATTAAAATATTCAACAAAAGATAATAAAATCGGTTAAAATAAATATTGCTAATTAATAAGCCATAAAGAAAATGATCATAATCTAAAAATACTAAGTCATGCTAAAATAAGTACGGCTAATAAGTATTAATTACATGACAAGAAAAAAAAACTTAAGTTTTGTATTTTCACTCTCTAAACCAATTATGCAAAACTAAAGAATAAATATCCAACATTATTGTCATTTCTATGGGTAAATTGAAATTCTTTTGTTAGTAGTAGTGTTGAGTTGGTTTTGGTTTGCACTTTATATGAGTTACTAACCTCCATAGGATATAAAACTTATTCACATTCAAAATCCTAAGTTCAAGCTTGAATAATATGATAATAGATGAAAAACTATGAAAAAAATTAAGAAATATTTATAAATTACATTACAAATAAATTTTTTTATGTATAAAATATTTTAAAAACTGAATACATGTAATGTCGGGTTGGTTTGGTTCGGTTTGACTTTTTTTAGCTAAAACCAAACCAAATCAATTATGATCGGGTTTTTTTTTTCCAACACCAAAGCAAGTCAAACCAAACCACTAGTCGAGTTTTTTTTCTCGATTTGACTCGGTTTATCGGTTTGGTACGGTTTATCGGTTTACTTTGTACACCCCTACCTTAGGTTGTAAAAACCTCTAGACTTTCTGTTAACTATGGCCTTCACGAAATACTTTTCTGATTGTAAGAGAAAGTTACTCGTTGAAAAACTAAATTCTAAACAACTTTTTTCGCTAAACCTACAACATGAAAATGAACGTCAAATCATTGGACTAAGACTAAAAGTAGAAATGATCTTTCTGCATTTACCTTGGGTATCCAAAATTTGAAGTTGAACCTTGACGAAATACTTTTCTGTTAGCAAGAGAAAGTTACCTGTTGATAAACTGAAATCTAGATAACCTTTTTGCTAAAGCCTACAACATGAAAATGAACGTCTAATTAGAAGTAAGACTAAAAGTAGAAAGGATCTTTGTGCAGTTACGTTGAAAGGATCTTTGTGCAGTTACCTTGGGTATCCAAAATCTGAAGTTGAACACTCTCAATTATTTCAAAATATTCAGAGATAAAAGTACTTACTTTTGTGGAAAAAAAAATCAGTATCACATGAATAATTTCAGAATCAAGCAATATACAAAAATAAAGAATGAGAATTATACAACAAAAACTGTAAATTTGAAGAGAATTTACCATATGCTATAACGGTGCACTCCATAGCAACCTTTGCAGGGAAGAACTCATGTGGTAAAGAAGGTCCAAAGTAAGAGGAGTAAACAAAAATGTAGTTATCGCAATTATTCAAAACGTTGAAACCATTCCAGTATGCCGTTCAGTTAGGCAACGTTTCAATCTTTCCGAAAGGATGCGAATTTAATATTTTCTAATTTTTAAAAATAGACTAAAGGCAAAAAATGAAAAAAAAGATAAATGCCTTTTTAAGCTTTTGAGACATGCCACGTCATCGGACCTATGTCTTGCAATTATATATATATATATATATATATATGATTATTCTATTCCTTCAAAGTGAATAAAGCGAATACCAAGAATATCAAAAGACCATTCACACGTATACATGTAACAAAGTCTAAATTCCCCTTCACTCCCTAAACCTTAGGCGATGAAGGCTGTATTCCATTGATGTTTTAGGTGGAAAAGAAAATATTTTTGTTAAGTAAAACAAAAATGCTAAAAGCCCTAGATTTTTTTTTTTTTTTAAAGTTTACTAATCATAAGGAAAATGATGACATTCAGGGTCTATTCTAGTAATCAATAAAATAAATAGAGAATTATGACTTCTCAGGTTAAAAACTTTCTTCCCTCTTAATTTATATATATGCGATAAAGGAAAAAAGCGAAAAAAAAGAAGAAAGAAAGAGAGAAGAAGAATACGAGAAGACGGGGACAAATATGTTGCATTCTCCTTGAAATTTTTGGAAGAAAACGACAGGGTGTAAACTAATCAATAACGGTGGATAATTATAAGTACTTTCTTTGTCCCAAATAAATGGCCTTACTGTTATGGGGTAAATCAAATAGGTTTTTCAAGTACGTTGTTTTATATGTCTAATTTTTACATGTTTTTTTCTTTTATGTTTTTACTTGTAAGAATATTTTATTTGTATATGTATTTTTTTCTTCTAATTATGTAGTTTTATCCTAAAAAGATTCAAACAATCAAAATCCAAATTTTAGAAAGTTAGATGTATTTATCATCGGCTTCATTCTTATTGAGATGGAATGAATACGACTTTGTCCATAGATTACAAAAGAAATAATTATAGTAGAATTATGGAACTTGAAAATGTAAACAAGGGCATTCCTTGGATTGTTTCACTAGTTGTTTGATGAAAATTTGCAAATACCAAAAAAAAAAAAAAAAAAAAAAGAAGAGAGAACTTGAATATTTATACTTCAAGTAAAACATAAAAGTACTAATTTAAATATGTATTTCAACTCACTTGATTCGACGTTTTTACACACAAAACTTCAATTATATATCACATTTTGTGTTTTCCAGAGAAAGTTCATTTACAAAATATTTCAATTTTTACCAACATATTTTCCACTTCAACCTCAATACTCTATATCTAATTTGGGGTGTCTTTCAGTATTTTCACTTTTTTTCTTGTCTGATTAGTCATATTATTTTGAAAAACATTTTTTTTTAGATTTTTTTTTTTTGATAAGTGATCTTCTAAGCTCATTGTCTCCTCCTTAACCCCCACCCATGGTCATCTCACCCCTCGAGAACCCCAACCTCCCACTCCCCCCTCACCCCACCCTCATATTATTGCCCTAAAATACATATAAATGCTCTTGAGATAATATTTTTACTTATGTATCAAATACTAAAAATAAATAAGAAATTCACTTATTTTCAAAAAATCACTTTCATGAGAAACATTTTCCTCGGTACCAGACACACCCTTGAACTCAAAAATAGTCCAAATGCCAACAAATTTTTTGTTAAATTGTGTAGAGTCCACAGTGCACAGGAAGGAAAGACAGAAATGTCTTTAAAAAAAACAAGAGAAATCACAGATCATCATTCCATAATACGCTTCAGTCACCATTATAATACACACACTTGAGTTTAGAACAGTGTCAGCAAAGATTCCAATTTTCCAACCAATCTCTACTCTCTTTTTCTCACAACATATTTATATACCCAACCTACTCCTCTTCTTACACCAACCGGTAAGTACTGCCACTGTTTCACCGCCGGTGGTACCCAGTGAAAAAAACAGTAGAAAAGAAAAAAGAAAAAGGAAAGAGAACCCACATTTGTCCTTCAATTATTTACCTACCAAGTACTAGTACTACCAACATATATATTTGAAATTCAATCATCCAAATTCAGAGTCTTTTATTTCTCTCTCCACTATGTGGGTAACAGAGTAAAGTGGAAGCTGAAATTTGCTCTGTTTTCAAGATGCTTTGCTGCAAGAATTCAGTTAAAAATGTGCGTGGATCGGTGCCGGTGTACTTAAATGTATACGATCTAACTCCCATGAATGGTTATGCTTATTGGCTTGGTCTTGGGGTTTACCATTCCGGTGTTCAAGGTCTGTTACTCAATCTTGTACTTTAATCAATTTTTCATAGTTTATCAGATCTGTAATTCAAATCTTGGCTGAGTTAAAATAAATCTAATTTTATCTTTTACTTGAGAGTTAATGTAAATAACACATCTTAACTATCATTTTTTTTTGCTAGTTTCATACCCCAATTATCGGCTTCCTTCTCCTACCTGAGCGACCAACATCTATCCCTTTTCCTACCTGAACTATTAGTTTCCTATCTAAACTATCAGTTTTCTTTTCCTACATGAACTATCAACGCGGGATACTAATTGGCATCTGATAACGCGGATTTGATATAGGCTTTGGCGAGTTTCAGTCTTTTTAATTTGTTGTATTGTGAAGTACCATATATATATTCAGATATATATTTTAAAGTATCATGTATCCGTTCTGATATATATTGTGAAGTACTATGTATACACTCACATTTATATTGTGAAAAATACTATGTATACATTCAGATATATATTTTAAAGTACCATGTATACATTTATATATATATATATATATATATATATATATATATATATATATATATATATATTTTAAAATACCATGTATACTAATACATGTGACATACCATGTATACATTCTGATATACATTTTAAAGTACCATATATGCATTCTGCTATATATTGTGAAGTACCATGTATACGTTCTGATATGTATTGTGAAGTACTATGTATACATTGTTATATATATTGTGAATTCATAGAATGTATACAATGTATTAATTTCACTCATAAGAAGGTGAACTAACTTTGGATTGTGCCCCTATTATTACGTTATATTAATTTTTAAGAATGCCCAATATTGCGTGATTTCAAGGGAAAAATATTATGGTCAGAATGAGGAGAAAGGACATTCCACTTAGCATGATTTTAGGGGTTAGACCAGATTGGCTACACAGTGCCATTATTTTTAGGCCTACTTTTGCTAAATACGTTTTGGGTCAATAGAATACCAATTTTATGTACGACTTGTACCTATATGTCAATTTCGCATGTATTAAAAACACCTAGTTAAGTAGATGATGATAGTTTAAGTAGGAAAAATGAATAAGTGATAGTTGGCCTAAAAATCTTCGATGTGTATTTTAATACATAGATGGTGGTAGTTTTTTAATGATAACATTACATAGATGATGATAGTTCAGGTAGGAAAAGACATGAAAAGGAAACATGAAAAAGTGAGAGTTCTGGTGTGATTTCAACAATTATCTCTTTACTTAAATAGACTTAATTATTGTCAGTAAAAGATTTGTTAATGGTGGTGGGTTATGTTAGCTAGTTCATGGAGTAGAGTATGCATTTGGAGCTCATGAGTATCCAACTACGGGAATTTTCGAAGGGGAGCCGAAAAAGTGCGAGGGATTTATTTTCAGGAAAACAATTTTGATTGGATGGACAGAGAAGACAACTGAGGAAGTAAGAGGAGTTATGGAAGAACTTGCTGATAAGTACAAAGGAAATGCTTACAACCTTATTACAAAGAATTGCAACCATTTTTGTAGTGATGCTTGTGTTAAACTCACCAGCAATCCAATTCCCAGTTGGGTTAATCGACTTGCAAGGATTGGTAAGATTTTCAGATTTTCAGATTTTATGTCTCTCTCAGTAAGATTTATTGCTTCACTTATATTACACCTTTTTAAGAATAATTTTTAGTTTAGTTTAAAACTAGCATGTTCAGTTTAGTTCAAAGGTTTTTACTGACTTTATCCGGATCAACAAACAATTCGAAATACTTCTAACTTTTTTAGAACAGATTGCTTCTAATTGTAGAGGAAGTTTTGCCTATCGAAATAAAATGAACTGATTATAGCGGGACCCAACTACAAGTAGTTGGATTTGAATCATGGTTGATTGATATTTTGTTGGACTTGGTGCATTATTGTTACTTTGTTTGTCAATATGTAGTTGAATCAGGAAGCTTCTGAGTAGTTTCATAGAAGTCTCGATGTTTGTTCTTACTTGTAATCAAGTTGAGAATGAATAGAACCTATTGAAGGACCCACAGTAGGAAAACAAAGTCCAGGAACTTTAATAGAAATGCATGCGGTAATAAAATTTGCTTATAGTGAGAAATGACATGATTTTTCGTAGCCATTTTGAAAGATTCCTACCAAGTTCAGCGGCTGCACAAACTCATGTTGAAGATTTTTTGCAGCATTTAACACGACAGGAATATTCAACATGAGTATGGGCAGTCGTTGACGGTTGAACTAGTCTTCCGCATTTAATTCTACGGGTTATATTGTTATCAAGTTTGAAAATGTAGTGTTCTCCAACTTGCTGATATGAGTGACTTTAGTAATTATTGGTGTAGGTTTCTTTTGCCATTGTATCATTCCCATGAGCTTAAAGTCTACTAAAGTACGCCACCATCGGATGGAGGACAAGACAAGTGAAGGGGACAGCAAGAAACCTCAGAGCAGCTCGAATAACCCAACTCCGTCTTCAAATCCATCAGGTGAAGGGAACAAAAAACCTCGGAGCAGCTCAAAAAACCTGACTCCGTCTTCAAATACATCAGGTGAAGGGGACAACGAGAAGAAACCTCAGAGCAGCTCGAATAAGCCAACTCCATCTTCAAATCCTTCAACAGCTTCTTCGCAATCTCCTCCAATTGCCAAATCCACAAGTAGTAAAAAAAACAGAAGCCCGCTACCTCCATCTTCGCCGTTGACATCAGATTCAAATGCATCATAAAATTTCTTGATGCAGAAAGGCCATGCTTCATTTGATTCACTTTTATTCTTTTGCCCGTTCCTTCATAGGGCTAACAACCACTCGAGTAGCCTTTCAAAAGTTCAAATATTGTATGTGCAAATGCTTTCAGTGAAATGAAAATCTAAAATATGCAGCAACAAGCAAATGAACTTTAATTCTTTTATCTATCAATAGGCTTATCACAATCATCGTACAAAAATAGTTGAACTACTTGAGTTCAAATGAACCTGAATTGAGCGGAATGGACGTAGAGAAATATAGTGTCAATCAACCTTACTTAGAGTTAAGACATAATCGATTTGATTAACCACTCAACAATTCTCCTCATTTATGGACAATCTTGGGGAGAATACATGTTTCAACCAAGACGACACTTGAAACGAAGAGAAACTTTCACAAATCACAATGTGGTCACACTGATGAGGAAGTCACTGTTAATCCATCTGAAAAGGGGTGAAGAAAAAAAAATGTTATACTATTGAGACAGAAAGCCTGTGATGTTATGTGCTTTTCCTTTTAGAGAGCTGTTTTTGCAAAGAGATATTATTTGCCTTTCAGCAGCTTTGGACAAATCAGATCACTTTTTCTTTTGATATTTCCAAACAGTCACATTTGTCTCCAATTGTTATTCTGGTGAACCTATTCTTTAGTCCCAAAGGCCAATACTATACCTGAGAGGTGACCTTAAATTGACCAAAAGATATCATCAATCACTTTATTCAAAAGTTCCAACCTCATTTTTGGTGCTGTTAATGTTTTCATTCATATCATTTATCCTATAGTATATGTTCAACATTTCTCGCATGAGTACCTAAAAGCATGTAATAGACCAAAAAGAAAAAGACAAAAGCTATTAATGGAACTGAAAGGAATCTAAGATAAATGGCTCCCCTTCTCCTTCCTATTAAGAAAGGATAAGGAAACATCACAAGTTCTAACTTATTTACAAGGAAAAGGGTACATAACTGTGAAAAAGCAACAAAAGCAAATGAATAGCACTCAAAAAGGAGGGGGAAGGGAAGAATGCTAAATAAAAACATTAAAGAAGTCCTGGAGAAGGTGATAAGAAATTCAGCAATGACTAGAGTATTCTCAAAATTCCATTACATATACAAGTGCAAACTTCCGCTGTAAAACAGAATGGGCAAAGCTTGATGAATAGGTAGGTATGATACTACCACTGAAAGTTATAGATGTAAAAACAGGGAGCATCCAGGAAATCGCATATACTGACCTCTTCAGGGATGGGTGCCTTAAATGTGGAATCATGGAAGCTTTAGCTTTAGCTGACTTAAATATGGTATCACACCAGCTTGCTAAACTTGATTTGTTGATTTCCACTATCTTCAGACATAGCAAACTGCATCTCTCTTCAGCCTTGACACAATAAACCAACCTAAAGGGAATCAAACATCCATGAGTTACAAGTTACAACTTACAGCTCTGGACTCCTGGTAACAGTAAATGCCAGGATCCACGCGAACCATGTTGTTAAAACCTAAAATTCAGGGGATACTTTGCCTCAATGTAAACCAAGGACAAAGTTCTCTAAGCTGATACAATATAATCTATCAAACATGAGAAGGTTTTATGTGACACTGGCATGCTTTCACCATGACATATGTGAGATAGAACGTTCAAATTTATATCATCCAATGACATAAAATAAAGATCCGGTTCCATTCCATAGTAGTCCCAGTCCCCATTCCAATCCTGCCATAATGAAATTAAATATTTCTGAACTAGGTTACAGAATGAGAAGTTACTAGACACATATTAGCATACATCTAGCAATATTAAGAATAAATAACTTTCCACCTCACTTGTTGAACTAACTTATCTTCAACAAGGAAGATTATTTGTAATTACTATACCATAATTTCTATACTAAGTAAGGTTCCAATTTATCCTAATCATTGTCTTTATTATTCTTGGTTTCTTTACAAGTTTTAAGGATTGAGATTTCAGAAAATATCTTGACTGGTACAGCAAAATCACAAAAAGGAAACTATTCATGGTTTTTGATGCAAAGGGTACAGGGCCTCAGAATAGCTCTGTCAAGATAAGCTCGGGCGGAGTACTTCAAGAGAATCCAGTGTTAGGAACATGAACATGACACGAATGTTATATGGCTTTAGAGGTTTGCTGGACGGGGAAGACACAAGCGGTAAACCAGCTAGTCCAATGTTTCGATAATGAGAATTACCTTGCATCAACAGGCAATCTGCTATAATAACAACCAAATGTTCGTTTAAGCAGATAATGAAGTCTGCAAATGGATTACTTTTATTTTCAGGAGTCTCCTACCAGTAAAAGAATGCTTTGTCAATTAAAAAAAAAAAAAAAGGTTTTCAATTCACTTCTGCCCTATGCAAGAAAATGAATACGTTCAACCCACTGGTAACAGGGAAACTGTTTATCGGCAGTATTGAGCAACCATACAGGTCAAATCCAGCTAAACAGACTTTGCTCCAATTACGAAGGAAGACTTCACTTTATCAGTATGCTGCCTTCTGATGGTACATTTACAACTTGATAACATAAACCTAGAAATGCAGCTTACTTACAAGGACATTCAGTTTTTCTATCATCCAATAACATGGGCATCCCATATCTCAAATCAGATTCACAGAAGAACATTTGTTTCAGGATGTACATCCAGCAACTAGCATTATCAAACTTAATAGTTGGGGCCATACTTCCTCACTGTGTGCATCTATGGATGCAAGAATGTCACCCACCAGCTTGTGTAGGTGACCTATACAAAAAAAGTTTGGTTCAACATGGTAAAACTTCCAGACAATTAGGAGGGAGAGAGATTTTAAAGAAAAATCTGCAATTAGAGTATCTGAAGAGAAATTTCACACCACTTGAATCATAAGACCACAAGCTTACTAAAAGGAACTTCTCCATAAAACAAAATAAATCTTCCAGCTTCCAGGTCTCAATTTTCAATTTCTGACTTGGAATCCAGCACAGAAGTTGCAAGCCTCCATATTCCGAGTGTTCTGCTGTATATTGGCAATGTCCTCCAACTGACACCAGAATGTATGAGAATACCATTAGGCAGCCAGCCAACTCTAGATCTATTCCGTGAACAATGTTGCATAGAACACGAGAGTGGCCTCCACTTATAGTTGTTTGCTGCTTGCAATCCAGCTCAAAACCTTTAGCCTTTTCTGTCTCTAGAATAGCACATCCTTATTCTGTTGGGTCATCAAAATGAACCCAGGTGTGCCTAAGTAAAATTACCATGTTTGTATTCAATTAAAACTAAAGCTACCATGTTTGTCTTCAATCAATACTAAATGAGTCTTTCTAGTTAAGGGGTGTGGGTGTGGGGACGGTTAACTATCCGCATTTCATGCTGCAAAAGTGCTCTTGAGGATTCTTTACCGAATTTTCATCTTCTATCTAAGAGTATCCCATCATACCTACTTCATTTTTCGGCAAGAAACATCACCATTGTCATTTCTTTCATCATGGCCGGATTAAGTCAAGGATGATCTGGTAGGAATGTTAAAGGTCACTAGAGTAGACCGAGGTGGTTTCTTCGTCAATAACAGAAAAGTCTCCTCCATCCATATCCACAGGATTTTCAAATTCTAGAGACACATCATCCATTGAGATATTCTTCATCGTCTTCAATCAAACCAAACCTGCTGAAATGCTGAAAGAATTTCCATTTTCTGTTGATGGATCAAACGCGATAAACCCGCTGAACTTCGTGGATTTAGTTGGTCCAAAGTATTTCTCGCAAAAGTAGGAAGTCGTGTCAAAGCTTTTGGTCCCGTGTTAACCGCATGAAGGAGATGATTCATTCTGTTCCTTGGCCATATTTGACTAAGACCCAGAGAATATCTCAAAGTGGCCATAACAGGGAACGACTACTTATCTCTCTGTTTTAAGCTTTAACATTTTCACGTATTTCCCCTGAAGACTGGTCGCTGATTGTTACTTCAGCTGGTTTGTTAAGCCCAGATCGATTGGAGGCTTGTCATGTTCATCTTCATATATAGCCACCTCATGTCGATTAGACTAATGATTTGATCTAAACCTGATCCACCTAACATCAGTTTCCTCTAGACAACAAATCCATAATCAAACCTCCAACAGTAAAAGCATTGACTCTGCTGCAATATCCTGGAGTCATAATCTGTCGGATGTCCAATTAACTCAACCAACGCTCAGTAAAGCAAGTACTTAGAACTTAGAAGATTGGAAGGAAAGCGAAGAAGCTTCACTGTCTGATAATATCTGAACAGTATTTTAACTCGTTAAGAGATTCAGATGCGATAATATTTGGTCGGGAGTCCTCAAATCAACTTCCATTTCCAAATTGAATCAAAACACTTGTTAGCTACTTCCTCATAAGTGCTTTGTAACCAATTAACGCGATATGATCCATTTTGGTAATAAGGCTTAGTCCTTGTATTGTCTGGTCATAAACTTTTGTGTCAGATTGTCAGTGTAGGTACAACTTACAAGTGCCTTAAAAAGCAAATTATTTACGTCGATTGAAATCTGGCTGAACAGAGGATTCATATAACGGACACTCACTAGTTTGGGATTGATTGATCGAAGACTTAATAGATAAAATGAGAAATGCCATTCTATATCATTAATCTTGGAATGCAAAATTTACCTCCTTAACCAATTTTGTGGACAGGGCGAGTAAAAAGGTGAAATAAAGCGAGTCGAGACAAGGTAATAACCGATTACTTGGTTGAATTCATACGGAGTGGACGAAAAGCTGAAGCAAAATCCCAAGTTAAAATATTTACCCGAGATGCTTCAAACAAAAAAAATTAAAAAAAAAAATTGTCCTGCCCCTACCGCCGTTACTTTTGTACCCATAAAAAATTAAAAATATTTACCCGAGATGCTTCAATTACCCCGTTATGATACTAAAATGGTATATAAATATATTGAAATGATATCATGATTCAGTTTTCTCTCACCCTTTATGATACCATCATGTTATATAAATAGAGAAAATTACACTGTATGTTAATTGGGGCAACATCGCCACCAAAATTGACCCATTTTTTTAATTCTTACAAAAAATGACCCAAACTTTTCTTTCTCTCGCTCTCGCTTTCTCTCTCTGCCTTTGTATATGTTGGTACAAGTGTCTGTATATGTTTGTATATTTTGGGCTATTTTTTGTAATGTAATTTTTGGGCTATTTTTTTGTAATGTAAGAGACCAACTTGTATATTTCTGAAATTTTCCCATATAAATATACTCCTTCTCTTAGTCCTTTATGATACCATCATGATATATAAATACACTGAGACGGTATTATGGATGATCATGTTCGTATACCGTGATGGTATCATGAAAAACTGTCTTAGTCCTCAATCAAACACTCCTCTCTGATAACATTGTCTTATACACATATACTGTGATGGTATCATGAAGGACTGCTTCAATCCTTCAATGAGACACTTCTCATGACCATGATACCATCATGGTATATAAATATATTGAGATGGCATCATGGAGGACTGTTTTAGTCATTCTCTTAATCCTCCATGATACCATCATGATATATAAATATACTGCGATGGTATCACGAAAAGGGATTTGGCCGAGGGGTATGTCCGGTAAATACTTTCAGCCGGTGGGTAGAAGCGAAATAGTTTGGGAGGGGGCATGAGCGGGTAAATATTTTGTATTTTGGGGACAATTAGTGGTGTTTTCCCTTGATTAAATGACCCTCTCCCAAAGCCCACCTCTGTGTTACGTCAGAATCGCCTATATATACAGAAGGTCATATACGTCTATTCATTTTGTAAAGATCCTTTTAACTATTTCCTCCTCATTTCATTCTTCTCGACCTTCCGGCTCTCGCCGAGCGGCGTCACATGGAAAGCACGTGATTCCTTAATTATTATTTTTTATTTTTATTTTAAAAAAAAAAAAAAAGTTCCTGCATATGCACCATTTACTTTTCTATTAAAACGAAAAGGAGATTATGGGAAATAGAAACTACTTTGCCAAAATGGTAGTATAATGTAATTATTGTAGATTAATATTAGTTTAAAATTTTACTTCTAGATTATTACTCCTCCATCCCAATTTAAGTATCGTACTTTTTTTTGGTCTGTTTCAAAAAGTGAATTTTTCTATATTTAGTAAGTTGACAATTCAAACATCTTACATAGCAAGTTTAAAACCACAAGATTCAGAAGACATTTTAGTACATTACACACATCTTCAATTTAGGACCACGAGATTCAAAAGTCCCTTTTTATTCCTTAAACTTTGTGTCCAGTCAAATTAAGACACATAAATTGGGACGGATGGAGTATTAAGTATTTATTCAATAATAATTAAGATTAAGTTATTGTAGTTCTTGAATGTATCTAATGAAGTACAACAATGGTATTTCAGTAGTATTTTTACTCTACTAGAAATTACCAAGTATTTTGAGCATGAAGCAGAAATTAAGTTATATAGTGATAATTTTTTTTTTTCACTTGTTCTCATTAACAAAGCAACTCATCCTTCCTCTTTGGTGTAAAATATAATCATTCAATTTAACACATATAAATGTTAATCTAAATACCTTGAAGCAAATAGAACCATGGGCCATAGCTTGCTCCAACACCTAGCAGAGCTCGACTAGTTAAGATTTTACATGGCATGATTACATAGCTCAACATATGTGATAACAAAAGAGATAGAAATTCAAATTTCGCATCTCACCGTTATTCATTATTAAAAGAATTTAGCTATAAAAAATATGAGAATCAGATCCACACATGAATAGACAAATATATAGTTAAATACTAACAACGTGCTCTTTATAATTGTTTTTAGAGAGTAAGAAACCTCCCACATTTTTCGTGTGGTTAAGAGGTGTTAAATTTAGTTCACAAAAAGTAACATGCTATATCCAATCATGAATGTTATTATAAGGATATATTCATTGATGAGTCCATTGGTATATTCAAGATGATTCAAAAGAGAATTTTAGCCAAAAAGGTTTTTTTTTTTTTTAATATCATGTAATGCATATTTCTTTCTCTACATTTTCATTTTCTCCATTTGGTAACTAAATAGATTATAAAGAACGACATAAGTACATAAAAATCATTTTGTATTTGATTAAACCCAAATTAACGCAACGAATTCATTTAATGATGCGAATAAATTTGTTTTGGATCTTCTAAAATTTAAATCAAGAGGTCCATTTAATACCCCAACCTCTAGGCTCTAGCCACCCTGTCCCCAACTTATCCTTTTCACTAGGGGTGTCGGCAATTCGCAGAATTGTCCTTCTTTTGGGGTGGTATTTAAATTTTGCCCCTCATATTTGTAGTCTTTAAATTTTGCTCTTCGGCTAAAATTCATAGGTTTCGGGTTCGAACCCCCGCTCAGTCAAAAATTTTAAAAAAAATTGCAAAGCAGAGTTTGAATTTCGCTATGCCCCCTCCGGCAGACTTTGCCTTGAAGCATATATATGTATTTTTTTTTTTAACTTTTCAAGGTAAACTTTTAGTAATGCCTTAACTAAAAGTGTGCCCATAAAACATAACTAAAAGTATGCCCCATAAGGCGTAAGTTTTTCTTAAGGCATAACTAAAAGTTTGCCTTATAAGGGAAAGTTTAAATTTTGTTATGCCCCCTCCGGCAGACTTTTAATTATGTTTAACTAAAAGTCTGCTGGAGGGGGCAGACTTTTAGTTATGTTTAACTAAAAGTCTGCCGGAGGGGGCAGACTTTGCCTTGAAGCATATATATGTATTTTTTTTAACTTTTCAAGGTAAACTTTTAGTAATGCCTTAACTAAAAGTGTGCCCCATAAAATATAATTAAAAGTATGCCCCATAAAGCGTAAGTTTTCCTTAAGGCATAACTAAAAGTTTGCCTTATAAGGCAAAGTTTAAATTTTGCTATGCCCCCTCCGGTAGACTTTTAGTTATGTTTAACTAAAAGTCTACCGGAGAGGGCAGACTTTGCCTTGAGGCATATATATATATATTTTTTTTTTATTTTTTTTACTTTTCAAGGTAAACTTTTAGTTATGCTTTAACTAAAAAGTGTGCCCCAAAGACATAACTAAAAGTATGCCCATAAGGCGGAACTTTTCCTTAAGACATAACTTAAACTTTGCCTTATAAGGAAAAGTCTATGCCTTAAGAAACGTTCTTGCCTTATGGGGTATAATTTTGTTATGCCTTAACTAAAATTCTGCCCCATAAGGCATAACTAAACTATGTCTTAGGAAAAATTCTGCCTTATGGGGCAGACTTTTAGTTATGCCGGATCCGGCATAACTTTAGCTTTTCCTTAAAGATTGTATGCTGGATCCGGCATACACTCCCCCAGTCCTGCCTTGCGAAATTATTGTTTTATGTTATGCCTGAGCGGGGGTTCGAACCCAGAACTTCATGTATTCGCCCACCTTTCCAAGCAAAGGGCAAAACTTAAAGACCACAAATATGAGGAGCAAAATTTAAAGACCACAAATTTGAGGGGAAAAATTTAAAGACCACCCCAAAAGAAGGGCAATCCGCGCAAAAAAATGTGTCAAATGGGTGGCTGGGCTGAAATTGACTCAATCAAAATGGTTGAGGTAATAACGTTTTTTTGCACGGATTGCCCTTCTTTTGGGGTGGTCTTTAAATTTTGCCCCTCATATTTGTGGTCTTTAAATTATGCCCCTCATATTGCTGGTCTTTAATTTTTGCTCTTCGCATTGCAACTCTGAGCGTTCACGCAGAAATCATGAGGTTCTGAGTTCGAACCCCCGCTCAAGCATAAATTAAAAAAAAATTTGCAAGGCAAGGTTTGGGTCGCGTGTATGCCGGACCCGACATACACTTGTTAAGGAATTACCAAATTTATGTCGGACCCGGCATACTCATGCCTTATGGGCAGACTTGGCATTAGTATGCCGAGTTCGACATAACTTTGGTAATTCCTTAATAAGTTTATGCCAGTGGGGGCAAACTTTTAATGGGCAAACTTTTATGCCGGACCCGGCATAAACTTGTGAAGGAATTACCAAAGTTATGTCGGACCCGACATACTTATGCCAAGTCTGGCCATAAGGCATAAGTATGTCGGGTCCGACATAACTTTGGTAATTCCTTCACAAGTGTATGCCGGTGGGGGCATAGCGAAATTTAAACTCTGCCTTGCGAATTTTTTTAAAAATTTTGATTGTGTGGGGGTTCGAACTTGGAACCCATGGGTTTTAGCCGAAGGGCAAAATTTAAAGACCACCCCAAAAGAAGGGCAATTCGCCGGTAATAAATGAGTTGGTCTAACATTGACCCAAAAGTTATTTGGGTTGAAATGGGCTAAAAATGGACAGGGTCATGACCCGCCCAACTTGACCCAATTTTTTTTAAGGGACTATTTAATAGAAAAATATTTTTCGTGGAAAATATTATCTAGAAAAATAGTTTTTACGAAAAACATTTTCGCGGATTTTTCGTGGAAAATATTTTTTGAAAATATTTTCGAGATAAACATTTTTGTGAAAAATATTTTCTTTCATATCAAACACACTACAAACTTATAAGATACATGATACAAGAAAAGTGAATACATAGGAAAAAAATAAAGTAAGTCTCAAGCAATAAACTCAAATTTAAATAAATTTAAAAAATGGGCTAGAATTGGGCTAAGTTAGAGATCACTTTAAAATGGGCTATATTGGGTTAGGCTAAAATCAGCCCAATACAAAATTATCTTGAGCCCAACTCATAAAATTTTGAACGGATTGAGCGGGCCATCATCTTTTGGGCCATATTTGATACCCCTACTTTTCACCCATGGTTTTACACTGCTCTGTTTCATATTGATTTTGGAAACAGAGAAGATATTACTATTTACTTTACTAATATATATAAGGGACAACCAACGGGCATTTGCAATCCTCACAAAAATTTCAATAAAATGTCAAAATTTTCAATTAATTAATTTTTAGGTCCTGGTCTTATCTTTTAAAGTCAAAATTTACTTTTTTATGGTCCATTTTTCAAAAGTTATTGAACCTCCTATCTTATTTATCCTCTTTTTTTTTTCGTGTTCGGTATCCGTATTGGAGTTCGACTAATTCGGATTCGCGTCGCGTAGGGCCCAATTGGGGGAAGCGCTTGGTTGGATTTTTTCACACACAGGCTTGAACCCGAGACCCCTTATTAAGGGAGGAACAACTCCATCCGCTGCACTTTATTTTTCATGTTACTTTCTTCTATTGATCTTATCTATTAACCTAAAAATAGTCATTTCTTCGCAAGATATTTTTGCTTCTTGTTGCTCTCTCATTTTCCCTTTTTCATTTGTTGCTTATTATAGATTTTTACATATGAGCATTTCTTTTACTTTTTACTTGTATTATGAAATTTGAGAATTTCTGATTTTTTTTTTGTCACGACCCGATTCGCGAGTCGTGGTGGCACCTACACTATCCCTCCGAATAGGCGAACCACATTACTGATAACACGTTAAATAAGCGAAAAATTAAATAAGAATAAGTTATCAAGTCTTAAATACTTATCATAACTAGAAATTTCATGACAATCCCAAAAATCTGGTCAAGGGTACAAGAGCACTAACATAGTACGGAATAGAAGTCTGAAAATACCCGAAGGCTACATATTGTCTGTCGAACACAAAAACAGAAAGAAATAGAGGAGGTCCTTCAGGGGCCACGGATGACAAGTATCTCACCCTGAATGATTGAAAGATATCACCCTCGCGTATCAGCCACGGGGTGTAGAACTGGAGCCTGGATCGTACTCTGCACTCAACAAAAGTGCAGCAAAAGTAGTGATACAATAACGGATACGCGGAAGCAATAAAATGACAAGGAAAGTAAATGATAGATAGATTGACACAAGAAAATGGAATTAAAAGCAACCTAAAGGTGTATCAAACCTAAAGACCTCAATTAATTAGCATAAACAAGCACCAACCTCTTAGGATGACCTCAAGGGAATTGAATTCCCAAGCAACCAATCCTCTCACAATCAAAGGTTCAACAAGAGCCATCCATGGCCTCTCTACAAGTTTCTCTCTCTAGAGACAACTCTCTCAAAAATCACTCATCTTTTCTTCCAAATGTCAAAAGTCCCTAATGAAATGAAAGACTAGCTATTTATACTAACTAACTAATAGAAGACTAACATTATTACAATTATACCCTTAATGAAGTAAGGGCCTTGTTTGGCTAGTCTTGTGGAGATGGAAATCTTGAATTGGCCACTTTAATATTCTTCCATCTCCCATCCGTCCTCTCCATGCTATTATCCAAACTTTGACTCCACGGGACGGTCCTTGAAGTGTCCTTGAGGCAACTCGGCTTGTATCAAGTAGTATCAGTACAACACTTGTACCGGTAAGCATCATAGGCCGACAATGATTAGATAACGCATGAAGAAGTTGAAACCAACAAGTAGCATATAGAGCAAACAGGTATGGTCATGTATCATATACGAGTAAAGTATAAAGGAATCATGAAATCAACCAAGACAGATATAGCTCACCAAATGATCAGTCACATATTTGAGTGGATGAATGCAATGCAATGCAATGCAATAGTCACCTCTCTCACTTCACTCTCGTACACACATGCAAGAGCAGAGCCTCAAAGCCATGACTCATGGGAGACCCGCGAAGTCCATGTACCACTCGTGCTCTCCGGCAGAAACCTCGGAGGCTTTCATTCACTCTCAATCTCCGGCAGAAACCTCGGAGGCTTTCATTCACTCTCAATCTCCGGCAAAGACCTCGGAGTCTCTCTGTCACTTTCAATCTCTGGCAAAAACCTCGGAGTCTCTCAATCACTTAACTCACCATCATCACAAGAATAATATGAAAGGCATGTCATGCATGATATCAATATCACTAATATACGATCAACAAATACAAGTCATATTAATGTTACCATTCCTTTTCATATGATGAGTGAGCTAGTATGTGACAGAGATACAAACAGGTGATAATCACAGAAAATAACACATATGGCGACAAGCCCACATAACCGCTGACAGAGCCAACCTAATTGGAATCCACCTCCACTTCATGCCCGAAGGCCTATATGCTATCCCCGTCACTTTCTACAACTACATACGATTCTCTAATCAGAGTCTAACTAAAGTAGACTGTAACCTACCTCAATGCCGAGCGGGTGCCACGAACAATCAAACTAATGCCTTCCCTTTGCGTAGAGCCTCTGAATGATCAAAATCTATCAAATATGCGATCTACGTTAGAATACGAATCTAAGGACACCCATATTGTTATATTTATACTCAAAACCCGAAAACGCACCCCAAAAAGTGGCCTTGGGCCCACAAGGGCAAGATTGGAATTTTATTTGAAAAATAATTTCGCCCATTATCTAAGGATCATATATTATTAAAATTGGTCAACTTCATCCATAGATAGACTATCTAATCATTAATTCTCCTTTCTTAGGATTAGGACTCGAAACCTTTAATTACTCCAATATCTTTAACTTCGGACAAAAATCTAACTTTTCACATTTCAAATGCCCTGGATTTGAAAATACACATATAATCCAATACACTTAATATTAAAAATACATAGACCCTATATATAAGAATTGAAATTGAAACACGAAAAACATAAAAAGAAGTTTTAGATTAGCAAATTACAATTTGTTCAGCGTCCTTGTAAAAGAAAGAAAAACGTATGAATCAATTCCTATGCAAATTTTCTCACCTTTCTGCCAACTAGAAAAATATAGGAACTAGCCATACACCCATTTATCATAACTGCTCAATGACTATCTCAAATAGAAGTTCAATTATTTAATCATCATTTGCCATAATGATCCACTAGTCTTGTCACCTTTCTCAAAATAGTCAAATGTCACTGTTCGTGCAACAGACCATAGGACTTGATTTCATTCTACCACAATAATATAATATAAATTAATGTGTAGGTATATAACCAACTACCCCATCTACTGAAACTTGAGAAATCAAAATATCTAAATACAGAGCTTTTAATTAAGCTCTTACCTGAAGCCTTCAATTGTTTGTTGTTGACGCCGTCCAGTCACTTTTGCTCTAATTTGTTTTTAATGTTATATTTTGGCATGTCAAACCCTACTTATATATATGGGAATGGGAAAATAGGCAAGCACTGAAACAAATGTATACTCAAGAACACATCCTAATTTGGAATAGAAATCTCACAATTCCTCTCGCCTGTTTCCTTCTCTTTTCTATCTTTTGCCTTCTTTCCGTGTAAACCAAAAAAAACTTCTATTTTATGCCACTCATTCCTGGCAACATCATGAAAGTGGCTTGCCCACTTCATTTATTTCTAATAAAAAAAAAAACTTCCACTAACTATTTGTCTTTCACTCATTCCTGGCAACATCAACCTTCCACTTAATTCCTTAAATTGATTGAACCACTAACTTTGTATCCTAGTATTATACGGCTAAGCACCAACAGAAGTGGAAAATAAATTACTAATTAAGTGCATTTCCACCCAATACTAATACCATAATTAATGTTAAGGGACATGTTTTCTAGAAATTAATGAATCCAAAAATTACCCATCAATTATATAACCGTGCCCCTTTCCCTATAAGTTAAGAATACCATTTAAGGCTACGGAAAAAGTATTTTAACGAAAAAGAGTCCAAAGTGCTGAACGACCAAACGGGTCGTTACATTTTTAGTTACATGTAGCAATTTCTTTTACTTTATATTTATATTTTAATGAACTCACGTGTGTTTACAAAGATTTGTACTAGAACAATTTTCAGATAGTCTTAAAAAATTATTAAATGGTGTCATATAGTGTTGAAAATGAAGACAATGTTATCAGTCAAGATCAGTTTATCTTTAAAATCTCTTGTTTGGTTAACTAAAATTAATCTTTTAAACACAAAATGAGTTTGACGCAGGGCGGAGTTAGAGTGTCAGCTACGGGTTTGATCGAATTCAGTAGCGCTTTGGTTCAAATTCTGTATTTGTCTTAAAAGTTCATCAAATATGTATGATTATTAATTTAGAACTAATTTTAAAAATAAATAGGATTCAGAACTTATAAACTTCAAATTCTGGCTTCCCATCTGATTTGAAATAAATAAGTTTATCAAAATGAAAGTTAAGATATTAAACGAATGAAATGAAAGTTTTTCTTTTATATATTGAAAATATATTTATTTTAAATTTAATTATTACTAACATAAATTATATTTTTCTTTAATTAAAATATTTATTTTTATATTTGAGTTTCATGAAACCAGTATATGTAATGAGGGAGAACCAAAGAATTTTGTAGTCCCCACGTTCAATTTTGATCCTATAAGACTTCTACACGTGGCTTTGTCTTTTGTCCTTATTCTCATTTTGCCCTCATTCAATTTTTAAGACCATTCACCGGGCCATTATAATTGGTGTCAGGTGATGGGCTTTGGTAATTGGTCAATATTATATATATATATATAGTAACTTTTGGTTAATTTCTTTTTTCTCCTTTTATCTCAAAATATTTGTCACATTTCACTTTTTGAGAGTCAAATTATATAAATTTTAACAAATATTTTAAGAATCTTTACATTATATTGATTGGAGAATTGCAATTTATAGTATTTTCTGTATATTTTTTTAATATCTAAATTTTAATTTTAAAATATTGAATTAATCTAACTTAATTTAGCTTCGAAATTAGTTGAATTGTCTTTATATTTTGGGATGTAGAGAATATATTATTTGTCCTTATATGTTTTGGTAAAATTTTGACAATTTTGGAGTCAATCTTTTTTTACAACTAAAGCATTTATGAGATATTGTAATATATTTTATCCTTAAACTTTCAATATTTTGCTTCTTTATTGGGTTCATATGTTCTTATAAAGATCTGTCCTAATATTATTTTCAAATATAGTTTTAAAATCCTTTATATTATTAATGTACTATAATTATTATTTACTAATTATAGGATCATTAGACTAATTTGTGTAAATATTCTAAACTAAGGTTGTAAATATTGTAGTGATTTGAAGTTATTGAATTTTTTTCATGTTCGATGATTCTAGAAGATGAAACATGAGTTTTGTTAATACAGGTAAAATAAAATATATATTATTATATAAGGGCAAAATGACTTTGAAGAAGGGCGGAGCTAGAGTGTCCGTGACGGTTTCAATCTAATCCGGTAGTTTTGGTTCACAAACTTTGTATTTGTCTATAGATTATTAATTTAGCACCAAATAACTTTAAAAATTAAAATTCAGAACGCATAAACTTTAAATCATGGCTCTGCATCTGAATTGAAGTAAAACTAACAATGAAAGCTAAAAAAACAATGAAAGTTAAAATGTTAAGAGTTCAGGCCCGGACTTATCACGGCCACATGAAACTAGTATTGATATATAAAAACGTGACAACTATAATGGAGTTAAATTCTTCCAATCCATGTGCTAGTTCATAGTTAGGTGAAAAGGGAAAAGTTAAAATGAAGAATTCAAACGGAACAGAAAGAAAATAAAGTCCTGATTAGGGGTGGCAAATGGGCGGGTCGAGTCGAATATGGGTCGGGTTGAAAATGGGTTGATAAAAAACGGATCAATTACCCAACCCGCCCATATTTAACACAGTTAAAAAATGGGTTATCCGACGGATAATATGAATATCCATATTATCCAAAGCTACTTCAAAGATGTTGGCTTCATGTAGCCAATATGAAGAAGATTAATTTACCATTTTGTTCACAAATCCAGTACATAGTTGCTCAACATTTTTGGGAAGAATAGAACTACGAACCTTTCCAATGACACGACCTCAAAGAAAATCTTTTTTGGAAACTATCCACCCAACCCCAACCCCCACCACCCACTCCCCAACCAAATCCCAACCCCACCCAACGACCACCCTCGAACGCACTTCATCTTCACCTACCCACCCCAACTCCACCCCATCCCACACCACCGCTCCACCCAACCCTCACCCACCCCCCTCCTAAAGCGTCTATTTCATATATGACTACTTTGCACTTTGAAGACGACCCCAAAAAGTGACTATGTTTTTAAATTAGCCATTTTTTAAAAGTGACACAAAAATGGCTATTTTTGTAAATTGACCATTTTTTAAAAGTGACATAAAAATAATTATTTTTGCAAAAATATATTTCTTGCAAAATGACCGAAAATGCAAATTTGTAAAAATAGCAACTTTTTTTGTCATTTTTTTAAAATGGCCACTTTACAAAAGTAGCCATTTTTGTGTCACTTTAAAAAAATGGCTACTTTACAAAAGTGACTACTATCTTAGAAATGACACATTGCAAAAATGATTATTTTAATACTTTCACAAAGAAGCTATTTTAAAAAATGGCTACTTTTGCAAAGTAGTAAGTTTTTAAAGTAAGTACTTTCATAAAATGACTATTCATGAAAATTACTACTTTCAAAAAGTGACTATTTTTAAAAATTATCTACTTTCACAAAGTGGCTATTTTCTTAAGTGACTATTTTTGCAAAATGACTATTTTCTTAAGTGACTACTTTTGCAAAATGACTATTTTTGAAAAGTAGCTACTTTTCGCAAGTAATATTCTGAAAAAGCGGTTACTTTTGTAATGTGATTACTTTTGTAAAGTTGCTATTTTTGAAAGTCACTACTTTCACAAAATGTGTAGTTTTGCAAAGTTGAGAGATAGGGGGTGGTGGTAGGGAGGTGAGAGGTAGGGGTTGGGGTAGGTGGTGATAGGGGTAGGGGTGGGGAGCGAGGTAGTGGGGGGTAGGAGGGGGTGGTTAAGTGGTGGGGTAGGGCGAGGGCAGTGAGGGTATAGGGGTGGGGGGTGGGGGGGGGGTAAGGAGGGGGTGGTTAAGGAACTTGTTTTCCTAGAGAAAATATTTTTCAAAATATTTTGACCAACCAAATATGGAAAAATTAGAAAACAATTCCTCCATACCAAACACACTATATGTTGTGGGTTTTATCCATTTTACCTATTAATTTACCCATATTTTAAGTGGATAGTATGGGTTGACTCATATTGGACCCATATTAAATCCAACCCATTTAAAATGGGTTGAATCGGACGAATAACCATATTTTTTACCCATTTTGCCACCTCTAGTCCTGACACACGTAAATTTGGTGTGGCATGAATTATAACTTTTTTCTACTTATAATTTTCAACCAGCGACGCCTTTCACATCATAAACCTCCTCTTCATTGAGTACGTGTGTTAAAACGAGTGATCCCTTTGTACAAATCCTATCACCATACTGTGAAGGAATTGACCAATTGCACCACAGTGCATTAACCAGTTGTGCTTGTACGTACATAGGAGTTAGCTGTGTGGAGTTGTACAGTAGTTGGCAAATTAGCTTGGGCTAGTTAACTTAATTTATATTTTAAAATAAGATATAATTTAATTACTTTTTCATTTTTTTTCTTACTTTAATAAATGTGAAAAAAGATTAATGTCGTAAAAGAAAAAATAATATTAAATGGAGATCAAGTAATTAATAAGGTAAATTAGTTAAATTTTAATTCTAATTGACGTTTCCTTAAAAAATCATGCAAAAGATAACATAACAAGTAAAATGATCTAAACCAAGAATATTTACCAAAAATTAAAAAATAGTAGTTCTTCGTTTAAATAGAAAATCACTTTGTTTCGTTTTAAACATGTAAATTATTTTAATAATTTGAATTACAATTGTCCAAATCAAAATTTGATAAAAAATAATAAGTATTTTTTAGGTCCAATCTACATAGATTAACAATAGAATATTTTACACCTTTAAATTAATCAAATTAAAACTCAAAGTATCAATTGATGCTTAAATATTGCTATTGTTTTATCTCAAAGAAAGGAAAATAGTTTTCTTTTAAGCAAGTCTTCTCTTGTAAAAAGTATTAATAAATTTTTGCCAACTTTGTATTCGTAGCAAATATTAAAATAATAAAGTTTTGGATACGGAGCACAAACTATAATGTTATATTAATCATGTTTTGAACATAATATTATATATGCATAAAAATAGTGCAAACTTATGTGTGTTTATTAGCAATATAATATATATATATATATATATATATATATATATATATATATATATTATCACTACCCAAACACAACTACATACACATAGATACACTATAATCCAAAGTGTTGGGCCCGTGCTGCACGCTGTCTAGTTACCAAAGTAACCAACGAGCTAAGCCTCAACTCATATAAAAGTGTAACGAATTATGCAAGCACAAGTGAATGGCTATTTCCAAATATCGACTCTTTAGGGCTTATTACAAACTTCTTATAAACAAAATTTAGTAAGCAGTATGTACTAGTTTGGCCGCAAAGATTTATCAAAAGTTTTTAGGAGATAATTGACAAGTAGTGCTTACCGTTGCTTGTGATAAGTCAAAGTAATTTTACACTAAAATTATATTATCAAGCGGCAAACTCGTTTCTTTAGCTTTATAAGAGAACAATTCTGCAACTCCTAATTATTTGATTTGACCATAGCATTTTGTATGCTCCTTTGTAATAGGTTTAGGCCTTTAGGGTGTAGGTTATCGAATATTATGAATGCAATCTCGGACATAACCGAGTCATGATTTCCCTAGGAATGTTAATATATAGCACAACTGCATAACAAGTGTGGTTTTCTTTTGAGGATTCGCCTTGTCACCATCTAGAAATTTCAATTTGGTTACACAACCCTAGCAAGTTTCGTCAAAGGACAGAGAGAATATTATCATTGATAATCACTTAATAATCATTTATTTACATTCTAGGTTAATTAGCATATCTTTCTATGTATTTTAACGAGGAGGATCAACCCTTTTATTCTAAAGGGAAACTTTAGTTTGAGTAAATGTGAAGACAGGAACATATGATGGGTATTTTTTTGATCTTATCTTTTTTGATTTTCCCAAGCACGCGCAATCTTTACCTTTTTCTCTATAGGTGTCGAATAATTCCATTTTAGGCTTTTCAGTCTTCCACCTCCGCCCTATATATGTTGAGAAAATATGCAGATTCAATCTTCATATTTTAGTGTTCAAAGTTTATTGTATAAGGTAACCGGTTCAAAACTTCAAATTAATTTAAGTCTTTTACTTAATTGAAACATATCTGACTTCCCAGATTAATTATGTGAGAAGATGATATAATGATGAAATAACTAGTGTGAGAAGATGATATAGTGAGGTTTTAAAATTTTACAACTTCGCTAACTAGTGTTTACGACTAAATTCAACTTTCGCGACTCCATAATGTAAACTAGTCGTGAAATGTGCATCTTTCCAGAGTTCATAAGGAAAAACTATTTACTGATTTTACTTTTTAGAAAAGAGTCAAGTTCTGTGCATGAACAATGTAGATTATATTTACATAATCAGGTAATTTCTAAAGTAACTATTACTTATTTTGATGCTTTCATGCATGGTTTATAATCGTATTGTGTGTGTTTTTTTTTAAATTATTTTCTTTTTGGTCATGTTGCTTCTATTTTAAAGTTGTGGATTTCAATTTCGTTTACTATTATCAGCAAAGTTATAGAGTTATGAAGAAGAAAAAAGAAATCATGAAAACTAAACAAGAAAAAATAACAAAAAAATTAAATAAGATAAAATAAAAGAAAACTACCAAGTAGCTATTATTTTTTGCCTAATTTTTAGCTAACACACACCCCTTAGCAACCCAGAGAAGTTTTAACTAGGAAATATTCACTACTAAAAAAAAGGAAATTATCGATGAACAAATTTGTAGCTAAACATCAAATCTGTTGCTAATTCTATTTAGCGGCGGATTATCAAAAAAATTTGCTCGCTACGAGCAATTTAGCACGAATTAACAAGGAATTTGTAGCTAATTCTATTTTTTTTTAGTGACTATAGCTCAAGAGATAATAGCTATTTAACACCTTATAAATTAAATATAAAAATTTTAAAAAGTGAATAAGGTGAATATTTCAAAATTTTAAAATGTGGTAACCCCTGTGATATATCATTATCACATGAAGATTTGGCAAATATTTTGGAGTTGAAAGGTTTGGACACACATTTGAGGCAAATAGACAGAGACCATGAGGAAAGTTCGCACTAGTTGGGAACCCCATCATGAAAATTTGTGCATGAGTTGCATCATTTTGCCTGTGTAAAACTTCACATTCATCATTAAACTACTTTACCCACACCATTTCCGGTTTATGCTGGCCTTTTATGGCATCTTTTACTACTCCTATTAACAAAGGTTCAGTAATTTCTAGAATATTAGGACTACGAGAGTAAAACTAATTAAGGTAAGCAATGAACCACATAGTAATAGTTATTGATAGTGAGATCAACTAGAAGATAACCCCATAATTTGATGGTGTTTGATTGAGTGCAGAGTTTAAGAATTAAAGGATCAGATCGAGGATTTTCGAAACTTGTGATCTAAATTAAGACATAGCTATTTATGTGACTATAAATCATCTCATTAACGGGGAAATGAGTATTCTAAAGTTTTATTATTACTAAATTAAATGTAAAAAAAATGTCATTCCTTTTTAAACTAATTAAAAAAGAAAGAGTATCATATTAATTGGGACTAAGGAAATACCAAGCATATATGATGTCCGTAATAGGTAGAGTATTAACTAGCTTACCTTGAAATTAAGGTAAGAAACCTGCGATAACATGCTAAGTTAGCATTGGGTAAAATTGTTTATATACTGTCTATATAAATTTAATCCAATATAATATTTATTGGAACATGAGTATAAAATAGTGAAATATGTTTTCTTATGTCTGCCTTGGGATTGTCAAAAGATTTTAAAAGAAAGATTTTTTTTTTCATACCCAAGAAAGACCTAATAAAACATAACGCAAATCATTTTCTACCCAAGGAAATATAGAATCTATGATTACCAATTGAATGCCTCAGCCCCTTTTGTTGAATCTAAAATTGCTCGTGCTAGATTAATCATAGGAAAGAAAGTTGGGCACCTCGTTCCAACCAGATTAGTTTTGGATGCTACATTTTAGTTGAGACTATGGGAGCATGAATACCCCATCTTTGCTAACTTCTTGCAATTTGTAAAAGTGGAAAGACACAAATGATCATTTGAGTCCCACTGAAGCCAACAATGATTAGCTTCAAAACATGCATTTAATCCTTTGGAGCAGACATCCACTAAATGATGTTTGGTTTACCTTGCTGATCTCTGAATTTTAGGGACGGAATGCCAGTTGTTCCAATAGAATCTTTCCACGCTTCTCTTAAAGTTTTAATGGTCTTTTAAATTTCCTTTCATTTACGGAAAGATCAATAAGACTTGAGAAAATAAATTATGAGTTTAATCTGACTGTAAAAGATTTGTTATACTATCAAGTCGCTTAAAAGATGAGTAACTAATTACAAATAAGTGCTCATAATAAATAAACTCGTTACCTTGAGAAATAAAGCAAACCACCGTGCGGATAAGCGTACAAAATCTTAGAATTTGGTACGATAGCCTTCGCCTTAGAATTTGGTACGATAGCCTTCTTACTAGGTGTACATTTACGTGCGAGTAAGGGGCTACTTCAATTGAATCTCCTTAGCCGAAAAAATTATGTAGCGCAAACAGAGATTTTTTTATTTATTTTTTATTATATAGAAACTGTTGAATCTCCTTGTTAAAGTTTATGACCATCTTGTAATGACAAAAGCGGTTCAAAATTTTATTTTAGTTACATATCGAATTCTAAGCGTGACATTATAATGTCTTTTGACACCTTTTTTACTTATATACACACACATTAATGCTACACCATTTTATTTTTTTAATTATTTTTAAATATTTCTAATGTTACACCATTGCCTTTTGCAACAGCTTGAGAGTTGGCTCTTTAGGGGCCAAAATCACCCAACTTGCCATTTGCAAAGATGATGTAGCAGGTCAATCAGTGGCGGACGTAGATAGAGCCGAGGGGGTTCAACCCCCTTCGGCAAAAAATTACACTGTATATATAAGGTGAAAATTATTTTTTATGTATATATAGTATACGTTGAACCCCCTTAGCTTCTTCATTTATGGTTTCTTTATATTTTTGAACCCCCTTGACATAAATCCTGGCTCCGCCACTGAGGTCAATGTCATCTTGCTTGCCAGCTTTTTTTTTTCGAACCTTGAACATATATAGAACAACTGCCATTGACGGTTGCCATTTTAAGTGGCACATAACTTGCATCATCCATGCATGTGGGAATGACCTAACCCTGAATAGCTGGGAGGAAACAGATTTCCCCTAACATGCATGTCAACATCCTTGTTTTACTCTTTATATTGCGTAATCTAGTGGTCATATGAAAAATGACGGTCAAAAATTGCAGCTGCAGATCTACACACTAGAGAGAGAGAGTGAGTGACAGCAATATAACTAGATATATTTTGAGAAATCACGCAGTCCAGTACGTAGTTTGTGCCATGAAAATCTTGACCTTACGACAAGAGATAATTACAGATGTCATATGTTTAGTAAATGTGATGTGCCCATGTCATCCTGTCCTCAATTAAATACCTATAGTATATCTTCTACGAGTATTATTGTTCTTGTGTGGTATCGTAAGGTCACTATATATTATCTGACTAGTTATGTGAGGTCCGTGCTAAGCCCGGACCCAAATTCAAGATATAAAAGTAAATATTTTAATTAAAGAAATATAATTTGTGTTAGTATAAATGTACAACAACAACAACCATATATCCATTGTAGTCCCACAAGTGGGTAATTATGTTAGTAATAATTAAATTTCATATAAGTATATTTTTAATATATGAAAACAAAATTTTCATTCCACTCCTTTAATATTTTAACTTCCATTTTGATGAAATTATTTACTTCAAATCAACGCGGAGCCAGAATTTGACATTTATAAGTTATGTGTCCTAATATTCTGAAGTTATTTAGTTCTAAATAAATAATCTATACATAGTTAATGAACTTTTAAGACAAATACATAATTTAACTTGTGCAGCAGATGAAGCTCCTCCTCCCTTAATTAGGGATTAGGGGTTCGAACATGAATATGGAAAAAATCTTTGGAGGGAGCGCTTCCCCCGAATGAGCGCGATACAGTGCGAATTATTTGGATTAATTGGGCTCAAATGCGGATATCGAGCACCAAACAGAAAACCAAAAAACATGAAAAATGAGGTAGGAGGTTCGATAGCTTTTAAAAGGTAGTCCTTAAAAACAAAAAACAAAAATTAACTTAAATAAATAAGATTAGGACCTAAAAATAATTAATTAAAAAGTTTTACAAAAATTTGGAAATTCTTGGGAGGACTACAAAAGTCCCTAAGTTTTCCCCCATATATACCAGTAATGTTAGGAAACTTTAATCTCAAGAAAGGTACCTCCACCTATTTTTTGAAATCATTATCATTCATGAGAGACGTAGCTATCCATTCACATATTGATTACTCCATTTACATAATTTAGCAATAACGTTCAAAAGCTGACCAACAAAAACAAACAATAATTCACGTAACAAAAATTAAGGATTTTACTTGTATTAAAGGATCAGAATTTATACCGCCAATCATGCACACACATGCATATGTAATTGACTAGTTGCCAAAACACGTTAGTCTTGTAATTACTACTTAGTATCGAGTACTCTATCAACTATTCGCATTTCTTTCTACTCTTCTTTTAAATTCTATATTTTGCTACTATCATTCGCCAACAAAATATACTTGATTACTTAAATATATAGGTATTATTATGTCCGCACTATCTACTCTATCGATTTAATTTTTTATTAATCGATAGGAGTAATATACTTTTATCTTATCGAATCAACACAATATACAATAACAAGTAACTGTCTGTAATAATTCCAATTTTGCATTTAAAAAGTATTGTAAGTTGTTATATATAACCGTTAAGATTTATGCTCTATCGATATTAACTATATTTGCACCCCCTGATCAGACATTATGATATTATTATAAGTAAATCTCTTTGATAATTATCAATTGATAACTTGATAAAATGATAACTCATCGATCTTTTATCCCTTGTTAAACTACATCCAATAGACAAGTGAGGCTAGCCCTAATGGTTGAGCATCTCCGTCATCAATCGGTAGGTTAAAGGTTTGCGTCACACACTACTAGAAAAAAAGGGCTTTTTCACCAACATTTAGCAGGAAATTTATGCTATAAAATATAATTTTCCCACCTCATTCCCACCGAACCAGCTCACTGGGACATAGCCATTGAACGGAAAAATAGAACTTTTTTTTTTTTGTGACTACCATCATGCTAGAGGGTAAGTGAGAATATTACTAATCTTCCCTAAGAGGTGAGGTAGAAAAAAAGAAAAGAAAAGAAACTACACACATTAGTGTGACATTTTTTATATTATCAGTACAGTACATAACTTAAAATTCTTTAGATTTCCTTCTTGTTTTTGTTTTGGGAAGGAAGGAAAGAAAGGTATAGAAAGCCTTGTGGGCCCAATCCCTTTATCAATTGCCAGCTGAAGGCCGAAAAGAGCGCTTACATAAACCCCTTTAAAGCCTTTCAACTCCATCCCCTGCATCACCTCTGCTTTGGGGACTCCTCTTTCTCTCTTAGACATATCACAAACACTTTTTATCAAACATTTGTAGCTGCCAAATTCTCCATGGCTAGACCACAACAACGATATCGAGGTGTCCGTCAACGACATTGGGGTTCTTGGGTTTCTGAAATTCGACATCCTTTACTGTAATTTCCTTACCCTTTCTCTTTTTGCTGAAGTTTCTGTCGTCAATTTTTTTCTGAACTAAAATTGATTGATTTTTGTTAAACAGGAAGACGAGAATTTGGTTAGGCACATTTGAGACAGCGGAGGATGCTGCACGAGCATACGATGAAGCTGCAAGGCTCATGTGTGGACCAAGAGCGCGCACAAATTTTGCTTTTAATGATAGTGATTCTCAATCATCATCAACGAAGTATTTATCTTCAGCTTTAATAGCTAAACTACAAAGATGCGAAATGAAGTCAGTTAGCAGGGCAAATAATAGACCTGGAACGACAAAATTAGAAGTTCAAGACGACAATCAGTTATATGCGCCTTCCAACAGGGGAGACATTGGCCATATTGGTAGAAAAAATGGGCAAATTGGTGTTGAAATGCCAGTGAATCGGGTAAGTTATAATGAAGGCCAAGCGGAGAGTACACAACAATTCAAGTCACTGGAAGATCACCATATTGAACAGATGATTGAGGAGTTGTTAGATTATGGATCAATTGAGTTATGTTCTGTTCTTCAAGAATAGGCCATGAATGCGAATGTAACACTGTTACCTTGTAATGAAATCCTTCCCTACTTCTTCCCTCTAATTTTTCATTCTGTACCAAGTTATTAATGTATAGTTAGTACTCAGTGGCTTGCATAAGATGAAACTACTCCAGGCATTTCAGTACCCATAATATTAGTTGGACCTTTTTTTGTTCGAACTCCTAGACGGGTTAGAATGAATAGGTTCCAGAGTATAGAAACGAAAATTGAATTCTCATAATTTTCTCACGGAGTTTAACTTTTCTATTTTACACTATTAATTCACCTAAAAGATAAGAATAAGTAACTGTTCGTAATTCGTAGCAGGCAGACAGCGACCTACTACAAATCTACTGATAAAGTTACGCCGATATTCTTCAAATTATCTGAACTTCTACTATAAGTTGCTAAATCATTTTCTCACTTGCTTTAGGACTGATAGATAGTAAACTACTGCACAATAACTTTCTTTACAAGAGGCGCAATTTAGACGACACAAATTCCTTGGAAAGCAGCTACTTTTTGACTATGAGCCCGTTTGGATTGACTTATAAGTTGCTTATAAGCTGCTTTTAGTTTTTTTGAGTGTTTGACTGGCCAGCTTAAAGTCATTTTGTGCTTAAAATAAATCCAAAAAATTAATTGAGCCAATTTGACTTAGCTTATCCAAAGCAGTTTATAAGCTGTTTTTTTTAACCCCATCCAAGCAGGCTGTATATGTTTAACTGCAAAATTTGGTTGTTTCTTTTTTGGACTATCTGGAATTGATGATCTGGTGAATTCAGAACTAAAGATTAATGCAATAATCCAGCTTTCATTAAATTGATTGTAGTAGACAGCTTCGCATGATGTTTGGTTTTGTATAAATTGCTGGTTAGTGTAAATAAAATTGTTATATTAATACTTTATTAGTGAACATATTTATTGATTCTCCATCAGATCACCTTTTGCCTTTTCGTTTCCAAGTCGCGTCCCTTCTGTTTGGTTGAGTTCACATCGCGACAATTTTGCATCCTTATTTTGCTAACCTAAGTTGCACGATATCTTTAGGTCATCCAGCCTAAAAATTAACGTATTACACCTCAAGTCTATCTGTCTTTCAAAGATTTTGCACAATTCCAAAACAAAATATGTTACAACTTTTATTTCATAAGAGTATTGATCTCAACTATTTTCTACTGACAATTTCTTGATTAATTTACACTCCACTACAAGTTGGAGTTAAAGGGTGAATTTGAAAGGAAAAAGTAACAAATATTTCTTGATTTCCAATAATAAGAATTTGTAATAACAACTAATATATGGACCATAAAGAGTAAATCAGAAAGAAAGGACAAGCAAAAGAATACTACTACTAGAATAGAATAGTATATACTAGATCTTCAACTATGGAACACTCGGTTCTTCGCTTTTCTTGGTTGACTTTGTATGGAATCAGGGAAATAATCTTAGCAAGGACGATAATAGGGGAATAAGGGATAAGTTTGTTAAAGAAATATTCTGTGGCAATTAGTTGGAAACGTGGCAAAACAATACTAAAAGGTTTAAAGAGATGGACAGGCTATATACGCTCTACTTATTTCTTAACACTAAAAACTCCAAGATAGTCTTGTGCTTTTCTATTTTCTGATCCATATATTCCAACTTGTAGTTTTGTTGAAGATACGAATCAAAATCTGGAGGTTTGACCCGATAAATTCCCCATTTAAAGTATGAACAAATTAGGAGTTTTAAAATTATTTTGCTTACTTATATTAGGGTAATAGGGGGTATAATTGAGTTGAATTCTGTGTGGTGGAGAACTTTTCTTATTAACGAAATGGTTGAGATACGTTGTCGAACCAAAGTGTACTAAAACAATTAAATCGAATGATGGGGAGTATAATTTTATTCTCTTATGACTTAAATGGGCATCATAGACTTGTATGTGCTATCTTGTTCTTCTCCTTTTTCTCTGTCTTTTAAGGAATAAAAAGATTGATGTACTAGTAACTAGATAATAGCTGCCAAAGAATTACTAAAGGGCCATTACTAAAACTCAGGTCATGACATTTGTATTTGGATTGTGACATTTTGACTTTGATCCTCTAAGAGCATCGAATTCAATGACACAGTTGTTTAACTAACACTAAAAAGATAGAGATCCAAAAAACTCTCATGTACGGTTGGGAATAGAAAAGCCAAAATAAGAATAGTCACTCCACTTCATTTTTCAATATTCCTTCTTGAACATATTGTTACTTTTGTATGATGTGTTTCAAGAACCTTCATGTTGGACTTTCATATTTATATTATCAATGCTCCAGTTGGTGGCCTCAACCTGCGAGATATGTTCAGTTTCTTGCAGTAGTTGTTGATGGAGACTTGGTTTTAATTTCGGGCGATTCGCACTTCACTAGTTAATTTGAGGTTCAGTTAGTTTTAATATAGTTAATTTTAATATCTATTTCTAATCACTTCCGTCGACACCATCCTAATTGAAAGATTTAGAGGTTGTTTAAACAGTGATAAACTGATATTATCTTTTGCCAAACTGGTTGAATATTGAAAATCTTGATGTAATTCCTCTATGTCATTTCGTTTTCAAGATACATAGAGTTTATGCATGGTGAAAAATCGACACTCAAACAATATGTGGAGCAGATGGGGGTGATGAGTTTTGACTGATGAACAGTGTTTATTGGGCAAGTGTTGTCTGCTCCTAAGTCCCATCTCCTCACATGTGCAAACCCCATGTTGTCTAAGGCTTCCCGCACATGGCATTCACTTTACTTTTTTTTTTTTTTTTTTTTTTTGGAGTTTAAATTATATGCATTAGTTTTGTAAAAAAAAGAAAATACTGTTAAGTCACTTAAAAATATGTTTATATGTAATAAGTCTTCGTAAAATAAGAGATTTGTAATATAGAAATAAGATATATTAACTGTTATAACAAATAAAGATGATCTGATGATATAAATTTTTTTTGCAGCAATATATGTAGCTTAATCAATTTCTATAGCAGGCACCATACGGTTCAAACGGAGTTGTTTCCGCATGCACGTTCTTTTGTTGTTTCTCATTCATTGAATTTAAATGACATGACATGCGACGAGGAAATGCCACAGCTATGGGTTGAAGAAAAGGACAAGAACACGTTTCATCAGAAGCAAGAATGTATTAAAAAGAACATCAAAACTCCAAAACCTCACAATGATTCAAAAAATCAAAAGAATTAGTACAAAAAATGTTCAGCTATTTTAGTAGGTTAACTCAAAATCGCATAAAACCAACTTATAACAGCAACGGAGTTATTCTTTGACTGAGGTAATAGTTGGCGTGGGGTTTTTACCGCTTTATGCACTGAAGACTGTTGGAAATATAAAGCGGGTCCCTGATAATATCATAGGGCACAAAGAGGATGGAAGAGAGAGAGACATTATGCTCATTTCATATCATTATGAGGAACTCCACTCTTGCATAATAACATTAAAAAGGGGTATATGTATGTGCTAAAGGATAATTCTAGAAAAACTACTAAGTGCTTTCACACTCATACTATGAACTTGGTCATCTCATAAACACAAAATCATGCACCTAATAACATTTAAATTCTATGCATCTAATTACATAGATATCCTAAAAGCTACATAGAGCCGAGGGTCTTTCGGAAACAGCCGCCCTACCTTTCAAGGTGGGGGTTAGGTCTGCGTACACTCTACCCTCCCCAGACCCCACATGGTGGATTATACTAGGCTTGTTGTTGTTGTTATTGTTGTTATCCTAAAAGCTACATAGATAACATCAAAGTGCGTGAACTTATAATATTCAAAATTATATTTTCAACACTCCCCCTTAATTTTGAATTTTCTTTTCATATCGATCCTTCATCGCTCTTTGATGATTTGTGCTTCATTTCCAATACATCCTCTTTTGGTACGCCTTCCAAATTTGCCTTCAAACATAATCTTTCCATGATCTAGGTAGGTGATCTAGGCATAACTTTCCACATTCACAAATTGTTCGTTATAACTTCAACTTTTCTAGCAATTCCTTCAAAATTGGCTCATACTGAACAATCACATGATACATGCGGTTCGATCTCTATTTTCTTCAACTTTTGGCTTTTGCAAACACAAACTCACGAAAGACTTCTCTCGTCTTCTTTATTATCTTGTGAAGTCCTTCAAGGCTCACACCTTCTCGATGGGTTATTAATTCATCTCTTCACAAACCCAAAGGGATCCACTCTTCTCTTGCAAATAGCCAGCCTCTCAACAGGTCATCAAACCTGGAGACACACCTTCAATGGAGATTACCAAAATTTCACCTTTACACCTTTCAGGATCGAACCAATGCTCTAATACCACTTGTTGGAAATATAAGATGGGTCCCTGATAATATCATAGGGCACAAAGAGGATTGAAGAGGGAGAGAAACATTATGCTCACTTCATTATATATTAAAACTCCACTCTTTCATAATAACATTACAAAAGGGGTATATATAGGTGCAAAAGGATAATTCTATAGGGCTGTTCAAAATCGAACCGTAACCAATAACCCAACCGCATAATTGGCTTATTGACTTTTTAGTATTGGGTTACCGGATTAACGGATGGTGAACGGATTAAAATCTTACAGTTAATGGTTTATCGGTGTGGGGGCGGATTACTCAATTTCCTTATCGGGTTAACCGTTAACCCGTTAAGAATTATTATATTTATTTTTTAGTCCTAGATATATAAAATATCTACCGTAAACCCTAATGCTAAAGCCCCATTCACTATTTTTTTCACTTGTAATAACTGCCATTAGATAAACATTATTCAGTCTCCTGCAATATACTTGAAATTAATTTCAGCTTAAAAAAAGAGTGCTAAATTGTTCTAATTGAACTTTGTCATTTAAGGCGCTGATTCTTTTGTTTGGTCCTCCTTATACAGGAAGAACCATGATTGCTAAGGCTGGGGGCACTGGAGCTCGTATAAATTTCATCAATATTTTCATTTCCAGTATTTTTCAAATTTGCATCAATATTTCATTGTCTTTGAGATTTAGCCGATACACCATCCATTAACCGCCCAATAATTGCTAATCTGATACCGAACCAACCGATATCTTATCGGTTGGCTAGCAGATTAGCACATATAAAAGCCGATAACCGATAAGCCGAACCGTTAAACATAATTAACCGCCCGATAAGCAGCCCTATAATTCTAGACAGAAAACTACTAAATGCTTTCACACTCATAGTATGAACTTGGTCATCTTATAAACACAAAATCATGCACCTAATAACATTTAAATTCTATGCATATAATCACATAGATATCCTAAAAGCCACATAGATAACATCAAAGTGCATGAACTTATAATATTCAAAATTATATTTTCAACAAGACTGGTCTAGGACCGAAGAAACCAAATTTGGCACTGTGAAAGACCTGGGCAAAGCACTGGAGTTGTCCTGAAAAGACTGATTATGGTCCCACCATATTGTCCTTAGAAATTGAATTTGTGTCAGCAATTGTCTCATTCACTTCAACATAATCGGACTATTTTCATTTAGATATTCAACCACCCTAGAAGAAGACCCGGAGGTAGGGTGTTCATGGTTCGGTTCGAATAGATTATCCTCTAAACGATGATCAAATAAACTTGTCGATTTTTCAAATGTTAGAATGAAATCAAATCAATTAAGTCGGTTTTTCATTGTTTCGGTTTATAACTTAAACTTAAAAAGCTCCCAGCGAAACTGGCCTGGACATAAAAAAACATTGAAAATAAAACAAAAACAGAAGCTTTACAAGTCCAATCTGTGGTACCTGGTACTATTGACCCTAAGCTGCTCAACACAAACACTCTACAGAACCAAGAAAACCGCTTCTAACAAAGCAAACTGATACTCTAAGAAGTAATTAAATAAAAACTTCCGATCAAGTTTAAGAAAAAACTGAGGTTTTTGAAATTTATGATTTAAAAATGTCATAATAAATGATTTCTTAATTAAGGAGAGTGTCAAGTTTAGTAAAAGGAATGGAGTAAGTATTTGTATAGCTAAAGCTTTTTGTTAAATGTAAAGTAGAATTTAAAAATTAAAATTATAAATTCAAAAATATATTATTTATTTTTAAACTCAATAATAAAAAAAATAATGTTATATGAATCAAAACGGGGACTTGTAACAAGAAGAGAGAGATCCCGAAAGAGCCATCACTTATCCTTCTATACTCAACTGGAAGATAAATGTCAGGCAAACTAATTCTACGCGTCTTCCTCATTTACACTTTAATGATGGCACATAGAGCAAGGCAATTTTCACAATTAATTTTCATCCATCAGCCAACTCTTTTACAGCAAACTGTACGTTCCCATGCATGCTCATTCTTCCCCCAACACCTTTCTGGTTTTCTCACTTCAACAATAAACTGAAATTCCGCAAAATGATTCTTTAAACAATCTGTCTTCCTTTGACTTTCGACCTAATACTAAATGAATACTAAATAACAACTTAAAGAAAATAATTGGACCGCTTATGCATAATGCATATTATACTTGAGCTGTATCAATATCCTCTCATTGAGAACTTACCAGGTATATATATATCAAACCAATTAATGCAAGATACATGTTTTTCGACACTTGTTTATCAGTTGATCATGGTTAAGTGATGTATATTCTCAATTTAATTTTTAACAATTAAGGTTAAATTCAGTGATTTGGTATAATTTCGTGTATGAATAAATATTTGGGTGCTGCTATTTGGCACAACTCGAAATGGCACAACTTGGCACAACCCACTTAAAAAGTCCTAATTACCCTTAATGAATATGGCTCTAAACAATTTTTTATTTTTTTTTCCCTCCAAGACTAAGTCATAATTACACTTAGGCATGCTCAACTTTTCCGTTTTTCAAACACCTCGAGAAGATGAGCAATCTCGTTTTTATACATTTAGGCGTTATACATTTACGTTATTCTTCCCGAAAGTGTGCTAATCCCTATGTTGTGCGGAGCTGAGTATCTTCTATTCGCTGGGATAAAGTCTTTCCTACGTACAACAGGTGCCTCTTTTTTATTTTATTTCATCTTCCACAACAGTTGCCTCTTACTCTTTTCTCTTCTTCCTTTGCCAAAATCACAAACATAAAATGGACCCAAACATTTTCAATGTTGATAATAACAACAGTGAAAACGTTGATTACAACAGTGAAACTGATGATTACAACGGTGAAAATGTCGTTAACAACATTGAAGACGGTGATATAAGGGCAACCTTGAATAATGTTTTAGGGATTGAAGGTAATGACCGTTTGTTTGCTCTCTAATGTTGGAGAAGATGAAGATGAAGATTCAGAGGATTTCAATGGTGGAGGTCCAGACCCATACTTGGACAGCGAAGATGAAGGGCTCAACTTGGTGTGTGTAGAGGAAGAGGTAAATACTCCTGATCACTTTGAGGACTACGAAGAGGATCCTTTGACGAATGAATATGAACCTGAGCATGATGTGACAGATGAAGATGAAGCTAGAGGAGGAATGAATGGGGAGAGATTTACACATGAACAATTTTTACAAGGTCCTCTTGAAGGGATGACATTTGGAAGTAAAGATTCAATGTTTTCATTTTACAGAGAGCGCGCCAGATTGAAAGGGTTTGGTGTGGTGAAAAAAATAGAGTTAAAAAAACATAGTGATTTTGTTAATTATGTTGTCTATGCTTGTGATAGGTTAAGGAAAGGAAAACAAAAGAAATCGAGCAAAAGGATTGAATGTAAAGCTCGTGTTAATGCTGTTATGATGGTTGATGGATCATCATGGCGTGTCACTAAGGTTGAAAGTGAGCATAATCATGTGTTGGATGCCAGACTATCACGATTTATGCCTTCACACAGGGAAATGAGCAGGAGTTTGAAGAGGCAGCTTGTTGCTCACGACATTGCAGGTTTGAGACCTTCAACGAGCATAAGACTCTTAGAAGTTGAAGTTGGTGGTCCTGAGAATTTGGGATGTACCCACAAGGACTGCAGAAACTATATTTTGTGGGAGAGGAGGTTGAGAACCTTTTCCACCGATGCAGAAGCAATAAACAGGTTTTTTCTTGACATGCAGATTAAGGATAGGGAGTTTTTCTATGCAGTAGACCACGATAATTCTGGCAGGGTACGTAACTGTGTATGGGTTCATACACATTCTAAGTATGCATATCTTGAATTTTGTGATGTGATATGTTTTGACACTACCTACCTTGTGAATCAATGGCATATGCTGTTTGCTTTATTCATTGATGTGAATCAGCACCAGCAGTCCATACTTCTTGGATGTGCTTTGATTACAAGCGAGGATGCTAACACTTACAAATATGTCTTCTCTACTTGGCTTAGAGCCATGAATGGTGTAGCTCCAACCGCTATTATGACAGACCAATGTGAGAGTATTAAGGCAGCTATCAGAGTGGTGATGCCAGACGCAATCCACAGGTATTGTATTTGGCACATTTTCACAAAGTTGCCTTTCAGGCTAAAGCGAGTTCATAATGCTAAAATTGCCAAGAGGGAATTTAAAGCAGTAATCTTTGATAGCATTACTATTGATGAATTTGTTGGAAAATGGGAGGCATTTATTCAAATATATGAGTTACAAAACAGAAGATGGTTATCTAATTTGTTTTTGGAAAGGGAGAAGTGGGTTCCTGTATACCTAAAACACTATTTTTGGGCTGGTATGCTGTCCACACAAAGGTGTGAGGGTATGCATGCTTTCTTTGATGGCTATATCAGTGGTTCTAGCACACTAAAGCTGTTTGTTGAGCAATACGAGATAGCCTTGAGACCAAAGTTTGATAAAGAGTTAACTTCTGAATTTATTTCTAGGTATACAGAAGCAAAAGTTTTCTCTAGATTCTTGTGGGAGGAACAAATACAAACTCATTACACTCGTACAATATATAATCTTTTTATGGACCAGGTAGCGAAAAAGTATCACTGTAAAACGAGCATTCATGAAGATGCTGAAGTGGTGGAAGGTGTAGAGAAGTTCGACGTTGCAGATTATTCAAATAAGAATGATTTTCATGGCAATATATTTGTGTTCTTGGTGGAATACAGAACAAACGGCGAATATTTGGAATGTAATTGCAAACACTTTGAATCTACTTATATTTTGTGTTGCCATATACTAGAAGTTATGTCAAGAAAGCGGATTGACATAATCCCTGAGAGGTATATAATTAAAAGGTGGAGAAGAGATGCCGTTCGTCCACACTTGAGGAAACTTTCCTGGTGGCAACCCAACCATGACTGATGAGTTCAAAAGATATTATATGTTGAACAAATGGTTTGACAGGGTCTCTGATGTTGCATTGGATAGTGAAGTGAAAATTAGAGACTTTAAAAATGTAATGAAAGCCAGACTGGCTGCCTATTTAGATTAGGATGATGATATGCTGGTGCTAGACGTTGGGGGAGATGATTCAGACGATGATAATTTCACATACATAAGAAACCCAAGAGAGACTCGTCCACGTGGAAGGCCACCAATTAACAGACGTAGAGGAGGACGTGTAAACGTCTTTAGGCGAGGGGGTGGAGCAGGGTATAGGGCTAGATGTGTACCTAATGCCAATGAAAATAATGAGAATGGATGTGATCATGCTAATGCAGTTGATAATAATGGTGGTACAAGTACACGAAGGCGTGCACAAGGGAGTGCGAGAACTGGACCTAATGCCAATGGTGACAATGCCGGTGGAGGTGATAATAATGGTGGTACAAGTTCAACAAGACCTGCACGTAGGAGTGCAAGAACAAGAGGTAGAGGTGTAGGGGGTGGTACAAGTGGCGGTAGTTATAATAGAAGTAGTGGTGGTGATGTTCAAACAGACCAACCAGTCGTTTAATTGAATTGGAAGTTTTATTTTTTGTTTCAAATAGTGATGCATTATTTGTTTGTTAGTATTGCAAGTTTTTGTATGTATTGATTCAATTGGAAGTTTTATTATGTGTTTCAAAATAGTGTAAATGTTAATGTACTGGATGATGCATTATTTGTTTGTTAGTATTGCAAGTTTTTGTACGTATTGCGTAACAAAGAGAAGTTTTCTATTTGTATTGACTTCAAACATGTGATTTGATCACAAAATTGGGAATGTTCTGCCAAAATTTTGAAAAAATTGTCTTTAAAAAAAATAGTTTCATAAATTCTCCCATATTACTTGTTCAATAGAAATTATTAGAAATCTGAGAAAACGTAGTAAAATATCATTTTAAAATTCGGAAAATTCAATTATTCTTTCTTAATGGAGGGAATTCAACATTTTTGGGATTGAAAAACGTTTAGAAGGGAAAATGAAAAGGCGAAAAGGTGCCTTCTCACTCCAATTTACTACTCCTATTTAAGAACATTCAGCACTAACTTATTATTTACCCTAAAAAATTTCAATACAAAGTAGTTTTGCAAACCAAAAATTTTTGTTGATAAATGGCCGATTTCACTCAAGTCCATCCGAGTCACTGTCCCCACCCCGTTTCAGAATAAGGCTGAGTAGATCTTATGCAACGTTGGATGATGTAGTACTCACATTTCCATTATTTTTTTCTTTGTTAAAATTACAATGTATTTATAATTATTATTTTTTACAGTGGTTGCCAACGGTTGTATCTCAATACATTCCACCTCGAGTCACTACCACTAGGATTGTTCATCACAATGTCGTATGGACAACCAAAATTGTACCCTGTGGTCAAAGAAGGAGAATCCAGGATGGATGGAAAAAATTCGTTGAAGGGGCAGGTTTTGAAGAAGGAGATGTGCTGGATTTTGTATTGTTTAGGAGCTCTGATGAATTTGTTAAATTTGTGGTTGTTAATGACGACCCATTGTTCGTAGCTTTTGCAAATGCATTACCAGACGTTTTGGTTTGAAACGTCTTTGAACTTTGTATGCTCTTAATTATGAATATCAATATCAATATTTTATGAATTTGGGTTTATAGAATCCTGTTTTAAGTTCTTAAGAGTTTTTGCACCTGTGAAAAAACTTAAATTTGTAATAAGTTTAAAAATAATGCCACTTAACTTTAAAAACAATGTCACTTAACTTTAAAAACAATATCACTTAAATTCGTGATTATTTTAAATTTAATAAAAATAAAATAATTAACCTGGACTATTTAAATACCAATCATATTTTTCAAGTTTGTTGTTCTAATAGTGACCCAATCTGGATGAATTTGCAAGTAATGTTAGACTTTCTTTAAGTATTTTTTGTGTACCAAACCAAAAAAAAAAAAAAAAAAAGCCTTCAACAAGAACACAAAGACAGTAGCAACATAATAGAGCCAAATTCTTACATTGTGCATGCTTTTTGCTACATTAACCAACTTACTATGTTTCAAAACAAAAACTAAGACATATAACAGAAGTAGACCATCTTAACATCAAAACAACTTCTTTCAAAACATAGATTAACGACTAAAGCACCAACATGCTAGAGTAGAAAAACTATATCATCCATACTAAAGATCAATATTGTTGACTTCTTCAATGTAAGCCCAAAACCTGCGCCTCAGCTCCCAAAGTTCATTCCTAAGATTCCTCGCAATGTGCCTAAGTTCTTTCACTTCAGCCTTCAAAGCCGCAATCTCCCATACTGGAGCTGGTACTGGATCATCCGAAGAACCTTGAGTAGTTGAACTTATGTTTTGGGAAGACATCTTTTTTCGGAAAGTTTTAGGAAAATGAAAGTAGATAATGGATTTTCCTTGTTAGGGTTTGGTATTTAATGATGTAGAAGCATTTAATATGTTGGTTGATCTTCTCACCTGCCCTAAACCCTGAATTGAGACTACGACCACTTTAACATTGGGATCCAACTTAATCCAATTGGACCACCAATGCTTGGTGGAATGAAGGTGTGACTCTAATTATATCAAGATCAAGTGTTGTTGATCTTCAATTCGATCCAACATAAGCAAGTCAACACAAAAGTCAACAAAATTGAATTGAGACTAGAACCACTTCAACATTGAGACCCAACTTGATCTAATTGGACCACCAATGCTTGGTGGAATGAAGGTGTGACTCTAATTATATCAGGGTCAAGTGTTGTTGATCTTCAATTTGATCCAACATAAGCAAGTCAATACAAAAGTCAACAAAATTGAATTGAGACTAGAACCACTTCAACATTGAGATCCAACTTGATCCAATTGGACCACCAATGCTTGGTGGAATGAAGGTGTGACTCTAATTATATCAAGGTCAAGTGTTTTTGATCTTCAATTTGATCCAACATAAGCAAGTCAATACAAAAGTCAACAAAATTGAATTGAGACTAGAACCACTTCAACATTGAGATCCAACTTGATCCAATTGGACCACCAATGCTTGATGGAATGAAGGTGTGACTCTAATTATATCAGGGTCAAGTGTTTTTTATCTTCAATTTGATCCAACATAAGCAAGTCAACACAAAAGTCAACAAAATTGAATTGAGACTAGAACCACTTCAACATTGAGATCCAACTTGATCCAATTGGACCACCAATGCTTGGTGGAATGAAGGTGTGACTCTAATTATATCAAGGTCAAGTGTTGTTGATCTTCAATTTGATTCAACATAAGCAAGTCAACACAAAAGTCAATAAAATTAAATTGAAACTAGAACCACTTCAACATTGAGATCCAACTTGATCCAATTGGACCACCAACGCTTGGTGGAATGAAGGTATTACTCTAATTATATCAAGATCAAGTGTTGTTGATCTTCAATTTGATCCAACATAAGCAAGTCAACACAAAAGTCAACAAAATTGAATTGAGACTAGAACCACTTCAATATTGAGATCTAACTTGATCCAATTGGACCACCAATGCTTGGTGGAATGAAGGTATGACTCTAATTATATCAAGGTCAAGTGTTGTTGATCTTCAATTTGATCCAACATAAGCAAGTCAACACAAAAGTCAACAAAATTAAATAGAGACTAGAACCACTTCAACATTGAGATCCAACTCGATTCAAATGGACCACCAATGCTTGGTGGAAGGCTCCGGAACCAAAATGCCCCCCCAAAAAATATTTTGAACCAAAATACCCCAACAAAAAAAAATGTTACCAAAATGCCTTTAGCGCAGTAATTTACTGCGCTAAAGCAGTTAACGGGGACGGCTCCGTTAACTGCTATAGCGCAGTAAATTACTGCGCTATAGTCCCTCCCTTTTTTTTCGGCCCTTTTGGTTAACCCTTCTTCCATTGCACTTTTTAACGTACTTTGACCATAGATTAATCATGCTTCGGGACCCCGAAACTTCAATATTTTATATAGAACCCTACTTATTTTTGTGCGATTAATAAGGTAGGATCAATACATCAAGGATACACAAAAGTTTGGATGACCATTTTAGTGGTTGAAAAGTGCTCGAACGCCATTTTCGTTTGAAGGCTCGATGTCATTAGCTTGAAGTTCTTTACGAATACTTAAACTTGTTCATTAATAATTAATCAAAAGTTAGTCAAAATGGCAGCATTCATACAAAAAAAAAAAACTTAATTAAATTGCATCATTCATTCATAACCTTGAGTAGATGAAAATACTTAACATACTAATATTCTTCAAAATAACAGCATAATCATAAATTAAACTTAAAACTAAAATCACAACATTCTTAATCATCATCAGAGTACAAGTCTTCAATATCGTCCTCAGAAAAATATTGGCGGTTTCTTAATACACATCTTTTTTCAGTAGCAGTTAGTTCTCTACCGGTTGATAATGCTTGTTCTTCGGCCAACTTTAGCATGTAAAATCTACATCATCTTGCCACCATTCTGTTGTTTTCTTTTCTAATCCTTTGCACGGCAAGCTCACAAGTTTCTGGACCTACTTGAGGCATGGTTAAGGAGTACCTTGTTGGGATTGGAGCGTTGAGATTTTCCAAGTCACGAACAAGATGTTATGATTCGGCAAGCCGATGTGACCATTCTCGGCGTAAACCGCAATGATATTCCCGCGGATCTGAATATTTCACACTGCAGAAATCATCATTACGCTATATAAGAAGGTGGGGATTTAGCTCATCTAGTTTGAAATCACTGGTATCGCTCGAAAAACTGTTGTGATTTGAACTCTCATCATCACTGCTATTTGGTTCTTTTGGAAGGAGTAAAGACCAAGCTGAGTTTCTACTACTCGACATTGAATATGGCGTAGTCTAATAACAAAAGAAAGGGCTACTTATATAGTTGCAAACCCCCAAGTACCCTCGGGGAAGGCGGGGGGGGGGGGGGGGGGGGAGGGTCTTTATGACCCTACCTACTTACCTTATTGTAAGAAAAATATTAATCTTCATCGGAGATTTCACAGTCCGAATCCCACTTGGATCTAAATCTTGTGCTACCATGTATACCATATTCTACTCTATGGTAACGTATTTGCATCCGATTGTTCTCTTCGCGAAAATGATTAAGAGCCAAATTAAACTCTTGTGTAGTTCCACGAGGCATTGACATAGCACGTTTTTTGGGCGTTTAAGCCCTACTGACGCTAACTTGTGCTCCAGTGCTTCAGTTTCCCCAACACGCCAATCCCACTCCTCTCTCATTTTATTATTGTATTCTCGATTGAATCTGTCGTTAGGGTTATTTGAGTAATGAAAATCATCATTGTTGACACCCAATTTTGTCCCTCCTTTATTTCAATTTATTTCCCGGAGCTTCTAAATTTATTAACGAGCTAAACGCTTTATTTTCACTATTATTTTTTATTGCTACTACTATTAATATCGTTACTTTCATTTTCACTATTTTACTATCAACATTACTAGCATTACTTTATCACAAATTTCAAAAGGGTTCGTCATCATTTTATTTTCAGATTTTGTACTCGTTAAATTAATTATACTTTATCAGGTCCTTTATTTTCTACAGATTAATCACTAATTATCATAGTGTATGTTGTACTAGTTATTAAATTAGAAGCCCAAAAATAATCAAAATAAAGGAAGAAAGATCCATATCTTCAGCCAATTAATGACCCAAACAATCAAGCCCCAACCAATTCATTACTTTCGGACCCAACCCACATCCTTTTAATAACCCAACCAGCCCATCACCCGCTCCTACCCGACCAGCCCACGTTTTATTCGTCAACCCGACCCAATCCCCTTTTCAACAAAAGTGAACCACTAGGGTTTCACTTCCCTCCCAACCCGCAGTCCTCTCTCCCCTCTCTCTCAACTCTTCCTCTCCTCTCACCATTTAGGGTTAAAACCTAACCCCCTTCAACCTTACACAGTTCTGTCCACACTATTTTCACACAAAAAAAATGTCCCTATGTTGCTTTACCCGAGTTTTCTGTCATTGACAGAGGAAGAGATTCCTTTTCTAGCTACAAACACGAGTTGATCCTCACAGACCATAAATGGCTGAACCATTTTCGGTAACACCGAATCAAATCACGTGAACCTTGCTCAGATTTCAACGGCTCATTTTGATTCATTTTTCAAAACCCAAAATTCGAATCCCGCCCAATTTGGAACCAAGCCAAACCCTAAATCATCCTATAAATATTCACTATTTGATCCAACAAAGGCAGAATTTTTTTCAGCCGCATGAACCCTTCCTAAAATATTCACACTTTTCACTATACTTGGGGACTGACATTGGAAAATTATTTGAGATAAATAGAATTTCTTTTCAAACAAAAGCATACTGTTTTTTGCTGATATTGAAATTTCGATTCGAATAACTTTTTCGAGTTCGGGTTCGTCGTATTCGAGCATAGATCCGAGACTCATACCCTGTTCACTGCACACAAAAAAGGTAAACCTTGATACATTTATTGCTTTTGGTGTTTAATTTCTGCTTTAGTCAAAATTTTAGCTTATTTCTGCTATTTTTGTAGTAGTTATGTAGTTTCTTTGATTGGTTTGATGTTTGGGAGCTGTTAGGATAGGATATTAATCGCTAAATGATTATGATTAATAATGGTTTACTAGTAGATATATCGAATTCCTATTGAACGCTTTGAACAAATTGTATAATATTGTTCAACGGACTGTTTAATTCCCTTTAGTTGATTTAGAAATAAGGGCGTATTGATGTCATTTAGTCTTTCACCTGTTTGCCTATTTGAGTTGTATTTGCAATGTGAAGCTTATGTGGAATCATGGGGGTGGGGTGCAATCTCTCTCACTAATGCATCAATAGGGTTAAAATGCTGAATTTGGTGTGTTATATCTCATTTTATGTTGAAGAAACTAAGTGTGAACATAGTTGTTACTCCCAGTCCTCCCTTCTTCGTTTAGTTATAAAAGTTGGGTCCTTCTATGTGAATCGAACCTGGTTAACTATAAACCCTACTCTAAAATGATACGATAAAGTCTATGTTCTTACTCAGTTGTAGCTCTCTAGTTCTGAATATCATGTATGCCTTTGTTTCTATTGCGCTTGGACTGGTACTTGATTCTTTTTTTTGTGGCTCATGGATCAATTGGTCATGTTTAACCTTTCTCAGAGTTTGGTTAGTGTCAATATGACCATATTATGCCCTTATCTGGTCTTTGTGCTTGAAAGTAATTGTTATAATAAATCAAAATATACCATGCGTAGCTAATGCACTTCTTCCTGAATTTGCCACACTTTTAAATACCTAAATGTGGATGTCTTGTCCCTTAAATTGTTATGGTTTGCTTTCTTTGTGTCTAGAAAATATGATGGATGTCTCTTGCCTTGAGCTGTTAGTGGCCAGTTTGCTCATATGAAAGTATGAAGCTTATAGATTTTCACATGTTAGGAACCTTGTATTATGAACCATGCTGAAACTGCTCCAATTATTTTGGGCCTACTGTATTTGTTTCTTTTGTTGCTTGGACACATTAACGGGCCAGTACTTGTTTTCCTTTAACTGTTTGTTGGTATTGGGCCTTACCGCCCATTTTTTTTATTTTTATATGTCATCGGTTCAGCTGTTTAGCTATGTTTTGGGGCTGGACATTTCCTTCACATATGATAATTATCTTTAAATTTTCCATATATGATCGCGTATCTTATAAAATTATGCTGCATTCTAATCCTACTTTTTCTTTTCTTTTCTTTTCTTTTGCATGACACACTGGAGTCGAAGAGTCTTACTTTAAGACTCGACGTCCACCGCAAAGGCTTGAATGCGCATCTACTCTACCATTCCAAGCTCTCATTCTTCGACACTCATCTGAACAGAAAACAAAGAGAGTGGCTAGCCAAGTGGCGAATCACCGAAAACTTCTTCCTCCTACGGGAGCCAAATATGGCTCTAATCATCTCATTTACATTCCCTGATACTTGTTTATATGTTTGGTGTGACTAACATTTTTCTTAGTTGTGTGACTTTGATAAATATTTAATTGCTTACTTTAACCGAGCTTATTTTCTATTAGGATGTTTTAGTCAGCAAATTTAGGTCTTAAATCGAGTGAAGTTTAATTGTCCCTCGTGAGTTTAGCACTTTGTTTAGTTAGAAAAAAGATTAAAAACATACTCAGATTTCCATTAATGACCCGTACATGCACATATTTATACGACGTGCATATAGTTTAGGAATATTGGAATATTGGGAGAATGAATTAACAAACCCTTTAAAGTATTAAAAAAAATAAGCTGTATACAGAGATCGGAATCGAAAAGGAAGCACGGTAGAATATATGAGGTTATATATTTTTTTTAAAATTTCCACTAGTCGTTTATCTATCTTATCTGGTCATTCAACATATTTTCTAAGCTGTCAAAATTAATTGAATTGTTTTCAAATATTTACAAAACATTGTACATTCCTGCACCTTTTTTTAGTTTACTTATAACTAAAGTCTTTTATGCAAAAAATATTATCTTTTCTATAAGCCTTGTTTTAAAATAACATATTTATATTTCCACTATAACCTTAGCTACACTTACGAGATATTTTCTTAAGTATTTAAAATATTATATTTGCATTTTTAGCCGTAATTAATTAACATAAGTCCGGTCGGTTAACCATTAGTAATAGATCTTAGAGGATGCCTAATACCTTCCCTCTAGATTAGTTGAACTCGTACCTAGAATCATTTGGTTTCGTAGACTTTAAAATAAAATCAACTTTAGATAATTACTTTAATTAACCTTATGTGCCCTAATTCACCATAAATAATTAGGTGGCGACTCCTAAACTTTAATTAACCCCAGAATTACCGGAATGTTATAAACTATTCTGACTTCGGTTAAAATAGGGTATAACAATCATCACCTAGTTCGCAGGTCCTACCCATTACTTCAAAGATGTTTACTGGAGTGAACGATATAACACGATTAATATCTCTAAATTGGTCAAAAAATGACATCGTAACTCAATTTTGTGTGGAATGTTGTGTTGGTAACAATTATTCGTCAAATTACGTTATATAAAGTTTGATTCGAATCATGACGTTTTTTTGTTTGACAGTTGAGGTGACAATATGATGTAGCGGCATAGCGCAGTAAAATACTGCGTTATACCAGTATAACACATTAAATTAGTGCATTATTCTGACATAACGCATTATTTTACTGCGTTGCGAGGCGCTGTGACAGAATAACGCAGTAATTTACTGCGCTATTCTGACATAACGCAGTTATTTCATGCGTTATGCAACACTCCATACTTAATTTGATTTGACTTAACATTGCAAGACACTGTAATTGCATGCATGCGTTGGTTCTATATTCAAACTTCAAATCCTATTAATACCGAGTTCATATAAGGCAAAAAAAAGCATAAAATTCTAAGTTTCAACTAGTTTTAGCATTTTGTATTCCTCCTCAATTATTCAAAATATGGAAGATGTTCCAAGAATTAGAGTTTCTTTATTCTGGGACGGACAAATTATATTCGAGGAAAATAATTTGCGCTATGATTCTCCCCCCAAATACCATGTTAAGTTTTCACTTGACTTAAAATTCTCAAAACTACTCCAAGCCTTATATAATAGACTACAAGTTAGTAGAAGTGATTTTGATCTAAATATAATTGGAAAATATCCAATGTCATTTACGCCGCAAGGTGTAACTAGTTATGGACAGTGGTACATTCAAGACGATGATTCTTTGACTGATTATTTGAAGGCGCCTTATGATTATAGGCAATGCATAACTTTAAACGTCCTTGAAATGTATATAGAGAAGGTTCCCATTAATCGACTTGAATTCATGGCTTGGGCTCCTCAGGAAGCCTGAAATAGACCTCGTCGGGAAGCCCCGTCTATAATTCAGGCCGAAGTCACTCAAGCGGAACCTACTTATCAACACAATTACCCTGACATGAGTACCTATGAAAGCATTTTGACTAGCTAAATGCTTCTGGATAGTTTAAGTCAGCAATTTGACGGGCAGTGGTAAATATTCATTTTTTACATTATTATTATTATTATTATTATTATTATTATTATTATTATTATTATTATGTGTAGTGGCACTTGAATGCTACTAATGATGTCGATTATATTATTTAGGGGTTATACACCTGATATGGATCATATCGGACGGTCTCCTCAATCGGGATGGGGGAATCAGGTTGGAACATCCTCAGCCTATCTAACAACTCAAAGCGATGGTCCTTCCTCAAGTTTCGGTGCAGTTGATTACTATCGGTACGTCTATTTTTTTAACATCAATAGTGTTATTTGATGTGTAGTAGTTAAAACACACTAATTTCTTATGTAGGGAGAATGTGGTGGTTGCACCAAATTATGGGCAAAGGACTTCTATGGATGGTCCAGATTATCCGAATTATATAGTGATATCATCCAGCGATAGTGAGGAAATACCTAATGCGGAGGAAAGTGACGATGAGCAAAGTGACGATGAGATTGAAGTTGGAACCAATCCTCAACATCAAGTAGAACTGTTGCAAGACATGATGGACAGTCCGGCACACGAGGAGGAACTGAATTCACAGCAACCATTTGAACAGCAAGAGTCGACTCCCGTTCAGCCGCAAAGCCAATTTCAACAGCAAGAGTCGATGCCGATTCAGTGGCATTCCGATGAGATCCCCTATCTTGATCATCTTCAAGATCGTCCAGATGCCTTTGTCTTTACTAAGGATGATGATCATATTCGGCGAAGTTTGTGGAAAGAGCCCGTGGATATTTTAAAACAAAAGGCTCATATTGAAAAAGGGATGATTTTCAGTTTGAAAAAATCATTGCAAAGGGTTGTTAAGATTTATTGCATCCAGGGGATAAGGGAGTTTAAAGTTGACGATTCCACACGAAAACTTTGGCGATTGGCCTGCAAGCGAAAATATCAAGGCTGCGAATGGCTGCTTCGTGGTAAGGAAACTGCTGAAAAGATGTGGACTATTTCAAAGTTCTACACAAAGCACACTTGTGATATCGGTGACCTCCCAGATGATCATTGTAATCTAGATACTAATTTGATTGCGCGTGTATTAGTTGGCAACATTGGAAAAAACCCAAGGTATCCCATTCGCCTAAGTTTATTTTATTTTTGGTGTTAATATAATGTTCCTCGTTGTTATATGCTGATATTTTAACTTTTTCAGGTTCCCTATTAAAGATTGTATTACAGTCGTCCTAAAAGTTTATAGCAAAACTGTTACTAGGAGGAAGGCGTATCTTGGGCGTAGGCGTGCACATGAGATAGTCTACGGCAATTGGGAGGGCCCTTTCAAGAAGTTGCCGAGATACATGGCGGCTCTACAACACTTCAATCATGGTACTATTGTTGAATGGAAGCTCAAATCGAAGTCTGGTGTGCCCCGTAATATTTTTGATTTTGTGTTTTGGGCATTCAAACCATGCATTGATGATTTTGCTCATTGTCGGCCTGTAATATCAATAGATGGAACACATGTGTACGGGAAGTATGACATAAAGCTGCTAATAGCAGTTGGAATTGATGCAAATGGAGCTATATTCCCTCTAGCTTTTGCAATTGCAGCTAATGAGAGCATTAGTACGTGGGGTATATTTTTGGACTACTTAAGGCAACACGTTATTAAGGATCTCATGGGAATATGTGTGATTTCAGACAGAAATGCTGGCATATTGCACAATATGTTCAATTTGCAGGGGTGGCAGCCACCCTTTGCCTACCATCGTTATTGTTTAAGGCATTTGAAGGAAATCGAATCCCAGCACTTTGCAATTAGATGTGGGCGGCTGCAACAGAGCATCAGGAGAAGAAGTTTAACCTGCAGATGGACATTATTAGGCGGGCGAATGAGGAAGCCTTCCACTGGTTGAATGCAATTGATAAAGACAAATGGACATTACACCAGGATGAAGGTAGGCGATGGGGTATACTGACAACAAACAGCTCTGAGTCATTCAATGGCTTGTTGAAATCTGCACGCGGACTACCCGTCACCACAATGGTGAGAATGACATTTAAGCAGGTTGTGGAGCGGTTCGTCAGTAGATCAAAAGAGGCCAAAGCACATGCAACAGAAGGTCTAAGATGGATGCCAAAACCGTCAAAACTGTTCGAGTACCACAAATATAAGGCTCAGAAACATGACCGGATAGAGTATAACCCTGCAGAGCGCATATTTGAACTCACAACAAGTGTGCACCATGGTGGTGGCACATCTCGCGGTGGTGGCGGAAGATAAACTCAAGGGCATTAATTGGTGAATGTTTTTTAAGCTTTTTTCCTACTTTGATGATTGTATTTTAAAAAGTTTGGCTTTCTTATTAATTAGTATGTTAAGTATTTTCATCTACTCAAGGTTATGAATGAATGATGCAATTTAATTAAGTTTATTTTTTTTTGTATGAATGTTGCCATTTTGACTAACTTTTGACTAATTATTAATGAACAAGTTTAAGTGAACTTCAAGCTAATGTCACCGAGCCTTCAAACGAAAATGGCGTTCGAGCACTTTTCAACCACTAAAACGGCCATCCGAACTTTTATGTATTCTTGATGTATTGATCCTACCTTATTAATCGCACAAAAATATGTAGGATTCTATATAAAATATTGAAGTTTCGGGGTCCCGAAGCATGATTAATCTATGGTCAAAGTACGTTAAAAAGTGTAATGGAAGAAGGGTTAACCAAAAGGGCCGGAAAAAAAAAGGGAGGGACTATAGCGCAGTAATTTACTGCGCTATAGCAGTTAACGGAGCCGTCCCCGCTAACTGCTTTAGCAAAGTAAATTACTGCACTAAAGGCATTTTGGTAACATTTTTTTTTTGTTGGGGTATTTTGATTCAAAATATTTTTTTTTTGGGCATTTTGGTTCCGGAGCCTTGGTGGAATGAAGGTGTTACTCTAATTATATCAAGATTAAGTGTTGTTGATCTTCAATTTGATCCAACATAAGCAAGTCAACACAAAAGCCAACAAAAATTGAATTGAGATACAACTTGATCCAATTGAACCACTAATGAATTCACTATAACAAAAAGTGTGTGGACTCCAAATTGATTCAATTATATGTTAAAGTAAAATAATTTTAGTCAATTAACTCAAAAATAATATGTTTCAGTAAAATCATTAATTTAGTAATATGTTACAATTTTTTAGTACATGATGTCATGACTCCAAATAAATCATTCATGATTTAGTCATAACAAACTTAATAAAGGTTGTAATTTATGATTATATTAAACTGTTGAGATTTCATATTTACCAACTTCAAAAAAAAAAAAATTAGACTATAACAAAAACCAGGGATAAAAATGAGCGGTTTTTTTTTTTTTTTAATTTAACCAAACAGTGCCTTTCTCTAATTCACAACAACTATATAAATGACATTCTTCCAACAAGACCACTCATTTCTAACTTTTCGAGTAAAGTACCTTTTAGAAGATACATACCAAGGTACTCTAACAGTTCATCTTCCACTTTTTTTGCCGATTAATAAACTTTATAAATTGCTTTCTTCTGTTAGTTAATCCTTTCTACTTGTTGTTTTTGCAGAAAAATGTCTTACGAAGCACAGTGACCTACATCAAGCATTTACGAAAACATCCTCAGGCCACCCAAATCTGTTTATGAGCGTCTTATAAACGTTCATTTTATGTTGGTAGACATGATGCACAAACTAGACAAGATGATGGAGGAGACTGCTGAGTTGAAAAGAAAACGGGAGAAAATGGAGATGATGAGCAATGCTACATGCGGAGGCATTGGCCTCGAAGTTAATGAGAACTTGCCCCCTTCACCCAACCGTTTTCTTAATTTTAGGAATGATTAGGGTTTCTTGTTGCGCCCCCCACCCCACCCCCACCCTGCATGTCAATGTTTAGGTAGGGTTAGTATGTATTGCGGGTTTGATTTTGTTGTTTTGGTTTCGATCGGAGGGGGATGGTTTGTTTATGTAATTGGGGGGGGGGGGGGGGGGTTAATTAATTTTATTATATATATAAACTTATGTCTTATTATGCCTAAATTTATGTTGTGCTAAATATTATTTTTTGAGTACTATTTGTTAAATACAACTATCACGAAAGTTACAAATATAAAGTATAAAATAAAAAACAAGATATTTTAGATTCTTTAATCGGATTAATACTCTTATTTAAGTTAATGGAATATTTAATTTCACATATTATATCCAAATGAACCTTTCAGTTTCCCTCTGAAGGAAATAACGTGTAAAAATAAATTTGCGAGTCAAGGGAATTAAAAAAAAAATCAAACTAAAAATTTATTATTACTCAATTTAATGATAAAATATTCAAACTAAAAATTTATTACTCAACTACTTTTGATTATTACTCAACTTAATGATAAAATATTCAAACTGAAAATTTATTATTACTCAACTTAATATAATACTTTGATAATTTCTTCATCTACTTGCATTTGCAAATAGTTTATGATTAATGGAATCAATTACATTGACAATAAATACGAATATATATGAACGGTTACATTAACAATAAGTATGGATATTTATTTCACAGATTTCGAGACTATTCAACTATACAACCCTTCATTTCCAACTTTTCATTTACATCGTTCCAGAATATACCTACCAAAAGGTATTCATAAATGTTCATCATTCTTTTTCTTTTCTTTTTTTCAGAGAAAAAAACAGTATAACTTGCTTTCTCCTTCTTTTAGTTAATCCCTATACTATTTATTCTTTGTGCAGAAATGGGTGACAAGCGGTAGTTTGGTGGACATAGCAAGTATGCAATCCTCATCAATCCGCCCAACAACATGAATGAGCGTCTTATGGACGTTCATTTTCTTTTGATAGAAATGGCTGAGAAACTAGACAAGATTATGGACGACCAGGCTGAGTTGAAAGTGAGGACGGAGAAGTTGGAGGCGATGGCCATGGCTACAGTCGGAGGCGTTGGCTTAGAACTTGATGAAATCTCACCCCCCCTCACCCCCACCTTTTCCCAAGGCTATGTGAATCTTTTGTCAGGGTTAGTATAAGTATGTTTGGGGATTGATGTTGTTGTTTTGGTTTGTATTGGGATATTAAATATAAAATTATGAAAATTTTAGTTTGTTCGCCAAAAATTCTTATATAAACAGATGTATTATACTCAAATATGGATTTTATTTGAACCATCATTTGAACTTATAACTTACACTGATAGAGATAACCTTATTATTATAAGAACTTATTTCTTATGACTTACAGTGTGATATGTTGACACCCGATTTTGTCCCGCCTTCCTCCAAAATATTTATTTACGCTTCTAGTATTTTTGGAACCTTAAAAAATAAATATTTTTACTTTATTACCGTTACTACTACCATTATTATCATTATTATTATAATAATAATAATAATTATTATTATTATTATTATTATTATTGTCCTTATTATCATTGCCGGTATTATGATAATTCGCATTTTTATCATTTCAGCATTTTTTTACCATCCTATGCACACGCATCGCATTTATCTTCGCACAATTAAATAATAGCGTTTATTTACTGTTGACTTTCAAAATATTATTTCACGGCTATTACGACGTGATATAATTTTATTTTTTATCTGAGCATTAATAATTACATACTTTTATATTAAATAATATTTGGGCACCCGTTAATATCTAATTAATTAAAATAGGTCTTTTACTTAAATTCAGAAGCCCAAATTATTTCTTTCATTCAGCCCATATTTTTAATTCATCTAACCCAAATCCAAGCCCAATCAACAACAATATTTTTCGGACCAGCCTACATGTTAATTCTTTCGCCCAGCCCATTATTTTAACCCAATACCCGGCTCACTACCCATAAACCGACCCGGCCCAGTCGTCTAATTCTTTATCCTAATACTAATGAACCAAAAACCCTAGCCGCACCCCCCCCCCCCCCCCCGCTCCTCTCTCTTCCCTTTCCCTCTCTCACTCCTCGCAAAAATAGTGTAGATTGCAGTCTATTTCGCCTTCCCTAGACCGTGCACGGTCGATTTGGGAAGGGAAATTAATGCCCTATACCCTCCCCCAGTTCAGATTCAACCATGAAAAGAGGTTAAATTTTTGTTCTCTTCTTCTCTCTTTTCTGTTTGTGATCTGAAAGGTTTTTAATGGATTTCGTCCATTTGTGAAACTTGAAATCTTTTTTATCAGCTCTTTTTATTTTCGGGTACAAGGTTTTAATGTGTTTTGTCCATTTCCCTTCTTTTTCTGATCTAGTGGGTTGGAATACCTACAAAAAATCTGAACGTTGAACAAAACCCCGCCCGATTTTTGAACCCTAGCAAAACCCTAGTTAATCCCCTATAAATAATCATTTTTCGGAAGTAGAACGAGAGTTTTTTTGGAGTTGCCGAAATCCTCTAAAAAAAAGAGTTCTTCAGCCGCAAGAATCCCCTACAAAAACATAAGTTTTAGCCGCCTAGAATACCCTAAAATATTAGTCCTTTTAGCAGTCGTAATATTGTTTAATATCGAGTCAAAAATACTAAATCAATTTTTTTTGTTTTCGTTTGCCTTGGTATTGCTTCGAATCCGAGCATCGCAAGCTTGGATTTGATAGTGTTCGAGTGAATCGAAGACCCCGCACCCACTTCGCTGCACCCGAAGAAGGTAAATTTCCTTCCTTTAAGTTATTTTAGTATTTGTTTGAGTGTTTGAAACTGTTTGTGTGATTTGTTTGCTTAGTTGTATTTCAGTTTTGTTTGTAGTTATTCTAGTTGTATTAAGCATGTTTAGTCCTGTTTAGTTTAGTTTTTGTGACTGCTTTAGCTTCATATGCAAGTTTAGATTATCCTTGTGCTTTAAGTTTACCTTGGTTTGCTTGTATGTCATTGGATTAATCATATGTTAGTATTGATTTAGGTGACCTGTTAATCCTGTTCGTGTGCATTAGCCTTTTCTATGATTAGTTAGCCTGAACAAATTTATTTAGGTTATGTTTTGATTTAGCCGTGTGTAGTTTGGGTCTACAACTACTTCGTTATGCTATAAAAGATTAAATTTATTTAGTTGCATTCTAAGTTAGCCCACAGCCTGCCTAATCAGACTTTCACATGCTTAATTTTCTGCTAAAATAGTAATTTGAGTCCATTACTGTTCTATATGCTTGGTTCTGGATCCTACTAGTAAGTTTATTGTTTCATGTGTTCAAGTATTGTGACCTGGGCTCAGAATAGGTGTGTTTTGATTGCTATGAGTTTGTTGTAGGCTAGCATAACCTTTGAAGTTCATTGGCACTTGCTTGTACTCGGTTTTAATTAGTTTCAGGCACCTATGACTTGTTTAAATGAAGTTAATATGATTTAACCTGTTATTAGTTAGTCCATGAGTCTTGTTTGATATTAGAGTTACTTGGGAATGTATGTTTCTTGAGTGTATTTTCTTTTTTTTGTTCCCTAATGTCCAGTTAGACTTCCTTTTCCTTTTTTTTTTTATTCAGTTCTGTCCATGAGAAAATGTGATAATGACGTCTGTTTGAGGTTGTAAATGTAGGCTAGGGAATCAATTTTTGTTTAAAAAATGTACATGGGTTGACTGTTATTAGAACTTTGGTAAGCCTGTGCACTGTAATATTTCTGCCCTTCTCCTGTCGATAGTTTATCATCTTGTGACCCTTGGATCTTTAGTAAATGAATGTACCTTTGCATAAGTTGGTCGTGGGAAAGTAATAATATGCCTAAAAGTCGTGAGGTGATTGTGTTATTCTGTGTTTTACTTAAATGATTTAAGGCCATCTCGGAAATTTAAGGTTTGACATGTCTGAGATACTATATGATCTGTTGTGTTGTATTGTTGGTGAGTCTTAAGTTGATAAGCATGCCATGTTTTACCCTTCCTTTTCTTTGTTAGCTCGATGTGCTTTCTGAGTATATGATGCCTCCTCCCTCGATATTTAGTGTTGGTCCTTACCTCATTCTTTTGGGTTTGCAGATTCTGATTTGGTCTTATTTCAACTTTGGACTGTAAAGAAACTGTTTTTTTTTTACCTTTTTAAAATCTACCTCAATTAAACTGAAAATTATTTACCTCTTTAGTTCATTAAGATAAGTAACTGAGCATGAATCTGCCTCTATATGTTTTGCTTTACAAATGCTTTCTGATGTTCTCTCGTTGGTCTAAAAAGATTGAAATCTAATTATGCTTGGCCTCAAGTTTTGGATAAAATGTGACAAATCTCATTGGACGACATTACCATTATATCGTAATTGGCATCTAGGCCACATCAAATGTACATGTGCCAACGTGGCCGACAAAATGATATACAAAACATGGGCCGACAAGGCCAGACATATCTAAACATATACACGTGACTACGAGCCTCTAAGAAGAGTATGACATAACACATGAGCGAGACAGGACCCCGCTATGCCCATAACTATATACACAAAAGAATGAGTACCCAAAAGCTATGGCTCCGGAAGAAATGGATCTTTGCTATGTAATCTCTGAATAAGCAGCTATGGATCAAGTTTGTCTCCCTGTGCACCTGCGGGCATGACGCAGCGTCCACAAACAAAAGGACGTCAGTACGAAGAATGTACTGAGTATGTAAAGCATGATCAACATCGATATATAAGCATAATGAACAACATATGAAATAGCATAGGAGGGGGAGACAATAATATCATCGTCATAGCACTTACTTGCCTTTCATAGGGACTTCCCATTTCTCATACGTATTTGTACACATACGTCATCATCCGTATTCCATAATAGTACTCGTACCATACTTGTGCTTGTATTCGTATACATGTCCTTATTCGTATTCATATACATAGTCTTATCACATTCATATTCATATTATATACATAGTCATTTCATATACATAGCATTTATATAGCATACCCGACCTCATAGGATCGGTGTCTCATACATACTTGGCCAACCAAGGCTCAAGGTTACTCATACCTGGCCCTACCAAGGCTTCAGGGTTATCTGTACCATCTGCAGAGGTGTGCGCGCGTTTCGTAATCGTATACATACTCTATACATAATCATATACATATATTCTACCCAGCATTATAAGCTCGGAGGGGGGGGGGGTTTCATTATAGCCCTTCATAGGCACATATAAGTATAATAGCCCGTAGGCACCTTTAGCATCATTATTATTACCATCATCATTACTATTATTATCATTATCGTTATTTCTATATCGTAGGCTTACTCGTCACATGAGGTGCGTAGTATAATCGTAGTACCTATCAAGGATCGTGAGCTTATGAGCTCGGAATATCAATCATTTGGAAACAGCATACTCATATAGAGGAATTAGGAAATTGGCCAAGAACCATGCCTTATGAAAGAAGGGTTAGCCTTACATACCTTTTCGTCGGACTATTCTACACTTGCACGTTCCCTTCCAATGTTAGCGTTTCTACCTTCATTAATATCATAACAATGGCCATTAGTTATTCACATTATCCACATTATCTAGATTTCTCAATTTGCTTCTAATTCACCCATATTCATGGTCATAACACCCAACTTCATCCATTCATCTAAAGTGTCTAGTTCATGATCTTAATACCATTTATAACACATTCTTATCACAACACAACAACATTCATGATTCAATTCAAATTATTCCTCAAAATGTCACTATTCATCATTCATGACCTACTTGACCATATTTTCTACAATCCATGTATTTTAATTCTCCAATACCTTAAACATCATGTAAATATCATGAATGAGAAAATACTCAAAATACCCCCCCCCCCCCAACGTTTGACCAAAATCCCAACTACACACCTAACCTTTGCGGGGGGTCCTATTACCCCCCTGGACAATTTTTTTCAGTAGCAAAATGACCCTTTTTTGCTGATGTGGCAGAGTGCGTGAATACACCGCCCAGTGGCGCGTAACGGCCTTCAAAAATCTGTATCTGACGTGTTTTGGACGCCAACTAAGCTGCCACATATGATGCCACGTAGATAAATTTGAACTCCCTCCATTTTTAAGCTACTTCATCTTCTTCTTCACCATTTTTAGGCCACATATATCCATCTCCATTTTTTTTTGTCAACATAATATCCATTATAAATTCATAAATTAAACTCCGTTGCTACTTGTTGCTTGGTTGGAGATTCTTTGAGTTGATTTGGGGAGAAAATTAAACTCCATTGTGGAGAAAGCTATGAAGAACACCAAGTGAGTTTCTTTAAATTCTTGATTGTTTGATCAAATTAACCTTGGTTTCTTTCACATTTGGGTTTATTTGGATTATAATCATTGTTTCCCAAATCAAATTAAAAATAAAAAAACTGAAGAAAAAAAAACGACAGATCTGGAAAAAAAAAAACCAAGGTTGAAAAATCTAATCTTGTTAAAGAGATTTGAGATTGGAAGTTGCTTGTTTGGAGTTGCTACTTGTTGCTTGTTTGGAGTTGCTACTTGTTGCTTGGTTGGAGATTCTTTGAGTTGATTTGGGGAGAAAATTAAACTCCATTGTGGAGAAAGCTATGAAGAACACCAAGTGGGTTTCTTTAAATTCTTGATTGTTTAATCAAATTAAGAGAAAATACTCAAAATACCCCCCAACGTTTGACCAAAATCCCAACTACACACCTAACCTTTGCGGGGGTCCTATTACCCCCCTGGATAAATTTTTTTCAGTATCAAAATGCCCCTTTTTTGCTGATGTGGCAGTCCAATATGACAACCCCCAATTTAGGACAGGCGCTTGTCTACACGCACCTGGCCCACCTGCCACGTCATCATCGTCTTCATTAGGAGTTGGAAAAAAAATCACACCAAATCAACTCAAAAAAAAATCTCAATTTTCCATACTCCATTTTTAGTAAGGATCCGAAAACCCATACCCAATTCTCCTTCATCTTCATCAACATCATCATCATCATCTTCATTAGGAGTTGAAAAAATAAAATCACACCAACTTCCTCAAATCTAATCCAAACAAACCCAAATGTGAAAGGAAGCTTCCTAACACCAAATAGAACAAAATTTATCCATTAATTTGATCAAACAATCAAGAATTAAAGAAACCCATTTGGTGTTCTTCATAGCTTTCTCCAAATTCCTGGCAATGGAGTTTAATTTTCTCCCCAAATCAACTCAAAGAATTAGTGCTTAAACAACTCCAACCAAGCAACAAGTAGCAACTCCAAACAAGTAACTTCCAAACATATTTTCTTTAACAAGATTAGATTTTTCAACCTTGTTTTTTTTTCCAGATTTTTCATTTTTTTTTCTTCAGATTTTTCATTTTTTTTTTCAGATTTTCGTTTTTTGTTTAACAAGATTAGATTTTCGTGGGGGTATTATTTTTTATGTTTTATGAATTTATAATGGAAATTATTTTGACAAAAAAAAATGGAGGTGGCTATTAAATAGGGTGAAGAAAAAGATGAAGTAGCCTAAAAATGGAGGGAGTTCAAAATTAATCCATGTGGCATCTATGTGGCAGCTGAGTTGGCGCTTAAAAACACCTCAGATGCTGTTTTTTAAAGGCTGTCACGCGCCACTGGGCGGTGCAGTCACGCTCTCTGCCACATCAGCAAAAGGGTCATTTTGATACTGAAAAAATTTGTCCAGGGGGTAATAGGACCCCCGCAAAGGTTAGGTGTGTAGTTGGGATTTTGGTCAAACGTTGGGGGGTATTTTGAGTATTTACTCATCAAATTAACCTTGGTTTCTTTCACATTTGGGTTTCTTTGGATTATAATCACTGTTTTCCCAAATCAAATTAAAAAAAAAAACTGAAGAAAAAAAAAACGACAGATCTGGAAAAAAAAAAACAAGATTGAAAAATCTAATCTTGTTAAAGAGATTTGAGATTGGAAATTGCTTGTTTAGAGTTGCTACTTGTTGCTTGGTTAGAGATTCTTTGAGTTGATATGGTGTGATTTTTTTTTAACTCCTAATGAAGACGATGATGACGTGGCACGTGGGCTAGGCGCGTGTGGACAACCGCCATTTAATATTTGGGGATTGGCTGATTGATCTGCCACATCAGCAAAAAAGGGCCATTTTGCTACTGAAAAAATTTGTCCAGGGGGGTAATAGGACCCCCGCAAAGGTTAGGTGTGTAGTTGGGATTTTAGTCAAACGTTGGGGGTATTTTGAGTATTTACTCTATCATGAATCTTACTTTAGAAGTTGTAGGAACAACCTTTAGTTGATAATACTCCACTTTGAGCAAAACCCTAGTTTATCTCCATTTGGATTTCTTGACTTTGAATGATCTTTGATGGTTTCCTTACCCTTGATTCACTTGTTTTTATGTTGTTGATCCTCAAATATCCTTGAAAACTTGTATAATAAATGTAGAGAGATGTTTTTGAGAGAAGGTGTGTAATGTGGAAATGAAATAAAACAAGTCTTGGTCCCCTTATTTAATGACTTGGAAAATCTGTGTTGAAGTGAACAGTGGTCGTAAACTGAGTTTACGACCCGTATTCCATTTTACGGACCGTCCATCGCAGTCGTCTTTAACCATTTCAATGACCAGAAACTTGGACTGCTTGCATGGTGATTTACGACCATGGTTTACGGGCCGTAAATCACTTTACGGTTCGTATTCCAGGTCGTATTATACCATTTCCTCGACTGGCAGACACTTGAAGTCTTGCATGCCAATTTACGACTGCCAGTTTACGGACCGTATACCATTTTACGGTCCGTATTTGCACTTTACGACCACTGGGCAGATTTCAAATCTGCAACTTTTCATATTTCTTAGGCTTTTCATTCTAATCACCCACATCCATGCACATGCATTAATCACCCCACCTTGTCTTATCTTAGCCAACTTTCTCGTCTTACGTCGGATTCCTTTGAAATCTCGCCTAAGGTCATCAAACGTCATTTCTTACTCATGGACATCATACACTCATACTCATCACTAGTTCATTCACTTGCGTACCAATGGAAAATTTCCGAGGTGTAACATAAAGCATGTTGAGTTTTCTGTACTTGTTTGAAATTTTATATGCTTTCACATTGTAAATATACCATGTTTGATTATGTATATATTTATGTATATTACTAGTATACTTTTACTGAAGCACGTTAATGGGGAGGTTAGATTGGTCATTATGGATCAAGCTTGAACCCTCCCCGGTGTTAGCCATGCCTGAGATTCATGAAATCCCTTGGAACTTGTGCAACATCGGGAAGACGGGGGCGAAAGCTTTCCAATATTAACCTTCTATACATCCTTATGAACGTGTATACATGAGGTATACTTAAATATACACAGTATATACATAATCTACTGATCTGTTTTAAGTTTGCATTTTATATGTTTAGCCTTACTTATGGTTTATGTACTAATCCTTTTTCTTTCATTTTATGCATGACCATCGCATACGAGTCCGAGGGACTCGTCTTCTTCCGCATTCGGTGTTTGGCTAAGGCCCAACGAAACATTACTTCTCTCTCTATCCAGCCCTGTCCGCAGCAAAAACAAAAAAAGAAAGAAACGAAATTCTGGGCCAAAGCCCAATAGCATGAACAGTTCGCAGCAGTCTTAAAAAAATGGGCTGAGCCCATTCCCAACAGCACCACTGATCGCAGCAGCCTTAAAAATGGGCTGAGCCCATTTAATATTATTTGCTCCTTTATTTTATTTTGTGCATTTAATTTGTATTATGCAACTAATACTTTACTTTGTTTGTTTTCTTAGCTAGAATGAACCTTAGCGGAATTAGTGGGTTAGTTTTAATATAATGGTTAGTTAATTTAAAGGAGAAATTAACAATTAGTTCCATAGGTTTCATTCCCCTTTTTTTTTATGTTAAAATTATTTATAGTATCTATAATGTTTATTTTTATTAGAATAATTGATTTTCAAAACAGCATGACTACATATTTTGAGCTAAAAGAATCATGATCTATTCTTACTATCTTCGAAATTTAAAAAACGTCACTAATACGCAAATATGAACTCAAGTACGTTTTATAAACAATTTTTCAAGAGTTGTCCAATTATACACATTTTTTTAGCCGAATATAGTTGAATAAAGTAATAAAAAGAGAAAGAAACTCACGCCCCCCTTTGCATCGTATTATAGAATAAATCTAGATTTTTCTACATCGCCATGTTCATATAATTTTATCCCAAGTTCAAATTTGCTAAGTCTTCTCTTAAAAGTTATTACTTATATGCAAATTATTATATTTTCTGTAAGTCTTATTTTGGATAGCATTATTATATTTTCATTTAAGGCCTTGGCAACATTTATAAGTTTTATCTTAAATAGAATTTAAAATCTTCTTTTATGCAAATTATTATATTTTCTACAAGTCTTATTTCAAATAGCATTATTATATTTTTCATTTAAAGCTTTAACAACATTCATAAGTCTTATTTTAAATAGCATTTAAAGTCTTCTTTTATGCAAATTATTATATTTTCTATAAGTCTTATTTTAAATAGCATTATTACATTTTCCTTAGCAACATTTACAAACCATCTTCTTAAAATTTAATTGCTATATTTGCATTATTTAGCCTTAATTAACTAACCTAAGTTTGACCGGTAAACCGTAGTTAACGGATTCTAAAGGATGCCTAACCCCTTCCCTTTAGGATAATCAAGAACCCTTACCTAGAATCATAAGTTAAGCAGACCATTAACGAAGGTTTAGTTAGGCTTTACCTTAGTTAATAAATTAGGTGTCCTAATTCACCGTTGAACTAATTAGGTGGCGACTCCTTAAAATAAACAAAATAGGAATCACCAATATATTGTACTCCTACTTTAACCCGTTTAAATGGGTATAACATGATATGTATAATTAGAGAAAGTTATATAAATGTCATATGAACTTATTTTTTAGACTTACACTAATATGTTTAAACTTACATGTATATGAACTTATTTTTTGATTAATTAATTACACTGATAGAGATAAACTTATTAGTAAGTGATATATAATAGTATTAAAAATTGTGTGAAGTTATTAGTATGTGATTAATTAAAGAACGTTATATACACAAAAAAACATTGAATTTTGTACGACTATTCGTTTACAATTTTGACAAATTTCCAAGAAGGATAATAATGTTGACAACACGGCATACAAGATGCCCTCTTGTTTATTTCCAATGTCCACCTCTTAAATTGGCCAATGAGAGTTTAGCTAATGAAATGGGTAACCAAATCTAATTGGTGAAGGGTTTAGGCGAAAGTAATTATATCAACTAATGCATGATCACTATATAATCACTAGATGGGTTGCATGCAAAAATTACCCTAAATACGTACTAAGCTATCAGTAACCTAAAAAAAAAAAGGAGAGAACACCTAAGAGAAGAAGACTAAGTTTAGGGTTATGTGCATCTCCGGATGTCATAAAGAAGTTGTACCATACCAAAAAAGAAAACTATGAAACCATGGAGGATGAACTAACTGAGCTAATACACAGGCTAATCAAGCTTAGAGGCAGAGACTTTTCTGAGATGATACTCTTGCTTGACCCCCTTCCCCTTACCAAATCGTATGAAATATACGAGAAGCTCCTGAAGAATAACCCCCCTCAAGTCTATGATACGGATGGTGACAATGAGTCATCAAAGGATAGCCCCTTACTTGATACTAGGGGCGTTGCTTTTGGTGATGCATGCACCAAGGTTCTTGATCTTTGAGGTGGTCAAGATTACTGGTAGGAATGGTTGGTGTGGGTGTTTTTGTCTAGATGCTATGTCATCTCTGTATTTAGTTTTGTTGTATTTTGTTTTAGCTTGTTTTATCTTTGTTTGGAATGAAATGTTTGTTTTGCAATTACAATTCGCGTCTCTTTTAATATTTCTATGCTTAATAGCTAACACAATGGAATAATTTAACTTGAAAATGCTAAGACAACACAAAATAATTAATTTTGATTTTACAGATTCTTATATTTTTTATTATTTTATGCATATTAGATAATTTGATTAAAAATTGGCGAAATGCACTCAATGTAAAAAAGGAAAAGAAAAAAAATAAGGTAGTAAAACGGAAAATGTTCATAAATATGAGTAAAAACTCAATTCCATTGATCAAAGCAGATTTACATAACAAAGATGAGTAAAAAACACTACTCCATAAATATGAACATGCACCAGTTAGGAACTCAAGGGAAACTGTAATTTTTTTTTAAAGGCGCGTAACTAGACTCGAACTCTGGACCTAAATGTTCTAAACTTAAGGCGAAATCATTATACTAGGGCAGATCAACCGCGTTTAAGAATCATGGTTAAATAGTTTTAGTCTCTACGTTAGGCCTAACTATCATTTTACTCTTCAAAATGGAAAAGGAAAATGTTTATAAATATGAGTAAAACCCCAATTCATTGATCAAAAACAGATTCACATAACATAGATGAGTTAAAAACACTACTGCAGTGGTTGAATACTCAACCATTTATAAAATGCACCCTTCAATAAAAGGCAAACCGAAAATCCACTAACAATAGGAAAAACATGTCTTACAAGGCCAACTAAATCACAATGACAATAAACAAAACACTACTACATTGGCCTAACTACTAAATTAGCAACATAACAGAAACTAGATACAATTAGACAAGGCCAAAAAGAATTTTTGCAACTAATACACATAGAACAACGATCACAAGCCTTTTGAATTTGACTTTTTCACAGTTCCTCTCTTGCTTAGTCACCTTCAATTTTTGTTTCAATGAATCAATCTTGTCTCCAACATCCTTCATTTTGAGTTTCAATGTATCCCTCTCTTCTTCAACTTCTTTAAGCTTCTCCTTCAAAAGCTCAGTCTCTAGAGAAGGATCAATCCATTCAAAATAACCACATCCACCCTTATCCTACATAAAATGATAAGAAATTATGAACTCAAACAAAACAGAAAAATCAAGGCCGAAAACCAGATTTTGAAAAATCACATTTTGAAAGTAGCTACTCACTTTTGGAATCTTGCAACCAAAAAATCTACGACCTGGGTTGTTTGGAGTCATTGAGGTTCTTACAAGACAAGAGTTACCGCAATTACAAATATCAAATTCCTCCATACACTATAAAAAATTGTGTAATTTGTGGCGGTTGAAAGTTACAATAGGGGTTTTAGCCTCCTCAAGCAATTAGCGGAGGTTAAAACCCCCACGAATTGCAAGTTTTAACCTCCGCAAATTACCAATTTTTTTATAGTGGTATTCCCTGAAAATTGTGGCATAGTTTGGGCTGGAAGGACGTTATATGATCTTTTACAACGAGAAAGAGAAAAGAAAATGAAGTGGTTGAGGCTGGAAAGATGTTATACAACCTATTTTATGACCAATGAAAAAAAAAAAAGGAGTATAACCAAAAAAAAAGTATAACAAAAAAAAAAAAAGGAGTATGGTTACACGTTTTTTCTTACTGATTGAAGATTGGGAAATTAAGTGTAATGATGAAAGAGTGTAAAATTTGAATTTAAAATAGGAATATACGTATACATATAGGTTGTATACTAAGTTCTACTTTTTTCCTTACTATAGGTAATTGGTCATCATCTATTTGATTACCAATAAAACAACAAGAAATAAATAAATAAATAAATAAATAAATACTAGGATTGTACGTTATATAGGTTGTATGCTAGATATACTTTTTTTTCTTACTATAGGTAACTGGTCAACACCTATTTGATGACCAATAAAACAACAAGGAAAATTAAATAAATAAATAGAAAATAGGAATATACGTATATATATATATATACTATATAAGAAAAGTATACATTAAAAAAAATGTACGATTTTCTCTAGTGATTGGCATTGGGAAGAAAAATGTAATAATGATCTTGGGTGAAGAGAGTAAAATTTTAATGAATTTGAAATTGGAAAAATAAAATTTTCAGAAAGGGCATAAACGTAAAAGACGACGATGGCATTTGTGTAATTTGTGCCAAAAGTCCACTTGAATTTACATTAATACCCCAAAAAGGTGAAGTTGTGTCAATTTGTGCCATTTTAGATTGTGCCAAATATAATTACCCTAAGTATTTACCATCGTTAAACGAAGTCACAAATTTAACGGAGAAAAAGAAAAACGAAATAGACTTATCCAAATCCCCATTTCTTGATTCTTGCGATTTGCATGCATTTACTATTGCACTCTGCATATGGTTGTCTGGTAGACACTTATTACCTGCAATGCATTTAAAAATCGTTTCTCAATTTATGTGCAAATAGTGCCAAATACCAAATTCTACTTACTGCACAAATGTTACTACTAATATGTGTATACCTATGATTCTATAAATTACTCCTATGCAATGAGTTCTTCATATGAGAACATGGAAGACACTGGCAAAACAATTTGAAGAGAATTAAAAGGCAACAATGTAACGTACCATAATTAAATAGAACCGAGATGAAACTCAACAATATTGTTATTCTGTTTTTTCTGGTGCTGCTCTTGATTATTTGTTCCAACCTGTTGGTGGAAGCCAGAAGTGACCCAAAAAAGGAACATCAAAGCCTAGCGAAAGATGAAGAAAAAGAAGAGAAGTTGATAAGAAGCCAAAGGAGAAGCAACAACAACATTGGTAGTAGAAGGAGAAACAATCACGGAAGAAGATCATGGCCACATCCACCTTTAGTTCCTTCCCCTCCACCACCAAAAAGACGTCCTCCGTTTATAATCCGTCCACCACCACTAGTTCCATCTCCACCGCCACCAAGACGTCCTCCAATTATAATCCGTCCACCACCACTAGTACCATCTCCACCACCACCAAGACGTCCTCCAATTATAATCCGTCCACCACCATTAGTACCATCTCCACCACCACCAAGACGTCCTCCAATTATAATCGGTCCACCACCATTAGTACCATCTCCACCACCACCAAGACGTCCTCCAATAATAATCCATCCACCACCACTAGTACCATCTCCACCTCCACCTAGACGTCCAATAATCGTTCACCCGCCACCACTAGTCCCTTCACCACCTCCACCAAGACGTCCTCCGGTTATAATATATCCACCACCACTAGTACCTTCACCACCTCCATCCATAATCTTCCCACCACTAGTTGCTTCTCCACCACCTCCACTAGTGCCTATATTTGATGCACCTCCCTCCTATACTTTTTCGCCACCAGAACAAGATTTAACCCCAGGAACACCCCTTGTCCCTATCTTTTCACCACCGTTAGTTCCTGTCCTGGTGCAAAAAGATCCAAATTTACCATAACCGTATGGATATTGTCGTCTAATAGTTTATATTCCAACATATATATCATCACAAAAATAAATTCAATATTTAAGGTGATATATTATAGTAGTAGGATTATATTCATGTGACCAGGGTGTTTTTCTTCTCATCTTGACTTTCGCCTAGTTATTTTCTTTTCGTTTTCCTGCTAGGTATTAACCATTGATATTGTATTGTACTACTCTGAAGTCTGAACGTACCTTTATATTAGTACTGTACTAGTATTTGTTTTTATTATGTCTTCTGGTTTATTAGTTTCATTAGTCGTCCTAAGTGTGTAAAATAGGATGGTGAGATCTAGTTAATGTTGGATCATCGATGGACGTGTTTCTTTTGAAACCTTGGATCGATCGATTTTAACAGTTCTTTATAGTCCGCCAGGACTACAAACTTTGTCACAGAAATGGAAATGAAAGACTACTTTGAAGATCTTTGTGCAGAATAATTGGCCGGATTCCCAAAAGTATCCTTTAGTCTCCAATATTTAGATTAGGCATTTAGATTACTGTTAAAAATGTGTGTGCAAAACCAGTTACTTGAATTTCAAATAAAATGTTGACCTGTTCTAGATTATCTTATGCACACCAACACAAATACTTCCTCGATTCACTTTTACTTTTCCAGTATTCCAAAAATAGATTTTCACTTTTACTTGTCACTTTTAGCATATCAAGATAAGACAATTTATTTTTTTCTGTTTTACCCATAGTATTAATTACTCACTTCAAATCATTTTTGAAATCCAATAAAAATATGCACCAATTAATATGGGTACATTGGTAAATTATGCACTTCATTTATTATTTCTTAAACAACGTGAAAAGTTCAAAGTAGATTAGTAAAAGTGAACGGAGGTAGTATCTAAATTATATGGTACGTAGACCATTTACAACGCTTATATACATTGCATCATTATTATTGAGGTTAGCAATAAAACGATTTGCTTTTCGGTGTAAGTATACCATCGTCCTGGAAAATAACTTAATTACTATGAACTTCCTTTGCATATATACTACTACAAGGTAAGGTATCAAAATTATTATACTAGGGCAAAAGAGAGGATGAAAAAATAAATCCAAGAATGTAGCATCTTGAAAAAGATCATAAGAGTCCATTGGCTGGAAAGTAAAGGACAATTAACAAATCATCAAATCTCTAAACAATAATTATGAAAGCAACATGCATCTTTTCGTCTAAACAATCGCACAAACCCACCTTTCATTTTAGCATTTCTTCAACCAACAGTCATCCCTGGCAGAACATTTTACACTATCCAATGTGCTTTTGCTAATCTTAATGAAATAAATATTACATTAAAATAATTAAAAGAATCAGTCATCAGAATTCTGAATATGAAATATACGAGCACACTTATAGACTGAACAAAATGCTTGTAAAGTCATCAACATTAAGAGCATAATAGCAGCCAGGAATGTGAGAAACTGCCATGATCCAAACACATAATGCTTCATCATTTTTCCAATCCTAATTTTCAATCTCCCATTGTAAAATCCATTCACATCTTCAATCACTTTATCTATGAATGGCACTTTCGTTAATCTCAACGATCTACTCATCCCGTTCCACAAATTCGCAACTTCTTTATCACTCTTCAAACGGTTCAATATTATCCCCTTTTCTCTAAGTAACATTGCGTCCTCTTCAGTATCAATAATGCCGTTCATTAATTCTGTGTAACGCGTAAAAACCAATGGCCCTGATGCATTACACGCTTCATATGCAACTAAATTCCTCAAAATGACCTCTGTGTTAACGTCTAGACTGACTCTAGGCAAATAAAATTTCATTTTTGTATGGTCAAAATTTATGCTCATGATTCCTGAATTGGTTGCTACAAAACTTACTCCGGATTTACAAAGTTCAGTTACTGATGGTATGGCTATTTCTTCAAAAAGAGGGGGCTTATTGATATTATTTTCAGAATTTGGTTCAGCTTTCTCTTGTGAGAAGAACAAATATGTAATGGGTTGTATAAAAAGTCTTATCCCAGGAAGATTAGAAAATAGTTTCCAAGGCAATTTCAATAGGAATTTCATCGGTTTGGAAAATACAATTCTCTTAAGAAGACGTAATGGTCCTCTATTTATTTTCACAAGGATCTTCCAAACTTCATTAATAAGTCGTCCAATGTGACTTGAAGTTCTAACGAGGTTACTATTTTCTCCTTGGGTCGCACTCGCACCAATTTGGTCGTGATCATCTTCTGTCATTTCAGACGTTACGTCCAATTTGGGCACGATGAATTGGTACAAAAAATCAAGCAAATGAGAACATTCTGTGACACAAACTTTTGGGAATTCATCCATCATTTGGAAAGGAGAAAGCTCTTTACAAAATCCCATTAGCACAGACATCAACATGTTATCTGACAACTCTAAAGATGAATACTGGACTTCCAACATTTTCCTTAATAAGAACAATGGGATTTGATTTTCGAGCATAATTAAATCTCTAAGGATGGCATTATGCGCGGATTTTCTCCCTGCAACATCAACCAAATGCGACATTCTTGAGGAAACTCTAGTTAGAATTTTACCTTCTTTAATGGCATAGATTTGAAGGAATTCAATCAAGAACGAGGCGTCCACAGCCATCATCCAGGCCAAAGTTTCTCCATTGAAATTCAAGTACTTATGATAGGAACAACGAATTCTGTGCTCAAACTTTATCAGCTGTTCCACAAGATGCTGGAACTTGAGGCTTTGGAGCTGTTTCTGAGTTCTCTTTGCAGCAGCAAGCTTGTACCTGAGGTGGAAAAAATCAACCGAAATTTTTAGGACATGTTCAGCCTGCCCAAATTTAAATAAATTGGATATGACCCGTTTGTTGACTTGGTCCAACAAATTGAACTCGATATATGACTCATCAAAACTATTGGATCAAAATAGAACCAAATAGTGTAACCCAACTGTAAAGAAATGGATCATGGGTCTAACTCAACTCCAAAAGCTAGCTTGTGGGGGAAGGATTGCCCAAATCCATATAAGGAGACCACTCATCTCATTAACCGTCGATGAGAGACCACATCGGGCGACAAGGGTCCTGCTCTGCTACCATGTAAAGAAATGAATCATGGGCCTAACTCAACTTATGAGGGGAGGATTGCCCAAGTCCAAATAAGGAGACTACCCATCTCATTAATCACCGATGAGGGACTTTTTTCATTCTTCAACACCAACAAAATCAAAATTCAACTTAAATTCAAAAATATAAATCAAATTTGGACATCAAAAATTATGTAAATATGAAAGAAGGCTATATTTTAAGAAAAATAGATTTCACAACTTTTGCCCAAAAGCAATAAAAATAGGATAGGAGGTTGGATCATATTGAGCTGGTGGGTCATAACGTGTTACTTGGACCATCTTATATTTTCTGAATTATTTGAACGCGATCTTGAAAAAAACTTAACAATATATGAACAGATTGAAACATGACCCATTTTAATCCTGTCAAATTCAACCCAACACGCCTATTTGCTACCTCTTACCTCTCCATATCGTGGATGTCTGAGCGCCAATAATGATAAGGGCCTATTGCAACCAGTTGTGGCACGTAAGAATCTTGGTCGCTCATCAGTAGTGCTTTTGGGACGTTGAAAATGCTAACTGGGATTTCAGTGTCTTCTTCAAGTTCTTCATCAAGTGTTCGACGGATTTGAATAACCCATCGATTCTCATCGAAGTTTGATGTGTTGCAGTTTGAGGCCATGTTGGGTGAAAAGAGGACAGTTTCAGATCCTTAGATCAAATTATGTATATATATCGGTTTCGCTTTATGAAATGGTGGAGTTAAGAGAAATGAAACTCTAAATTTATAGCTGTACGAATGGACGTAAATGTGACTACGATTGTTAAATTTCGTCTAATCTTAAATGCCTGAGATCGAATAAAGTGGTTCTTGGCCCTAGCAAAAAAGAATAGAATTTAATGTTTAAATAGCAATGTTAATTAAAAAAATAAAAATAACAACGTTAAAGATGTTAACTTCATCATATAATTAAGTCGATCTCCAAACCAATTATCTCTTTGTTCCAGTTCTCAGTCCTTCGTGAGTATCCCTTCCCCAACCCCCATGTAATAATAATAATTTAAAATAAAAATAAAAAGAGTCCTTCATGAGTAACAGAGTCAGCTTTTCATCAAAACACATGTTAAGTAGCAAGTGGTTGTAACAATGTCTGTCATATACACCTTTAGTTCTACCACTCCCTCCCTCACAAAATATTTATCTCAAAATATTTGTACTTTTATTTATTCAAGATAAAATTAAGTAGTTTTTTTCATTATTACCCTTATATTAATTACATCAATGGGCTGATTTTGTGATCAGTTCACATACCAACATTGAAGAGGTTTCATCATTAATGGAGTAAATATTTAATGAGGAGAGAGAACATGATAAATATGCTAAGGGGGTAAAATAGCACTATAAGAAAGTATAGAATTGACAACAAAAAATTTAATATTTGGCAACAACTTAGTTTTATTGTTGCCAAATGAACTTTTTTGTTGCCAAAGAATTTAATTTTGTTGCCATAGTATTGATTATTGTTGCAAAAAGTACTTTTGACAACAACAACAAAAAGTTGTTGCAAGTTGTTGCAATAACAGCCGTTGGGAAAATCTATGCAACAAAAAAAAATTATTGCCAAAAGTACTTTTTGCAACAATAATCATTCTATGGCAATAAAAAAAAATTGTTGTCAAATATATTTTTTCTTGTAGGGTAGTCAAAATATTATTCTTATAAATGCTTTTTTTCATGAGCGTGTAAATGAAAAATGTGACAAATATTTTGAGATGCTTCTTCTCTCTCCGCCGCCCCCGGAGCTCCGTTGCCGCTGTCGGTATCCTCTGGTCAAACTCAATGGAAAATTTTCCTCCTTTCTTATTCTCTTATCATGATGTTGCTTTATCCTAACTAGAATACTCCTATAAGAGAACTAACAATGGAAATACTTTCAGACAAAGACATCATAGTAATTAACACCATATCCAGATCCGTCATTTGGTTTTTGGTTAAAAAGACTAATATCTAGATCCGGTCATCTCTCTCTATCCTCCTCGAGATCCGTCCTTTTCCGGCGTCTCCTCACTAGATCCGGTCGTTTTCCAGCGTTGCCTCCTGGGAAAATGTCGTAGCTGATTTTTTTATTGTATTCATTTTTTTAGGGTGTATTTTGTTAGCAAAAGGGTTGTTGTTGTTGTTGTGAAATTTCCGGCAGGTTTAGCCGGAATTCATCGGTAGATCTGGCCGGAACTAGTGGTTGGTGCTGTTGTATTCACGAATACGGTGATTGTATTCACTTTTTTGAGCTTTTTTTTTTTTTTTGGTTAAATTTTTAGATTGTATTCATTTTTTTAGGGTGTATTTGTTAATTTTTTGTGTTTCTATATTTTTGTGTATTCAGTTTTTACTCGTTTTATTCATGAATACAGTCAGCCCGTTTATGAATACAGATAGTCATTTTATGAATACAATGAAAAAGGAGCTACAAATGAATGCAGTTGAGTTGAATACATTTTAGTTGAATACATTTGACTTGAATACAACTTAGTTGAATACATGTGACTTGAATACAGCGAAATCTGACTTAGCGAAATTTTGAATACAATCTACTGTATTGCGTGAATACAATCTACTGTAGTTACGAAATGTAATTAACTAAAGTGTAGCTATGCCAATTTTTTAACCCTCAAAATATAGTCATCCACTATTTGGGGGTTGCTGTGTCATGATATTAGAACAATTAATCTCAACATAAAAATTCTCAGAGAATATATAATATAGTGTTTGATGAATTGCATATAAGTAAAAATAATCGCCTCATTATTTACTCAACATTTGGTTGGCAGTATTGAATAGGAGTAATACATTTGTTAACATGTTGATATTCACTATTCAGCGATATTCCAAATTGATCAATTTATCCAAATTTTGACATGTTATATGACAAATAAAATTAAGAATCCATTTAGATATTTCAATTGCAAGTTCATATAGCAATCCAGAGTAGCGATTTGGACGTATATATAATTTAGAGTACGGAAAAGGGCCAAAATTAACCCTGAACTTTGAAAAATAGTTCATCCATACCCTTCGTTATACTTTAGGGCCAATTATACCCTTACAGTTATACTATGGGGTCAATTATACCCTTATGTCTAACTGATGCCACGTGGCATCATCTCAGCCCTTCAAAATTATTTTACCCTCAAATAATTTTTTACCCACTAAAATAACTCAAAACGACTCGAATTTTTTTTTTCCAGCAAAAATAATACGGAATTATTTTTATATTTTTTTCTGGAAAAATTATCCGTATTATTTTTGCTGAAAAAAAAAATTCGGGTCGTTTTGAGTTATTTTAGTGGGTAAAAAATTATTTGAGGGTAAAATAATTTTGAAGGACTGAAATGATGCCACGTGGCATCAGTTAGACATAAGGGTATAATTGACCCCATAGTATAACTGTAAGGGTATAATTGGCCCTAAAATATAACGAAGGGTATGAATAAACTATTTTTCAAAGTTCAGGGCTAATTTTGGGTCTTTTCCGTTTAGAGTATAGTCTTAGCAGCCATTAATTAGTTGTTGCTCTTAAAAGAAGTAAAAGAGAAAGCACCAATTGTTTATGGTTGCCGGTTCTTTTTTGTTAATTAAAATAAAAAGAAAAAGGAGAATCGGGTAAGCTGTTATAGGACCACAAAAGCCAAAAAAAGAAACAAAATCTAAGAAAGCTCAGTGTTCTATAAGCAGTTGCAATATAAAAATTAAACCTCCTTGGTAGGAAAAGGACCACTTGGAAAATAATTATTTTAAACCAAGAAATTAAGATGAACGACAATTTGTTTCCTTTTTCTCTGCTTGCCAGTTTTGAATTATAAATACTGATATAGTAAAATATTTTGCCATAGCTTATGTATTCTTTATTTTCTACTCAAGAGGCGATTTTCTACATTCAACTCTTTTCATCAATCAATAGATAAAAGAGATAATCAGTACTGAGGAATTATATGATTTGACTAGCTTTATAATGGTTACATGCATTTTATTTGTTTATCTCAAGAGAAATTCAGAAGGTATGAGTTAGCTCCAAAGAATTGGACATCGTAGAAATCGGTGATAAAGATTGTGCCTGCATCTAATTACCCTCATTAATTCTATAAATTCAACCTTAAAAAAGGTTAGTTCTTAATTCTTATAATTAGCTGAAGTCGCTTATAAGTTATACCTATCCAACTTTGTTGAAAGTTGCCCATGGTATGGTTGATAATTTTAGGTGGCTCCACAAAGAATTTCAGCATCAAAAGGAAGATCGAGATCTGCGAGCATAAATTTAGACTTCTTATGAACGTCCACCTCTTTAGGACAACAATTTTCTAGCAATGATGACCACAACGAAACATTTATGTGGTATTGGCCCGAAATCCCATCATATGCTATAGATGTTGTACCTCTCTCATTTATCTGCTTCTGTTGCAAATCAAGCGGCAGGAAAAGAACAATAATTTCTAATCGTTCTCTTAATAAATCAAGATAACATGGTAAAAAGAAATTTTGCTCTCTCTTAATTGGTGGCTGGACATGTATATCAAGAGACTACAACATTACTTAAACATGACGGCAAACTCATTTAATATAGATGTACACTAGAGATACTTCCTTTTCTTTTTCAAAAAATTAATACGAAAAAATTGAAACTAGCCAATTTAGGCACCACAGATACCGACTCGAAATGGTATTGAACCCTTTAGTATCTGATAAATAGTGTAAATATGTAGTAAAAGAATATTTTGTAAATCTTCTATTTTAGGTTAGTATAGTTTGTATTCTAATAGGACATTGTAACTATGGTATATTTACCAACTCAATCAATGAGAATAATCACGGAATTAATCTCTTTCATGGTATCAGATACTAGGGTTTCTTTTCCTTCTCTTCCGCTGCCCTAATTCTCCGACGTCCTATACCCACTTTTCCGACGTCTTCTTCTTCTTCTTCGATTTCCATCCATTTTTCTTGCCTTCCATCAATGGCAGACACCAAGTTCCATCCTGCTTTGGCTGTCTCCAACATTAAGAATCACATCCCAATCATTCTTGAGATGGAAACGGATCATTATTCGGCTTGGGCCGAATTATTCAAACTTCATGCCCGGTCTCACCGTGTCCTTTCCCACATTCTGCCAACCGGAAAGGAGAAGGCTCCTACCACCGACGACGAAAAGGAGTTGTGGTCCACTTTGGATGCCACGGTACTTCAATGGGTATATGCAACCATCTCCACGGACTTATTGCATACAATCATCGAAGAAGACCTATCGGCAAAGGAGGCCTGGGATCGCCTCCGTAATCTTTTTCAAGACAACAAACACTCTCGTGCTGTTGCTTTGGAACATGATTTCTCTCATGTCAAGATGCGGGATTTTCCAAACGCTTCGGCGTATTGCCAACGTCTCAAGACCTTGGCCGATTAACTTAAGAGTGTGGGGGCTCCGGTGACCGACAACCGCCTCGTTCTCCAACTGGTGGCTGGACTCCCAGAGGCATACAAGAATTTGGGTGCCTACATCCGCCAAAGTAAGCCTCTTCCACCATTCTCCGAAGCTCGGTCAAGTTTGTGCCTTGAGGAAAAGGTGTTGGCTGGAATGCACGATGACTCGCCCGCGGCTATGTTGGCTAATTCCAAACGTGATTTTGATGACTCTTCTCATCTGGAAAATTCTGGTCGTTCTCACCATCATCGGGGCAAAAATAACAACAAAAACCGCGGCTCTAGCGGCGGGAAAAATAACGGCGGTGGCCGTGGTTCGGGCGGCGGCAGTGGCAGCCGACGCCGTGGAGGACTCCCCTCAGGTGACCAGCAGCAGTGGCAACAGCCCTCCTCACCGTGGCAGTGGGGTTGGATGCCTCAGTGGGCTCCCCCTTGCCCGTATCCTACCACGCAGTGGGCTCGGCCACAGCAGCAGTGGCAGCCGCCATCTTCTTCGTCTGGCCCGAGGTCGCTGGCCCAGCCTGGCATTTTGGGCTTACGACCACAACAGCAGGCATATGCAGTCGCGGGCCCTCCGACGCAATGGACTCCGACGGATATTGAATCGGCCATGCACACGATGACGTTGAACCAACCCGATTCGAATTGTTATATGGATACCGGCGCCACGTCCCATATGACATCCACAAAAGGTACTCTCTCGTCTTATTTTAATTTGAGCAATCGTAATACTGGCATTGTTGTTGGTAATGGTAATTCAATTCCAATTCGAGGTTGTGGTCATGCTAAATTGCCTCCCCCGAACCCTCCTTTATTGTTAAACAATGTCCTTCATGCGCCAAAACTCATAAAGAATTTGATATCGGTTCGTAAATTTACTACTGATAACTATGTGAGTGTTGAATTTGATCCTTATGGGTTTTCTGTGAAGGATTTCCGGACGGGGATGGCTCTCATGAGATGTAATAGTAGGGGTGCTCTCTATCCATTGTCCACCTTCAAATTTTCCACCAATTCACCGTCTACTTTTGTTGTCTTGTCTTCTACCCGTTGGCATGATCGTTTGGGCCACCCGGAAGCTTCTATTTTGGATTTTCTTAGGCGTAATAAAAGCATTGAATGTAATAGTTCTAGTTCATCTAGTATTTGTCATTCTTGCGTTCTTGGTAAACATGTTAAGTTGCCATTTGCTAGTTCTATTTCCGAAACTTTGTTTCCATTTGACATTATTCATAGTGATTTGTGGACTTCTCCAATTTTGAGTTCTATGGGCTATCGTTATTATGTTCTGTTTTTGGATGATTTTACCAACTATTTGTGGACTTTCCCTTTGGCTAGAAAATCTGATGTTTACTCAAAATTCATGGATTTTAAGACCCATATTCTTACTCAATTTGAACATCCTATCAAGAATGTCCAATGTGATAATGGGAGGGAATATACTAATAGTCAATTCGGAAAATTTTGTGCATCCAATGGGATATCTGTTCATCTTTCGTGTCCTCATACATCCTCTCAAAATGGGAAAGCAGAAAGAAAAATTCGTTCACTAAATAATGTCATCCGGACTCTTCTTGCTCATGCCTCCATTCCTCCGTCTTTTTGGCATCATGCATTGCAAATGGCGACGTATCTCATTAATATTTTACCAAGTAACCTATTGGGTCACAAATCACCTTTAGAGGTCCTTTACCAACGGAAACCATCTTATTCTCATGTCCGAGTCTTTGGGTGTTTATGTTATCCCCTTTTTCCGTCTACTACTATTCACAAGTTGCACCCTCGGTCAACTCCATGTGTCTTTTTGGGATATCCACCAAACCATCGTGGCTACAAATGTTTTGATTTATCCTCAAATAAAATCATTATTTGTCGTCACGTTTTATTTGATGAGACTCAATTTCCGTTTTCCAAAATCCATACTCCGGCTCCCACCTCTTATGACTTCCTTGATGATGGCCTCTCTCCTTACTTGATCCATCATATAGCCGCCAGCCCTCCACCGCTGCCCTGTCCCCCTCCGTCGTTGCCCGTGACTCAGGACCACGCCGACCCCTCCCCACCTGGGCAGCAGCCTCCATCGTCCTCTACGCAGGACCAGTCCGCCCCTCTCCCCCACCAGCTTCCCACCACCCCGCAAAACTCGACCATTTCTCCACCTGTCCAGCCCAATACCCACACACGCATGGTCACTCGTAGTCAGCGCGGGATTTTCAAACCCAAGCACCCATTTAATCTACATGCGGCGGTTACCAAGTCCCCCATACCTCGTAAACCGTTGGATGCGCTACGTGACCCGAATTGGAAATTGGCCATGGATGATGAATATGATGCTCTTATTAAAAATAAGACGTGGGATTTGGTACCCCGTCCACCTAATGTGAATGTTATTAGGTCTATGTGGATTTTTACTCATAAAAAAAAGTCTAATGGTGATTTTGAGAGGCATAAAGCCCGTCTTGTAGGTGATGGCAAAACACAGCAGGTTGGCATTGATTGTGGTGAGACTTTTAGTCCGGTCGTGAAGCCAGCAACGATCCGCACTGTCTTAAGTCTAGCTCTATCTAAACATTGGCCCATTCATCAGTTGGATGTCAAAAATGCATTTCTTCATGGCGAGCTCAAGGAGACGGTTTATATGCATCAGCCTATGGGTTTTAGAGACCCATCTCGTCTCGTCCCGATTATGTGTGTTTGTTGCGCAAGTCCTTATATGGGCTTAAACAGGCACCGAGAGCTTGGTATAAAAGATTTGCTGACTTTGTTTCTTCCATTGGTTTTGCTAATAGCAGGTCTGACCACTCCTTGTTCATCTATCGCAAAGGGCACCACTTGGCTTACATTTTACTATATGTGGATGATATTATTCTTACTGCTTCTTCAGATGCTCTCCGATGTTCTATTATGGGCCTTCTTGGCTCAGAATTTGCTATAAAGGACTTAGGTCCTTTGAACTATTTTCTTGGCATTGCGGTGACCCGTCACAAGGGTGGTATGTTTCTATCACAACGAAGTTATGCTACGGACATTATTGAACGTGCAGGAATGTCCTCGTGTAAGCCTTCTTCCACTCCGGTTGACACTAAACCGAAGGTCAGTGCCTCTTCTGGCAATCTGTGTGACGATCCCACTCATTTCCGGAGCCTTGCAGGTGCTCTTCAGTATCTTACCTTCACTAGACCGGATATTTCTTATGCCGTACAGCAGATTTGTCTTCATATGCATGCTCCACGAGATACGCATATGCTTGCTCTTAAGCGGATTATTCGGTATATTCAGGGTACTCTTGATCATGGTTTGCATCTCTACTCATCTTCAGTTACTGATTTGGTTTCATACACTGATGCTGATTTGGGGGGGGGGGTGTCCAGACACCAGACGCTCGACGTCGGGTTATTGCGTGTTTTTGGGAGATAATTTGATATCCTGGTCATCTAAGCGCCAACCTACTCTTTCCCGCTCTAGTGCGGAAGCAGAATATAGGGGGGTTGCTAATGTTGTCTCTGAATCATGCTGGATACGTAACCTCCTCTTCGAACTACATGGTCCGATCCCTAAGGCTACTTTAGTTTATTGTGATAATGTCAGTGCCATTTACCTGTCAGGAAATCCAGTCCAACATCAGCGCACCAAGCACATTGAGATGGATATACATTTTGTTCGTGAAAAGGTGGTGCGGGGCCACGTCCGTGTCCTTCATGTTCCGTCCCGATATCAGCTCGCCGATATTTTCACTAAAGGACTGCCACAGGTCTTATTTGAAGATTTTCGAGACAGTCTCAGCGTTTGTAAACCTCCCGTTTCGACTGCGGGGGTGTGATAAATAGTGTAAATATGTAGTAAAAGAATATTTTGTAAATCTTCTATTTTAAGTTAGTATAATTTGTATCCTAATAGGACATTGTAACTATGGTATATTTACCAACTCAATCAATGAGAATAATCACGGAATTAATCTCTTTCAGTATCATATTAGGTTTCAGACCATTCTTGTTACAGCTGCACGTCGCAAAAAAACAAAACAAGAGTAAAATTTCAGAGAAAGCTTTATTTGAAAAAACATGTTTTTCAAGAGGGAACAGATCAAGATAGACTAGGAACGGATTCCACGGTTGTTTTTCTTCACATACTCTCGGTATTACCAAATAAAAAAAAATTCTTTCGTCCTATAGAGCAGAATTTATTTGTCTCTTCGTCGACATCATCGTAATTTTGAAGAAACGAAGAACAAGATTAGGAAACAAATAAAATCCTAGGTCTGATACCAATGAAGGAAAACATAACAATGTTAGAACACATAGTTCTCCCAAAATTCTCAAATATTTGTTTCGTTGATCGATAGTGTAATCACATTAAGAACATGAGCTACACCATATATAAATATTTACAGTCTAAGGTCGTACCTTAATTACAGAGATTGCTCTAACGAATATCGTAGAAGACCGCCTACGTCTTCATGGAATCCTCCGCAAGGAAGAAAGGAGTTTTCTATTTGTTTGGAGAAAGAGGCAGATGAGAAAGTTGCGTTGGTTTCTTCTGCAGAAACCTTTTTATTTTACTGAAGGGATACAACTTTTAGGGATTTTTCTCAAAAGTTATGTCTTTTCCCTCTTCTCAATTTATTTAGCCAACATATATATAACATATTATATATATTTACTTATTTGGATATGGATCTGGGTTGACCCGCATGGGTGGCCCGAATCCCAATTTCCAACATGGGTTAACTTGAATCACGGGCCAATCAGAAGAAGTAGTGACAAGATCTCATTTGATCGGTCGGAACATGTTACTTGTATATTTGTGCATTTTTATTGGTCTTTGATTTGACCAGGCGACTCTACAACATTTTGTTAAGTTCAAAATGAAAAATCTAAAGTTAAAACTTTTCGAGACTCCAAATATTGGCTGTTATTCGAATTGTTGTTTATCTATTCAGTTGAATACAACGAGAGAAAAGCAACGTGCAGCAAAAAGATGGATAAATTGCACAATAACGCACAAGTTATCATCCTAGCGTAAGATGGAGGGTAACTTTGTGGTGCTTGCAGACTCTTCTATCCTCTCTTCTTCTTTTCGGGCAAATTGAAATTTCACCATTATTTTCACCTTCTCTGCCCCATTAACAATTAACAAAAGAACTGCTGTTGCCTTTTCTTTTCGCAACTTTGGGCAGAGTTATAATGATAACTAAAGAACTTGCCCGCGCTTCTTGTGATTTAATAAATATATTAAATTTAATCTTATTATAAATCTATCTATATTATATATAGATAAATAGATTTTGCAAGAGTTATCGAGGAGGTTTAACTTTTTAGTGCAAATGTTCGTATAACAATTGGCCTTAAGATTTTTGGACTTCTCTGATCTATCGTTTCAGATGTAAAATACTTACTTGTTTTGTACTGGCTTGACACATCCTTAAGGGGCCATAAATAAAATGACAATTCTATTATACCGCCCTTAATTATTACGAAGTCATCTAATGATTTGAAATCAATAAAACATACTCCCTCCGTCCCTTATTAATTGTCCACATTACTAGAAATATCTGTCTCAAATTGCTTGTCTATTTACAAAATCAAGATAGAATTAATTAAATCTTTTCCATCTTACCCTTAATATTAAGTGTTCTTGTAAATAATCAATATTCTTTTGGAGTGCAGTTTATTTGAGAGATAAGGGTAAGGTTGTAAAAATACACCTTTCATTTATGATTTCTTAAAGGACGTGAAAAGAGGAAAGTGGACAAGTAATATGAGACGGGGGGAGTACTTTAAAAGTTGTGCAACCACTAACAATTTCTTGAAGTTTTCAGCCCAATAATTAATAATAAGGGTAAAATATAAACAAAATGATAAATTATTTCTTGATTTTCCAAATTGGACAAGTAAAAATTGACAACCATTTTTAAAATACAGGAGAGAATAGTACTTAGCAAACGCATAACCACTTTGTGCTTTCTGTTTTTGTTTTAATACTGATTACTGGGTAGTATCAATATTTTTAATGTTGTCTTAAAATGCTTTAGACTCTATGCAAAGAAACCTCAACGATTTAAAAATTAAACTTGGCCCATTGGATGGTCCTGTTCGTGATAATTGGCTCTTCTATCCTGACAGAATCAATTTTCCATAGTTTAAACACCAAAATCGTTTCCCCGTCAAAGTGAAAAAGAAAACTGCCAGCTGGGTCCAACGTTGTGTATGTCGAACATTAATACAAACTTTGCTGTTAAAATATGTTTTGCAGTGAAGTTGACACTTTTACAGGGCGAACAAATGGATAACTGAACCTGAACTATTAACAGGGTGAAACTTCTGCTTATGAATGAAGTTACTATCTGTGAATTTAAACAATGAAAAAGAACACGTTTTATTCTTTTTGCTAGGGCCGATAATCTCTTTATTCAATGTTACGCATTTAGGATTAAGTGAAATTACACTTTCCTAATCACATTTATGTCCTTCATTCTCACCCATAAATATGAAGTTTCAATTCTCGTAACTCCATCATTCAATAAACCAAAATCCGATACATTTAGCAATCATGTCTTGTCCATCCAACATGCCGTCAAATTCCAACACTTCAAACTTCGATGAGCATCGATGGATTACTCAAATCCGTCGAACACTTGATGAAGAACTTGAAGAAGACACTGAAATCCCAGTTAGCATTTTCAATGTACCAAAATCCCTAATTTTGGGCGACCCTGATTCGTACGTGCCACAACTAGTGGCAATTGGTCCTTACCATTATTGGCGCACAGAGCTATACGATATGGAGAGGTACAAAGTATCTGCTGCAAAGAGAACTCAGAAAAACTTCGAAAATCTCAAATTTCAGCATCTTGTGGAAAATTTGAGAAAATTCGAGCATAGAATTCGTTGTTCGTACCATAAGTACTTGAATTTCAATGGGGAAACTTTGGCCTGGATGATGGCGGTGGACGCTTCGTTCTTGCTTGAGTTCCTTCAAATCTATTCCATCAGAGAAGGTAAGGTTCTAACTAGTGTTTCCTCAAGAATGTCTCATTTGGTTGATGTTGCAGGGAGAAAATTGACGCATAATGCCATCCTTAGAGATATCATTATGCTAGAAAATCAAATCCCATTGTTTTTGTTAAGGAAAATGTTGGAATTCCAATATTCATCTTTAGAGTTAGCAGACAACATGTTGCTGTCAATGCTAATGGGATTTTGCAAGGAACTTTCGCCTTTCAAAATACGGGTTGAATCCCCAAAATTTCAATTCACAGAATGTGCTCATTTGCTAGACTTTCTGTACCAATTGATCGTGCCAAAATTAGAAATAACTTGTGAAATAACAGAAGATCATCAGGAGCAAATTGGCACGAACCAAGGAGAAAATATTTCCTTCGCAAATTCAGGTCACGTTAGACTAGTTGTTCGCAAAGTTTGGAAGATCCTTGTAAAAATAAACAAAGGCCCGGTACGTCTTCTTAAGAAAGTAGCATTTTCCAGACCTGTTAAACTCATGTTTAAGCTGCCCTGGAAATTACTCGCTAATCTTCCGGGGATTAAGCTATTAGCACAGCCCATTGCATACATGTGTTTTTCAAAAGCAGAGGAGATTAATTCTGAAGACGAAAGTGAATCTAATATCAATAAACCCCCTCTTGTTGAAGAAATAGCCATACCATCAGTAACAAAACTTTCTAAATCCGGGGTAACTTTTGTAGCCACCAAATCAGGAATCATGAGCATAAAATTCGACCGTAAAAAGATGAAATTTTATTTGCCTAGAATCAATCTAGACGTGAACACAGAGGCTGTTTTGAGGAATTTAGTCGCATACGAAGCTTGTAACGCATCAGGGCCAATGGTTTTTACGCGTTACACGGAATTAATGAATGGGATTATTGATACTGAAGAGGATGCTGTGTTGCTTAGAGAAAAGGGGATAATTTTGAACCGTTTGAAGAGTGATAAAGAAGTTGCAAACTTGTGGAATGGGATGAGTAGATCGGTGAGATTAACGAAAGTTCCATTCTTAGATAAGGTGATTGATGATGTGAATCGGTTCTACAATGGAAGATGGAATGTCAAGATTAGAAAAACTATGAAGCATTATATGACTGAGTCATGGCAATTTCTCACATTCATGGCTTGCATTATGCTCTTGATGTTGACAATGTTACAAGCATTTTGTTCAGTCTACAAGTGTGCTCGTATATTTCGTATTCAGAATTCTGATGATTGATTTTAAAGTTTTAAGGTATATACATGCTGAGTGTATATAACTTAAGTTCTTGGTCAAATTCCCACTCGTGCGATAATATTGTTTTTTCTTTTTTTCTCTTCTTTGTGGTATTTGCTGTGATTTGATTTCACTAGGATTAAAAAAAGTGCAAAAGGATTGCAATAAAAAGGAAAAAGAGTGGTAGTTTTTGTGTGATGGGCCGTTGGGCGAAGAAATGCTGAAGTGAAATGTGGGTTTGTGCATTCATCTTGGGAAAAGATGGTGCTGTATAATTTATTTGAGATTTGGTTATTTGTTTATGGCGTGATGCTTTCCAGAAAATTAGACCTTGTCTTATTCAAGGCGCTTACTGTATTTTTTATTTTTTTTGGTTAAATGTTTTGTGAATTAATTTAGTATTTATCCCTCTCTCTCTTTTCCTTCTTCCTCTTCTTGATCTTTTTCCTTGGGTTTACGAGATTGATGATGTGTATATGGCTAAGATACGAGCATCAACAATTCGATTCAGCTGGTTATTCTAAGAAAATTGTCATACCAACTTTTCGTTTATACGTAGTAGTCTCTAGAAAGTGTTAGAGAGAGAAGAAAGTTCGTCGACGTACATTTTATTTACCATGATAATTCCATTTGAGTTTATTTTTTTAAAAGAAAGAAAAGTTAATGGATCACCGCCCAAGCAAACTTGCAGATATACAACTACTACACCTGCCACCTAATATCTGCATTAACTAATTATTTATTCATTAGTCATCGACATTCATTTAAGATAAGTCAAAAAAAAAAAAATAGAAAGCCTGTACATGTAAGTCGTGTACGTGTTCTCTATCTTTATTACCTAAATATTTTGAATTTGGATTCGGCGCAGTCACTTTAATTTGTTAGGAAATGCATTGCTCCTAAAGATTTAAAAAAAAATTGTAGGAATTCGAATTAATGGAACCTAAAAATTCTGAATACCAGGGTGCGAAACAAAAATTTGTACGTGTTTCTCTATTCGTAAGTTAACAGTATGTAGAAGTCCTTAATTATATTGAAGAGTCAATTCCTCGAATGGTCATTGAACCTGTAGAAAAGTCTCAGTAAAGTAACTTTTGAATTTTTTTGGATAATAAGGTTATCAAATTATACTCATCTTTCCAAAAAGGTAAAACAGCTCATTTTTGGACATAAGACCCCTTAACCCATTTTAAATTATAAAATCCATTATCTAGCCACAGTTTTTCGATACTCCAAAATTCTTGTTCAAATTAATATTTTTCATGTTGTAATAATAAAATAGGAATTAACCCATTTTGATATTTTATATTGCTCAAGGCCGGAAGTTAAATAATTTACTGAATGAAAGCGCATTGACATAATTGAAACACTTGAGACGTTATATAGATGCATAATGCATGTAATTTACTTTATTGGTAGAATATTTAGATAAATTTTCTTAAGGAAAAGATTCGTGTTGGATAACTACTTTGTAAAATAAAACCAATTTTACAATTAGTTGTATATAAGTTTTTTTAAAATATAAAATGTTTATATTAATTGTAATCTACTTTTATAAATTAAACTTAAACAAAATCAAATATTACAAGTTCATCTCCAAGAAAATAAAAATAGTAACCAATTTTTTGATAATTGAAAATTTTATATATCAAGAAAAATTATTTACAATCAATTAAAAAATATAGTTAAGCGTTGTGCTCATTTCTACTATCATTAAATTGTATCCTTTTATTGTCTGCTTAAACACAATTTTGCAATATTCTGAAATATTTTTCACATTTTGAAAATAAAATAGAAATAGTCAAATGGATTTTATAATTTAAAATGGGTTAAGGGGTCTTATGTCCAAACAATGGGTTGTTTTACTTTTTTAGAAAGATAAGCATAGTTTGATGACCTTATTGTTCAAAAAAAATTCAAAAGTTACTTTAGTGGGATTTTTCTACCAGTTCAATGACCATTTAAGGAATTAACTCTTACATTTAAGGCACGAGGAAGATCAATAGACTTATTTCACCAATTTATGTGACTTATGAGAGCTCACGTAAGCACCATTTGTTCTATAAAAAATAAAAGATAAAAATGACATGACAGAAGAAAGAAAATCGAATCAGAAGATTATTTTTTCCCCAAAGTTTCGTGGAAATAGACGAAAATAATTTTATGATTCCTGACTTGCCACTTGGTGTATTATGGCAGATCGATTTTAGGTGTTAAATGGGCCGGTTAGTCAGGACTAAGGACCCAGGGATGGGCTAGTCGGCGCCTATCACAGAATGGTCCCAATGTCCCATGCCTCACTATTTTGGACCCAAAATATATAGGAAAATTTACTTGTCATAGCTACCTCTAATACTTATTTATGAATAAATATCTTATTTTTTATTTATTTTTTTTAGCTTTATTTTTTCAAAATTACATTTCATAACTGGTTCAATAACTTTTGAAATACATGTACCTCTCTATTCTCCCTCACTACACATTTAAGATTTGTCATCTTCTCCAAACCCTAAAAAAAATTCTCTCTCCTCTCTCCCCATCCCCTCACTACCGCCTCTCTCCCTCCCTTTCTCTATCTCCGACCTCTCTTCTCCTTCAGCCAAACTTCGTGAGGCAACTGAGCGTTAAAGCTCATAGAAACTGTAGCAACATCGTTGTTGCACAAGTTGTTGTTGCTTCCTAGTCGAATAACAACCATGACTTTACTCCGCGGCTGCTAAAGCCGTCAATGCCGCTGCCATTACTCCTGTTGTTGATGATGATGAGGTGGCAGCGACAGTGGTGGAACGACCCCAAATCTGAGAATACACTCAGATCTGCAAAAAAAAAAAAGGAGAAGTGGGTTTCACCGAAACCACCACTACCACCAACACTATTACTACCATCTCCATCTCTAAACTCGTAAAAAACCTTAAGGTTCTAGTTCTACAGATCTGAACTCCATATGCTTCATGTATTAATGGTTTTTGGTGATGGTTCGGTATGGTTTTTGGAGTGGAGAAGGACAGTGGTGGATCGAAGAAAGGCGGCGGAGGAAGGAGGAGGTTTTTTCCAGTTTATTGTGGTGGTTCGGTAGGAGTTTTTTGGAGTGAAGCAGGATGGTGGATCGGAAGAAAGGCGGTGGAGGAAGGAGGAGGATTTTTCCAGTTGTTGTGGTGGTTCGGTAGGGTCAGTGATTGTGGTGCTTCAGTATATTTCTGTGTATTTCGCTATATTTCAATGTACTGTTTCAGTATATTTCTGTATATTTCAGTGTACTGTTTAAGTATATTTCGCTATATTTCAATGTATTTCTAATTTACGAAACAGTTTCTAATACATTTCATTGTATTCCATTGTATATGCGCATACTACAATTTTATATTTCTTAAACAATCAACCATATTTTATTGTATTCCGGTGTATATTTTTCTGTATTTGGAAATATTTCTAAAAGTTTGGAATGGAGTAATTTGGAGAGAAAAACATGAGTTGTTATGGAACTTCAGTCGTTATGCGTGATACATGGTTGATTTAATTTAACTTACCATTTAAAATGAAAGAAGAAAATATGTTCCATAAATACAGCCTATTTTTACTCTGTCAAATTTTATATTTTCGTGTATTTCAAAAACGCGAAATACAACCGAATACAAAAAAAACAGCAAAAAACTTTTGAATGGAGTGATTTTGATAGAGAGACATTAGCTATAATGGAACCTCATGAGGTTTGCGTGAATCATGGAACCATTAATACAAATTACCATATAATTTGAAAAAGATTTTTATTGCCATAAATATAGCTTTTTTTTTATTCAACAGTCACGCTGTATTTCGCTGTATTTCACTGTATTTAAAAAACATGAGATACAACCGAAATACAGCCAAAAGCAGCTACGAATTGCAAATCTTCAACTTATAGCTATAACTTGTTAGAAGTTATTAAAAGGTAGTTATTTGTGTAAGTTTTGCAAATATATAATAGTATATTTTTTTTCTACTATTAAAAAATATTTAAATATAAGTTTTTCAATTTTTTCTTAATAAACAAATTTTATAGCTATACAAATACTAATATCACAAGTTTCAAAAAATTAAAATCAAGCAAATGCCATAACATATTTATTGATTACAAATTTAAATATCTCATTTTTTTTAACTAGTACTTCATGTCGTGTCAAATTATATCATACAAATTGAAAACAAAAGGAAGCAAAAGCTTATTGGTCATGATGTTGTGCTTAGGAAAGAATAGTGACATCCTTGGTGAAGCAACAACTGAAAAGCGTTTTTATCATCTACATTGAGACAACTAAAAGAAAATGCAACATTACTCTTATTTTGTTTCAATTTAGTTTTTTACAAATATATTTTTAGTCTTAAAAAGGATACTAAGATATCTTTTTTCTTCGCACCTCACCTTGTCCGGAGAATCAATAGTGCTTCCACTTACCCTTTATCGTTACTCAAACTCTCGATCTACATGTTGATGGTGGAGATGCTCAACCAATTGAGCAAGCCTCATTTGTCGGATACTTGCTATATCGAAATTACTGCATGCGAAAGAATAAAATAGTTCAGTTAACTGCTCAACACTCTTATAAATTACTCTTACCTTTCAAATAACTCGACATTCTTATAAGTTGAAATGTGTTCCACCTATAAATTTGGTGTAAAATCTACATTAAAGAGCATTAATAATTTAATAATTACATATTAAAGCTAGAGAATTATGGAGATCTGACAATTACTGCTTGAGAAAGCATCTACACGTGCCTTAAGCATTTTGTGTCAAGTATATCAATAATCTTAACTTAAAATCGTCTCACAATAATTGTAGTACTACGTTTATGCTCCAATCCATCTTCTAGCAATCGATCAAACAGTAATAAGTTGTAATGCTTCTTTTTTTTTTTCATCTCTTTTTTTTTCTTTTCATTTTTTTCTTAACTTCTCACGATATGGAAAAAACAATTCTTTTCCATCTAGAAAAAACAAAATTAATTGCCAGTTTTACAAGGTTTGGAAATTTTGCCGTGTGTATCGTAAGAAGACAAATTTACCATATTGCTTACAAATTTACCATATTGCTATGCCATGAATTTAAAATTCTATTCTCATTCAAATTTAAGTTAAAACTCTTTATTTTCAACGTAAATACCAGCCATAAATAGAGAATATTCTCGTCACTCCAAAATTATGCGGAAATAGTAGAAGTTGGTATTTCTGTAATTCCCTCCAACAATTGGGGCAAATTGAAAGCACTTTAGATGCGTGTCAGATTCTAAGCGACCCCTATAATCTAGTGACAAATGCTGGCAAATTCAGTGGCTATGTCTTTTCGTCACTGTTCCAAGTACACCATGTCTAAGGAAAAGAAAAAAAGAAGTTCGACCCCCTTACACTAGGGGTGGGTGTTCGGTTTTTCGGTTCGATTTTATCAAACTTCGATTTGGCTATTTCGGGTTCGGTTTTTTGAAGGTGGACACCAAACACCAAACCAAACTAGTTCGGTTCGATTCTTTCGATTTCAGTTTTTTAAAGTTCGGTTCGATTTCGGTTTTTTCAATTCGATTTTTTTGATATAATATTAGAAGAGATTCCATTGACACTAATTTATATTCTCAAAAGTAATAAAACATAAAACTGATAAATTGAAATCAAAACTAAACAAACAGGATACACAAGAACATAAAACTATAATCATGACATAGGATTACTAAGTGTTATATACATACAGTAAGAATAATTAAGAAAACACATAAAGGACATACATTAATCCTAAAGAGACATCCTAGTTACCTTTCTTTGTTAAGGATATTTAATTTTTTTCAATTGAAGTGAAAAATTAGGGATACAAATGCAAAAGAGGACTTATTACAATTGGTTTTTTTTTGCTTTAAACTTAATGGGCCTGGACTAGTTTAATTTTTTTTGGGTAATGTATTAAATTTCGGTGCGCGTTCTGTTTTTCGGTTCGGTTTTATCAAACTTCGGTTTGGCTATTTCGGTTTCGGGTTTTTTACGGTGGACACCAAACACCGAACCAAACTAGTTCGGTTCAGTTCGGTTTGTTGAAGTTTCGGTTCGGTTCGGTTTTTTAGTATTTATGCCCAGCCCTACCTTACACACGTGGTAAAGCGTACGCGCCATAGTTGATAATTTCTTATTTTCAAATAAATGTTCGTTTATCCTTTAGTACACCTTTTAAGAAAGACTTATTTCAAGAAAAAAATAGGTATTTTGACTAATCATAAGAGGTAGAGGTAGGCCGAAGAAATATTGAGGAGAAGTAGTGGCTGGCGGATCTAGGATATTCTCTGAGGGGGTTTGAAAAATAAAAATGTAGTATCCGAGGCTTGAACTTTGAACCCCAGGGTGAATTTTGAACCCCCTAAACCATTGAACAAACCCCTACTCTCATGTTCAGGGCGTTCAAAATCTATATATGTACATAAAATATATAAAAATATTTTATATATTCAGTATAGTTTTTTGCCAAGGGTGTTCGGGTCAATGGACTGTAGATCCGCCCTTGAAGAGAAGTGATTAGATAGGATATGGTGCAGTTGGAGCTTACCAAGGACATGACCTTAGATATGAGGTTGCGGAGGAAACAAATTAGGATAGAAGGTGAGTACGTAGTAGAGCATTGTCTTGCGGATTGCTGGTCCTTCCATACTAGTAGGCGTAGCATTATCCCTGCAGCTTATTGCCTTTCTCTTATAATTTGTTGTCTCTTGTACTTCGATTATCGTATTACTTTGCTGTGGTAACTGTTTCTGTTTTATATAATGTTTTGTTGTGCTTTCTATTGTATTTGCGGTGACCATTTTACATGTGATATTCTTGTCTGGCCTTCTTTGAAATTCCTTTTCTTGAGCCAAGGTCTATCAGAAATAGGTTTGTGTACACTCTACCCTCCCCAAACTCATTTATGGACATATTTTGGGTATGTTGTTGTTGTTATTACTCTTAATTAAAATTTTCATATTAATATTAATGCGACACATTGGTATCTGATGACTTAGCATTTAATAAGGATGAATTTGGAAAACTAAAGTTAATTACTTCTCCATTACATAAATAGTCACTTATTTTGAATTAAAATAAAAAAGAATAATTGAACACTAGTTCAAAATCGCAAGGAGTTGTACAATGTGCATAACGCGTCTGAATCACTGCTCTCATGTCGCGTGGATTACATTATGCGGTTGCGGTTGCATTCGGAATGTCATAGGTTTTGGAAGCTCTTCTAATTCACCCTGACCCATTAGAAAAGTCTAACCGACTTCCCTTTTATATTCACCCTCAAAATTCCCCAAAACCACAGTTATGCCATCCCTTTCAATTCCTATATAAGCCTCCCCTCCATTGTTTCTCAGGTTTGCAAAAATTCAGTCAAGAAACCCCATACACAATGGAGTCATCATCCTTCCGGAAAAAATCACATAATTCAAATCTCCACCACAATTGTCAACGATCCGTTTCACCATCGGGTCGGTTCTGTTCTTCAACTATTTCTTCATCCCCTGTTAATTTCTCCAGCTTCACTACTCAAAGCTCCGATTGGTTGACCCGACCCACATCTCCAACCCGGGTCAATCTTCGTCGATCAGTTTCCCCATCACCGTCCGTTCGATTTTCCAGGAATCCTAGCCGTTCAATTTCCGTGTTCCCACGTCAGCAACAGAATAATAGCCGTCCATTATCGTCTAATCAGAAGAAACACTGTACGTGTTCGCCAACAACACATCCAGGTTCATTCCGTTGTAGCCTTCACAAAAATAAACTTAAGAGTGGCGGTCAGTCTCATACTACGTCGTCGTCGTCGTATCATTCGAGTCATCAATTGAATACGAGGAGATCAGCTATGACGAATTCACTTGTTAGAATTGGAACTGTTGAAGGTGAATTGGTGAAAAGAGCACTTGCTGCTTTGATTCGGCCTTCTTCTCATCATCTTAGGCGTAGAGATGATTTTCAGGCTAGGCCCAGTAGGCTCTCCATCATGTCAAAGGCCCAAGATTTGTGATGTAATTGGATCATGTCAAAGGCCTAAGATGTGTGATTGTGATGTACAGTTAGTGTTGTTGGGTGTTTTTGTTCCCCCCCCCCCCCCCCCCCCCCCCTTTTTTTTTCAGGGGAAATTAAACCCCGGTAAAGTTCAAAAAACAGAACCATATTTTTGTACTGTTTGTTGATAGTATACTTAATGTATAATGCTAGTTTAATTCTGGAACAGTAGAATGAGTGTAGCCATGTATACACTGTATTTATTATATTAAAAGTTAAGAAGTGTGTGCAAACGTTCAGTTGCCAATATTTTAGCGAATGTGCAATGTGCTTTCTAATTTTTGTTTTTCTATTGACCTTTTTAAATTCTGAGAAAATTGAGATTTTGGTTGGTTTGGTTGAACTTTGGCAGAGTAGATGCAACTGTTACTTACTCCACTGATGGAGGTGCGTTTTGTTACAACTAAGGAGAGGATTAATTTTTTCTTTATTTAACCTTCTGTAGCAGTTAGCTAGTGATCATAAACCTGAAAGTCAAGTATTTTGGTTGATCAATAGATGCCAGCCAAGAAAGTTCTAAAATTTGGTCGTTGATGTTTGAACAGTTACTAGTAATAAACCTGCGGAGCGCGGACATGGACAGCAAGTAGTTGAGGGACTAAAGATGCTTTCCAACATAGTGAATGCATATAACTTTGTACTTCCAAATACAACAACATACTCACAATTGGGGTCCGATAGGGTAGGATGTTCCTTACCCCTACCTTTGTACTTTCAAATATTAAAATAAAAAAAAACGGAAACAAAGCCAAGCTAATAAGTACTTCCCATGAAAGATGAGCTGATTTTTATGATTGTTCTGGCTTGCCAAAAGATACAGAAAGTCTTCCAGCAGACAAAGGAAAATAATTTGTGTGGAGCTCGGGCGTTAGTCGGCGATTGTTTGTTTGTTTTTCACGTCATCTAAATCTTCTCAATGATACTACTATTACTACTTATTAGAAGCATGAGTTGGGGCCATCTTCGTCGTCGTCCGTTGATGGGCCTCATTTAAAAAAAAAATAAAAAAAATTGGGCTCCATATTAAACAGACCCTAAAAAAAATATTATAAAAAAAAAAATTAAAAAATTATGGACCCCATATATTTTAAACAACAACTAATATTTAAAAAAAATATTGTGGATCCCATATATATTAAACAATAACTAATATTTAAAAAAAATTGTGGGTCCCATATTAAACATCAACCAGTATTATAAAAAAACAAAGTAGAACCCACCACATCCAAACTCACGGAAAAAAAAAAGTGGACCCTATATTAACAAAATCAAGCAATACATGAGTTGGGGCCATCTTCGTCGTCCGTTGATGGGCCCCATTAAAAAAAAAACTTTTGGGCCCATATTAAACAGGTCCTAAAAAAGAAATTGTAAAAAAAAATTAAAAAATTGTGGACCCCATATATATTAAACAACAACTAATATTTTAAAAAAAATTGTGGATCCCATATATATAAACAACAACTAATATTTTAAAAAAATTGTGGGCCCCATATTAAACACCAACCAGTATTATAAAAAAAAAGTGGAACCCACCACATCCAAACTCACGGGAAAAAAAAAGTGGACCCACATTAATAAAATCAAGCAATATTAAAAAAAAAAAAAGTGAATCCCATATTAAAAAAAAATAATGTTAAAAAAAATTGTGGGCCCATATTAAACATCAACCAGTATTAAAAAAAAAAAAAAAAAAAAAAAGTGAAACCCACCACATCCAAAAACAAAATTGTTAAAAAAAAAAATTGTGGACCCCATATATATTAAACAACAACTAATATTTTTTTAAAAATTGTGAGCCCCATATTAAACACCAACCAGTATTTAAAAAAAAAAAAGTTGAACCCATATTAACAAAATCAAGCAATATTAAAAAAAAAGTGAATCCCATATTAAAAAAACAAACAATGTTAAAAAAAAAAATTGTGAGGCCCATATTAAACACCAACCAGTATTAAAAAAAAAAAAAAAAAAAAAGTGGAACCCACCACATCTAAACTCACGGAAAAAAAAAAGTGGACTCCATATTAACAGAATCAGGCAAAAGAATTGTGGGCCCCATATATATTAAACAACAACTAATATTAAAAAAAAAAATACGGGCGCCATATTAAGCACCAACCAGTATTAAAAAAAAAAAAAAACGTGGAACCCATCACATCCAAACTCACGGGAAAAAAAGTGGACCCCATATTAACAAAATCAAACAATATTAAAAAAAAAAGTGAATCCCATATTAAAAAAACAAACAATGCTAAAAAAAACTTTTGGGCCCCATATTAAACAATCCCATAAAAAGAATTGTAAAAAAAAAATTGTGGACCACATATATATTAAACAATAACTAATATTTAAAAAAAAATTGTGGGCCCCATATTAAACACCAACCAGTATTAAAAAAAAAAAAGTGGAACCCACCACATCCAAACTCACGGGAAAAAAAAAGTGGATCTCATATTAAAAAAATCAAGCAATATTAAAAAAAAAAAAAGTGAATCCCATATTAAAAAAACAAACAATGTTAAAAAAAAAAAAAAAAAAAAAAAAAGTGGAACCCACCACATCCAAAAACAAAATTGTAAAAAATAAAATTGTGGACCCCAAATATATTAAACAACAACTAATATTTAAAAAAATAATTGTGGGCCCCATATTAAACACCAACCAAAATTAAAAAAAAAAAGTGAAACGCACCACATCCAAACTCACGGGAAAAAAAAGTGGACCCCATATTAACGAAATCAAGCAATATTAAAAAAAAAAGTGAATCCCATATTAAAAAAATAAATAATGTTAAAAAAAATTGTGGGCCCATATTAAACACCAACCAGTATTAAAAAAAAAAAAAAAAAAAGTGAAACCCACCACATCCAAACTCACCAGAAAAAAAAGTGGACCCCATATTAACAAAATCAAGCAAAACAAATTGTGGGCCCCATATATATTAAACAACAACTAATATTAAAATAAAATTGTGGGCCCCATATTAAACACCAACCAGTATTAAAAAAAAAGTGGAACCCACCACATCCAAACTCACGGAAAAAAAAAAGTGAATTAAAAAAAAAAAAAAAAGTGGGACCCATCACATCCAAACTTACGGGAAAAAGAAAGTGGATGCCATATTAACAGAATCAAGCAATATTAAAAAAAAAGTGAATCCCATATTAATAAAAACAAAAAATTTTAAAAAACAAATGCTTAGAATATCAAACAATTAAATCAATAATGATGGACTCATTGCCACATGCGTATCAACCCATTAGTGGAGCAAATGAAATTATTGTACAGCAACATACTTAAAATACTTATATATTAAAATAAGATAGAATTTAAATACTTTTTTAATTTTTTCCTTACTCTAATAAATGTGAAAAGAGATTAATGTCATAAAAGAAAAAATAATATTAAATGGAGATCAAATAATTAATAAGCTAAATTAGTGAAATTATAATTCTAATTGACGTTTCGTTAAAATCATGTAAAAAACAACATGACAAGTAAAATGAGTTAAACAAAAAATATTTACTAAAAATTAAAAAATAGAAGTTCTTCATGACCCCATATTAAACACCAACCAGTATTACAAAAAAAAAAAAGTGGAACCCACCACATCCAAACTCACGGGAAAAAAAGTGGACCCCATATTAACAAAATCAAGCAATATTAATAAAAAAAATGAATCCCATATTAAAAAAATAAACAATGTTAAAAAAAAAAAGTGCTTAGAAAATCAAACAATTAAATCAATAATGATGGACTCATTGCCACATGCGTATCAACTCATTAGTGGGAGCAAATGAAATTATTGTACAACAACATACTTATATATTAAAATAAGATAGAATTTAATTACTTTTTCATTTTTTCCTTACTCTAATAAATGTGAAAAAAGATTAATATCAAATGGAGATCAAATAATGAATAAATTAAATTAGTCAAATTATAATTCTAATTCACGTTTCCTTAAAAAATCATGCAAAAGACAACATGACAAGTAAAATGAGTTAAACCGAGAATATTTACCAAAAATTAAAAAATAGCATTTCTTCGTTTAAATAGAAAGTTAATTTCTACTTTGTTTCGTTTCAAACATGTAAAATTAATTTAATAATTTGAATTAGAATTATCCAAATCAAAATTTGATAAAAAATAATAAGTATTTTACACTTTTAAATTAATCGAATTAAAATTGAAAGTATCAACTGATGCTTAAATATTGCTATTATTTTATCTCAAACAGAGGAAAATAGTTTTCTTTTAAACAAGTCTTCTGTTTTAAAAAGTATTAATAAATTTTCGTAGCAAACATGAATAAAATAAAATTTTAGATACGGAGCACAAACTACAATGTTATATTAATCGTATTTTGAACATAGAATATATATATATATATATATATATATATATATATTATCACTATCTAAACACAACTACATATACATAGATACACTATAATACGAAATGTTGGTGTGCACGGGCTTAAGCCATCTAGTATTATATATAAGAGCCAATGTGGGGCTTTTTGTATATATGTTTAGTCCCATGATGCTGAGCGTGGCTGATTTTACCCTACATATTTTTATTTTTGCTCTCTTTCCTAGCCATGCCCACTTGGGCCTTTGTAATTGGACCATATATCTTTTTCTTCTTCTTTTTTTAATCTCTTGTTGTCCCTTATTAAATTATTCCTTCCATTCGTTTTTACATCATACAAAAATTTTATTTTTACTTATCTATTCTAGCAAAGCACGAAAGGTTTAATAATTCTTCCTATATTACCGTTATCATTAACTATATAGAGTATTAGTAGTCAAACTTAAATTTTAATTAGAATATTTTACTCCTAATAAATAATTTCTTAAAGAAAGTGACAAGTCAACAAGAGACAAGTAAAAAAGAATCGAGGGAGTACCTTTTACATTATTTGTTATTATAAATTTCGCTAAAATTTATGCAACTTTGGAGTCACTGTTTCATTTTCAACCAGAACATTTATTAGATCTTAATACTTAATGCCCCATATTCTTCTCTTTGGGCGTGTTTATGAAGGAAAAATATTATTTTAAAAATATTTTTCGAGAAAATTAGTGTCTTCTTTCTTATTTTCTTGTGTTCAGTAAGTAAGCAAAATATATCCTAAAATCAATTGTATATAATCTAGACAAGTACTATGGGAGATGGGGTGGGGGTGGGGATGTGATGGGTGGTGGGGATAGGGGCTACAAGGGTGGGGTATTGAAGCTGAGGTGTATTAGAGGGCTGGGAAGACACAATGAATGTGAAATGTCATTTGTGGAACTTGATTTTCCTGCTTCTACTAAGGGAGTCATTTTCCTCATTTTGAACGATCTTATTTGGGGTCATTTGCACGATGGCCTTTCAAAGGCACTGCTTTTTAATTTTTGTCCTTCGCCTAATATTCTGAAGTTTTGGGTTTGAATCCCGATTTAGTAAATAGAATAAAAAATTCGCAAGGCAGAAGGTTGCAGCAAAATTAGGCTTATTCGAACAAAAATTAGGCCATAAGGCAGAAACTTTTGCTCAAAATTAGGCCTATGCCTATTCGGGCAAAAGTTAGGCCTTAAGGCAGACTTTTGCCCAAACTCTCCCTTATAAGGTTCAAACTCTATCTTAACGTCCAAAATTTTTTCTTGTGATTTTTTTTCAATTTTTAACTGAGCGAGAATTCAATTTTGGAACCCATAAATTTTTACGCGAAAGATAAAAATTAAAGACCAACAATTTGAGGTGCCTTGGAAGTAGGGGTGGGCATGGTATGGTAGATACCGATTACCATACCGAAATCGAAATTTTTTATACCGCGGTTTTCATATTATGGTATTTGGTACGGTATTCGATATTCATAAAGAAAATACCGAATACCATACCGAAGCATATAATTACATATACAATTCATATATCTTAGTATTATAATACTAACAAATATATAAACTAGTATTATTAGAAAATTAATTGTTTAAACGTTGGAACTTTAACTACTCTATCTTGATTTAAATGTCTTTTTGTGTAATTGATTTATGAAGGGAATTGTTTGTACTTTCTTTTAAATATTTTTACATGTGTAAGATGTTTAGTACATAATAATTGAGACATTTCCCAAGTAGCAGAAGTCATAATTCTCCACGATATGAGTATATGTAAATCGAGGTCAAACAAGCTATGGTACCGATTTACCGTATCGTAAAATATCGAAACCGAACTTTAAAATACCCAACCATACTGAATTAATTTGGTACGGTAATAGCATAGTATTTTTAGAAATCAAAAATCGAAATTACCGTACTAAAGTTCCAAATACCGTACCGTAATTTCAAATACAGTACCATACCGTACCATGCTCACCCCTACTTGGAAGGACATTTCGCGCAAAAAGATGAATGATTTGCTGTGCTTATTCTCCACTCGTTTTTTCCTTCTTTTTTTTTCTTTTTTTTTTATCAACACAAACTCTGCCTTTGTGATTTTTTTAAAAAAAAAAATTCACTGAACGAGTGTTTGAATTAGAAACCCTAGAGTTTTAAGCGAAAGGGAAAAATTAAAAAAATTCAATTTGATAGACAAAATTAAAGACCATCCCGAAATGAGGACAATCCTGTGAATTGCCCCTTCCAAGTTAACTCGACCCAAATGGTTGTGAAATGCCCACCTTTTACCTTGAGCAGACCTGTCAACTTGTAATAGGGCAATTTGCAGGATTACCCTTCGCTGGGGTGGTCTTTGATTTTTATCCCTCAAAATGGTAGTCTTTAAATTTTACCCTTCAGACAGAATTTACACCTCACAGGCAGAATTTCTGCCCAAGCAAATTCTGTCTGTGGGGCCCAAATTGTGCCTTAAGGCAGACTTTGAGGCAGAATTTTGCAAAGTCTGCTTTGCGAAATTCTGCCTAGCGATTTTTATTTTTTTTTACCTGAGCTGGGGTTCGAACTCACAATTTCGGGGTGTTAGGCGAGGAGTGTAAATTAAAGATTATCAATTTGAAGGGCGAAAATTAAAGACCACCCCAAATGAAGGGCAAACTGCGCAAAAATAAAAGCCTGTGACAAAGGAAAAGTTTTTTAAAAATTAATTATTGTCATTTCCCTTTCCAGCTACTATACGAAGCTGTTTCCAAAATTTTATAGAGGTGGTGCAATTTATGGATACTATTTGTAAATTCTAATAAGTAATTTTGTTGGTTGGTTAATTGATCATGTTTTATTCATGAAATGGCTTGGATTAGTGTTAGTTTGGATGCAGCAAAATCATTCTATTAGATCGAAAGAGATAAAGAGGAATCTCTCATGAATGACGGGAAATCTACTATTTCTATTTATTTGATAAGACAACTAAAATCTACCAAACATGGTGAAGTACTAGTTATGCTCGTTTTAATACATAATTAACTCCTTCCTAACCAACAACCAAGTGACCCCTAAGAATTTGAAAGCATTAGGACAAGCAGTAAATCCAGGACAACAAACGTCATTAGAGTAAAGAATCTGAAAGCATCTGAAGAAGATGGAAGAAGACGAGGATCAATTATATTTCAATTGAAGTAGCTAGAGATCTATATTAAAATGTTCAATGGAAGGTACTCAAGTCTTGAAACATTGCATACCCTTTAATCTCTTCAACATTCCTTCATTGTGCACAACTCTTGGAGTTTCTTGTTTAGCAGTGGCCAACTTAGTGTTCCTCTTCAACATAGCTGCCTTCCATCTTGTACTGTAATTTCTCAACGGCGCAACGGCAAAATTACTAATTGAACCTTGTCGACATGTCCACATATTCAGGCGCTCAGGAAGTAGCTTCTTTGCTTGCTTGATGGCTACTATTAACCCTAAAATGTGATTTCTTGAACTTCTACTCTTCTTCTCCTTCTTTGCAAGCTTAAGTATTTCTTGCCTATGCTTGGCTATATTTATGCCCATGCTCTGCAGAAATTCGTGGTTGAAATAAACTATGTCGTCTTGTACAAGTTCATTGTGTGCAAAAGTAAGGGCATATTCATGAACAAGAGAATGCTCCAGGCTAGTTTTGGAGAGCCATGAACACCAGTCCATGACCAAATGTATATGTTAATGAGTTTTGAATGTGCTAGCTAGTAGCTAGTGATAAGTGTTGGAGAAGAAAATTGAAGGACTTATATTATTAATAAGTCTTGTTGTTTGAAGGACTTATATTAATAAGTCTCGTTGTTTTTATGTTTCACACCATGTGCTTAGTACCCGCTGCGGAGCTCAACTAATCTTGACTTCTCGCCGGAAAGTCCACTTTGAAGGGTAAATTACATACCAAAGATGATTCTATTATTAGGACTCAAATTTTTGAACTCAAGACGTTTAATTAAGAACTCAAGGCACTTATCGCCCGCCACAATCTTTGATGGTATATCTTGATTTGATTAGATGGTAATTGAACTTTGAGAGTGACATAGGAGGAAAGGTGTTGTTAAGTGTGTGTAAACAAAGTCTCACATGGAAATTAGATAGGAAAAAAGGTTATATATAAGGTGTTGAATATTCTTAATGGTGCGAGATTTTTTGATAAAATCGTGTGAACTTGGCCAAAGCAGACAATATCATCATGAAAAAATATCTTTAAGTTGTTTTCGCCCAACAATTCTAAGCTAATTATAAATACTCCAATTCATTGTTTTCAAGAATTGACCAGAAGTTGGATCATACCTTTTGAAATACTTGCACATATGAGGCCCAAGAAATTTTTCTTCGCCATCAGTCACGGCTTTGAAGAGGGTCTATTATGGACTTCTTGGCAACACTAGCAGAGATATTTGCTGTCAGCTTCCAGATAAAATAAGGGATAATTTATAATCAAATTCTAATTAGATAATTATCGTCTGATCTAAAGTCCTGTTTTGGGTGGAACACTTTCCTATATGATTCCTAACAAATTCATAATTTTCCTCGTCAGCCACCTAGGTTGCTGGACTTCGTTTACTTTTATTTCAAAGTTAATGGATTAAGGATCAAAAACATATCTCAAGTATGACTTCTTCTTTTTTTAAATTTTTTTTTTTCTATCTGAATTGTGTGAGAGTTTCTATTTAAACTATCTTTAACTAATTTGTAAAACACGCCTCAACTATCAGTTATTCACCTTTCCTACCTGAACTATCACTAACTAGTTTGCAAAACATACCTCAACTATCACTTGTTCACTTTTAATGAGGTGTGTTTTGCAAACTAGTTGATGATTGTTCAGGTAGGAAAAGTGAACAACTGATAGTTGAGATGTGTTTTGCAAACTAATTGGTCATAGTTTAGGTAGGAAACTCTCACTCATACGATAGTTCAAATAGAAAACTAAAACAAAAAAGTGAGTTTTTGACCATTGATATTTTTTCTTGTTTGGACTTTTTTTTTTTTTTTTTTTTGGACCAACTAATTTCCATTGCAAATGAGACGAGATTAATTAATCAGATCATATATCTACAAGGAAAAAGACATGGTTTTAGACCACCAAAAATACATTACACGTCTTGGGGGTCATTCATCCTTCCCAAAATCCCAACAAGTTGAGGTAGGTGGTGACTTCACATTATTAAGTTATTTCATGTCACATTCCACTTGAAATTCACCATTCTTGAGATACACGGCAAAATTTGCCTGGGCATCGGCTTCGGTGTTGAATTCTCTGTCCATATGGTTGATTTGGAATGACATAAACTGATCTTTAAGCTCTTTGACAATCTTGCATAGGTCAGTCATATTCTGGTTCTTACATTTCCAGATTCCTTGAGCCTGCATGCAGACAAGTTTTGAGTCGCCCTTAACTTTTATGTGTTTGAAACCTTTCTCAAGAGCATATTTTAGCCCTAAGATTACGCCTCTATATTCAGCAACGTTGTTAGTTGCGTGTCCCACACCTTCACGCAACCGGAAAACCATACTTCCATCTGCAGCACGTAGCACAGCCCCAGCCCCAGCTGGTCCAGGATTCCCCTTTGAAGCCCCATCAAACTCAAGAATGCATGAGCACTGCATGTGGCGGGGACAATATGACGAAATTGGGGGCAGTTCTAGGAAATTGTCTAATTTGGCATGTTTTTGCTGACCAGCAGCTGAAAACGAAGGAGATGGCACCACCTCCATCTGAATCCTCTTTTCCTGAATATTCTTCCCGATTATTTTATCTTTTGAAGAGCCAGGTTACCGAAAAGGGCATGGGATGAGTATCCCAAAGAGATCATCACGAACATCGCTGAAATCCATAGAATACATTGCATTTTTGAGTCCATGAGAGGCCAGATACTCTTCAGATTGCTTAGCCAGGTGATACCCTTTATAAACATTTATGGTTGGTTCACCGACAGATGTTCGTAGCAGAGCTTGCAAATCACTCAGGTTCTTATAGACCGCGATCACATCCCCTTTACACACCACATAAAAAGCGTCCTTTTCGTCCCCCATTTATGTGCCCCAACTCCAATGCCTTTACTTGGCTTTGCAAATTACTCCACCACGAGCAGAGGAGGAGAGTCAAGTGTAATGGAGTTTTGTCAGCACAGCATCTCTCGACTCTCTTGTTTGGACTTGTGTCGCATGGAGAAAAAAAAAAAAAAAAACAGAAGTGTAAATCAATTTTCAAACAAAAAAGAAATCACTAGTTGATGTTTAGATCGAGCTAAACAATTTAACTTTAGTAGTTAAACTAGCAAACTATGCTCGTGCGATGTACGAAGCCCAACATGATTAATTTGATTACTCAATTTAGTTATTCTTTATGGTTTGTATATTTTGCAAAGGATATTGCGATTTTCCGTAGTGAGTCTTCATATTTTTTTTCTTTTCCTCTTATTTGTTGTTGTTGTGTTCGTTCCTCTTGGACACTTATATATATTAGAAATTTTTAGCTAGTAATGTGGCCAAGTAATATGGAACGGAGGGAGTACTTCATTTATTAATTCAAAAGAACGTGAAAAGTCAAAAGTTAACAAGTAAAAGTGCACGGGGGAAATAAATGTGTCGGAAAATTAAAATTGAAGTGCATACGTGTATACATTAGAAGAGAATAAATATTCACTACTATGCCATATGTCCACATGAGATAAAAAAGTAGTTGGTTAAAGTGTACAACCAAGTAATATGAGATGAAGGGAGTACTTCATTTATTAATTCTTAAAGAACGTGAAAAGTCAAGTATAATAATGTGGTCAAGTAACATGAGACGAAGGGAATACTTTATTTATTAATTTTGAAATAATGTAAAAAGTCAAGTAATGTGGCCAAATAATATGGGACAGAGGGAGTACTTCATTTATTAATTCTTAAAAAACATGAAAAGTCAAAAGTGAATAAGTAAAAGTGCACGGAGGAAATAAATATGTGTCGGAAAATTAAAATTGAAGTGCATACATATATACATGAGAAGAGAGTAAATATTCAGCAAGAACGTGAAAAGTCAAAAGTGAACAAGTAAAAGTGCACGGAGGAAATAAATATGTGTTGGAGAATTAAAATTGAAGTGCATACGTATATATATGGAACAAGTAAAAGTGCGCAGAGGAAATAAATAGGTGTCGGAGAATTAAAATTGAAGTGCATACGTGTATACATGAGAAGAGAATAAATATTTAGTACTATGACATATGTCCACGTGGGATTTATTAATTTTTAAAGAACGTGAAAAGACAAAAGTGAACAAGTAAAAGTGCACGGAGGAAATAAATTTGTGTAGGAGAATTAAAATTGAACTGCATACGTCTATACATGAGAAAAGAATAAATATTTAGCAAGAACGTGAAAAGTCAAAAGTAAACAAGTAAAAGTGCATGGAGAAATAAATGTGTCGGAGAATTACACGTCTATACATGAGAAAGGAATAACTATTAAGTACTATGACATATGTAAATATTTAGCAAGAACGTGAAAAGTCAAAAGTGAACAAGTAAAAGTGCACGGAGGAAATAAATATGTGTCGGAGAATTAAAATTGAAGTGCATACGTGTATACATGAGAAGAGAATAAATATTCAGTACTATGACATATGTCCACGTGGGATTTATTAATTCTTAAAGAACGTGAAAAGTCAAAAGTGAACAAGTAAAAGTGCACGGAGGAAATAAATTTGTATAGGAGAATTAAAATTGAACTGCATACATCTATATATGAGAAGAGAATAAATATTCAGCAAGAACGTGAAAAGTCAAAAGTGAACAGGTAAAAGTGCACAGAGGAAATAAATGTGTCGAAGAATTAAAATTGAAGTGCATACATCTATATATGAGAAGGGAATAAATATTAAGCACTATGACATATGTCCACGTGAGATAAAAAAACAGTTGGTTAAAGTGTACAAGTTATATAGCTTTTGGTACAAGCATTCATTGCGTGTACAATTTGTAAAGCTTTTGGCACAAGTAGTTATTACGGTGTTGGTCCCTCTTAGCCACTTATATATAATAGAAAAGAAGTATATAATATAATATATATAATATAGAATAGAATATAATAAAAATAGATGGGTACAACATGAAATACTCTATGTACAATTTATTAATGCTATGTTGGTCCTCCTTTGGTACTTATATCTAATAGAAAAAATTAATATTTCCTCGATAGGTACATGGAAGGTGAAAATAGTGAACTAATTGATGACCAGCATGACCTCCCCTCTCTACGTTCTTTTTCCTTACGCGAATGATCAAAATGCTGCACTTTGTTTGGCAAATAAAACAAGATAGTTCATTAGTTAAAAGAGAAATTCAATGACTTCTAATAAGCAAATTAGAACCAAGCAGAGGCGAATCCAGATATAAAAAATGGGTCACGTAAACACATGGTCATCCAACTAAACTCGGTATATTATATATATACTCCGTAAAATATATCAAATATTAACTAAAGAAACACATGCTTTAACTAGACTGAATGAAGCAATGGCTAAGTGCTACCTTTATTCCCTTAAAGTTGTGGGATCAAACCCTACTAAATGCAGTCTTTTAAAAAAAAAAAAATCTAAGATGAACTTATCCTCTTGAAATCCTGGATTCGTCTCTGAACCAACAATAACGTAGAAATACTGGCTTTAGTTTGGATGATATAGTCCATAATCACAATTACGTGTGGTAAGCAATTACTAATACGTATGAATAATTTAATTGCACGTTCAAGGAAATAAATTACAGGATGTATCTATCCATAGCGTATAAATAAAATGTAAGCGAAACATAAAAAGAAAGGTGGAACACTCAAATTGACCGAAGCAATTAATGATCTCCGTTATTAAATATTCAAAATAATAACAGAAAATACGATACAAAATTAGATTTGCGCCATTAGTGGATCTTGCAGAGAGAATTATATCTCAAAGTAAATTAAAAGTTATCATAAATCTCACTCACTGTTTGCTTCCATTTTTTTTAATCACTTTGGTATAATAGGGTAAAATTAATTGATTATATTTCAATTCTTAAATTATTAGTATACTTTGGTAAATTTTTCACATTATTTTTCTTTTTGTTATAAGTATTAGTCCGTTTGACTAAGCTTTTGAGAAGTAAAAATGTTTATATTTTTATTTTAAGAAATGCTAATTTTAGATAATTGAGATGTTTGACCAAGCTTGTAGAAAAAATTAAGTGCTTTTGAGTAATATCCATTTTTTTTCTAGCTCAGAAAAAATAGTACTGCCCCTATCCCAAAATAACTGTCGTTTTTAACTCTTTTAACGTCCACTAAGAAAAACACTAAATAGCAGGTATAGTTTACTAGGTTAACCATATTTATCACATGTTTTATAGAATTAGCAATCTAATACTCCCTCCGGATAAAAAAAAGTGTCCACTTAGCCTTTTTTTCTTGAGTCAAAGAGAGTCCACCTATCAAATCAAGAAAGAATTAACCTTATTTTTTCAGATTTACCCCTATGAAGTATTATGTGATCAAATCCCAATACCTATTTAATTAGGGGTAGTTTAGTCAAATTACTTCTTTTTATCTAGGAGTTAGTACTTTCTTAAGGGGTGTGCAAATGACTAAGTGGACACTCTTTTTGATCCGGAGGGAGTAGAGGACTGCTTTTTTAATATTCAAGGGCATAATAATTGAAAATACTTGCAACTTTAATCTTGAATTCCTAAAATAACAATTATATTGGGATAAATTTTTTAAGCTAAAGCGACACTTATTTTGAAAAGGATAGAGTAGCTTTTTCTCAAAAACACTTTTAAAACCTTAGGCAAGCATAAAAATTGCTGCTTAATATTAACAAAATGTTATTCTTCATAAATACTTTTCCAACAAGCGCTTCTGATAAAAATCATTTTGTAAAATAAAATTATTTTTTATCCGCAAGGGTGGCTCAGTTGGTTAATCACGAGACTTCCATAATGGAGGAGGTCTCATGCTCGAAACCCCTGCATACCACAACAACGATTTGTCTTCTAGTCGAGCTTGTCGTACGGGGCTTGCCTAGTGGTAATTATCTTTCCGATGTGATTTACGGGCTATTGCATAGAAGCAAAATTCATTTTTTCTGCGTGGATTGTCCTTCAGAGGCATTGGTCTTTAATTTTTGCCATTGGCTTAAAAAAGTGACTAAAAATACCCTAAGGTTTTGGGTTCGAACCTCGCTCGGTCAAAAAAAAAAATTGCAAGGCAGAGGTTGGATTTGCAACGCAGAGTTTGCCTGCATGATAAGGCAGAGTTCTACCTTATTGATGGCAAACTCTACCTTATGAGGGAGAGTTTCATGCAAAATTTGCCTTACGATTTTTTAAATTTTTTTTACTAAGTGGGGTTAGAACTCGAAACCCAAAGGTTTTTAGGAGAAGGACAAAAATTGAAGACCAACAAATTTGAGGGGCAAAAATTAAAGAGCACCCCTAAATAAGGGCAATCGTGCAAATTGCCCACTTTATCCTGTGTGCACCCAGCTAACGGCTGCGCGTTCCTTGTCATAAAAAAAGAAGAAGGGAAAAGGTGCAAATATACCCCTCAACTTTGTGATTAGAGCAGATATTCATATACCCCTCGTTATAAAAGTGGTATATATATACCCCTGCCGTTACAAAATAGTGCAAATATATCCTTTTCGCTGACGGGGTTTTTTTAAGAATCATTTAGGTTATTTTTTAATTAAAAAAAAATGTCACGTGACTTTAAAAAAAAGTCTACCTATATTTTTTTAGTAGACATTTTTCTAAAGCCACATGATAATTTTTTTTCTGGTGTGTCGGGTCTGATTCGTTAAAAAAATATCTCCGTGAGGAAAAATCAATTTTTAGCATATTTACCGTCTGGTGGGAGTGAATTCTGTGATTTTCAATAGAGGGGTGAAAGTGAAATTCCAGTCGTACGTCAAAGTGGATATATTGCTCATTTTCCTTTACTCTTTCACAGCGAGCGTTGACACTCTCTCTTTCTCCTTCACTCTGCGCCGCCTCGCTGTTCATTGCCTAGGTCTGTCGCCCATCTCTTTTCTCTGTTATGGCTACATTATATTGGCTAATTTCATATGTTAATGGGGTTTCTTGTGTTACATTGCGTCAAGCCTTATAATATGTCTCACTTTGCCTGATGTACGGTTATATAGCTCACTGAGTTTATTATGTTGTTTTTAGCGTATACCCAAATCCATGTCTTTCATTCTTGTCATGATTTGTTTCTCTAAGTCTCATGCCTGTTTATGGGCAAAGGTTAAAACTTTTGATATAGCACCGTCTTAAAACTACTTTTTTTCGGGCATTATTACGATTCAGGTTATTGCAGCTAGTAGCTTCTGTTTTTCATGTGTATGCGGGTTCTTATGTAATTGAGTAATTGATAGTGTTGAAATTCAGATTATTGTAGCTAGCAGCTTCTGTTTTTCATATGTGTATGCAAGTTCTAATGTGATTGAGTAATTGATAGTGTTGAAATAGTTTAAAGGCTGATCTGGATGAAAATTTTGATGCATCCAGTAAAAAAGGGTGCAAAACTTTCATATTCTTAAATTGATTGATCAATCAAATTCACAAGAAAAGAGATAGATGATAATCGTATGCTTCTGCAAGTTGATCTTTTTTGAGATTTATCAGTTGTGGCACTGTTTTGCTGTTAAAATAGTACCCTGGCAATTTGGAGGGAGCATTCTTAGCTGTCGTTTGAGGTGTTTGCTGCCATGGCTAGTAAAGATTCAGATAGTAAGTAATTATCACTTCTCGATTGCTTTTAACACAAGTTTTCTGTTCTCACTCTTCAATTTTTTCAGTTTGCACTTTGTCTAATATTATCCCTCTTGTCCTTTGTTTAGAGGGAAAAAAGAAAGAAGTCAAAGTCAAGAAAGAGGTAGTTCATGGAAAAAAGAAAGAAATCAAGAAAGAGACAGGTCTTGGTCTCTCTTACAAGAAAGAGGAGAGCTTCGGGGAGTGGTATTCTGAGGTAAGCTTGAAATTTTCAATTATTAGAGATGTTAAATGTATCAAGGTGTTTCTGAATCTGAGGTTATTTTGCTTTGTGCAAAAAAAGAGTTGGAATGAGTTCCCAGACACTTTTAGCTTCTTCTTTCTTTAATTCCTTTGTCTGGTGTTTTAGGTCTTCTTACGCAAGAGTACACTTTAATCTTGCTTTAAAGAGGCTCCAATGCTTATTCTTGCCTTCTAAACTACTTTATATCAGAAGAACCATACTATCCTGCATTCCTTGAACTAATGAAGTTGTGTAGGTGGTAATTAGGATTATACATTGGAATTCTTTCCCCCTCGTCATTAGCCAGTTAGGATGCTATCTCTCTTATTCTTCGTCGCTCAGCCATCAAATGGTATATAATTAACATTATATTTTTTTTAATATATATTTACTTATAACTACACTGAACCACCTATGTATTCGTTTGTTGGCGCTGTCCTGACACTGATGAGTGTCAAATTGGCCTTCATTAATGGTCCTTTGCTAGGGTCTGCAGCGCTTCTCTGTTGGTTGTATATCCTTTATCCTTTAGTTTACATGTCAAGACTTTTGCTTCCTGCTTCATTTAGATGTGAAATGAAACATAATCTTGTCATAGTAATTATATCTTCTATGTTCAAGTTAGTGTTGGAAGACTTATACCATCTTATTTTGACACAAGGTAGCTGGACAACGGGATGGCAAGTTTGATCTTCTGAATCCTTTTTTTTTTTTTTTTTTTTTTTTTTTTTTTTTGTGATTGTTAGTTTAAGTTTCCAATTCTTTGGGACCATTGTGTGGAACTCTAGTACATTAAACCTTGTGGCCTAAGTGAACTATCACATGTAAAAGATGTAGAACTGAATTTTATGGGTCTCAGTGAAAACGGTGTGAACAACATATACAAATTTTGTGATATAAATATTGCTAAACATAGTGGGAAGAAAACCATGAGTTCTCATGTTCTAATCCTAGTAGAGACAAAAAATGCTAGTAGTTGATTCTTCTGGATCTGCCTAAGATTTGGTGGGCAGAGTTACTCGGTGCCTGTGCTGGGGGGAGGTAGCAAGTTCCGGTGGAATTGTTGAGGAGTGCGCAAGCTGGCCCAAATAAAACTGTCGAGGAAAAAAGGCTAAACATAGTGAAAATACACATGAATCATAATCATCAAAACTTGTAGACTGGAATCAAAAACTGGAATCCACCATCTCATTGGGTTGGAAAGAGCACAGATCTTTAAGAAATTCTTTCAGGAATTCCGTTATCTTATGTTGTACCGCTTCTTTTTTGGTTTCATGTTTTCTGTGTGAGATTGGCATAAGCCTATTTTATACAGTACTTTTTTTTGTGATAAGGAGCTTACAAGTTACAGCCTACCTATTTTATACTAATATACTCAAAAGTTGAAATTCCTGGCTCCCTTTATATATGTCAGAATGCCTCTATTGCCAAATGAGTTTTGCTGGATACAAATGAAGTCATAATGAGAAAATGCTGAGTAGCAAAAGGAAATTTAAGACACGGGGAACATAATACTTCGTTATGCTTTAACCTGCCTGTATCTCCAGCTTTTTAGAAAATTTAATGTGCTCTACCAGACAAGTAGTATAATCAAAAGCTCAATTTCATATACACCTTCAACTGCCGGTGACTTTGGTATTTGTCTGCTCATTAGCATTATGCATTTGTTAAGATTCCTGCTTTTTCTATGCACTTCCTCTCTTATCGCATTTGCAAGTTCCTTCTTATCACATATCATTATTTTTTGGTAAAGCTTCTTATCACATATCATGATATTGACTTCTCCTTAACTAATAAATGTAGGTGGTTGTTAGTGGTGAAATGATTGAGTACTATGACATTTCTGGCTGTTATATCTTACGGCCATGGGCAATGTCCATCTGGGAGATATTGCAAGTAAGTTTGCTCCTTAAAATGATTGTTTGTTGTCGGGCTAATTCAGTATTGAATTCTTTTTTCATGTCAGTTATGTTGACAATTCTTTTGAAAAAGAAAATTTTATCTACGTGATTGACGTCTTATTTTTGGACCAATTTCGGTCCCTTTTTTTTTTTTTTTTGGATAATGGTAACATTCTATATATCCACAGGTATACTATACCATAAAAGTATAGTCCCCCAACCAAACTATTACAGATTATAGCAAAAAAGCGCCTTCCTATATTACTAGTTACATATTGTCCAAAACATCAAAGATATCTTCTGTTTTCACTAGACATTCCTGCTTACACCAAAAATAATAAAGAGCTAAACAATTTTGGTCCATTGTCAACCCTTTTCATCATTAAATTTATAATGCATTCTTAATTCTTTGTTTGTAGACTTTTTTTGATGCCGAAATTAAGAAGATGAAGATAAAGAACTCCTACTTCCCACTTTTCGTGTCCCCTGCTGTTCTACAAAAGGAAAAGGACCACATAGAGGGATTTGCTCCTGAGGTGAGGCTTTACTCTTGTTTGGTAAACTCAAGTTTGTTTTCTTCCTGAAGCACTAGGGAGGCTTTAAGTGCTTCTTTTATACCTCAGTGTTTTGTTTCCATATTCTGTCCTTCCGTTTTCTGACATCTTGATTTGTGAAATTGGCTTATCGTCCAAATATATATAATTTGTAACTGCTGCTCCTATTCGTCTTTCTTCAAGAATCAATAGTAAAAGGTGAAAAGGGATTTTCCATTTTCAATTGTCTCAAATCTCCTTCAAAGGCATATAATTGGAAAGTTAGCACAAATTTGGGCAATATATAAATTCGTAGATGTAAGAGACTTCCTCTAGTACTGTTGTTAATTTCAGTAATGGTAACTTCAATCACGGTCTTCAGTTAGTAGCATCCTCTTAAGCAATCTAATATTGTATAGAATTTGTTCATCAATATTGTATAGAATTTGTTCATCAACTATGCTCTATAATCGGGTCTCTTAATTCTACAGGTTGCTTGGGTTACAAAATCTGGAGAGTCTGATCTGGAAGTGCCCATTGCGATTCGACCAACAAGTGAAACTGTGATGTATCCTTATTTCTCTAAGTGGATAAGGGGACATCGTGACTTGCCCTTGAGACTTAACCAGTGGTGCAACGTTGTGCGATGGGAATTTAGCAACCCAACCCCCTTCATCAGGTTCGCTTTTTGAGTTTGTCTTTTTCTCCCGTCTCTCATCAAAAGTTGGTGTGCTGACTGCAAACATTTGTTTTGCAACTTATTTAAGTCTTTCTGGGGAGGATGGACCTAACTGTTATCTCCTTCCTTTTACTGCTTCTAATTTATAGTCATCTTATACATTATAAACATAAACCATCTATTCATTTGAGGTCTTCAAAGCTGTGTGTAACACTTTTTGCATGTGTTCCTTACTCAGGAGCCGTGAATTTCTTTGGCAAGAAGGACACACTGCTTTTGCAACTAAGGAGGAGGCAGATGCAGAGGTATTTGGTTATATGTTAGAGTATGCAATTGAGTAATTTATCTCTTATAGACAAAACTGAATTTTTTCTTAAGCTTCTTTCCTGTTAATATTAATCATTAGTAAATGGTATTTGCTTTTTCTGTTTGGGATGGTGTGAAGAAGCATTAGAACTATAGTACTTGGAGATTGTTATCATCTACGTGCTCCCAACGTCAGTGAAAATTCTTAATTGGTGTCTCTGATTTATGCATCTTTTGTGCGCGGTGATTTTCTTTTAATCTCGTCAATACCTGTCTAAGCAAATTCTGTAGTATTAAAGGGCTTTTGAGAGAATTGGTTGCTTGAAGCTGAGGTGCCTTGATTTATCCTAAAAGGATCAAGAATTGACGTGTCAGAATCTATATTTACTTACTTTTTAGTAAGTGCTGATGTTCTGACGATCTTTTCAGGTTCTTGAAATCTTGGAGTTGTATAGACGTATATATGAAGAATTCTTAGCTGTTCCAGTAAGTAAGGGAAAGAAAAGTGAGCTTGAGAAGTTTGCTGGAGGACTCTATACGACTACAGTAGAGGTATAGAAGAAGATACTTTTGTCGACATTATTTGGCAGTTCCTGTTACTGCTGGTTAAATTGTTCTTGTCTTTAAATTGTTCTTATCTGTCATTCTTTTACATGATTCATGGCTTTGTTTGCTAGGCTTTTATCCCTAATACCGGCCGTGGTGTCCAAGGTGCAACTTCACACTGTTTAGGCCAGAATTTTGCAAAAATGTTTGAGATAAATTTTGAAAATGAGAAGGGAGAGAAGGCTATGGTATGGCAGAATTCCTGGGCCTATACTACCAGAACGGTGAGCATTCCATGCTACTGAGCAACTCTGTATTGTGCATTTGATAACTTAGATGTCAAACTAACTCTCCCTTCTTTTTTTCCGGTACTTTGACAGATTGGTGTGATGATCATGACTCATGGAGATGATAAAGGCCTGGTCTTACCTCCTAAAGTTGCAACAACACAAGTAATTGTTATTCCTGTGCCGTACAAGGATGCTAATACTCAAGGAATCTATGATGCCTGTGCTGCCACTGTTAAAAGCTTGAACGAATCAGGTATTCGTGCTGAGGCAGACTTCAGAGACAACTACTCGCCTGGCTGGAAATATTCTCACTGGGAAATGAAGGGGGTTCCTCTTAGGATTGAAATAGGACCAAAAGATCTTGCAAATAATCAGGTAAGAATTATAGTTTACTTTCTACTAAGTTTATGAAAACAAAAAGTAGTTTTGTTGGTGCTATGGTGTTAAACTTTTGTTTTATGAAAGCAGCCAAATAAAATGCTGTACTTACGTTTTATGTTTCTTGACCCAAAACTCTGAAATAACTTTTCCAGGTACGAGCTGTTCGACGTGACAATGGAGCCAAAACTGATATTCCTGTGGCAAACTTAGCCGAACAAGTAAAAGATGTGCTCGACTCTATCCAACAAAACCTATTTGAAACAGCAAAACAAAAGCGGGAAGCTTGTGTTCAGGTTGTAAAGACCTGGGATGAATTTGCAGAAGCACTGAGCCAAAAGAAATTGATCTTGGCTCCTTGGTGTGATGAGGAGGTAAAATCCTATCCAAATAGTTGCATGAGATGAATCTTCTAATTTCCTCCTCAATTTTCTTTAAGAAGACTGCATCAGGCAAGTCTGATTTTGAAATGCCACATATTGGAAGGGTTGATTTATTAGTCTATCAAGAAATTCAATGGATTGCAATCATTTAGCAACTCAATATCTACTGATTATATATAATATAGGCATTACTTAAGATTCCTGATCCCTGTTTAAAAGATATAGCAATAAAAAGACTCAGAACTAATGCTTATTGGTCAGATCTGATAACTGGTTTTGCTTATGCCGATGGTCGAATATTCTTCTCTTTTGTGTAAAGGAGTTTAAAACTCTTTTAAGCTTTAACTTCACCTTAACAATCTTCAAGAAATCACTTCCATTCTTGATCGAAAAATACCCTCATCCATTATCCAAAACAACTAATGAAAAATGGATGCTCCTATGTCTGGTTAGACAAATCATGCACTCACTTTTATGAAACAAGGAAAGATTGTGCTAGTTGCTGTTCATGTTTCAATACCTGAGCTGGTGAATAGACTATTTTGGCTACCCTGTTAAAAATGCCACCTTCTTTTCCCAGACAAAAAATAATGAAAATGAGAATGAACTTAAACTAAGAAATCCTTCCAGAACACTCGAGTGCTAAAAAAAAAAAAAAAAAAGATCGTTCCAGAGCACTTTGTTTCATGGTGAGTGCAGGTTCTCCCTCTCTTGTGATAATAATATGAATTTGCATAGTTATTCCTGATGCACATTCCTCTGGAACTGAGGTGATCAATTTGTTTCCTGCTAGCTTATCATTTCCTGCTTGAATTCATTTCACATGAACTTTGGTACCTTCTAATAGGATGTTGAGAAAGATGTAAAGACACGCACAAAAGGAGAGATGGGTGCAGCGAAGACTCTTTGTTCTCCATTTGACCAGCCTGAGCTGCCTGAAGGTATTATCTATTCTTGCTGTATGTATAACTATTACCTAAAGCGCATCAAAGTTAAAGTAAGCATTACCAATGCAGCATGTATGTGAACTTGTCGATTTTACTGGTTTTTTCGTGGTATTGTAATTTCAAATTGAATATTACTGTCATGATATATTTTTAATCATAATCTCCTGCTACATCGTAGGTACATTGTGCTTTGCCTCGGGTAAACCTGCTAAAAAATGGACATACTGGGGCCGCAGCTATTGATGATTCATTTTGATATCTTATATTTTTCTGCGATTTGGTGATTTAGAAATTGAATTCCAGAAGTTTTAATTGTAACATGAGTCTCTCTCTTAAAAAGTGATCTTTGTTCTAGTTCCCTGGAATTTTTTATTAACTATCTATACAGAATTTTGTGTTGGATAATTTGTCAGTTGTTTCTTCTGCTGCAACACCACCCCCCTGCCCCCCCACTTTGTCCCAATCTTATACTATTGGATTTTGGTAGTTCACAAGTCAAAGAGCAGCTATTGATGACTCATTTTGATATGACTTAATACATACAGAGGCCCTTAAACTTATCATAATTTTTCACTCAGGCACCTGAGCTATACATTGTTCATATTGAATACCTAAACCACTGATATAATGTGTCAATTGAACATTTCAAAAACACCCAAGCAAAAAAGTGTAGTGCGTGCACTTCAATCAGTGCCAAAGTGGCAACATAACAAATAAAATAAAGACACGTGGGAGCCTAAAAAGAAACAATTAAATGAGTTTCTTCTTCTTTCTTCCGGTATTACCCCCAATAACCAAACTAAAGACGAGAAAAATCTTGGCCATATAACAGAAAATTAAGATAAATAAACTCTTTATGAATCCTTAAATCGAGAATACAATCTTTAATTTATCAAATCTCTTTGGTGGCAGGGAATGCCCACTGTAGCTTTTTCGCGGTAATTCGGAGCCAACAATAGTAAATATTTTGAACTACAATCATTTGGATTTGTGGGATTCATAACTTAAAATCTGGAGTTTTGTTATGCTTAAACTAAAAAGTTAACAAAATAATGAAATATTAAAATGTAAAAGATGAAAAATCGTCACTGTTCATAATTTTTTGGTGTCAAGTCCTTGCTAGGTAGTTTGGTTGTATTCATCATGCTAATTTCGCGGACGATTGTGGTGGATGTTATTGTGAGTACAACTCAATGTTTCACACTAAACATTGATTGTGAATTTCTGGTCTCATGGTATGGTAACTGTGGTAGGGGTCTTAAAATTGAAGGAGGCAGTGGGCAGAAAATGCAGCAAGAGGACGAAAGAGAGAGATTGGTGGTCAAAAAAGCCCTATTTGTTTTTCTTGTGTATTTTTCTTTGATGGTTTGGTCTATTGGTCAATTTTATTTGTCAAACTGATATTTTAAAAAAGAGAAAGCAAGCAATGGTAGAAAGAAGAATGAAGGAGATGAAGGGGGAAAATGAAAATTAAGATCATTTTTTGATGCCTTTCACACTCCAAAAAGAGGTGTGGTGCACACACTATGCTATGTTTGCAAAAAGTGTTCAATTGACGCATTATTTTAGTAGTTTAGGTGCTCAATAGGAATAATGCACAGTTCAAGTGCCTGAGAAGAAAATTGTGACAAGTTTAAGGATCTCTATATGTATTAAGCCTTTTGATATAAGAGTGACAAGTTTAAGGATCTCTATATGTATTAAGCCTTTTGATATCTTATATTTTTCTGCGATTTGGTGATTTGGAAGTTGAATTCCAGAATTTTAAGTTGTAACATGAGTGATTTTTGTTCCAGTTCCCTGGAATTTTTTATTAACTATCTATACAGAATTTTGTGTTGGATAATTTGTCAGCTGTTTCTTCTTTTCTTACCCCCCCCCCCCCTTTCAAATCTTATATTATTGGATTTTTTAGTTCACAGATCAAAGAGATGCACTTAAAACATTTTCCCCTTCCCTTTCTTGTAATTTATGAGTATTTTCAAGAAATGGTATACATGAGTATCCTAAGAATATTGCAACCTAGGATGAAAAGCATTTTATTGTATGCTGACATTATTAGGTCATGGACGAATCCCTCACTTCATCCATATGTGTACTTATAAGTTAATTGCAGCCTGTCAATAGCAGTTGTGGATTAGTAACCCGGAAGTAATTTTGTTACAATAATTTGAACCGCACTTATTTGTAAAATATCTTTTACACTGGCAAATGCATAAAAGTTAAAACTATAGATCAATAACTTAGTATCAGTGCTACCAAGGATACGAAAAAGCCAATCAAAATCTGTTTTCTCACAACCTAGGTATTAAAACTATTGATTAAGACAAAAGTAGGAAAACAATTTGAAAAGGTTAAAGAGACCGATCATCGTATCTTATGATACTCTAAAATTATTTAAGTTATTTATTTTATATGTAGAAATTGATTCCTTAATGATATACGTATAATTACTATGCTTACAATAAACAAATTGATAGATGAAACTTTAGAAGTAAACGATCTGCATAATTTCTTCATCAGAGTGTTTTTCTATACAGGAGAAATTTCCTGCTGAATATGAAATGGATAATCTTTTGGTGTATCACTTTTTCACCCTGCTTCAAACTAATGTTTCCAAAGTTAATGATAGAAGTTGGATTCGAATGACACAAACAATTTGTCCCAATCTTCTTGGAATGCTAGAAATTGGATAAAGAGATGGTAAGAAAGATCTAAAATAATGGAGACCATATCATGACCGATAGAGATCCTCATCAAATCAACACAATTAGTGGATTTCTGCTTATCCCATCACTAACACAAAAGTACTGACCAAAATTCCTAATTAAAACACCCAAACCAAACCTGAAAATTAAAAATACAAATAAAAAGATTGGTGGAAGAACCAAAAAGTCATCTCTCACCAATCAAGTTAAGTACAATAAACAGAGAAGCAAGAGAAATTTAAGTTGGTTTCATATTCTGAAACATTGAATCCCACCTGATCTCTTCAACTGCAGAGGAATCCCAATAGTTACCATAATCAACCTCCATTTTCTCATGATCACCACGAAGATCATGAACCATTGGACTCGAGAAACTATTAATTCTTGAACTAGACATGAATATTGGACTACCATTTGTAAGCAACAAAGTACTATTCTGCCTGGCTGGTGCCACAACACTCTTGTTCCTCTTCAGCATTTTTGGTCTCTTCCAAACTCTTGAACTGTAACTTCTTCTTGGCACAATTGCAAGAGCTGATTCCTCGCGACGAATCCACGTCCTAAAATATTTTGAAAAACGTTTCTTGGTACGTTTCATTACCATGAGAAACTTCGACATCGAATTTGGAACGTTTCCTCGTTCTTTCTTGGCAAGTTTGAGAATTTCTAGCCGGTGTTTGGCAATAGAAATGCCCATGCTTTGGAGGAATTCGTGGTTGAAGTAAGGGACATCGTCTTTTTCAAGCTCGTTATGAGCAAATGCTAAGCCATATTCGTAAACAAGAGATGGCTCTAGCTCTGTTTTGGACAGCCAAGAAAACCAATCCATGGGTTTTTGTTGTGTTCTTGAAAGGAAAATAGAGGTGTTTGGAGGTATTTATAAAGTTTAAAGTGAAGACATTGAAGGAAAACAGAAAAGCTAAAGGCTAATGAAGTGTTGAGAAATTTGACTTTGCTTTTTTCCACAGTGTGTGTGTGGCTTTGCTTTGTTGTGGTGGTAGTTGAAACTTGAGAATGACTAAAAGAAAAAGATGGGATTATTGCATATGGCTTGTGGGTCTTGAGTCTTCAAGGTCATGTTCCCTCCAAAATTGGGCAAGTGTGAATTGTGACACTTCAAAAAAGAGTGAAAAATAAGAAATGTTGGAATTATATTGCCATCAATCACGGCGTGGAAAAAGGTTGGATACATGGGGTCACCTGTTTTTTTTTTTTTTTTTTTTTTTAACCTTGCCACTAGCTCTACTCTGCTTTTGCTTTTCCCTTGCCTTTTGCTTAATGGATTAGTTACTCCAAAATGCAAGGAGAACCTTTTCTAATAATACACCTATACCCATTTGCGAAGCCAGAATTTCCGTAACGAGTGTTCAAGGTTTAATATTAATGTATGGAAAGTATTTTTAATCGATATATATAGTATAATTTTTCACATATTCAATATAATTTTCTGATAAAGAGTGTTCAACTAACCTTCTTCACTTGTGGCCACTCCACTGCCTAAACCTCTAAGCAAAAGTGTAGGATTATTTTTTTAATAGTGGTGTCCGAACTAGTTTGATATTTGCTATCTCCTATCCGTGCAAGTATGGAAATTCTACCTCTCTAGTCTAGATATAGATAAATGAAAAGAAATCAACTATGATTTTAATCCCACCTTATTACCTATTACGTCGGTGTGTGCAAACCTCTCAGCAAAAGTTGTGCATTAATTTTCATGTTTAAAGACTTTGATTTCTTTCTTTATGTTTTCCCTCCACTCCTTTGTATGCTTGGAATACAGTTTGGACAAATGGAAAAAAGCTTTTCCAGATCTTTGACTAGAATCTGCTTTCTCCAGAAGGTACAAAAGCGCAGGTTTGAAGTTTGATTATGCATATATTTTGGTTAATGAGGTTTGACTCAAATTAATTTGCAAAGTCAGTTAATTTTAAATTATTATATATTCATGCAAAGTGAATAAAATAGTACTCTGCGCTGGCTGAATTAAATCCTGAATCCATTCATGTCTATAAGTTTGATTTAAACAAAAAAAATTATCATATTTAGCTTGGAGAGGGGAAGAAAAGTTCGAAAACAAGTACTCCACTTGATGACCTCTGAATAAATTCTCTTTAAATGGGAATGAATGATGTTTCATGGGATCGTGACTCACACATAATGTTCCTTTTGAACTTAATCACAGGTTACTACTATAGTTATCATGTGATTTCTTGAAAGATCCCAACAAACAAATCTGCTTTATAAAGTGCACGAAGTAATGATTTGCAATGGTTTGTTCCTAAAGTTACCAACATCTGCATATCATCCTTATTATTTAAACTTGGAATTTGAAAAAATAGGTCACGGATCGGCAAAAACTGGAATCAAATTACTGTTACCCATGTGAAAAAAAGCAACCTTCTCTTTGGAGTTTCTGTCAAAAACAAAAAGCTTGTAGTAATTCTTAACCAAAGGAGATTTTTATGATTTTTTCCTTTCATTCTTTTTCACAAAATTTACATAGGATAAGATTTTAAGTCGCGGGTATTTGCAGGCAAAATAATCCATTTGGAATGCCAGAATTGTTTCTTAAACAAAATATAGGGAAAACAGGAAATAAACAAACGAAACGATCTTTACATTTGTGAAGTCTTTCGGGTTAAATTATGGAGTAATCAAGAGTCAAGGGACTTGCTATAAAATCACGCTTCCACAACTGATTTTTTGCTTAACTGAAATTCAACTAAAGATGTCAAGATTGGTGACAAATTTATTTCAAAGGATGGTTCTTCCAGGGGTCAATTTCAAGTACTATCATTGCACATTCTATTTTTGCTAATAAAAGTTCTCTGGGATCCGGATCCAATCTCGTGAAGGACTATCAAATTTCATTTTCTATATGTAAATTACTAAAAAAAATATAATAAAATACTGCAATGGACGGGAAATTATATAAGATTGGAACTTGGAAGTTGGAATTAGCTTTGTCTCCAAATCTTTTGCTAAAAAAACTAAAAAAATTACTAGAAAAAGCACCTCTTCACTACAAGCAATATAGTAAGAAAGGATTGAGCTTCTTTTGGCTACATTCTAGGAATAATATTTGTATATTGATATTTTAGACAAGTACACCTCAACTGGCTCCTGCAAACACCTAAATATGGTATAAAACAAGAAATGCGGGGGATACACCATCACTAATATGTTTGAGAGATTTGGAAAAAGTATGCAACAATAAAAATGAACTGGGGTAGGGGTGGATTTTGGAGTCAAAAGATATGTTTTATTCATCCAAAAGATAATTTATGAATGAAAATATATAGATTTAAAATCTCAAAAAATGTTAAGTAATACTTATATCGATCCTGTGAGAAACACGTGGATTTTATTATTTTAACATAAATTTGTCTATATACTAGAAGTTTGGTGTGGTTGTTAGAGTCAATTGTTATGCAGTTGACATATTTTGTTCTTCAGTAAGTAATATACTAATGAACATGAGTTTTGAGTCCTAACGCCACAGTGGTGGAGTAATAATTACTTGTTCATTCTTAAATAAAAGTTTCGGATTCAAACCTAGGAAATGAAATTGTCTTTTAGCAAATACTTAACCCTCAAATGAAATTTTTCGACATGAATTCAACTAAATCAGTGCCAGAAAAGATACCAAACACCCCCCGAAAAAAAGAAGAGCTTTGAGTCCTAAGGAAGGTTTATTAAGTGGTTGGTGATGTACAAAACACATGATTTATCCATTAAAAATTTAATGTATGTTGTCCTATATTGTGGTTATTTTTAGAACATTAAAGTATTTTCTGCATATTCCAATAATAAAAGTTAGTAAAGGAATGAACCTACAAACTATATAAACTAGGTACAATTACAAAAATACCAAAAAAAAAAAAAAAAAAAAAAAAAAGAGGAAATCTTTTATCTTTTGGACCGCCTTGGACAGTTGAGGGGACAAGGTAAGATTTGGTCACATGTATTTCTTTTTTTCCCCTTCTAAAATGAAAAGTTTGGTTTTGGACAAAAAAACAGAAGTTGCGTCTTAAAAGCCTAAACCCTACAAACAGCTGCCCCTCCCCAACCATCAGTGACTCAGTGTGGAGCCCTTCTGCACTAACTGCAACTATTACTTCCCAAATCTGAATCTTTCTTACATTTTTTAGGTATTCAATGGATGTGGAGATACTTTCCACCACCAATGTGGGTTTGCAGAGAATGATTTGTTCAGTGGTGCTTGAAACTGCTTTGGCTGCTCAAAAATCTCTTCTTTCTCTTCTCTTCATGGTACATTCTTAACCCTTTAACTCCTAGACCTTTCTCTTAACGCCATTTTAGGTTTCATTGTACTGAAAGTTCAATTCTTTTCTTGGATTGTGTCTGTGTTTGTCTCAATACTACTATGTTACAGCACCTTCTGTAGAAGAATTGTAGTTTATCTTATTGTCAAATGATGTTCTGCTTTGGGAATCTCTAGGAATATACATGTAAAATGTTTGGAGTCAACTTGCTTTATAGTTTTTGTAGTTGGTGTCTTGTTATAACAGTACTATTTTGGTTCCTTTCATTGATAAATATGTGCTAAATCAGATGCCATTTTTTCAGAGTGAATTTCTATGCTTGTACCCTGACCTTGTTGGAGTAGAGAAGAGGTACAGAAAAATTCTGATCTTCCTTGCTTAATTGTATTCCTTTTTGTTTGTCTGTGAGTTTGACAAGTGTTCATTTGATGCCCAATCATATTATAGGTTTCCTTTTGGTGAGCTTAAAAGAGCTACTGTGCCAGATAATGAACCCAAAGATTCAAGTGATACTGAGGATGATGATGATGATGATGAAGATGAAGATGGCGAGGGCACCGATAATGACGAAGATGATGATGAAGAAGGAGGAAGTGATGATGATGATGATGATGAAGAGGATTCTGATGGAGATGATGCTGGGGCAAATGGAAATGGAGGGCATGATGATGATTCCGATGACGAAGATGACGATGAAAATGATGATTCCGATGATGAAGAGGATGATGATGATGACGAGGAAGAAGATAATCAACCACCGTATAAGAAGATAAAATGAGAAGATCATACTACAATTTCCCAATTCCTTAGTTGATAGAAATGATTTGTTTTACAAATTCTATGGTGAAGTTAACCTTTTCTTGTCTGTTCCTACACTAATCAATTAAAAAGTTCTAGCTCTTGGAATGGCTGTTCTTGTTGTCAGTTTATACCAGATTTCTGGCATAGCTCAAAGTGAGGAGATTCTGTATGCTTAAATCTCCCAAATTCCTTAAATTTAGTGGGGTTCATAACAGATGTAAAAGAGCTGGAGTTTGGTGATCCACATTGACCTAACTTCCAATTTAGTCCCTCTGTCGATAAGAATGACATAAAATGGGTTTCAACAAATCCTTTATTCTCAAGACTGATCCTGAATGCAGTGTAAGACTTTTGTCCATCTTCTATCCTAGCTATTCATGGTGTCTTGAACATATTAATCTTCATTCCACATTTTTGACCTTACAGGGCAGACAACTCTTGTCCACCTATGGCTGGTGATACCATTTGAGTTGCACAAGAAGTCCAGAAATCTTATTTTCATTCACTAGAAAAGATCACTTGAAGGGCATTCCCCACATATTGCCCGCCGTAAAGTGTCTAGAATACAGATATAGCCTGGTGTCTTGTATAATCAGTACAACCATGTCTGATAACATCATCTAGCATGGTGTTTAGAGTTGCAGCATTCATAATCAGTCAATAAAGAATCTACATTGGAAATGGCTACTAGTTAATTAGTAAATGAAAAGGATAAATCATTGAAGCTTAAGGCTTGAGCAAAGATAATTGCATATTATCAGCTTTTACAGAGGATCATGCGAAGGTATCCAAATAAAATCTCACTATGAGACTACTAATTCCTAATAAAAGTGATGCTAATCATGGTCAGCATAACAAGGACTGCATCCATAATTCATTTCAGAATTGAACCCATTAGCCTATGTCAATATAAAGTTTTAGAGAATATTCTGCCACAAAGAATACTTCTGAAGTTCTACACAAACATTGTTACTAGTATAACTTACTGAGGCAATTTTCCAGAACGAAAAATGGCAAATTTAGAAACATTAGAGTAGGAATAGTCAATACCATGACTCTTCAAAAACTCCTCCAGCAAATCCTTAGCTCTTTCAGGATCAGAACTCTCACATTCAATCTCATAATTCATTCCAAAATCATAATGTGTTTCATCTAGCTCCAATTTCAATCCATTCCACTCATACACTGCTCTCACATTCCTAAACCCGCCCAAACAAACCAAACCCTTTTCTCCAATTCCATACTCTTCTCTCACCCTTCGTATTATCCTCGAAGAATCGAGCAACACCAGCCGCCACGGTTCTGAAACACACGCCCGGCCAATGGAAGGGTCAATGGGTTCTTCATCTTCTTCAATACGACTGATACCTGTTGGCAAAAATGATTCAAAGCTGTAAAAAAATCAAAATTGATTAGGATTTATTGTCAAATTCATATAGGAATAGGTTTTCCTGTTTTGAGTTAAATAGATTTCATACAATTATAAATAGGATTGCTAATAGGGGTGATGCAATTTGAAGAAATGACCTTAAATCTAAGTGAACTGACCCTAATCGAATTGTTTGGGATTCAGAAGTGGAAGAAATCATTTTTTACTTACTAATAGTGGTCAAATTGGCATATTAAGAAGTCACGGCCCTATTGCCACAGATGTAGATATAGGGATTTTGAGAATACCTGCAGAGAAGGGTAATGACATTGATCCACAAGAAGCTCAGCAAACTCTTGAAATAGCCGAAGCTAATATGAAAAAGGCTGAAGGACGGAGATAAAAAATTGAGACAAATCTAGCTATCCGACAAGCTAGAATGCTGGTGGAGGCTATCAATTCGATTTCATAACTAGTTGGGTACGTTTGAATAATAACAAGAAGTTGTCTTTCTAATCCTATTTAGATTCTGTCAGGTGAATACAGAGATTTATGAGTTTATAAATAAATATTTTTGCTTTCAATACCGTTTGAAATGAGGGGTTTAGCCTTGAGGGAGATAATGCATTGGGCATCGACATCGTAGAAGCGGAGACGGAGTACGGCGAGTTTGGAGGAGAGTTCGGAGTTGGGTCCATCAAAGAAGATGTTCTCTTGGGCGTGAGTCTTGAGATGGTATGGTGACAGAATTGAGGAGACACGTTGGTGAGTAACGGCGTTTGGTAAACGGAGTTTCACTTCTACTTCCATTGAGTTTGTGGGGTTAGGAGCTGTGGAATGTGGGGATTTGCAGAGTGATGAAATTCGTGATGTTAAAGAAGAAAGGCCATGCATTGGCCACAGATTGGATTAAAAAGTTGGGGTAGTCTGCCCGTAGAATTTCGTTTTTAGGCGGTCAAAAAAAAATTATATACATTTTTATAGTAACTTAAAAACTTATCCTTTTATCCTAAATGGTTTACGGCTACATAGATATTTATAATTTATTTTTGATCATAAATTTCAATTTTTTTTTTAAAATTTTGCGACGGAGGGAGTAAAAGCTTGAATGAGTGGTTTGATTCTTTTGGGAAGAGTCTTTCATCTCATTTGTCTTATCCGGGGAAGAGTGCAGAAATAGAGGTATTTATTAGGATCCTTGGTGGAGGTTTATAAAGTTAAACTTTAACCACCTCAAAATCAATTTCAGACTAATTAGGCTGAAGTTGAGAATTGCTTGGTTGAAAATATAAAGTGCAAATATTAAGAGCTCGTTTGGATTGGCTTATAAGTTGCTTATAAGCTGTTTTCAGCTTTTTTCAGTGTTTGGCTGGCCAGTTTAAAGTCATTTTATGCTTAAAATAAGCTTAAAAAAATAATTGGGCCCATTTGACTTAGCTTATCTAAAGCAGCTTATAAGCTGAAAACAACTTATAAGCCCAAAAAAAAAAAAAAATAGCCTACCCAACTTATTTTTTTTAACTTATAAGTTGTTTGCAGCTTATAGGTATAAGCCCATCCTAAGATCAGAAGTTTAGAATTATCAAACCTAACTATCTAAAGTTTAACATATTGAGCGTGCAATTTGAACATTTGGATTTAAAATTACGCTTGGGAGTCCTCAATTTCAGACTCCTATGTTTGAAAGTTTAAAAATTTTCAATCCAAAAAATTTGAAGTCCAAGACTTCAAAGCTCAACTTAAGACCCTAAAATATCTGAAGTGGGGTTAAAGAATATGCCTATTGAATATGTTATATAGGTATAAGCCCATCCTAAGATCAGAAGTTTAGAATTATCAAACCTAACTATCTAAAGTTTAACATATTGAGCGTGCAATTTGAACATTTGGATTTAAAATTACGCTTGGGAGTCCTCAATTTCAGACTCCTATGTTTGAAAGTTTAAAAATTTTCAATCCAAAAAATTTGAAGTCCAAGACTTCAAAGCTCAACTTAAGACCCTAAAATATCTGAAGTGGGGTTAAAGAATATGCCTATTGAATATGTTATAACAATATACTACTCCTTTTCATAAACTTAATAAAATGATGTTACAAATTTATAGTAATTGATAACTCGATCTTAAGTTTGTTACACCGGCTAAATCTATATAATCTATATCTAATATAAAGCTATGCATAGATAATGTGATGTGACACCTCTCTATGGCCAACATTGGTATTTATTCTTTTTCTCACTTTTTTTAATATTATTTTCCTTTTTTTTTTCATTTATGTGCTATATTAAAAAAAACTCAAAGTCACTGTTTAATTAAATCTCTTAATTACGTGATCTGATGTTAATTAGCTTAGTCTTTCAGTTTATACGTTTTTGTATTCCAATCTAATGGAGCACTCACGTTTGAAAATTGTATTCATTTGTCTTAACATTCTATTAATTAAGAATGGCATTTATTATTCTTAATATATTATTAAGAGTGATTACTTCTATTGTGATCGGTATCTTTTTATTTTCAAGTTTTGTTGAACAAGAAAATGTCGCATTTCTGGTAATAAAACATGAGCAGAGTTTTGAATCAAATTTGCTCCAGGTATGAAATTTTTAAAGGATTACCTAGAGTGTATGAATGGAATGTTTATCTTTGTTTTTTCTTTATTAGATATCTTTGTTTTGACATGCTCAACACAATTTCTTTGTTGGAAACTAGCTGAATGATATAATTCCTCCCCATTCTGTCCCTTACTTCATCTTTTATAGGTTGTTCGAACAATTGTTACTTATTGTGTTGTTATTTTAGGTATAATATATGTTTTGACTGTTATTTAAGATTTTATTGTATTGTATTGTATTGTGTTGTATTGTGAATGATGAAAATACCCATTTTATATAACAATCAATTAGTGCGATTCAGTGAATTCGTATTTCTACTTTCCATTATGGCCTTACTTACTATGAGCCCGTTTGGATTGGCTTACAGCTTAAAGCTGTTTGCAGCTTATAAGCTGAAAAAAATAAGTTGGGGTAGTCCAACTTATTTTTTTTGGCTTATAAGCTGTTTTCAGCTTATAAGCTGCTTTAGATAAACTAAGTCAAATGGGTCCAATTATTTTTTTGAGCTTATTTTAAGCATAAAATGACTTTAAGCTGGCCAGCCAAACACTCAAAAAAGCTGAAAATAACTTATAAGCCAACTTATAAGCCAATCCAAACGGGCTCTATGTCATAGTTTATTTTACCCTTTATCCTAATTATATACTTAAGTACTCTACCATATATTTTATTTCTCTTTCTTATTATGCCCTTACTTTTATTCTCTTTTCCATTGGACTTGTGTTTGCCATTGTTTTGTATTATGCCCTTTTGTCTTTGTAGGTAAATTTCTTAACATCTCATCATGGAGAGCACTCTGAAATATCATGTATCTATGCATGGATGGATTTGGTTTACAACAGAATGGTTGAGGTGGGGTATATTTTTTTTAAAATGTATTCAATTTTTTTTGGTTTTAATTTATGAAACAATGTTGTATTATAAGATATCTACAATCTTTACATGGTGTTATAGTTTTAATGCCTTTTATTTTCCCGCTTTAAATTTATTCAATTTGAAGAAGTAATCTTTTAGAATTTCAGTTATTTTAGCTGAAGTGCCGGAGCTTAGATGTTCCGTATGTGTATTATGTTTGATAGAGTCATTTGCTCTTTTACTAGAGATATCATTCTGACGATTTTTTTCTTGAATCACTCCCTAGAATCTTTGTTTTGTCAGTCTACCTTTATTAATATTCAACTGATGAGGTATACAATATTCACCTTGGCACTCTTTCTAATTACTAATATCAAGACCATTTTAATTGGGTTGCATATTTAATCTTAAGAAACTAAGAATAAGTGTTAACGATTTGTGGAATGAAACAAAATGCTAACAAAAAGTCCTTAGGAGAAGAAGATAAAAAGGCACATAACCATTTCCCCTAGATTATTAAGTTACCATTGTCCCTCTTTCTCCTTATTTTTTAACTAGCGTAAGTTTCCGCGCTTTGCGCGGTCGAGAACGAAAGTTGAATATTAAAATAAATATTTAACTCAATCTTTACTAATAGAACATCTTTTTAGAATTCTATCATTTTTTTCATGATTCTTTAATTTCCTATATATAGTTTATTTGATAGAAATTACACGTTAAATATGAAAACGCATTTAAATCAGTAAGTATGAACCTGAATAAGGAAAAAAGGAAATAAAAAGAATAATGAGAAGGAGAAAAAATGGTACTTTCTCCATTTCAATTTGTTTGACTCAATACAAAGTTTTAAAAGAAACGAATTTTTTTAAAATTTGTGATCTTAAATATACTATACTATTTGTGTGTCTATAAGACGTTTGATGCTTGTGATCTTAAAATGTAATATTTATATGATTATAAAAGTTTTTCAGTAATAGTAGAATGGACTAAAAGTAAAATAGTACGAACAAAAATGAAACAGAGAGAATAAGATTAAGGAAAATTGTATTTCTTTCAAATAAAACTTACAGAAAAAATATATGATAGAAGAAAATTAATAGACAAAGAAAACAAATGAAAATAAGAGAGAGTACGACGAAATTGTCTTGCAAACTCTCTGATTAATTGATTATAGAGAAGCTATGTGAAATTATGAGAACAGAGGAGGCATAAATGTTTGAAACTCATACTATATGTAATAAGTAGACTAATATAATTTGTTAAGACTAATTGTTTTAAATTATATTGCTCCAATTATTTAATTAAATTGTTGAAGTATATATATGAATAATTAAATTTTTCCATAAACATCACATTTGTTTTAGTTATTCTTTAATATGTGTCTAAACGGCACAATCCACAGCACAAAGAGAAAGCATCAAATATCAAATAACATTAGAACTTACACAACCTATACAAAATCAGTTGTCAAATAAATATAGAAAAGGAAATTTAAACAAATTAGTCATAATAAAGAAGAAATCAACCCTTTAAAAATGCAAAAGGGAACAACCCTTTAAAAAAAGCAAAAATATGAGAATACAATAGGCTAAGAAAGTTTTTGTGTTCGTAGTATTAGAGAAAACATCAAATATCACATCCTATCACATTTACAAAATAAACCTGTGCAAAATCATATATGGAAGGACTATTACAACAAAAGAAATTAAAAATACCTGAAAAGCGATTGAGAGAAAAACAAATTATTATTAGCCATAAAGACACTTAACCGTAGCAGAGAGTACGTAAAAGAGAACATGTGAATGAAACAGACATGAGTTCCAGATAGTATTCGACTATTAAGGAACACGTCTCTAAACCATAAAAAAAAAAAGCAATATATTCGCTATATATCAATCAAGTGAATAACCAGATTACCCGAGTTACGGAAGAACCTTTTGTATACTAATTTCACATTTTGTTTGCATTCTCAAGCTTTTAACCGTAAACTATTAAAAGAAAGGAAGATGAACAAAATTTGAGTAGATGCTAGAACTAAGAAAAAAAAAAAAAGGTGCATAATAAATGATCACTAAATCACTAAATTAACGATAATGAGTTTTGGGCTTCTAAACTGAAAAAGAGATGGGTAATTAGGAGAATGTAATTAAGGAATATTTTTTAGATTTTTTAATAAATCATATAAATAGGAAAATTAAGAAAATATCAAAAATTTGAGAAAAAAGATAAATGCCATTCTTGGCTTTAGAGGCATGCCACATCACCTCTCTTATGCCTAGCTTTATTATATATATAGATTTTATATATGTTTTTTAATTCAAGTATATATATCAGTTTAAGTGGGTTGTTTCATATTTAACTTGAATATCTTTCGGTAAAAAATACAACAACAACAACAACCCAATGATCTTTCGGTAAAAAATATTTATAAATAATTTTAAAGAATCGCAAAAGGATGCTTTATTAGTAAAGATTTTTTTTTATGATTGCGCAAAGTGCGGACAAGTATACTAGTAAATATATAAAAGCAGAACATAAGCCCGCTGATGTTGCGCTCTAATATATCAGTATACTTATTTATCTTTTCTCTCAATTTTTTGCCATTTTCCTTATTTATAAAAACTTTCTGCGCTTTACTGAAAAAAACAACAGTAGCGTCTGTTAACTAATATAACTGAAGAAAAAGGAAAAGTTGTGTCTTCATTGTTATTGCCCCAGCCAAGATTGCTCTTCCTTCCTTCAGGATTGATATATATCATTGATTGTTTTACATAATTGCTATAAAAATGAGCAACACTCCGCTCCAAAACGAGAAATCCGATTCTTAATACCAAAACCTAGAGTTTGTTCTTTTACACTGTAACCATCAATTACTCTCTCAAATGTAAAGAATATCTTTTCTACAAGGTTCTCTTGAAAAGTGTAAATATTTTCTTCCGCCGGTTATTCTTAATTTCCTTAGCCTCTAAATCTATGCTCTTCTCCTACTTCTTGCACAAGCCTACAGTTATCTTTTCTCCGTTTTCTTTTGATGCTCCTTCCGAGCAGTTGAGACAAAGCCATCATAATCACCATTTGAATCACATTTGGTCCAGGTAAACATTCAACTACTATCCCGAGTAATGGATTTAATTAGTTTTTCATGGATGGAACATATCTCTTTGTTTTGTTATATGAATTTGATCTGTCATGATAGCAAAAAATATTTCTTTGTTGTCTGTTTATGCCAATCTGTTTGTGCTTGATATTTATCCACTTCTAAACAACAGTCAAATGACACTAAGTATATGTTGTCTCATAATTTAAAATAAAGTGTTATCTACATCAAATCAGGGAGAAGATAAAAAAATGGATTAACATTAAGAGGAAAACCCAAAGAAGTAGAAAAGGGAATGTCTTTTAGGTTTTTATTACAAGTATTTGGATTTTTCGGTTTCAGCGTTAACACTCAAAACTTTTTTGCAGATTAACAGTGACGAAAATAACAATGGTAGACAGCATTGCTCCTTTAATTCTCCTTTCAGTTATGTTTATGATATTCCTTACACACATATTTACCATGAAAAAGGTAAGATGTTTTATTTAGTTCAATTCAATCATTGTTTATGCAATTAATTTTGAAAATTAGCAATTCAATGCGATTTGAGTATGTGTTATTGTAAACAACAGTTTTGTTTTGTCTAGAGAATAAGAAGTTTGGGTCCATGAAAGTTATTATGATCCCCAAATTTATCACAACAAATGTATGCCTATTATAATAGAGGTGTTAATGCATCAGCTTCGCGCAAGATGGCCATGTAATTGCTGTGTAGTATATGTCAGACTTCTTCCCTTATTTTCCCCTTATTTAGTAACATACTAGATAATTTGCCCGCGCGAGTGACCTCATTAAACTTACAAATAATCCTTCCTAATAGTCCAATATTAAAATAACGAAAACATAGATTCTTGTAAAAACTAAAATATTAAGAATATTCCAACATAAATTAAAAGATTTGACAGTGTCACATATCTGAAGAACCTTAATTAATGGTTGCAAAAGTCTTCATCTTTGATCAATTTCATCTTCTACATATTCTCCGATTTAAACCAAGCAAAAATAAATAAATATGTAAGCTTAGCAATTAGAACTTTTTATGGAGACTTCTAAGAAATGTCACATAACTTTGCTGGACACAAATTTGAAGTGCAAGCCTTACTAACACCAGAAATCCTACTGTCACGGCCATAAAAAGAGAAAATGAATCAGTTCTAAATGGGTTCATCACGTTGCCAGAAAATGATCCTAAGCTACAGGATGTTTAAATAATATCAAGAAAATACAACCAATTTGCAGAAAGGAAGGGAATTGTTACGAACTTCTATACTACGACCATTTGTTATCCTCATTAGTTTCAATCCTTCATTGCACTCACCACTCTTCGTGTGCAACTATTCTTTACTTTGCGAAAATCATCCTCCATTTCTGGCTGTTCTGTTTTAAAAGGCCTGCCAGAATCTGCGTGTCATGTCTTTAGGAAGCCCTCTTCATTGAATTTCAGGTTCATTCTCAATACATTCTGTATTAGAGCATTCTTGCGCTTACTCACTAACGTGTCTATCAGTTACTACAACCATATCTCTCCTAACACTATAAGTGGGATTTCTATATAAACTTGCGTATTCTCTAGCTTTGACATCAAAATCTGCACAAATGCATGCTGATGGGTTTTCATGAAATACTCCCCTGGCTTTACCTCCATTGGCTGGCCCATGAAACCTATTTGAGATCGAACTTGTGAGGCAAACTCTTCCAATCTCATGTTATTTCGATTAAGGAACAACTCTTCGCATATGGGCGGATAGTTGGCTTGTCATCGATATATCTCCTGAAACACGAAAGGATTTTTAAGAAGTTTGCCCTTTCCGGAGAAACAGACAAATAAATGAAGTAACATGGTATTTGGATAAAGAATAGGGCAAAGCAAAACTTTTGAAGAAGACCATTGTCTCAAAATTATTTTATAAGACAGAAAATCATGAAGTCAATTAACTGATTTTGGTTGAAAACATCCAACAACTTACATTCTTCCAACAAGCATTCTTTCCATATTACCATAGTTATTGGATATAAAATCATCACTCTCAATGTAATCTAAAGCAGCCATCCTTGAAGAGAAGGAAGAGAATGGTGCCAATTCCTCCTTGCTGGCAATTTATGTCAAAGAATAAGTACCATATTAACTATAAGTAGGGGTAATGTAAAGACTAATGGTTACTTACTGAAATAGGCAGTGACTCACATTTAACATTTTCTACCTCTTTCGTATTTTACCTAGTTGTCTCCTTTCCTTGTATCCTCCTCCATAATAGCATCCGGAGAATGCAAGCATATCCGGTTCCAACCTGGCACACGGTAAATTTGGCAGGAGCCTACTCACATAGACATCATCAAGAAGATATGCAACCAACTTGCGATTTATAACGATAATGCAATTAATAGTCCCTGAGTAATATATAGTTTATAATGCAATTTCGTTCAAACTACAGCTATATAAATACCTGTTCAATGTAAGTGATGATGCTTTCTCCTGTTAACTTTCTTGAATTGAGCCGTATAAATACCAAAACGTTTAATGAATTGAGCTTACCGTCCATAAACGACCAACCATCACAGGAGAAGTAAGGTGTAAGCCTTCTTGATTGAAAGGTTCAGATTTGCAAGAATTTGAATCGTTCCATTGTAGAATTCCAAGTTGCTTTCCATTATCAATCTGAACAATATCACAACATACGAAGAGATTGGGCTAATCAAAATGGATTTAAGTTTAATTTTATAGATATCAATTAAAATCCAATGAACCTATGTAATTTGTAGTATAACAGATTCTACAGAAAAGTTGTATAATTGACCTCACCATTATCAAAAGAATTGTTATTGACACCATCATTATCAAACAAAAGATTACAACAAAAGGTATCTTACCATAAAGTGGGAGGCGCTTGGACGTTCAAACCTACATTGTCAATCATCATATTGATAGTGACAAAGACTAACCAGGAAAAACAATTTTTCAAGAAAAATTGGGTATTTTCAGATCGGTATAGCTTTCTCTCTATTCGATTTTGTTGTCTGTGTTTTTGATAGAACAAACGGAGGAGTCGAAGGGTTTTGCAAAGGAGAAAATGTTGCACTATTGAAAATCTAATTTTCACCAGCATTAATCATACCAATGTTTACTTTCTCTTGGAATTAAAAAAATGATATACAAAGAAATTTTGCAACATCATTTGTTTATTCTTATCGTATCATTTCCTCGTACAGTGGTGTAGATAAAGAATGAGGCGCGCAACAGTAAGAAGTACATACCAGTTACTTTGTCTGTTAACTTGATCAAATTCGATGGTCTTATCAACGATTCAATTATTACTCTTGGCAGTGCTGTAGCGGGATATAGATTTGCATAGACGGTGGTCAATTATTTTCGAGAGTAAAAGTGGGAGAATGATTATGCATACAATGTCCCTCTTGCTTTCATTTTTGCTCATAAAGTATGTGTATATTATGACTCACAAGTGGTGCCAATACCCAGTACTTCATCCGACACAAATTATTTAAAAAAAATTAGCAGAATATCCTAGCTATGATAACTTCTCATGAATGAAGAGGGGAAAAAAGCAAAGCCTCGTGATGAAGTTTAAACATCAATGTAAGCGTATATAGTATAGTGAATTTTGACTGAAAAAAAATATATTAACGGGGAAAACAAAGTTGGGGAAAGAGTAGCTTGAAGTTTCGGAGCCAAGTCCATGGGCATTCAGAGAGAGTGGCAGGTTTGGGCACTCAAATATGGGGCAGTAGTGACTCAGAGCCTTGTTCAGAGATGATGGGGCTGTTTTGGGTATGCGGGACAAAAATGTAAGAGGAGAAAGGAAATCAGAGCGATTAAGGCGTTACCGTAGCGAGCGAGTGGGAGGAAGCAGAGAAGATTAAGGCGTTTTCAAAAGACTTTTACAGCTTGTTTGGATGGTTGTTACCTATTGTATTGTAATGTGTTGTTAGTTTAAATACAATATTTATTTTGATTATCAATTTAATTTTAATGTATTGTTAAATCTGTTGTTACGTAACGACGAAAAGTCTCATTTTATATAACAACCGATTTAGTGTTATTGCGTCGTTACCTTATCTTTTCCTCTCATTTTGATTATCTAATAATTCTATTATATCATTTACCCTACCTTTTTGAGGTAGCTCTATCCGGTACCCTACTTTTCTTGTAAGTTTATCCTTTAGATCGCTTATGTGTGAGATTATGTAACGACGGAAAACGATACAATCTATCCAAGTGTTAATCAAAACAATACAATACGATATAATACAACACATTACAATACAATATGATACATTATGAAACAATATGTAACAACCATCCAAACAAAGTGTTACATTAAACTAAAAAGAGGGCAGGCGTGCGAGCAAAAAAGAGGAGGGCAAGGAGTGACGCTTCGGTAAAATTTTTAAGCGAAGGGGCACCTTTCTTTTTAATAAAAATTTGAGTTAAATGGGATTAACTATCAAAAAATTGTGTAAAAATAGATAAATACTATTTCTGAGTTTTAGTTGCGCCACATCACCGGGCTGATGTCCCTGCTTTATATATTTATATAGATATAGATGTTTGAGTGAAATTATCTCAAAGTCATTGTCCATAAAGTGAAGGTTCGTCATACCAGGGTCATATTGTCGGTAACCTGAAGACTTGCCATGTACTGCCTGATCACCCCTCCTTAATATTTCTTCGGGCTACCTCTACCTCTCCTCCAGCCCTCCATTGACAACCTCTCATATCTCCTTACCGGGGGCATCTATATCTCTCTGTTGGACATGTCTAAACCATCTCACTATCGTCTCCCCCATCTTGTCTATCACAGAGGCTACTCCCACCTTGTCCTGAATATCTTTATTTTTGACCATATCTCTCCGAGTAAGCCCACACATCCATCTCAACTTCCTCATTTCCGCAACTTTCATCTTCTAGACATGAGAGTTATTGACTGGCCAACACTCTGCTCCATACAACGCCGGTCTAACCACAATTCTGTAGAACTTCTCTTTAAGTCTTGGTGGTACCTTCTTGTCACATAGGACACTAGATGTGAGGCTCCATCTCAACCACCCTACTCCAATAAGATGTGTAACATCCTTGTCAATCTCTCCATTATCTTGGATTATAGCTCCAAGGTACTTGAAACTCCCTCTCTTTGTGAGAACTTGTGAGTCCAACTTCACTACCACGTCAGCCTCACTTGTCACCACACTGAACTTGCACTCCACATACTTTGTCTTCGTCTTACTCAACCTGAACCCTTTAGGCTCCAGGACCTGTCTTCAAACATCCAACCCGCCGTTCACCTGGCCCTGTGTCTCTTGGTCTATACAATTTCATTTGCAAATAACATGCACCACGACACCTCCCCTTGAATGTGAATCATCAATACATCCAATGCTAAAGTAAATAAAAATGGGCTAAGGGCTGATCTCTGATGCAAACCATCACGAATGGAAAGTGTCCAGAATCTTTTCCCACTGTCCTTACCTAGGTCTTAGCTCTATCATACATATCCTTGATAGCCCTAATGTATGATACCGGACTCCCTCTAACCTCCAAACATCTCCAGAGGACTTCTCTTGGGGCTTTGTCGTAATCTTTCTCTAAGTCAATAAACACCATATGCAAGTCCATCTCCTTTCCTGTACTGCTCCACCAATCTCCTTATAAACGAATGGCTTCCGTAGTCTATCATCCAACATGAATTCGAACTGGTTCTCATAAATAGACACTCTCTTCCTCAACTTCAACTCCACAACCCTCTCCCAAACTTTTATGGGGTGGCTCAGCAACTTGATACCCCTATAGTTGTTGCAGTTTTGGATATCAACCTTATTCTTGTACAACGGAATCATTGTACTCAACCTCCACTCTTCGAGCATCTTTGTCGTCCTAAACATGACATTAAACAACCCAGTCAACCACTCCAAACCTGCTCTACCCGCACTCTTTCAAAATTCCACTGGAATCTCGTTTGACCCAACTGCTTTACGCCTACTCATCCTACGCATAGCCCCCTCAACCTCATCAACCTTAATACCCCTGCAATACCTAAAATCACCACGACTCTCAGAGTGTTTCGAATAACCTACCACGATACTCCTATCCCCCTCTTCATTCAAAAGTCTGTGGAAGTAGGTCTGCTACCTTCGTCTAATATGTTCTTATGCCACCTATACATTTCCCTAGTCATCTTTGATGCACTTCACTAAGTCCAGGTCACGGGCCTTCCTCTCTCTCTCTCTCTTTCTTTGTTTAACCCATATAGCTTCATGTCCCCGCCTTTGTCCCCTAACTCTTCGTACAAACTTTCAAATGCCGTTGTCTTCGCTGCTGTAACTGCTAACTTTGCCTCCTTCCTTGCCGCTTTGTACTGCTCCCTGTTCTCTCTTTTCTCTTTCTCGTCTTTAATTTCCAGTAGCTTCAAGTACGCCACCTTCTTCGCTCTCACTTTCCCTTGTACCTCCTCATTCCACCACCAACCACATTTATGCCTACCAGAGATACCCTTTCGTGAGATTCTCACATAGAATAACCTTGCGGTCCGTACATAAACCTATATCACTCTTCCGAAAGAGTAGTTTGTCGATCTGAGTCCTGGCTACCACACTCTGAAAGGTGAGCCAGTGCTCCTCCCACTTTTGAAAACTCGCGTTAGCTATGACCAACTCAAAAGCTTTAGCGAAATCTAAAATGAATTTCCACCTTCGTTTCTATCTCCAAAACCGAAACCACCATGTACATCATCATATCCCTTAGACTCCTTCCCGATGTGACCATTGAAGTCACCCCCTAGGAGTAACTTCTTGGTGGACAGAATATCTCGAACAACCTCGTCCAAGTTATCCCAGAACTGCCTCTTAACCTCCTCATCCAAGCCTACTTGAGGTGCGTAAGCACTAGCAACGTTCAATGTATGCCCACCAACAACCATCTTAGTAACCATCATCCTATCATTTACCCTCTTAACCTCTACCACAAAATCCCTGAGCTCACTATCAACAAAAATGCCTACTCCATTCTTACCCTTTGGGCCTGTTGAAAACAAAAGTTTCTACCCATCTACATTCCGAGCAGTAGAGCTCACCCACCTGGTTTCCTGAACATAGACTATACTAATCTTCCTCTATCTTCGCCAACTCTATAGACTTCCACGTCAGTGTCTCGATGTTCCAAGACCCAACCCTAAGCCTAGAGGCTCTTCAAGCTTTAATGACTTTTAATGGTGGCCAACATTATTTGTGCCTGAATACTTTTCCTTTGCTTGAGAAAGAAAGTAAAAGTTAGGAAAAGAGTTAGATAGCAAGGATCATCTAATAGCTTGAGTTAGAGATAGGAAAGCTAACTTGAAATAAAATGGGTGTTCACATATTCTACATTCTAAAGCTTGAGAAACCTTAGTAATGACATTTATCAATTAGGTCGAGAGGCTTTTGATAAATCTACGTATCCCATGTTTAATTACATGTAGAACTCTCTCTTAGTTGTAAAATCGTAAAATAAATTGGATCGTTACTTGAGAGTAATTTCCCTTATATCCATATTTGTGGCCATTGATCATTTTACATGTTTTCTAGTTAGTTTTATCTTTGTTAGTTTATAAATCAAACAATCAAAAATTGAAAAAGTGTTTGGCTTAGCTTAGTTGGTGATAAATCCTTTACTTTCTTAATATCCTTTATATTGTTCCCTGTGGATTCGATCCCGACTCATACTTGGGTAAATTATATTACGACGACTATGTACACTTTCTCTTTGAAGAGTGGATTTGGACGTTATCAACCAGTTAAATAAAAATCGGGTTAACTCATATTAAAAAACTGAGTGGTTGAATACGGGTCAATCACGGCAGGATTGGGCGGATTATACAAATATGGAAAAAAATTCCACCTCTACAGACAATACATAAATAGCAAAGCCTATATACTGCTCCCAAAATCAGAATTTGGTGAAATCAAAGAAACACAAAAAACATATCACAATTCTTATCTTGTGTTTACACTTTGTAAAATCTGATTTTCCCCGAATCTTCAGTATATCAGATTCGGCGTGTGTCATATGTTTTGTCAACTTTTTTCTACGATATAAAAGACCACTTACTCTGAACATATAATATTTCTTTCTTTTCTTTCTGTCTCTATTCATCAATCAAAGGTGTATAGAATTCTCTCTTATCTTTGTTCTATTTTTACTGTTTCATATAATATGGATTGTGTAAAAATATCTAACACTACTTCTCTTTTATTTATTTTTGGAACAAAAATTAGCAAAAAATGGCAGATTCTAGGGAAGAATATGCTGGAGAATCATGGAGCTCTAAAAGAAAATCAAAAAGGCAAAGGCACACTATGGAACAAATTCAGCAACTTGAAATGTAAGATTAATTTTATTACAAAAAAGAAAACTTGCACCTTCATATATGGTCAATTTCTCTCTCTCTCTCTTTTTTTTTTTTTTTTTTTTTTTTTTTTTTAAAGATTGGTATAAGAAAATGTTGTCATTTTTCTAAGTGAATAATTTGTTTTCTACATGCGTTTTTGTGCATTTATGTTAATTCTTATTCATTTCCTGTCTTTTCTATTTATCTTTTGTTCTTTATAAGTGTGTCGAAATACATCTATATGTTTTATTTTGTTATTCAATTTTTAAGATTGAGTTGCTAAAATGGTTCAAAAAATAGTTTATTTGGATGATTGATCTACCATGTATATGCATCTTTTACACATGTAACGGTTTGTTCATAGCACCAAAGGATGTGTGTGCAGTGGATGAGGCCCATAACTAGAAGTCTCGGGTTCGAGCCCTGGGTATGAAAAACCCTTGGTAGGGAGCACTTCCCTCATAAATAGGCCTTACCTGATGCGAATCTGAATATAGTCGGGCTCCAATGTAGGTATCGGACACAGGGTGGGAACAAAAAAAAAAAAAAAAAAGGTCTCTTCATGGTTGTCATTAAGATTCCTCTACCATTAACTAGAGATCTCAGGTTTGAGCCTTGGGTATGAAAAATTCTCTAGTAAGGGTCACTTCCCTCTTTAGTGGATCTTTTGCGATGTGAATCCGGATTAGTCGAGGCTCCATGAGGTTACCGATCACTGAGTGAAAAGCCAACGTTTTTTTATTAGAGGATGAGTTTCTTTTCATCTCTTCCTCATTCCATGATAATTTTCGTTTTTCACTTAGTATTTGGTACCCGCTTTAGGACCGACTAATCTAGATTTTCGTTGGAAACTCCACATTGAGGATAATGCTCCTTACCGTAGGTGGCTTCATTTCCATAGCTCAAACACGAGACATCCTATAAGGATGAAGGGTTACTTACCAGACTCACTATATTTTTTCGGGGTATATAAAGTCCTTTCATTTTTTTTTTTTTTTTTTTTTTTTAAATGGTTAATAGTGATGGTGTCTTTTTTTTTTTCCCTGGGGAATCTTGGAATGAAGATTTTTCAAGGAATATCCACATCCAGATGAGAACCAACGAAGTCAGCTGAGTAGGGAAGTAGGGCTTGACCCTAAGCAAGTCAAGTTTTGGTTTCAAAACAAAAGGACTCAAACAAAGGTGAATTTAATTAGTCCATTTTCTATTAATTTAATTAAAATTAATTAATACTTGATGACGAATTAGTATTTATTTTCATTAAATTTGCAATAATTTAGAAAAAATTGATTAATTAAAAGTAGGGCCGGCTCCATAGCAAGGCAATTGAATCTCTTGCATTAGGCCCAAAAAGAATTACTTTTCCAGATTTGGTTGTAGTTGCTCGAATGTGTAACTAAATCAAAGTAATTTTTTCATCTTTCGTGTTTGATTTGTTTCCTCCATGTTGATTTTGTTCCTATTATTGATGATTTCACTTTTTAATTTCAATCCTATTTTCCTAAATCAATCTTTTTGTCCTGTCGAATTGATTTATAGATAAAAATAATCCCTTTGCTTCATTGATATATGAATTTTATTTCAAAAGTGTAAGGGTTTTCATTAAAATTTTGTTTTCATTCAGTCAACAATTTGATTGAGCTGCCTCTCATTAAAAGTGGTGATATAATCATGTAACATTATTTAAAATACATGAACTCTATAAGAAGTTCCATAACTTAGCAAGGAATCTTATTAAATGGACATAAATTTATATTTCTACTAGATTTTGGGAATTTAAATATTTTTCCGTTCAAGTCAAAGGAGATATGATTTTACAGCTAGGACTAATGGTTTTTCCTCTCTGGATTCTTTGATGTATGAACGGAAATTTGGAATGTCAAATTGGGCGGGGTGGGGGGGGGGGGGGGGGGGGGATGTTTAGAATTAACTCTGGCAAATTAAGATTTAATAAGTTATTTTGGCTGAGCTGGGGTTAAATTGAGCACAACCCAATTTTCCAACTGTAACCAAATTTTATTTTCTTTCTTTGTTTTCTTGTAATTTGCTTAGTTAGCATATATAGTAATAATTTTTTTCATTGCGGCTATATCTAACATCTCAAGCAAGAAAATTAATAAATGTTTTGACAAATGTTACTCTATTTGAGTTACATATTTAGTCTAAATCAGCCAAACTTTTAGACATGCTGAGAGTTGGGCCCAAGTTGATCCACCATGAAAACATGACAAAGCCAAATCCGCCCAAACTAAATCATATTTTTATGGCATAATTTTTTCACCCATATAGAAATCTTTCAAATAATAAATTGCATATGAGGAAGAAAATGCATGTTAAAATTAAAGATATAATTTGAACTTTTAAGAAAGGTGGAGGGAGAAAATAATTGTCACACATCCTTTTAAAACTGTTATTTCCAAGAACTATTAGTTTTACTCTATTTCAACATTTAGTTAGCTTTACGGATAGGAGACCTGAGATGAGCAGCCAGGTTGTTGGAATGCTCTGATTCTATACAGTTTACTACCTGCCGAATAATAAAATGTCGGTTAATTGACAAAAAATATTTAGTTAGCTCATAATCCAACTTTATTTATCTATAGATTGATGTTATTAATTAATTGCTTTTATGTGTATATATATTTTATCAGGCACTAAGTGAAAGATCAGGCTACAATACTCTTCGAACAGAAAATGAAAGATACCATTGTGAGAATATGGCAATGAGAGAGGCATTGAAAAATATTATTTGCCCACGTTGTGATGGTTCACCCATTGGAGAAGAAGAAAGGAAACAAAATCTAGAAAAGATGAAAATAGCAAATCAACAATTGAGAAATGAGGTAAATCTTTTGTTTATTCTTGTTTGGTTTTTAGTTAGTTAATTTATTTTGCTTGACAAAAAATACTACGGGAAAATTATAGCCCAATACCTTTGGGTGATATATATAGGCTACTACCGGTAATTAAGTTTGACCGACGGTACATTTACATAAGAATTATAACAAGAGACAAAGGCGAATTCATAATTTAAAATTGATGGATTGATTTGACCTTCAAGATTTTTAGTACATAATTCATTATACTTTGCAATGAGGGGTCATGTCTAACACTTTGTTGAACTTTTAGTCGATTTTAACATATATATCTATGTTCCACCTCGAAAATACTAGTTGCAGACTACAGATGAACCCTGTTTCACGGGTGGATGCATCTTATAAGCCTCGGGTTCATCCGAATCTAGTATTAAGATATATATGTTAAAACCGACAAAGCTTGAACAAATGTTAGATCTAAATTCATAATTTTATAAGTACAATAAGTTGAGTGCTAAATACTTTAGGGGTCACTCCATTACCGAGATTAGAATGCCAATTCTGATACAAAATTTGGAATTATATATATCTAGTTTTTGGTTATGACTATTAACTAACATCGGTATAAATTTTATACCAAACTCTTGGTACTATATTATCTCATATTGGATGTGGTATTATAATCCCGAGAATATAGAATATAATTTCAAGATAACTTTGTTCTGAACGATCCCTTAAAGGTCGAACCAATCAAGTTTAAATCTTGGATCCGCCTCTTCTCCATCACTGGTGTATTATATATATATATATATATATATATATATATATATATATATATATATATATATATATATATATCCTCATCTAATCACATTTATGTATGGGCTCACCCTTTTCGTTAGCTTTGGTTCGTTAGCATTCATGGCATTTTCAATTAACAATATTATTTTTTTGCAGCACGAACGAATATCCAATCTCATCTCAAGTGCTGTTGGAAAGTCTTTTGAGATGAATTCAAAATTGGCACCACAAAATACTACTCTTGGATCTTCATCAAATTCATCTGATGAAAGTTTGTTCAGCCAAAATATAAGGGACTCTCCCATTGGATATCCTCCTCCTCATCAAGATACTAATAATAATAATAGTAATAATGTTCGAGAAAATTCAATAGATATTAATAATATTCCAATAATCACTCCATCACCACAAGAAAATTCTGAATTTCATCATGATAATGGGGAGAGATCAATTATTCTTGAGATCGTTGTTGCTGCAATGGATGAAATTGTTACGGTTTTGCAAGTGGATGAGCCACTTTGGATAAAATCACCGAATGGTGTTACGTATTCTATTCATCGTGATAGTTATGAGAAAATGTTTTCAAATTTACATCAACCTTATAAATCGTCAAGTGCTCGAATTGAATCATCAAAGGATTCTGGGGTTGTGTCAATGACTGCAATTGAGTTGATCCAAAATTTTCTTGATCCGGTAAGTGTTTAAAATTTCTTGAACATTTTCATAAATAACGGCTCAGTTCACGAGTAATATTTGTCCTCTTTGTACCCAGACGGTTACGGTTTTAGAACGTGTCACTGGGGTCTAAGACTTGCTTCTTTATACACCTAACTCTCTCATGTGTTTCGCCAAGTCAAAATTATTCGGACTAGCCATTTTTAGGACTGATTTTTTTAAAAGTTAGAACAATGTTTGAGAATTCGTTGAAAATTTGCAACTCAAGGACAGTCTTGATTTTTTTGAAATCTAACACACTGTCATGGATCCCGAAAATTGGCAATTTTCAATTAATTTTGAATCTGTGGTTGTTTCTCAGTTACATGCCCGGAAAATGGCTATTTTTGAATTTTACCCTTTTGTGGATGTGGGATTTACCTAGGAAATTGCATTATAATTTCTTGGAATACATGCAACTCTAATAAAAAAAGGGATATACAATGGAATATATATATATATATATATATATATAGGCGGTACCAATTGGTACTTCAGATTAAATATTACTCATTGTAGTATATTAACTTTAGGCATGAATTTTCATAATTCTTTTAATCCGATTTATATATTAGTAGAAAATATAGGAGGTTTTAAAATTTTATCCTCAGCAATATTGGATTAAGATAAGTTTAAACGGAACATCATGATTAACGAGTACTCATATAGCCTACTCGAATTGCTTGGAATTTTGAAGTTTAATGGTTATTGTTGTTGTTGTTAATGTTTAATCGTTAATCATATACTTAATTATTGATTTTGTATATGCAGATCAAATGGATGAACATGTTTCCTACTATGGTCACAAAAGCTAGGACTATTGAAGTTTTTGATACTGGTAATCTTGGAGACTCTATACAATTGGTAAAAGTAATCCATCTTTTATCTTTTTCGTTAGGAAGTCAATATACATCAATATACAGCATATAAAATGATTTTTTTTTTTTTTTTGGTTCTTGAAACAGATGTATCAAAAATTGCATATTTTATCTCCTCTTGTGGGAGCTAGAGATTTTTTCTTCATACGTTGTTGTAGACAAATTGATCCAACAACATGGATAATGGTGGATGTTTCATATGATATATTCAGAGAGATTCAAAGTGGTGGACCTTCTTATTGGAAGTTTCCTTCTGGTTGTATAATTCAAGATTTAGGCAATGGGAAAAGTCAGGTAAGAATATTGCTGCTCATTTCTCTATATATATCACCATTTATATGTAACTTATTTTTCAAAGGTTATGTTACATAGGTAATAATTTACTCGTACCAGATATTTCTACTGGTTAAGAGAATGAGTTGAGCAATGCCTATCTCATGATGTCTATTTTCTTAATATGGTATGAGTCAGACCCATCTTTATTCTGGATTTATCCAATTTTGAATCCCCATGTTATATTGTTCACGCTTCAAATATTTAGAGTTGGCATGCAACAAAGCCTGGTTAAGTGTCCCCATATTGGTTTAGAAAATGATTTGTTTTCTTCATGTATAGTCTTAGACAATCCTCAACGGCCTTATTCATAATTTGTAGCATGCTATCAGTGTCAAACCTATGTCTATTCTTTGTTTAGCAATGTTGAACCCCCGCACGTTATGTTGTCTATGCTTCAAAAGTTCAAACCTAGACACAAGGTTATATGGTATTAAATTATAGTACCTCAAGTCCATTGGAAACGTCTCGATTAGCCAATTTCTGGTAGAATCGAGAATTTTTTGTGTTTTTAGTAATAAGCTTTTGTGATTGAGTTATATCTAACGTTCAGTTTCTTTAACATTTTGTCTATTGCCTCTCTTTTTGTGTTGTTATTATTAAGACATTTAAATTTCAATATTTTGTTCTATTGATGATTTTTTTTCGGCTTGTAGGTTACTTGGCTTGAACATGTTCAAGTAGATGACAAAAATCAGACTCACCGTATTTACAGAGAATTAGTGTGTGGTCGTCAAACATATGGTGCTAAGAGATGGATTATTACACTTCAACGGATGTGTGAGAAATATAATTTTGCAATTGGGGAAAAATGTCCCACTAGCCACGAGCTTGAAGGAGGTTCGGTTTTATGTCTCCTTCATTATCGATTTACGTTTTAGATTTTAATTTATAAAGTAGGAAGCTATGTCAAATTTTCTGTCACCTCAAGGAGACTTTAATTTAAAAAGAAAATATTGAAGGGGTCCAAATCCATCCCTTTTTCTTTGTTTATTTGAAACATGGCCTTCTTTTTAAAGAATTCTTTTTCTATAAAAGTGTGTTTGGTACAAAAGAAGTATTTTTTTTTTTTTTTTGAAAAAAACAAGTTATTTTTTGATATTTGACTGTTAGAAAGTATATTTAGTTGCGGGAAATGATCACTTTTTTTAATTTTCGGGCGGAAGTCATTTTTCTTTGCAACTATATTTCAAATTTTGTCTTGAAACATGTCCTTTTTAAAGTTCTTTTTTGTTTAAGAGTGTGTTAGGTATGATGAATTATTTTCGTAAGATTTTTTTTTTTCAAAAAAATTAGTCATTTTCTAATGTTTGACTACCCGAAAATATTTTCCAACCAAAGGAGCGGGAAAACTGATCACTTCTCTCAACTTTTTTGTTGGGGGGGGGGGGGTATTGTGGGATGGGGAGGAGTCGTTTTTCTTCATAATTATCTCAATTTTTAAGTCGTATTAACGCTTTAACGATCCGCAGACATTAATATTATCTTTAACTCTCAGAAATCTCATCAAAAACACTTTCAGATATGCTAATATTATTATCAATCTTCAACAAAAGTTTTTTTTAAAAATAATATTTTTCACTCTCCAACCAAACACTAGAGATAAAGATATTTTCTTGAAAACAAATGTCCTCTGAAAATTGACTTCCGTCACACCAAATATGCCCTAATTTGATCAGTCAAAATAATTTTTCTTCTTGTTAATTTTTTCCAGTGGTTAATGATCCAGAAGGTAGGAAAAATGTGATGCAAATATCTCAAAGGATGGTGAAGAGTTTTTGTGAAATCCTAAGCATGTCAGACAAAGTAGATTTTCCTTCCTCGCCAGAGCTGACCAACAATGGAATCAAGACTTCTATTAGAAAAAATGAAGAAATTAGTCAACCAAAAGGGGTGATTGTTACTGCTGCTACTTCCCTATGGTTTCCTCTTTCATTTGAAACTGTTTTCAATTTCTTCAGAGATGAGAAAACAAGACCTCAGGTATACATATTTCCGCTAAAAATTAATTTTTGCATTATTAATTCATGTATAACTTGTTTCTTAACCATACGACCCATAAAAGTACCCTTATTTAGTGAAATTTTGTTTTTGATGATTTTAGTCAAATGCAATTTCAGCTTGGTATGGTCGAGGAAATGAGTTGTTATACCATTTTTTTTTTTTTTTGATCAAGAGTTGTTATAACATAACTAGCTTTTAGTACTGTATTCAGTTGGGTGCGACATCATTTTCGTGGGATATTTATACATATGGCCTTTTTAGAGCATTCTTTAAATTATGTCCCTCGTTAGCACAATGAGCTAAATTTATCTGTGAAAAAATTACTAATCATCCAACTACTTTTAAAAGTGGAAGTCCACTGAGTTAACTGCTGTTGAGGAATGAGTTATTGTCTCCTTAAAAGACGTCCTATAGTATTCGCTTCATTAGCTAATTTTTTGAATTAAATTAAATCGACTAAATAATGTTTGTTTTTTTTTTTTTCATAAAAAAACTATATCACAGGCATACTAATCTCTGTTTTTAGTTACTTGATGTTGGCCTACCATATTGTGTTTTTGGTTTATTCTGAATGTCGGGTTCATCCGGTCCAAATATCTTCGACGCTGAGTATATCTATGTGAAACTCACAAAAATATCAACAAATATTAGATCAGAACTCATAGTTTTAAATGTACTGTGATTTTGATATTAAGTTAAAGTCTTGAGGGCGACTTTATCTGCTAATGTTAGGTGCTCATGTTATGTTATCTACATTTTATAATCTTAGCATTAATTCTACAATTTTTTTTTTTTTTTTGTATTATATAATTTAGACAATGTTCACCTCGTGAACTAATTTTTGACGACTAAATTATGAATTTGTTTATTGTGTGATTTTGATTTTTCCAGTGGGATGTTTTGACCAATGGGGATGCTGTGAATGAGTTAGCTCGAGTAATAACAGGAAACTTTCCTGGAAACTATATTACAATCATTCAGGTATTTGTCATGTTTTTTTGTAGTTTCTATCTTCTGGTTAAATTATCAAGTAATGGTATTTCTCAAGAATCAAATTAAATAACTTATGATTGGACTCATATCTTTAATTGCAATGCAGAAATATCAAAATGTCTAACTTGTATCTTTTTTCCTTTAGGCTTTTTAATCTTTGGTTATTAAATCAAAAGGCATTTTCTATGGTCCGATTTCACTTTTGAGTGTAGTCAATTAACTATAAAAACACAAAAATAAGACTAGCTTCTGTTGCGTTTAACTGATAATTTGAAAATATTGATCACATTATCATGTACTTTAGCCTATTATAGCCGATTTTCACCTGTCTTATCTTTGGTGTGTATATATGCACACATCACTACAAAAAATAATAATTAGCTACGAAATTCATCAATACTCTATTGCTAAATAGCTCGTAGCTAACAAGATTTTCTATTAATCAGTAGATAATCCTTTGTTAAATGGAATTAGACACGAATTTTGCTATTTAGCGCCAGAAGTTGTCCGTCATAATTTTTTTTTTCCTGTAATGATACCATTAAGTGCTAACACTAATATTTCTTAAATTGTTGCAATGAATATGCAGCCTTATGTGCGAAAGGAGAACATGATGTTAGTTCTACAAGAGACAAACATTGATCAAATGGGAGCCTTTTTAATATATGCCCCTATAGATTTACCAACAGTCACTTCAATTATCAATGGAGAAGACAGCACCGAATTTTCAATATTGCCCTCAGGTTTCATCATAAGTCCGGATGGTCGCCCCCCTGCGGATAGGGACAGTATTGGAAATACACCAAATGGTTCAGTTTTGACAGTGGCTTTTCAATTATTGGTTTCTGCCAATGATAATAATATCAATAATGATTCAATGTTCCAGCAGCAAAATATGGAGGCAGCGGCTACTATTCACTCCCTTTTGAGCTCTACAATTCTTAACATCAAAGAAGCATTGGGCTGCTCTGATTAAAATTATGATGGTTTAATTTCATGTTGTTATTTTGGTTATTCCATTTTTTGGAGGTTTAAGACTTAGCTTTAATAGTAAGTTTGAAGGAGATGGATATGTATTGGAGTTGTTAGGAATTCTTGGGACAAAAAAGCCAAATCTAAATATTTTACAGTTTGTTTAGTTGAAACTGAACAGTGAAATGTAAAGCAAGGAAACTATGCGATACCTAAGACAAAAAGAAGGTATAACTGCAAGATTATATTTATGGCGGTGTTAGAAAAAGCGAGAGGCTGACGAAAGCACTACTTTGCGCATGCATCCACCCTCCAATCGAAGGAGACAAAAGAAGTATGTACATTACATATATTAGTTAAATAATTTATTTGTGATCTATTGACAAAAAGAAGTACGTACCTTACATATATTGGTTGAATAATAGGTGATCTATTGACCCTGAAGGGCTACAAGACTAGAGATTTAGGAATTTTGCATATTATTCTAAATTTTTGGAAATAACTATTAATGTGTGTTATTGTTACGCCGTTGATTTGTCTTAGATATATATACATGTCTTATTCCCTTTTCTCCCAATTGAGTGAAAACATGTGATATTGGAAATTAAAAAGGTGGGTGCTCACTATGTTCGGTTTGTCAACTGTTTTCTGAAGTTTTTTCTGAGTTTTACATCTTTGTTATGGCAAAAAGATGGAGTATTTTCCTGCAAATATAATAGTAGTTACATCCATTTAGTAGATCAGTAACTTGCATTTTTACGGGAATAGAGGTTTAATTAAAAACTCAGAATCTTGGAATGAATTGATGCTTCTCCTTCAATTTAGGTTTACTAATTTCACTTTTGTATGTTTGGGTGCAGCACTTTCTTGAATGTATATATCTCTATTGATCCCCTAGGAATTTGATTCTTACTTTGGCCTATCTCATGTTTAATTTGTATGATCTCCGTTCTTTGGTGTAACATTAATCAATAAGGGTAACAATTGTTGTCCAATTTACTTCCTTTTATTCCTTTTTCTAGTGCGTATTTTGATGGTATAAATAAGTTTTCATCTGGTGGAATGAAGAGTTCTATTCTTAGTGATTAAGATATTTTTTGAATACGTCTCGATTAAAAGTAAGGCCTGTATTATGCTAAAAAGTGTGGCCTCTGGATTTTTACTCTCCCTCGCGATGCTATTCCTCTTATGAAAACATAACCAGTGACGCACCTTGCTGCCTCCCTTCTCTCTTCAGATCACTTCTTTTTTAATCTACCCGTGTTTTCTTGACACCTCTTTTACTGCTACGTTATAGGATGTACTATGAATTTTCTTGTGGGAAAGTTTCAGAATATTCCTTTCGGTAGTATTCAATTTGTATATTTTGCAAACCAGTTGAAAATGGATGTAAAGGAGGCTTTTAGTAGATGAAAAACTAAACTTCCTATTAATATAACAATAGCTTTAATTTTAGCAATTCTTCAATGGTTGGTCATTATTTTTCTTTTTATTGATGGAAGTTTCACCTACTCACAAGTTTACCCAATATCACCAATTGCAAGTTCTATCTTTACTTTGCTCGAGGCTGCATCGTGTTTCTGGCAAGGAAAGAGCCGCATTTTACTAGCATTAAATCTGCTCTAATTAAAAGTTGAAGATTTATGGATAAATTCCTAATCGTTGCTCTTCAACATCAGCACATAAATGCCTTCCTGTTCCACCTTTCACTTTTTTTTTTTTGGTGTTTGAATTGAGCTGATATTTTTAAACCTTATATTGATGATTTATATGTGCCTATACGTTGAGAAAATCAGCGGTGTTTCCTACTGCTTTCCTTCTCTCCTCGGTTGTTTGGCTTTTGGGGAACTTTTTCTCCGACTTTCCACAAGGCTCTTTGAGCTTATGTCAGTATGTTTCTGTATAAAGACTAATTTTTCGTATATGTGATAGTCTTGATCTTAATACTATTGACATCTTATGTTTCTTGCACATTAATTGTGCATTCTTTGAGTTGTGGTTTAGCTATGATTACCACTGTCTATTGGAGGTGTTTTGACATTTGGCTGAAGAACTGGTATGGGTTGCGGCTTAACTAAAATGGGAAGTATGCAAATGCTGCAATCTATAGGTTGTCACTGACAGGGACTGTTTACAATATATGACAAGAAAGGAATTATAGAATCTTTCAGGACAAGTAGAGAAGGTCAGCCATGATCACAAAGATTGATAATACAGGAGATCTTTTGCGGAGCGAATATGAATACTAAGTTAGCAAAGGCATTACAAAATATGAACTTCTACCCTTGATTAATGTAATAGTTAGTTTGCAGATGGAGCTATGTAGCCAGGCTAAGTAGAGGAGCAGTATAAGGCCCTGTTAGCCAACATGTTTTGACAGTTTTTTCCCTTATCTTGAGCTATAAATATTGTCACTTGGTACCAATAAAAAAGAAATACCAACATAATATTCACACTCTAATGAATGAAACAGTCTCAACGATGTTTGTTCTCTTATACTCCCTCTGGATTAAAAAGATTAACCTTTTTTCTTGAGTCAAAAAGAGTGTTCACTTATCAAATCAAGAAAGAATTAACCTTATTTTTTCAGATTTACCCCTATCAAGTGTTATATGATTAAATCTCAATGTCGATTTAATTAGGGACAGTTTAATCAAATTACTTATTTTTGTCTAGGGGTAAATGGACACTCTTTCTTATTTGGAGGGAGTAACCTTTCATATTCCATTATTTGTGGACCCTTGTAACTTTTCATATTTATATTTATGAAGGAAAAAATCACCCCTACAATCTTCATATTCAATTGTGCATTGATTTTTTTTTATTTTTTTTTGAAATGACTGTGCGAAGCGTGGGCATATACTAATTTTAAAATTTAAAAAAGAACCGTCCGGTGCTCAAAGAACATACCTGGTGAAAATTAGTAAAAAACATAAATAGCTATTTATAGTTTTAAAATATGGAATAAGGCAAAAGAAACTCTTACAAATTATATTACTATGCAGGAAAAATATGTGAAATTTTGAAAGAAAGATAATTTTACAGAAGAGTTATATTAATTTTTTGAACTATTCGGAAGTATTTTAATTTAGGGAAAATGACATATACTACCTACTTAAGACTCTTTATTACAAAACATAATGATACTTTTTCTTATTTACAAAATATAACGGCTCTTCATTTAAAAAAAAATATTTATTTAAAAATATTTTTTATTTTTTAAAAAAATTCGCTTAGTGCTAAAAAATTCAGTCAATTTTCATGTATAAAAACTGTATGAAACATGTATGAAATGTGTATATGTGTGCAAAATTTTTAATATAGTTTTCATGCACAAATTTTGAGCGAACTTTTTAATCCTTGAGCAAGATATACACATTTCATACACAAAAATTCGAGCGAGTTTTTTAAGCCTTAAATATTGTATGAATGTGATATACAATGTTGTTGTAGTTGTATTAATTTTTCAGAAACCTAACATGAATGTTATATACAAAAAATGTGAGCGAAATTCTAAGCCTTGAGCAAGATATACATAATTCATACTGTTTTTATACACAAAATGAGTGAATGTTTTAAGCCTTGAACCAAATATACACATTTCATACACAAAATTCTGAGCAAACTTTTTAAGCTTTGAGCGAGATATACACATGTCAAACACAAAATTTTGGACGACTTTTTTAAGAAAAAAACTTGAGCGAAAATCTCGTATATATTTTGTAAGAAATCTATTATTATGTTTTGTAAACTGAAATTTTTTATTATATTTCGTAAATATTTTTCTTATTATGTATATATAGGTCAATCCCCGCTTTAATTTACTTTCTTTGAAAAACATTTTTGTTTTGTTAACCCACAGAAGCCTGCAATGCTTCTGATTTCCAAAGGGACAGCGCCGAATTAAGTCCCCGTTTGTTGAAACTTGAAAGTCCGAACTGTTCAACTTTGGGCCATTAAAGCCCAAACCAAAACATGGTCGGCTTATTAATCCTTTTTTCCAGAGATGTCAGCTTATTCAATCTGCTTGGTTCCTAAATTCAGTGACATGCCCTATAAATACCTGGAATTGATTCATTAGAACTCATTACGAGGAACGAACCTCGTTGTCTCTTAACACAACAGTACACCAGCAATTACCGAGCCTGAAATTAGCCACTTTTTTTCGCTATTGCTCAGATGGCAGACAACTTAAATATGGTATGTAGCTTCTTGCTTTCTCACCTTATTAGTTAAAGATTGCATTTTTTCCCATTTGGGATATCTTAAATTTGTTTTTTTTTTTTTTTTGAGAATTGATTTTGATTGCTTCAAACACTTTATGGGATTTTGCAAATTGTATTGTGTATTAGAGTATATTATTATGTAGTTTATTCTGATTTTGGGTCCTTTGGTAGATTGTACGTTTTTAGCTTGTAAAACAATTTTTGACACTTTCCTGGTCTCTGTGTGTGATGGATCGTACCTATTTTGTTGCATCAGCTTTGGTGAGTTGTACTAAGAAGCAATATCTGATTATTTGGACTTGAAGTCGTGTTTGGACATGCATTTTACTCAAAAAAAAATTGAATTTGTGAGTGGAAGTGACAAAAGCTGGTTTGAGCTAGTTTTTGGAACTTGAAAATATTTTGAGGATAAATTTTCAGAATCTGATCCAAAATTTATGGCCAAACGCTAGCTTAGTATTTCAGCTCTTCTTACTCAGTACTGTGCTTGTAGGAAGTTCAAGAGGAGGATGATTATGTTGAGTATATACCAGTTGCAAAGCGCAGGGCAATTGAGGCGCAAAAGATCCTTCAGCGCAAGGGGAAATCTGAAGCATTTGAAGAGGAAGAGGAGAAAATAAAGCTAGTTGAGGCTAAGCCGAGTTTGCTTATGAAGGCAACTCAGCTCAAGAAAGAGCAACCGGAGATAAGTCATGCTGAGCAAGTGTTTCAACAAGAGAAGGAGATGATTGAGCATTTATCTGATAAGAAAACGTTGATGTCTGTTCGGGAATTAGCCAAGGGCATTACTTATACAGAGCCTTTGCGCACTGGGTGGAAACCGCCCTTAGCCATTAGACGGAACTCAAAGAAAGCTTGTGATGCCATTCGTAAACAGTGGCATATCATCGTGGAAGGGGACGATATTACTGCACCAATCAAGAACTTCAAGGACATGAGGTTCCCTGAACCAATTTTGAAGAAACTTAGAGCAAAGGGGATTGTTCAGCCAACGCCAATCCAAGTGCAGGGTCTTCCAGTAATTTTATCAGGTCGGGATATGATAGGCATAGCTTTCACAGGTTCAGGTAAGACATTAGTTTTTGTGTTGCCGCTTATTATGGTGGCATTGCAAGAAGAAGTTATGATGCCAATTGCACCTGGGGAAGGACCATTTGGCTTGATTATTTGTCCATCTAGAGAGCTTGCTAGACAAACATATGAAGTTATTGAAGAGTTTTTGGAACCTCTGAGGGAGAATGGTTATCCTGAGTTGAGGCCTTTGCTATGTATTGGTGGAGTTGATATGAAGACCCAAGTTGATGTTGTGAAGAGGGGAGTTCATATTGTTGTTGCTACTCCTGGAAGACTGAAAGATCTGCTTGCTAAGAAGAAAATGAACCTTGATAATTGCAGGTAAGGACCATATTTTTATAGTTGATATTTATCTGGGAGGCTCTCTATATGTTCTGTTTTAACCTGGAATCACCCCCAGAAAAACGCGAGTATTCATCTGACTGCTGAACAAAATCAGTATTTTATGAAAAGCCGAAGAGGAATGAACTTTTACGTATTGTCTGATGTAGTTCAATAAATGTTGTGTTGCTTAAAAGTGAATTCAAAACGAGCTAGTTAATTTTTTTTTAACTTCTGATTAATCGACCATTTGGAATCATATGGTGTTATTATCAACTGTCATGTGTTTGCTTCCTGCTACGTTAGTGGGTGTTCCACATAATATGTTGTTATACTATGTGTTTTAAGTGTTGCCACAGGCCTACAGTTACTTGTGTTCACATACTTAAACGAAAGAAAAAATGTGTGTCAGAGGCATGTGTCACAAGCATTTATTTACAACAAATTTACATTTTTTATCGGTAACTTATCCCAAATTCTCGGAATGCTAATATATACTGTAAGTTACATTTGTACATGGGAAATATTTCATGATTCTTGCATATTCTTTTATTTGAGAATTTTGAGTGCTTACCATGTTGTTGCTTTCTTGCAGATACTTGACGCTAGATGAGGCAGACAGATTAGTAGATCTTGGTTTTGAAGATGATATTAGGGAGGTGTTTGATCATTTCAAAGCTCAAAGACAGACTCTTCTATTTTCTGCTACAATGCCTACAAAGATCCAAAACTTTGCAAGAAATGCACTAGTTAAACCTGTAATTGTGAATGTGGGCAGGGCTGGAGCAGCCAATCTCGATGTGATTCAGGAAGTGGAGTATGTGAAGCAGGAGGCCAAGATTGTTTACCTTCTCGAATGCTTGCAAAAGACACCACCTCCTGTTCTGGTTTTCTGTGAAAATAAGGCTGATGTGGATGATATCCATGAGTATTTGCTCTTAAAAGGAGTTGAAGCTGTGGCTGTTCATGGAGGCAAGGATCAAGAAGAGAGAGAATATGCAATTGCAGCTTTCAAAGCATTGAAGAAAGATGTTTTAGTTGCCACTGATGTTGCCTCTAAGGGGCTGGATTTTCCTGATATTCAACATGTCATTAACTATGATATGCCTGCAGAAATCGAAAACTACGTGCACAGGATTGGACGAACAGGACGATGTGGAAAAACAGGAATCGCCACCACATTTATTAACAAGAACCAGAGCGAAACAACTCTGCTTGATCTAAAGCACTTGTTGCAAGAAGCAAAGCAAAGGATCCCTCCAGTCCTTGCAGAGCTCAATGATCCCATGGATGACATAGATGCCATCACAGATGCAAGTGGAGTGAAGGGTTGTGCATATTGTGGTGGGCTTGGTCATCGTATCCGTGACTGTCCCAAGCTAGACCACCAAAGAAGCCAGCAAATTGCGAATTCAAGGAGGGACTACTTTGGATCTGGAGGTTATCGTGGAGAGATTTGATTCCGCTTTTCATTTGTTTACTTGTAATACGCAAAATGTATTTTGCTTATTTCTGTACCTTATGACCAAATTCAGTAACTTTGACATAAATGTAGTTCTATATTCCACTCTCAGTCTTTCAAGAATTATGGCTTCCATGATCTTCTTAAATGGAAGACAAGGCACAAACTTTGCAGCATACATGTTAACTTTGTGCCTCAAGTGTATCTAATAAATACAAAGCAGGCTGACACATTTCTTAAATGACCAGGAATATCTTCATTTGTGTTTGGATTTTCATTATCTGGGTGTGGATTCATTAAGGAAACCAAGCATGTGCCTATTTGTCTGGATCTTTATTCACACGGGATTAGAGATTGCAAAAGTGCACTGCGCATTATTTGCATTACCTTCCGACTTCATAAATCTGTTTTCAGTCTACTTATAAAAGATGCTCAAAGCCTACTAGAAAGAAGTAAGAGTCTAAAATATCAAACTCTTAAGGCCTTTTGAAAGGTCTTTTCTGACATGCGCACAACAGCACATTTAAAGGGAGAAAGGACACATTAATAGCTATAAACTGTGACCTTCATCAGTTTACAAGTTTAGGTTGCAGCATTAACATTTTCTTGTTTCCCTTCTTTGGATTATCTCAACTTCCAAGCTCGAATATCCTTTACATCATGAGTATATATTTTGCAAGCCTACATGGAATTACTTAGATAACTGTCACCCAAATCTGAGGAAAGATCAGAATTTTGGGTGTTTGTCTTTGCATTATGTTATCCTTTTCTTATTTTTTTTCATCTCGTTTTTTCGCCATATATATCGAAGTTCCTGACTCCACTTTAAAAGGATTGCAAGACTAAAACTGGCCCTAAGCGGAAATGAGATGGTGTTAATGTCTCGAAGTATAACCTTTTATCTGAGGATGAAAGGTTTATTAGAAGCAAAATATATTCGAAGCTGTATTTTCCAATGCAGAAAATGGTTTTGGGCCTTGTGGCTTGAAATTGGTTGTGTTTTTCCATCTTCTACCTTCATTCTTCCTAAAACTCTCCAAGGAAGCTAGCTACCTTTAGAATCTCTCCACTGTCAATCTCTAATCAAGCTATTTTAACTTGTTCAGTATACAAAAGTACCTTATTTCAATTATCTTTCTTCCTGTAACAATTCCTGATATTGTGGGAAGAAAAAGTAGAACAAAAGCTCTCAAGAGTGTCCAAGCTTTGGTGGACATATTACCCAGCTTTGGTGGACATATTACCCGGTACATCCTCTGGTGAGAGGTAGCAGGAACTCAGCAATTAGTCGTGCTATGGGAGAGTTGATTTGAACCCCATGGTCATTGAAAAGGAAAAAAATAAAAATACAAAAAGTTATTTAGGCCAACATGACAAGAAGTGGTTGGGTGCTTCTTATAAGTATTTGATGTTTCATAGGAATTTCTCTTCTCGAGGGAATAATATAATTATGGGAAGTTATGGATACTATGACTACAGTCTGCAGGCGCCTCCAATTGGGGGAACAAAGGAATTTTACCCAAACGATATTTTTGTTTGCAAATTGGAATTTCTTTACTTGAGATCACTTTTTTAATAATATTTTTCTCTAATAACAACTTCAACCGATCTAATTATGATATTATGAGCTAATACATCATCTCAGAGAGTAAGTCCAAATACTTGTCCATTCAAGCATTCCATTATGAAGTTTTAACTAGGAAACAGCATTAGAAGAAACGAATTAAAAGAACAGGAGGCATATTAGGCTTTATACTTCATATTGTCAATGATAAATTTTCCGTGGAAAAAAGCTAAGTCAAATAACAACATTGTAAAATACTGCGTGAGCAGAGAGATAGAGAGACGCAAGGATAGTGACACAAGCCCAGAGCTACCATAATGAAAGCTATAAAAATGAAATCTTGCTGTGTAACAAAATAAACGTACAACGTTGCACTAAACGTGGATAATGACGTTACAGACAAAACTAAAAAACTAGGTCTACCAAGGAAAACTAATAAACCACCTCAAGACTAGCACAAAAGTAAATTAACTAGCTGTCGTCGTCGTCATCATTTTCAAACTAAACCTGTGACTAAGCTAAGAACTAACTTAGAAATCCCATGCTTGGGGAAATCAGAGCAGAAAGGTTGGTGACAAATGGAAATACCATAGGGGCCTCTCAACTTAGAAAATCTTGAAAAGTATACCACCATGTGTTGCAAAGAATGGAGCAAAGACAAGTGACTCTACTGCCATCAGCTTGATTAGGATATTGATGGACCTGAAGTATCCTTCAGAGGGTCACCAATGGTGTCACCAATAACCGCAGCCTTGTGGCATTCGGAACCCTTTGGGCCAAGGGACTTTGCATGCTCCGAAGCACCAGCCTGGCACAGACTCGGTAGTTAGAAGACTAGGAGTGTCTGATAAAATATCAAAAAAAAAAAAAAAATCAGTATATAGACGTATTTTCTTTTACCTCGATATACTTCTTGGCATTGTCCCATGCACCACCGGTGTTTGATGCAGATATTGCAATCTACAAATGAGACAGATAGGAGCACATTTTACAGCCAACTCAGACAGAAAATGAAATCTACATGTTAAAGAAGGTTGAATCAATGATACCTGAACACCAGAAACCAAAGCACCAGCAAGAACGCCAGAAAGAGTCTCTACTCCGAAGAAAATCCCAACTATGAGGGGCGTAAGCATGACGAGAGCACCAGGGGGAATCATTTCCTTAATAGATGCGTCAGTCGAGATCTTAACACAAGTGGCGTAATCAGGCTTGGCAAGGCCCTCCATAAGACCAGGAATGGTGTTAAATTGTCGGCGAACTTCCTCAACCATCTTCAGAGCGGCAGAACCGACACTCTTCATGGTCATGGCAGAGAACCAGTATGGAAGCATGGCACCAACAATCAAACCAATGAAGACCTCGGGGGTCAACACATCGACTGTTGTAATTGCAGCCCGACTCACAAAAGCACCAAACAGGGCCAGGGATACAAGTGCAGCAGATCCAATGGCAAATCCCTAGAAAGAAAGACCCCATACTGGGTTAGCTAAAAGGAGAGTGTTGAATAAGCTTTGATTGTGAGAATGCAAAGGCGAAAATCTAATCATAATAGTAGTGTTGCCAAAAAAAAAAAAAAATGATTTAACCAAAAAGAAAAGGCTTAATACATCAACATCCCCTTAAACTTGCCACTAAATTTCATTTAGACACTCGAACTACGACTTTTATCAATTGAGCACCTAAGCACGTGACAAAGTGTTCCTATTAGACAGTTTTGGTTCAGATTCACGTGTTCTCCAGTGAAATTTACTGGCAAGTTTAAGGGGCAATTGGAACCTGCATCATTATGACAAGATTGTGATCCATACATATGCTTAAATATGCACAAGCAATATGTCTACAGAAGGATCTAGATACGCTCACAGAAAGGAAAGCAAAACAAATAAGAGAGAAACAAACCTTTCCAATAGCAGCAGTGGTGTTTCCAGCTGCATCAAGGGCATCAGTTCTTTCACGGATCCGGTGGCTCATGCCAGCCATCTCAGCTATACCTCCAGCATTGTCACTGATAGGTCCATACGCATCAATGGCCAATCCAGTAGCAATGGTACTCAACATTCCAAGAGCAGCAACAGCTATACCATACATGGCAGCAAAAGAAAAACTGACAAAGATAGCTATTGCAATGGCAAAGATAGGAATGATGACAGATTTGTAGCCAAGAGCAAGGCCAAAAATAACATTGGTTGCAGCTCCAGTCCTGCAGGAATCAGCTACATCTTGGACAGGGCTGCAATAGGAACAATGGGAGAACAAACATAAGACAAAGTTACATCACCAAAACAAGAACATAAAATCACATTATGAAGACAAACTACTAATTTATTTTTATTTTTATTTTTTAAATTGGTAACTGTAAGACAAACTACAAATTTTCACCTGTAAGCATTGCTAGTGTAGTACTCTGTGACAAATCCAATGATAAGTCCAGCCCAGAGACCAATAGCCACGCATAGAAACAGTTGCCTGTGCAATAACAACATACACTAATTGTTCAATACTGATTCTACTGAAAAAAGACAATCACACTGCGTAAAATTTAGAAACCAAGCACACAACAAAGGTCAAAACATCAGAAAAGAAATGGAAATTGAAAATGTAAGCCCTGATCCAGCCACATTTGGAGATTGTCATCTAATGCAAAGCAAAAAATGTTTACAACAAGAACTTGACACTTACCAGTTCTTTACAACCTTTTGCGTGCCAAAATTGAAGATGGTAAAGGAAGATGGAAGACAAGTCCAAGTCACAATTGCAATTCCCACTGTCATAAGAGCAGTTGAGATAATAAGCTGGTTCTTCAAGGCTGGTTCAATTTCCTTGACAGCTTTAATTTCGAAGAAGTCAGTAGCAAAAAGGGTGGTTATCAAACAAACAAGGATTCCCATCGAACTTATGAGCAGGGGATAACACATTGCAGTGAAATCATGATTAATTCCAAAAGACGAGATAGAAGCCACAACAAGAGCAGCACAAGATGATTCCGCGTATGAGCCAAAAAGATCAGAACCCATTCCAGCAATGTCCCCAACATTATCACCAACATTGTCAGCAATCACCTGCAAAGATATGTAAGGTATAGTATCAGACAAGTTCTGTTCTGGATATCAGAAGTTACACCTGAAGCAGCCGTGAACTTACAGCAGGATTTCTGGGATCATCTTCTGGGATGTTCCTTTCGACCTTCCCGACAAGGTCAGCACCAACATCAGCGGCCTTGGTGTAAATGCCACCACCAACTCTACCAAAAAGAGCCATGGAAGATCCACCAAGCCCATAGCCAGTAATTGCCTCAAAAAGGCCCTCCCAGTCATCACCATAATATAGCTTAAAGAGATTAATTGTAATATAAAGCACCAAGAGGCCATTGGCAGCAAGGAGAAAACCCATTACAGCACCAGATCTGAATGCAGTAATAAAAGCTTTACCGACACCTTTTCTGGCTTCCAAAGTTGTCCTTGCGTTCGCATATGTTGCTATTTTCATCCCAAGAAAACCAGAAACAACTGAAGTGACAGCACCAAGCAAGAAGGATATTGTGCTGAAGATGGCCGTAGCAAGGGCTGGCTTGCACATCTTCTCCTTGTTGTAAGTGCATGGCTGGCTCTTGGTGCTGAAGCCTTCAACAGAGCCAAGGAAAAGGAAGATCAAGACTGCAAAAGCAACCATGAAGATACCCACATACTGATACTCGGTGAAAAGGAAGGATGTTGCCCCTGCCACAATAAGCAAATCACATTAGCACTAGATACTAACTCAAAAGATTTCATGTCTAGCCAAGATGATTAATTTACACAAATGCTTATGTTTGAGTAAAGAGAGAAAACGGGGGACAAAGGGAAGCTACTGAAAAATAAGGGAGACAAGGGAAAGACAATCATACAATATTTCATCGTGTGGTATGGACACGCAGATAACAGCACTGAGGCTGAGCTAACTATCAAGGTTTAAGCACACCTTAAATGAGGCATTAACAGTACTTACACTGAACCAACTAAGAGAAGCAGAGAAATAGCATAATGGACGAAAAAAGGTTAGTGTTAAGTCAAGACGATAGCACCAAGGCCACATCAACAAATGATGAAGATTTTTTCTGAAAGATTTGGAGATAGCAAACAGAATTGAGACAGCAATAACATCTATAGCATGTTTTGCTACATGCTCAACCAATGCTTTAATAATAGACCAAACGTCTGTTCCAAAACTTAATGAAATGGTTAGTTTAGCAAAATGAAAAGTATACACCCATAACATTGTTTACTAGGATGACAGACGACATAATACTATGAGAACTAAGCAGAATTACAAATATTATAGCAATCCATAATTTATCCCGTAAAGCACTAAGCTTTACTGAAGATATCATCACAGCAGCAATTTCTCGAATATAACTACACGGCTGAGTGCTCACATGGGTGGAATTCATTATTGCATTCTCACAAACTTCAGGCAAAGCTAATGATTTTTAGTGAAGATTAATAAAGGTAGATCCAAAATAGTAGCCGGACGTGCCGTGCCATTAATCATGATAAACCCAAGACCCATAGGTGACAATTGTCAAGTGGCTACTCCAGCTTTTTCCCGCAAAATGTATTTCAAACCAAGTTGATTTGTAGAAAACAAAATTTTGTAGGTTCTCCTACTTTTTGGTATATTTTACCTCTTGTATATGGTTATTTTTCCCCAGAATATCAATAAAATTATACCTTATAAAAAGAGACATGTTCATTTCATCAATAAACACTACCTAAATTATGGTCTAAATAAAAAGACACGATAAACGTATCGAATTTAAATCACAGCGAAAGCCACAGCCCCTGAACTAAGAGAAAAGAAGCACACATAAAAAATTTAGCACTTCCTTTCATTTTCAACACTTTACTAGCTAAGACGCTTAGCTGTAGCTCCATAAAAGACCTTTGAGTAGGAAAAGAAAAGCTATTTTTTAGTTTGTTTGTTTACTTTCCTTTTTAGTCTGTTTAAAAAAGAAACTCTCTTTACTTTTTTGGCAGTTTCAAAAAGAAACTCTCGTTACTTTTTTGGCAACTCTTTCATTTCAACTTTTCACATGACATGTTTAAGACCACAAGATTAAGAGCCCGTTTGGAAAGCCACCCAGGTAATTGGAATTGGGTGTAATTGGGTGTAATTACACAGTTTGGCCTGTTTGTTTGACCAAGTAATTACACAGTTAGGGTGAATTGGGTGTAATTGACAGGGTGTAATCACATTCTCAAGGGGGGCTGAGAATTGGGTGTAATTACATCCTGTAATTACAGGATTACTTTTTAGTTTGTTTATTTTTTTACTTTAATTTCTTTTTATTTTTAATTTATTTTTTATTTTGATTTTTAATATTTTTTTATTTCTATTATTTTAATTTCTTTTTTATTTTTACTTTTTAATTATTTTAATTGCTCGTATTTTTTTATTTTTTTATTTTATTCATTTAGCATAACCGTGTTATTATTCTAATATTTGAAACTACACCTCTTAATATTGGAAAGAATGAGCCATTAACAAACTTGACATATAACAAATGACGTTATTAAAGTAGAATTTCATTGTGAATGAGGTTATAGACTTATATTTTTCCTTTCTTTTGAATTATTTACTCAAGTTACGTTGGAACTTACTTATGTAATGTTGGAATTTGATATAAGAGTGTTATGTTGAGCTTTTTCTTTTGGATTTTGAATTTTGAATTTAGGTTATATTTCCAATTTTAAGTTATTTGCTTTCACATTGCATGATGTTTATATTTAACTTACATTTGATGAATTTTTTGTGTCAAACATTTGAATAATGTTATGGCATTATATTTATTAATATTACTTTTTTGTCAAACATCCAATCCATGACGTTCTCACAAAAAAAATCTTCTTTTAAGTTTTATAATTAATTAAAATTAAATATTAATTTGAAAAATATACATCAATTATTTTTGTTACAATATTAGTTACAAATATATGATTATTAATTAATATATTTTCAAGAAACAATGTGTTATTAAATAACTAATTTAATATCATTTATAAAGGCAATATTTTTTAAATATTAATTTTAAATTTTTTATAATTAAATTTTATTTTTAAATTAAACTGACTGTGTAATTACACTTGTGCAACCAAACAACATGTCGTTATATTACTAGGCTGTGTAATTACTACCCTAGAAATTACACAACAACAACAACATACCAGTGAATCCCACAACGTTGGGATTCTAGTAATTACACCAATTCCAATTACCTGGTGCCTTTCCAAACAGGCCCTAAATGACATTTTGGTACATTCTATATATCTTTAATTTAAGATCCCAAAATTGAAAAATACTTTTTACTTTCTTAAACTCCATGCCAAGTCAAAACCAACAACAACAAAATACCCCGTGAAATCTCACAAAGTGGGTCTGCGGGGTAGAGCCCACGCAGACCTTACCTAACTTGAAAGGTAGAGGTTGTTTTCGATAAACCCTCGGTACAAGGACAAAAATTCAAACCAGTACGAAAAAGAAAATAACGAGAGCAAATACGACATGACAAAACACTAAAAAAAAAAAAAAAAAACATGATAGAGCAGTAACTAAGACAAAGAAAATGGATCTTTAAAGAATGAAAAGAGATCTAAAAGAGAGTTAACTTTTTCACCTTCAGAGATAGCATTCTGTATGTCGGCACACTTAACAACAACATTCTGGTCATTAATACCTTCCTCTTCCTCAATCAAACTATCATTAAATCCATTCTTCTTATTCTCTCCATGTTCAGGCGACAATTTAACAAGCGAAACAAGGTACCATTGTACTAGAGAAAACACAATTCCAATAACAGCACATATTGGAATTACAATCTCTGTACCAAGATCCGACAATAAAGCTGAACCCATTATTATTACACTAACCTAAGGGAAGGAAAATAAATGGAAAGAAATAATAAAATAAATGGGAAGAGGAAAATAGGGTAAGCGAAGAACGAGTTTTTTTCTCTGTTGAGTAATAGAGTGGACACTGGAGTTGATGGTTTTATAAGTGACAAGAGACAAGATCCGAGGATCCGGAGGAATGTTAGGGTGGGACTTTACCTAGGATAGTTATTGTGGGACTGTGTTTTATAGCCGTCTGTCTTTACTCTAGATCAGGGGATAATAAAAGGATACTCGTTATAAAAGGGATATACTAACTCTTAAACAAAAATAGTTAATTTGATTAAAATATTTTTAATTAAATATATATTGAGATTTAGTCACTTAATACTTAATAAGAATAAATGTAAAAGAGTAATTATTTGGCAAGTGAACATTTTTTTTAAAACGAAATAATAAAGGCTAAGTGACACTCACCGGAGGAGTACCTTATATTAAGGGGTTCGTAATATTAGGGTTAAAATACTTACTCTTTTGGTCCCAATTTAAGTCTCATACTTTTCTTTTTGTTATGTCCTAAAGAGAGTGCATCTTTCTGTGTTTAATAAGTTAATAATTCAAACATCATGCGAAGTTTATAATCAAAAGATTTAAAGTATATTTTAATACATTGTGCACGTTTCTAATTTAAGACTACAAGATTTAAAAGTCTCTATTTATTTCTTAATGTGCCGCTTAAATTGGGACGAAGGGAGTAGTAATCAATATAATTAATGATTTAAAATATTTAAAAAGATTGTGAAATTACAATGAAAGAAAAATATGTTCTTAACACTTTCGTAGCAAATGGAAGGAAAATATTTTTTTAAAATCCGAAAAGGGAATATAGTACTTATTTGTATATGCTTGAAGCGGGACGTAAATAGTATAGAGGGGATTCTTACACGATAATAATAATAAATAAAGGATTAAGTACGTTTTCTCCGAGCATCATGGAATCATTATTTTCTACGCCTTTTCTTGATATGATGATTATTGATTTTTTAATCATGGACATGGAATCTATTTCCAATTATCTTGGCTAGGGAATAATTAAACACTATGGCATTGCCTGCATTATACAAAGTTGCATTTTAGTCTAAAAGTCTTTTATTTATTTGATGTAACGACTCCTTGCTCAAATAGGTCGTGTGTTTAGGTAAAATCTGAGTTTATTTTTCATGTGTAAACATAAAACTTTGTTAAAGAAATAGAAACTTCATGAAAATATTAGTACAGCTTTCTTTTTATATATGTTGTAAGAAGATACAAAATTAGTAGGTTTGACAGTGATCAGTAATAAATGTGAATGTAACGGTCGATATTCTGAATGTCACGTTTCAAAGTGTTATGATATATAGATATAGCGGTGAATGAAGGATAAGACAAATGAAGTTATTGTTATACGGTTAATATACTTATCCGTGATGAACGTTATATTCAACCAATAATTTTAACCTTAATTAACTAAATAATAAATAATAAGGTAAAAATATATATCACTTAATCATAATTAAATAATAAACTTGATATTAAAGACACCTGTTTCGTTAATCAGATGCATCCATCCGCAAGGGTAAGTCTTTACACTGTTTTAGGCCCCAATAAAAGACTCCAAGAATACTAAACACTATATTATTATATAAAACACATAATTTATTTAATTATTATTAATAAAAGATTTAAATTTAAATTCTTAACATTTTAAACTTCGTTGAGGTTGTACAGATGAATGAGTAAACAACATTAACAAATTCTTTCTCATTAAAATAAATAATACATTATCTTCCTTTTCACTTCTGTTTTTTCCTCCTTAATATTTTCATATTTCTTTTTCATATTGTTAATGATTTTACTTTCTAATTTCAACTCAATTTCTGAAGTAAATAATTCATACTGCATCAGAAAATAAGTATTTTGTATCTTTTTAAATCTAAGAAATCCCCGAGTAAAAGTTGCACAGGGTTCAAGACTCAATAAATAATAGGTCAATTGTTCTATCTTTATTCACTTAAATAGCATGTCTTTTTATAATAGAGTTTGAAGTCGTATGGTAGAAGGTTAGTAAGTTGTAGGCCGTTGTCTTGCTTATCCTATCATACTAGTAATTGTAATATTTTATGCTCCTTGCTTTATATAGTATCTTGCCATAGTTTCTTCACTTCCGTTATTTTCTTTTCTAACCTGCTTTGATATGTTTTCTCTTGAGCCGGATCTATCGGAAACAACTTCTTTGCCCCACAAGGTAGGAATAAGGTATGCATACACTCTACCCTTCCCAGACCCATTTAGTGGATTACATTGGGTATGTTATTGTTGTAGAATTCGAAATCGTGATGTGTGTCTAATCCATACATCACGTGTTGAGCTCTTACTGCTAAATCTTAATTTTTTTTGTCTCATTATTATATGAATTTTATAAATAATTTTAAGAGTCTTTAAATATTTTGATTTTAGGTCATCAAACTTTGTTCAACCGCCCGATCTAATTGAGGGGCTGACTATATTGGAAGGGAGAAACACACTGCCGACTATTTTAAAAGAGAGTAATTGGTACTCCTATATTAATTAATGGCTAGTACTTAATTTATGTACTCTTAATATAGTCATTTGCAGAAGGAAAAGATAAGGTAGTTCAATAACGGAAGACTAAGAATAAATATTTTCTACGGTTGTTTTTATAAGGCAATTTAATAACGGAAGACTAAGAATAAATGTTTTCTAGGTTTTTTATTTTATTTTTATAATCGTCATGTCCAGGCCAGCTTGTGTGTACCTCGACAAATTTCACAGAATACCTGTCACCTCTGGGTAACTTTATCCACCAAGGCTTGAACAAATAGGTAATATTTTCTAACTAATGCTAATTCAGCGAATTAAATTACTTGTTCAGAGATTCGACTTCAAATTTTAATTGTATCAACCCAATTCTTTGATGGTTTTTAACCCACTTCATTAACCACTAGGTCACACCATTTGATGTTTTTCTAAAGTGTGCAGTTATCCACCAAAGAAAGTTTTACCAAATAGGTAATATTTTCTAACTAATACTAATTCAGCGAATTAAATTATCTGTTCAACCTTCAGACATTCGACTTCGAATTTTAATTATATCAAAATATTGCATAGCTATTGAATAAGATTGATTCGATTGTGAATGGACCAATTCGACAATTTTTATAGTAAAAGTATCAAGAAACAATTTCAAATTAAACTTCGGATGGTCATTCATCATGTAATAGTAGTCTTATAAGGTCCAAGTGAGTGATAAATTATGAATTGAAAAAGCAAATACTTAAAACTTACACAAGTTAACCATAGAAATGAAACTCTACAGAGCTTGCTAGCTGGCCGTGATTAACGTGTTTGTCTTTTCTAGCAACAAAATATAACGTTTTTGTATTCTGAGCTGTCGTTATTTATTTGTTCTTTTTTCATTTATTTCTTTAAAATATTTATGGGTAGTAGGTAAGAACCAACTTGGCGTCAATAACTGTGAGATCATCTTAATTGGAAATAGTGTAGACATTGACAAATTCGAGGATAGCTTAAAAGTTCGGATGTGCTTTTTCATTCCAATATCATGTCATGAGATAAATCAAATGATTCCTCTCTGTGGGTAATTGGTTCCTCATGAAATAATTAATTTTAAAATAATTCTTTAGTTTCTTAAAAATGTATTCCTAATTTAATTAAGTAAAAAAGCACATTAGAAAGGGCAAATTGGTCCGTTTGTAATTCATTTTCATTAATGATAAAAGTTTAAAATAATTGTTACAAAGAAATAAATAAACGGAGGTAAATGTAATATCGCAAAATCACGAGGGAGATGACTGATATTAGGCCAAACGTGGAGACAGGTCTTTCTTTATTATTGATGTGGAAGAACTACATTTTTTTGCGCGGATTGCCCTTCTTTGGGGGTGGTCTTTAAATTTTGCCCTTCAAATTTGTGATCTTTAAATTTTGCCCCTCATATTTGTGGTCTTTAAGTTTTGCCCTTTGTTTGGAAAGATGAGCGAATACATGAAGTTCTGGGTTCGAACCCCCGCTCAGGCATAAAATAAAAAAATAATTTCGTAAGGCAGGACTGGGGAGTGTATGCCGGATCCAGCATACAATCTTTAAGGAAAAGCTAAAGTTATGCTGGATCCGGCATAACTAAACGTCTGCCCCATAAGGCAGAATTTTTCCTAAGACATAGTTTAGTTATGCCTTATGGGGCAGAATTTTAGTTAAGACATAACAAAATTATGCCCCATAAGGCAAGAACTTTTCTTTAGGCATAGACTTTGTCTTATAAGGCAAAGTTTAAGTTATGCCTTAAGGAAAAGTATATATATATATATATATATATATATATATGCTTCAAGGCAAAGTCTGCCGGAGGGGGCAGACTTTTAGTTAAACACAACTAAAAGTCTGCCCCCTCCGGCAGACTTCTAGTTAAACACAACTAAAAGTCTGCCGGAAGGGGCATAGCAAAATTTAAACTTTGCCTTATAAGACAAACTTTTAGTTATGCCTTAAGGAAAACTTACACCTTATGGGGCATACTTTTAGTTATGTTTTATGGGGCACACTTTTAGTTAAGGCATTACTAAAAGTTTACCTTGAAAAGTTAAAAAAAAAAATACGTATATATGCTTCAAGGCAGACTTTTAGTTAAACATGACTAAAAGTCTGCCGGAGGGGGCATAGCGAAATTTAAACTCTGCTTTGCAAATTTTTTAAAAATTTTTGACTGAACGGGAGTTCGAACCCGGAACCTATGAGTTTTAGCCGAAGGGCAAAATTTAAAGACCACAAATATGAGGGGCAAAATTTAAATACCACCCCAAAAAAAGGTGCGAATTACTACCCTGTGAACTTCGGGCCCGACTGTGGAACAAACTGTATGGGCCCCGAAATTCTTGCTCTTGAGTTGATGGTCACTTCACTCAAATGTAAACTACAGAGGCTCCATTTGGTACTTTTTTGTGTAACCAAAAACATGTAGGGTGCTTAACTGGAAAGAGAAGGGGGTATATGCATAGGTTAATGAGCTGGTTGAGATTCTGCTTGTAAAACTCAAGATTTATAGACTTCATTACAATATTATATCAGCAGAATCTTAAAACGAGAAGTCAAAATAACTGATGGAGATCAAATATCAGGAAGCAAGAAGTATGATGTATACTCATGGTTGTTTTCCTAAATTACATTAGCATTGGGAAGCTACTTAAGAAGCGGCACCTTATTGAAACCAAAAAGAAAATAATGGGCACCTTATATAAAGCTGGATGAGCAAAAACAAAGGATATAGAAGCAACTCAGCAAGGACTGCACAAAAAGGAAGTTGAATAAAACTGCTGGCTACAAAAAATTGTACCTCGTCTTGATCCACTCTCTTTCCTCGTCTTTTATTTTGGGTGAACAAGATAAGCAACCTCCTCAGAGAAGTAAAGTAGAGGAAATTATTAGTGGTCCTACTGCAGTTTATCTTCTACATTTCTACAGCATCAAATAATGACGAAGTTGCCTATGGAGGTTGTCTGGAGATGAAGCACGTTCTAGTTGAGATCTCATTCCTCAATGTACTTAAGCACAAATAGACTGCTGACTGTACAAACCATTTATTCCTTGGGCAAATTGTCTCCTGTTTCTTCTTCGCTTTATCACAGGCAAAAAACCTTCTGCATCCTCATGCTTATTTTTATTTACATCAACTGTCTTTGGCCCGCTATATTTATTTGCTTCTGTCAAAAGTTCCTGTTTCCCTTCACTTCCAGACTGCAATTTAGTTGCATTATCTGCACTTGCTTTGGCAGAGCTAACTGGAAATTCACTTGCAACATCTGAATTATTCAGTTTCGACTTCACAATGAAGCTATTTTGTATTTGCCTAGCTAGCTCTTCCCTGTCAGCATGTGAACTGATCTTTGTTGATCTAACATTTTTGACATTAGCTGTAGCTTTTTTATCATGCTTCTCCTCTGCAGAACCTATTGTGACAGCGTTATTCAACCCTGTGGAAGAATCAGCATCAATAGCCACTTTTGAATCTTCACTTGCAGGAGTCGTTGGCTGTGTTTTTCTTGGAACAAATTCAGGTGCATGTGGATTCATGATTCTTGGATAATCGTAACTGCTTAATTCAGCAGCAGGGCTTTGGTACTTCACATGTCCGTTTTTCATGCGAGAATGGCTTGTCCTGTGGTACAAAGATGATCTGGGACCACAAGGAACTCTCTCAGCAATTGATGGAAATCCCACTGGTTCAGTAAGCATGCCTTGGCTGGCTCTAACATCATAGACACTAGTGACAGCAGCAGAAATCAACATATGAGTCAAATGGCAGGCACCTGGATTGAATGGTTCAGCAGCTGCTGATAGCTTACTCCTAATTCGTCGTAAACATTTTTCCTCATTACTTGAACATGAAACATCTTCAGGCTCCAGGGAAGATTTATCTGACTCGGATCCACTTATCTGGACTTCATCTTCATGGATTCCTTGTCCGTCTCGGTCATTGGCAGGTGTAGCCTCTGTCGTCACTGAGTGCCTTCCATCTTCTTCTGATGTTTCAGTTGGACTAACGCAGATCTGGGAATCAGTTTTATCCTCATTTAATTCTTCTACTTTCTCCAATAAAGGCTTTAGAACCGTACCTGGTGGTGACACCGCCACTTCTTTGTATGATAAGGATTTTGAAGCCATGGTAGCACGAGAGGCAGGAGGAGAGGAAACAGTGACATTTGATGTGCGAGAAACTTCGGCAACAGTCATTTTAGCCGAGAGATTGGTTGACTTTCCTGAACTGACGCTAGCAGCCTTTAGTTGCTTTGCAGGAGAAAATTCACCTAAACCATTCTTCAATAGCACCTTTTGTCCTTGTGAAGTAACTTCCTTCCTCGAACTGCTGTCGCGGGGGAAAAAGTATTCCAAGTTTGTTTTGATCTTGGCAAGACTAGGTTGCCTTCGGTTGAACATCTTGCCACTGCCATGCCCCGTCCGTGTTTTTGAATTTGCTTCCTGCCACCCCTCATCAGAACTTGGTTCGTGTATTATTTCCACTGGTTCCTCATTACTAGTGACATTGATGCCTTCAACTTCTCTAGTGACCTTCTCTATGTCATCTTCTTTCTTGTTAACTTCTACTATGGTCACAGGATTTTCTGTAACATCATGATCCATGGGGTTGTTACTTATTCCATCATGCTCTCCCTTTTTAGATTGATCATCTACTGGCAACACCTAAGAGACCATTAAGAAGGAAGGAGTATAACAGCGTTAATTGGCAGCTTCAGAAAGAAACATAATAGGTAACTCAAAATGACCACAACTAAAATTATCCCTTCCCTCCTCAAAAAGGAGGTTTCCCCAGGATCTGTGTTTGCAGAGTCACCTAAATACCTGACATGAGGTTAAGGATCATGTGCTGCAGTGTAGCAGGACAGATTTTCCCCATTAGACGAGCTCAATATCATTTCAATTTTTGATGGTCCAAATAACTTACAGGTGGGATTTTGGACTAGAACTAACTTCTAAGTACATACAGAAAGTTTGTAGCTCTCTGAATTCTTCTCAATGTAAGAAGTCAGTGAATTTAAGAGTATATAGCCTATACTACCATGCTGAGTGATGAACTACCTTTGAACGTCGTTTCCTCTGCGCTTCTATGGTCTTTGAACCCTGGCCAGGACTAATGTAATCCAGTAGGTCTGACACACTACATAGAGTAAAGAGTTTTAGTTCCTCAGACACAAGCAGATAGTTCAAGATCTAGTAACACCAGTTCAAAGGTAAAGTTCCAATACCTGAGGTGACCTTTGCTAGCAATGGATGCGTCTAGTCTAGGAGCTCCAGTTCTTGCAGCTTCTTGCTGCTCTAAGGCTTTTGATTCAAAGTACTCTAGCCATGCAGCAGCATCCTACAATGCATATGTAACTCCCCAACTTTAAAATACAGCAACAGATTGGTAAGTTATTTAGAAGACCCAAGTCATTTATCATCTTCTATTGAGAAAGACCTCATTCTTACTGGGAAATGCCCAATGTAACAAAAATAAAAGGCATATGTTATTTGCTAAATACATTCAAAAAGCAAGCGCCACAATGCAGAGAGAGAGAGAGTTATCTTCATCATTTTTAACTGTTGAAGCATTCTGGAAAAGACTAAGATGTGAAATAAACAGGAGAGCCATAATAGTAACTAGTAAAGAGGGAAATCAGGCATTAGATTCGTACAAACCTGAGTACGGAGATCATCTGCTCCTAGTTTTGCTTGAAGAATCTGCAATGTAGTTTGCTCATGTTGCACACTCAGTGAATATGCTTCCATGAGAGAAAGAGCTATGGCTATGGCATGATAGCTGGCAGCAGTCTGTCCGAGGCAGCAACAGAGTTGACAAAAGATGTCAGAAAGTAAAGAATATTTTCACAAGCACTTAACTTTAATAAAAGGATGAGGTTGGAATATGAGAACTGAGAGAAAAAACCTGTATATGATCTACTCCCAGTAATCTTTGGTTGCATTTAAGGGCTTCATGTAGATATCTAAGAGCAATATGTACATTTCCCATGCCCTCTTCCATCATAGCCACATTTATGTATGTGGCAGCTGTGTTTGGGTGAGATAGTCCACATGTAAAGTGAAGAAGAAATAAAGCACGGTTGACATACCTGGAAATCATTAATGAACTTGCTTCAATTATCAATGTAAAAAAGAAAAAACGACTAAACATAGTTTGGATCAGTCAAGACTTCAACGAGAATGAAAAAGGGATGTGAGAGACAAGACGGGAAATCTTCTGAATCCCAAAATTACAATTTGCAAAGTTCAACAAATTTGGAATCAAAAGATTGAGCAATGACATGTAAGTCTTGGTTCCATAATATGACCAACTAGAGAAGAGAATCTTTTCTCACTCACTTTAGAGCCAACTCAATGTGTTGGAGACGATAGTAGAATACAGAAAGATCCCCATAACTTTTCATTGTATCTGGATGGTCGAGTCCTAGCTCCCTCTCATTGATATCCAATGCCTTCTGTTGATAAATTGTTGCCTAAACAAGAATAATAATCATTCAGAAAGATTATTATCGTATATTCTGCAATTCTGTATATCCAAGGAGTCTGCATTCCGTTTCTTTATCGGCCAATGCAAGTGCACCGGTGTGTGGTGGAATACACAAGTGAATGGAAGGTCAAAAAGAACGTGAAATTTTTTGTGAATTGAAGAAATCCAAAAAGCTGACTGCTGGAGCTTGCATGATTGGAAAAAGAAAACATAGATGCTTAGCAATACTTCCAGAATTGTCAATCAAACATCAATACACAAGCATCTCTAAGATAATGCTTCCTCGACTATCTTCTCTAAACTTGAAAACTTTTCATTAGCTACTTTGAGTAGATTTAAGAACTTAGTTCTGGAATAAGATAATTAATGAGCAAGATATAAAAATGAGGAGAAAAAAGACTAGTTGAATCTTGCATGTCACTTAACACATCAAAGCCAAGCGCCGAACTGTTTATTACCTGATTGAAGTCTCCAGTGTGATAAAGGACAACAGCCAGGAGGCTATATGCACTTGCAGTGGCACGGTGATAGGGGCCACATACAGCTATCATTTTTGCCAGGGCCTTCAAGTAAATACACAAGCAAGTAAAGTAAATCTGTGTCCTCTACAAGTCAAGAAAATCTGTGCACTTGAAGGAATGGACTTCAGAGACTTGTGAGTGCATGTACTTTTAGTTTATAATTTGTACCTTTGTTCCACACATTACAGCATCTTCCAACTTCCCTTTGTCAAGAGCAACCTTAGATGATTCTAGTAAAGTCCGTCCATCAGCAGAAGAGCATCCGACATGCTGAAAAGCAGATAGTAATTAAATGAAGCCGTATTTCCAATCATTTGTCACGAAGTTCAAAAGGAAGCAGAAGAGACAGAAAGGCTTACTTTACACAAAGGTAGTACGCTGATAACATCACTTTTACTGAAAGGGTATGGGCATTCCATATCATAATCTTTTGGAACCAACTCTAATCCAATCTGAACAAAAAACATGTGTTAATTAACTTTGAATTGTAAATTTTAATTAATGCAGCCAATCTTACAGTACCTTATGACAAAGCCCGCGGAGGACCGACAATTTCCTCAACTGTTGGAATTCATCTTTTAACCTCCAACCAAATCTTTCAACCAGGAATTTCCTTAACCATTGCATCTTGAGAATGTGGTTTTCATCACTGTCTTGTGTGGCAGCGGACCCAAACAAGAAATTTAACGATGAGGCTATAGCAGCTGACAAGTTGGCCACATTGTCAACAGAGGCAATGACAGCTCTAAGTACATGCTTGAAAGCTCGAGTAACCATCTCATGAATACAAAGCGACTGTATGTGAGGAAGCTTCTCCGCAAGTTCAACCTAGATTACAGAATAACATCAGGTTCATCAGAAGACATCAACAAGTCTGAATTCCTGACAAACTAAGGAAGATTGAGACAGATGAAGAAATGAATCTTACCACATGACCCAAAGAACGCATTTGTAATCCTCTTAGATGCATGAAGTCGGTAAGGGTGCGTCCATCAACTGGAGAAAGTTCCAACGATGCAAAGTCTGTAACCTAAATAGAATTACAGATTAGTTTTTCTCTTCATGTATTTCAAAATTTGGTTTCATTACCGAAATACATCGGAAACTTAGAATTACCAGTTTCGGGATAGCAACTTCATCATAATACTTGCGGGCCATTTCGACAAGTTCATCCACTGACTGTAACAAGAAGCATAGTTATCAGTAAACCGTGATCAATACTATTAAAGACTCACTAATGACAAATATATCTATTTCCTCAACAATTTTTCCTACCACTCTTTCTCCCTTTTACTCAAAAGATGGAAAATGAAACAGCTTAGCTTGAGAATTCAACGACATCTTGAATTCTGTCACCGAGTCAAAACTTCTCAAGTAACCTCATGAAGGATTTGAAGAAAAAAAGATATAAAATGTGCGGAGGTCATATACAGGAGGCCAGTGTTTGAAGGGAAGATGACTAAAAACTTTTGTGGCAAATAAAAACGTATTTGAAAAAGAAATATAGGTGCACATTTAACATAATTATGTGCTTAGAAAAAAAAACCTTGTATATTCACCATCTCTCTTTTCTTTCTTCTCTCCTCCTCTCTCTTTGGACATCATTTTTTCATCAAAGTTATAGCATAAATATGTTCCAAAAGAAAACTGTTATATTATTATTGACCTTCAGATGGAGGTCCATCCCACTTTCTTTCAAACGAAGGTAAGCTTCTCGAGAGATAAACTTCCTCCATTCAGCTTCACACTTTGGGTTGCCATTGCTTAATTCTGTCGAGCCACTTTCTGTGTTCAGAGTGCTGTCTGTCACATCATCTGCTTCATTGTCATCCATGGAACTAACATTACTTGGTCTCTTTTCCCTCTTTTTGAGCATTTTAAATCGCTTTCCAAGTCCCTTAACTGTGGGTTCAACCTTACCATCATTCCCAACCGTGTCTTCTGATGGTGTTTCCTGCTTTTGTAGATGCTGAACCCAACAAGAACCAAGTTCCCATCTGATGGACCCTTTGGATTTATCATCCATCCCCTCTAACTTATTCAAACCATCCTTAATGATTTTATGGACCAAAGACATTGAATTTGCATGGTCATCCGAATCAGACCGGGGCAATTGACCGCCTCCAGAAGCAGTCATTGGCTTGTGAAGCAGAAGGCGTAAGCTGAAAAAGGTTAAAACTCAGAATTAGAAGCAAGCAACTTGTGAGCCAAAAAGAAATCCATCAATTTAGTCCTAAAGAAGAGTGCATCCTCAATAAAACCCCTTAGATTTAAATATTGACATCAATTGAACAATGTGACTTTTCATTCACAAACTCAATTTTGAATCTTGACATTGTTGACCAACGTGACTTGACATTCCCAATCAAAATCTTAACATGGTGTTGGTTCCCAACTATATGAAGTGTCATATTCATACATGCACCAAAAGTTATTCAAAGAAAGGGAAAAAAAATGGAAACATGCATAATTGCTTGACCGTGGTAACATGTTAAATAAAAGATCCTGTACTTATGAACATTCTTACTGATAAAATTTTTAGTCATCAAATAACACCATATAAAGTTCATCTAGGTTTATTGCATTTTCACAAACCTGTTGATGTTGAGTGCATTGGCTCCCCCATCTGCTTGGTCGTCGATTTTGATATCCTGAGGCAGACTCCTATCCACACGAATGTCACCAACAACTTTCACAATTGCTGTGTAACCACAATGTTTCACAACCACCATGCCCAATGAAGATGTGTCCTGTCCAATCAAACATATCCTTTCAACTTCGTAAATTGAAAAATTGGTGACAGAGAAAAGATAGGAGAGTTTTTTCATAATTAAATATTGGGGGAGGAGAAGGAGAAATGAAAGAATATAAGGTGGGGAATCGAACCCCCCCAACAAGGTGGAAGTTCAAGTACCAACTGGGGTACCATGATTCCCCAAGATAGGAGAATTTACAAACAACATTTACATCAATCCCGATGCACGTCATGTGAAACCAAAAAGTAAAATAAGAGGGTGCTTGAAAGAGAAGAATTGGACAAGTGCAGAACCAATTGACACCATGGAAGTTAAAGATATTACCCAAGTCATAAATAATGCACACCACGGAAACAGCAGGAGAAAAGGGGGGGAGGGAGGATGTTTCAGAAGGTGAAAAGAGTATGTTCTCACTGAAACAAATGATGCGATGCCTACTTATACCCCTTCCCCCAGGGTGGGCCATGTGTCTGCTTGTAAATAAAGGAGAAAGGATGAAAACCAAATCATACAACAACTATATAAGGGTTTTCCAAGTTCAAATATTTCTTTAAGGCAGCTTGTAACTTACATGTATGACAACACTTTCATCTGCAGTTACTCCTTTAATTAAATTTCTTCGAGCAACATCCTCAGCAGATACATTAGAATCTCTACTGCCGATAACTTTGACTTCTTTCAGGCTAGCATCCCCGAAATCTCTTTTAACTATAATAGACAAGTCACCAATGCGACCCTCAGAGAGTACTGAGCCCAGAGCACAATTTGAGGTACCCCTCGAAGTAGAATCCATGACTTGGTATATGGCTGAGACAGCTTTAAAAATAGAGACGTCAAGGAAAAGATTATGAAGCAAAAAAGCCTTTCGGTCTCGAAACACCCTCTCCTCCTCAGTTTTGCAAGGAAGGTTTTTCAATACTGCAAAATCTGTAGCCCAAGATCTATGATCATGCTCTCCATTCCTTCCCTGACCTCCGCCATTGCCACCCCAACTCTCATCTTCCACTGGAAGCTGAATGAAGTTTGATGCAGAATCAACAACGGATGGAGGGACAAGCCATGTGTTGGAGCGGAAACCATATGGAAGATTACCAAACTGAAAACAACCAACAGAGCAGAAAAATGTGCACCCACAGTTAAATACCACTTCATTTTCCCTTGATGCTTATTTGCAATAAACAACATGTCACCTTGTTATGTTCTATAAAAGCCTTCATCAAGGATTCATATGCCTGCAAAGTAAAACCAAGCTTTTATTCAACAAAAGATCAATTTAAGCTGACAGAATAGACATCACAAATTCGGAGCAATTGATATCAATTGTCGGAGTTGGTACTGATAAATCAAGCAGATAAAAAAAATGAACGCGATTTTTTGTTGTATCCTCCACCTCCTTTTTATATATTGTCATGCATGTTATCATTATCAATCAAATAGGTATCTGACTTTTAATGGCAGTGGTATCTTGCCGTTAGATACCATTGATGAATCAACGTTCCTGTTCATACTTGTAGTCTTTTATAAAGTAACTGCTGTCATAAAGAAAATAATGACACATATATGGCAAATGCTATTGATGATTAGAGTGATTTAAGTTTCATTAGTGAGGAAGGAACTTCATGCACAATTTCTTTTGCAAATTATACAAGTGATGTAAGCAAGAATGGACACATATTGAGGCTATGAAGATACTTACATTAGCAAAAGCTTGGCTGAGCTGTTGCAGAAGATCAACCAAGCAATGGCTTCGCATAAGTGGCTTCCCTGAAGTGTAGAAACCTTTTGCTGCTGCAACCACTTGCAATGTCTTTCCATTGCATATCTTAATCTGCAAAGAGTTTCACATCATCAAAATCCTCTAACAATCTAGAAAAAAACAAATGCAAAACCAGAAGAAAAGAAACAAAACTTGGTACCTGTAATTCGAAATAGTCGCCATCTCGCCTTGCTTTAGCATTGTTACAATCCACTCTTTTCAAACCTGAAACATCTCAGTTAGAAGAAATGCACCGTAAATTCTGCAATATTCCAGATTTAAGTTATAGCCTCCTTGCCCAATCTTTTAGTTTTTCAGAACTAAAAACAGTTTTTAAGTAAAAGCATTTTTTTTGAAAAAACACTTTAAAAACTTGGTCAACCTGCTAATAACTGCTCAAAAAGTATTTTTTTTTTTTAAGTTTGGTCATACTAATTGCTGCATTTTAAATTAATTGATCAAACAGAAATTGCTTCTTTCCGTATAAACTGAATTTAGAAATAGGCTAATAATATGAAAAGGGAGAAGAAAACGCACTGAGTATAGGCGGAGAGAGGTTGGAGAAAGAGAAGAAGTCATAGAAATCAGAGAGCTTAGGAATTGGATGTATCGCCACCATTTCATTCTCTTCCTGCGCCGCCGGCTCCAATGAAGGAGCCGCCACTCCATCCGACGGCGACGCTGGCCGGCTTGAACCATTTCGCTTCTTCGCAGTTGTTGATTTTCCGGGCTTGGGCTTGGAGAAGCGGGTAGTGCACGCCACGATGTCCAGTAGCCTGCGGACATGATCCACTACCTGAGACTCCTCCGTGTACTCCTCTGAGATGTCAGTGGCATTTTCGTTAATAAAGTAGGAATATAGGGCAATTCCCAAAAGATTTTAAAACATTCAATAAAGCACCAGCGGAATAAACCATAGGCGGACCTCTAGTGCACGTTTGCATTTGATTTCATTTATTTATCTAGTTAAACAAATTTAAATAACATAATTTTACCTGAGACCTGCATTCATTGTCAGTTTTTTTAAAAAAAATGCATTTAGGTGGGTTCGATCTCGCGACCTTAAGGGATTAAACACAATATTTAATCAGTGCTCCATTTGGTCCTATTTGATCATGGGATACTTCTTCGGTTAATATTAGATATATTTTAAAAATTATTTATATAATATATCGCGTTTAGTCGGGTGACCATGTGTTCTCGTAACCTATTTTTTCTATGTAAATTCGCCCCTGGGTAGAGTGATATTTTACCCTCAGATCAAAAAAGTTACAGGTGTTCAATATTTACATCAAAGAAATAATTATAGACATGTGTTACACATATAATTGCAATTATATCATGTGACATGCATTCTCATGTTAATCCATGATTATTATATTAAATTATTTTATTTAGTCTAAACGCTCAGTATGAATAATTATTTTTCTTTTCTACCCTCTGTTCGGCTCAATAGTATTTTACAGGACTTCCACATATGGAGTCGTTGGTTAATTGAATTTTTGTACTGATAAATGTGAATACCGGTTGAGTTTTTCTATTGTGCATGGGACCATCAGACATGCACAGATACTGGTCGTCAGACAAAAAATCACAAGTAGTACAACAACATTAAACAATGAAGATTATGAAAGGCATGTGCTCTCTGGCTTGAAAGAAATACCCCACGCCCATTTCTTTTTTCTTTTTTTTTCTTTTTTTTTTTTGTCTAAATGGGGGGTAGGTGAAGCTTTAATTTGACGGTAATTGTGAGGATTAATTATTCTAATTAGTGACTTGTTAACACCGATGTACTTCTATTGAAATTCATGCCATTGATTTAACCAAAACTTATGACCTATCTACACTCCATGCCTTTGGCAGAATAGGTTGGTGGGCTCTAATTTCATCATTCTGTGACTAATCACTCCGTTCACTTTTATTTGTTCATTATATTAAAAATAATTTTTTTTTACTTGTCCACTTTAATATATTAAGAAAAAGACAAACTTTTTTTCTTGTTTAACTCTTAACATTACTTACTCATTTCCAAATCATTTTTTAATCCTATTGAGACTATACACTAATTAATATAAGTATTATGATCAAATATATAATCTATTTATTAATTACTAAGGAGCGTGCAAAATAAAAAATGAATAAATAAAAGTGAACGGAGAGAGTACTAATTAGGAGAAATTGTAATTACAGCAAATACATATCTGGATCGAATAACTCTGCTGTTCTCTCAAGTTTCAAGTGAGAACAAGAATAATTTATTAATTTAGTTTTGTCTTATACACAAAGTAAAAGACTTGAACCAACTACACGTCTGGAGGCTAGAAATATGGCGTCAAATTTGAGATTTTTTCAATCTAGGGCCCAAAGTTTAAACACCTTTTAATACAGTTTGACTAAAATAATACAACCTGTTTAAGCGTAGTTAAGATTTAAGGTTTATGCATTTTGAAATTGTTACAGAAGTTATAGCTCGTTTAAATTATTGAATCAATAATTAAATATTTATACATATTCAATAAATTTTCTAATATAAATACACGATCCTTACGTGGTGTTATAGCTCAGCCCCTAACAACACGTGATCCTATTATACATAGAGATGAGATTTTTATGAAAACCTACCTTCAACCATTCTCAGCAAACATGGCTTCAGAGTCGCAACATCTAACTTGTCATTTAGTTTTGGTCCCTTCACCTGTTCAAACCACCATCACTTTTCCATATTAACACACTACTTCTTTTGAATAAAAAAAGATAATTAAACATAACAAGTAGTAAAAACAAAACCAAAGATTGACAAACAGACAGAGGAAAAAATCATCAATTTTGGAGTTTAATGAAATTAAGAATGAACTAACCTCGTGAGATAACGAATAGTTCGTGAAATGACATGTTTCAACATTGGCGTCTAGTAGCTTCCTCACATCCAGTATCTTGTCCGTCGATATGCCCTTCAACAAAAAAAAAAAAAAAAAAAAAAAAAAAATCAAATTAAATAAACCAATTAGTTATCTATGCCTCCATAAAAGTGACAAATGCCAGTGTTACTTTGAATTTTCATAGTAAATCGGATTGAATTCATCAATCATCAATACCTTGAGAACAACTTCAGTTTCATAGGGAGTGATGATAGTTATGTCAAGAACACTGGGAATCACTGCAAAGAAACAAAAATTGAAAAAAATGTATGTATAGAGCAAAGTAAGAAAAACAAATCTTAAACATGTATTGAACCTTTCTCTTCTTTCTTCTTCTTGTCTGTTTTTGCTCTGTTTCCCTTTCCCCTGCCTGATCTTGGTGCCATGAACCTTCTTTTTTTCCACTCTACTTATGCTTCAGCTTCAAGAAAGAGCTGACCAACTGTCCAAAATAAATTGAATGAACAAAAGGTCTAAAAATTTAATTTAATTGATGCATATCAAGAAATGGTTATTACATAAAACAGTAGTGACCAATGACCATGCAGCAGATGTATAGATAGAGAGAAACAGAGGAGTTGAAAAGTGGAGAAGAGAATGAAAGAGGCAAAGGGGACTAAATAGTAGTGAGGAAGTTGGAGATAGCTTTAGGAGATAGATAAAGTTGTGAATGGAAATCTAGTGAAAGGTTTTGAAAGAAGATAGGATAAGGTGTGGGGGTATTTTAGCCCTCTTTTCATTAACGGAACCTTAATAAAAGTTATGAGACGTAGTTTTGGCTCAAATAATGTATTTGTAATAAAACATTCACCTAACAACAGTAATAATAATAACAAATCAAGTATAATTTCATTAGTGGGTCTGGAGAGGAGGTGTGTACGCAGACCTTACCCGTATCTTATGAGGTTAATAAGAATTTCACTTAATATATATAAATAATTTATTCATAATTTAATAAATGGAAAGAAAAATGTAACTCTGAACCTATAAACTTACTGTCCTCCTCGTGCTATTTCAATACTGAGTTTATTTTCAAAGAAATATTGAGCTCACCTTGTTGGCTGCTTAAAGGGACATGAATTATTGTGATAGTATTAGAGAGGATTTTTAGCTTTTCACAAGGAGGTATAATGAGTGGGGGACGATGTCTTTTTCTAATATTGTAGGTAAGAGAGGCAGTCCAATTCACCGTGAATTTAAGACGCAAACAAAATTGGTGGACCAGCTCACCGTTGGTTTCACCACACGTGGCACACTCTTGATGGGTTGTTCCCCATTTTGCCGTTTTTCTTGTTTTTTTCAAGGGTTTGGCTCCTTCTAATTATTTTGGCCAGCCTACTGGAGCAATTTCTGAGACCGCAATTTTGTCATTTTTACACTATTAATTTCACTAATACCTTTTTCTTAATGAATTTATGTTTTAAATAATTATATGTAAATAAATTTATGCAATTCCTGTAAATTTCATGTTCCTTTTTACATATTATTTATCCAAAATTGTTATAACCAATTAGTCATTGAGCTGATATTGTATACATCATGTGTGCGTAAGGTTTTCTCGCTACAGTACATAGTGATAGTTTTAAACATGGATGGAGTAAGAGGGCGCACGAAATTTATTCCAACCACCTTCATCAAAAAATTACATTATATATAAAAGTTATAATTATTCTTTATGTATATATTACTGTTTATGTTAAATTTTTTGAATTTTCCATGTATTTATTTTCTTATATTTTAAATGTCCTTAGTAAAAATTCTAATTTCCGCCACTAATTTGAAGGGTGTAATAGATGTGGGTATGTGTTGGCTGTGATTAAGAGTCTAGAGATCAGGTGCACGAAAAAAACACACTAAAACAATAATTACTTTGAAAATTCAAACAAAGATTCCAGCAGCGTCTCAACAATTTTCACGTTTCATGCTAATTATTATTAGTGATTGTTTCTGTAGTCATCACTGTACTTTTCTTTTATTTGATGAAAAATTTCAGCAAGGGGACTCACGAAACACATGCTGATACCTTAAAATTTGGCAACATTCATCTTTCTAGTGAAGACTAGGTTCTCGAGTGTGAAATCAAATAAGCAACTACTTCTAGTTTTCTGGTATTGACAAATTTCCCCTTTTTTCCCCTCCAATACTTCAAAGAACTAGTTATAGTATATGTGTGATGCACATGAATTATGCGTCTATTATTAAAAAAAATGTATAGAATAAGAATGAATTATGTGTAATAGCAATTGACGTTTAGATAGGTGCAACATTTATTTAAATGGAAACGTAAATATTATCACACTGACACAATCACATAATAATTGAATTCAAAGTAATTAAGTATCTTATGAATCATCAAAGACGAAAACCCAAGGTGTAAGTATAGATATTTAATTGCATGAAATAATGTAGGTTTTGTTGTTTTATTTGACCTAATATATCTTTATAGCCAATGTTCTTGGTGTATGTTCCTTTTTATCACTTCAACCGCCCCGTCATAATCTTTCCTTGATATTCCTTTGAAATTGCAACATACAGTTGTGTGAGAAAACAGTTAAAAATATTGGGGAATATGCTTTAATTTTAGAATGTATCTAATAAATTAGTTGAAACAGTGTGTCTTTATCTCCTTATATGATAAGTTTTATGCGATCCTCACCTTATGAACTAACTTTGGAGATTGATCTTATAATATTGTCCATGTTCTTAACATGCACGGTGTACTACCAGAGTCATCGCTAATTTTTGTTACTCAATATTGGTGCCATCTATATTATTTTGTTCACACTTTAATATAACGTCCAACTTTAAATAGTTCTTGCCGGAAGAAAAAGAAGTTGTAATGTGTGCAGCATATGTTAGTAATCAAAAAGAGATTAAATCAATAAGTAATTAACCTATAGAATCACACATTAACTGGTTGTCTCAAGGATTCTCAAGTATCCACTGGAAGGATTCTTGGGACAGGTAATTGCTCCAAGTAAGTAACAGCTACTATAGACAACAACGTCATTATTGTAATCGAAGCACGACAGAGCAGGCCCTGTTTCTATTTACAGTTGGGGCCGGGGGATTGTAATTGTCTTCATTGCTTCTTCCAAAACCACAAATTCTTGTTAGAAAGCCTGACTTGTTTGTCTTATTTCTGAATACACTTCCAAGAGCATTTCAATTGTCCAACAAATTTTCTCCGACTTATATTTTCAGATTTAAAATTTGAAAGAAAAAAAAATAGCACTTTGGTTTGTGATATTTGTGGAAGTGTTGAGGTGCAAAGACTGATTCGGACATCACCATTACAAGAAAAAAAAAAACATTAGTACTTCAATTTACCTACAATACACAAAACATAATTAGCTAGCATCTCCGGCTGGCGGACTTGGTTTTGTGTTGTCTCACCTGAGTGTTATATAACTTGATGAGTAGTTTTTCATGTTACTCCCGTAAACAAAGAACGAACGCTATATCTAATAAATTATAAGTAAGTAATTATTACATCAAATAAGGTCCTTTTGCTTTACATATGTATGCGTTCAAATTCTGATGGAAAAGGTTACTTAATATTTTTGCTACTGGAAGAAGATATGGAATTAGTCAATGTATGTGTAAGATGCTCCGACACCATAAATCTAAAAGAAAAGCACAAGAAAAATAAGGCTTCAAATTTTTCAACAACTTATGGTTCGACCGGAAAGCATGAGGTGAAATCCAAGTCCATTGTACTTGTAGCTGAATTATTGAATTTCATCTCTTTTAATCTTTGTTTGTTTGGGCCCAATTATAATAAATGAAACCGAATTCAAATTTAATGGGATTAAAAGCTTAAGATAAAGAATGGGGAAAAAAGAATTTAGGCGTTAAAGCAAAGTTGACCTGTCAAATGAATAGTAGTTTCATTAAATGATCTAACTCCATTTAGTAACAAAAATATCTATATTTGGGCAAGGGTTGTGCAGAATATAGTTAGGTCCAAGTTGATGGTGAAAGCATACAAATGCTACAGGGTGCAACTTTTTCAAATCAAACCATACAATGATGTCTATGAATTAACAAAAATTGATAGGAATAATAATCTTAAAAACTATTTCATCACATTTTCATAAGAGAACAACTTTTAACCTTTAAGGGTGTGTTTGGTATGAAGTAAAATGTTTTTCATGAAAAATATTTTCCCTATTTCCATTAGTGAAGTCATATTCCTCATTTCTAAGGAACTTATTTTCCTAAAAAAATTATTTTTCAAAACATTTTGACCAATAAACATGAGAAAATAGATACCAAAACACCTTAAGACCGTTAAATAATCGGAAAAAGTGAACTTTATTACTATGGCAGAGCTTTATAGGGTAAAAAGGAATTTTTTATTTTTGTTACATATAATCCGTTGAATTCCCTTAATTTATAAGGAACAAGTTAGCTGAAGTAGCAAAAGAGGTTAAAAAATTAGCGTTAAATCACCTGTTAAAATACTCCACTTCTATATATATGCCTGAAGAGTTAAAATTGATAAATTGCAACCATTGCGTTCGCTATCAAGACTTTAATGCTAGAAACTTTGGTTTGTTCATGGTTTAAATGCGAAATTAACTTCATACTATTAACATCTATTTAGAAAGCAAATCGTAAGCTTAAAAGATTTGCAAAGATCAAACACAACTTTATCTTTTCAATTCGTACACTAAATATTACGATGTTATTTTATTTTAATTGCGATTTGAATTGTACATTATCTAATGTGATGGGAATTGATGGCTCTATCAGACTATCACAACACATTTTCCAAGTGGCTCTTCAACAGCACTGAGGTTATTGTAATGTCAAGCTGTCAACCACGAAATTAAACTATTCTTAAAACTTACGCACGTGAATTGTGCTTCTCATTTTATTTCCACTCTCATTCCTCTCTCTCTATACATTAATTACACACACACACAAACTCTAGCTAGCTACCTAAAAATCAGTTGCTTATTCCAAGTAGCAAGTACTGTTATAAAACTAAATGTGATATCTCATCACAAAAAGAAGTGTCCACGTTTATTTTTACAAAAATAGTGTCTAGGTTTCTCTCGTATGGCTGTGTAACAGACCATTTATGAGTCATCTTTGAATTATGAAATACCTTTTTTGACTTGGATTCTTTATTAGCCATTATTCTAATATTAATTCCAACGTTACATGACAATCCAACATATCTTTGCATTTGGTTTTGTAACATTTCTTTGATTACCATTTTAATCTCCTTTATGACACCTTTGACAGTAGCAAACCTTGTTGACCATGAGATTTCACCCTGATGGTTTGATTGTGGTTCACCTATATATATTTACTGTCTTACTCCTTTTGTTGAAAATATAAGAAAGACAATTCTTCCTCCCATATCTGTTTGTGCTGGGTTTTATATATATTAAAAGAAATCTTTGTTAGATTCTAGCTTCTAGTTTTATACTAGAAGAGCTTGTTGAATCCTGGGGGATACACCAATACCGGGTGAAATATCCTTAAGGACAGTGCCATTGGCATGCCTCAAGCTACGAAGAATTCTCTCCAATTGTTCGTGATCAAGCATTTTTCTCAAGTGTAAAAGAAGTTCCTACAAGTGTTCGTGATGAAGAAAAGTCCCTACACGTGTTCGTGATGAAGTATTTTCCGTAAGATTTCCAACAAGTACTAGTGCAAAATTTGACATGTGAAAATTTTTAAGATTCAACTTTCATCTATGACTTATATATGTGGGTAACTTTGTCTATATTAAAACTAAAAATTCTTCCAGTAAATATATTGTGGTTTTCCTCATATTAGGTTCTTTACATATACTCAAAGTTCCATTTCTGAAAAGATCAATTTGGGAAATTTTGATAACTAGCACCTTACTTTTAAAGTCTTTGAGTCTTGACCTTTTTAATCACAATCGGTTGGATGGAAACTCGTTTAATTTGAAATCTCTTATACTTGCGAAAAGTTGAAACACGAAACGCAACAAATTACTGGTATAGAATTTCCAAGGCATGTTTTATCTTTCATTACACTAATTTAATAATGATAAGTTTCAAATGAGCCCCACTTCTTTCTTTCAATAGATAAAAATGTTTTAAACGTTTGAAGTCCTCCTTGCAGATTATACTTATCTTCCCATATTGATAAGTATTATATTCCTTGTCTTAATTTTATTGATTGTGTTTCATATTAGTGTAAAACATCGTATTAGTTTGAAGTCCTCCTTGCAGATTATACTTATCTTCCCATATTGATAAGTATTATATTCCTTGTCTTAATTTTATTGATTGTGTTTCATATTAGTGTAAAACATCGTATTAGTGTGAAACACACATATAGCTCTCCTCTTTGGCTCCACAAGGTATATAGAGGATGCCCTACCTAACATCGTGTCATTTTTCTTTATAAATAAAATGTTTCATAGCCTAGAAATATCCAAGGCTGGAACTACGTGAAATTTAAGAAGAAGAAAAAAGCCTGCCTATTCGTAGACGTGGGCCTCATATGGACTCTAAGGAGGAATAAGGATAATAATTTTGGAATAAAATATCACGTAATTATTTTATTTTATGTTTAAGTAATTTTGAAAGTATTCATATTATAATTGTGGTATTATTTTTATACTATATTTAACATAGATTTAGATATAATGACGGAATAAAACAAATCAAATGACAAAATTTGCTTCTCCAAAGCTCTTCGTCTAAAATCCTTTAACAAGCCCAAAGTTAAAATAGAAAATAAAAATTTAAATATCGAAGTTGATATCACGTAAAACCAGATACGTAGTTTATTTTGTGTCCCCCATATTCCATTTTCAATACAATGAACCAACAATTTTTATTCGCTTACTGGTTTTGAATTCTTTCTTTTTCTTGAAAAGTAGCCATTTTTTGTCTAAGGGAGAGAGATTCTTCGTTGACTTGATGGATTGGTGCATATATCTTTAACTGCTCGAGAATCATATTGAAAACATTTGGGAATTGGAACAAGGCAAATTCGAAGAACCAAAAGAAAAAAATAGACAAACAAAAAATCACAAGATTTATTTCTACCAAGCATATTCCAAGATTTAATTATGTTTACTGAGAGTGTACGGTGTACCGCAAACAATTTTTACACTATCAATTGTTTAAATTACTGTTGTAGTTTTACTGATTGTGCGCGATAGGTTATTTATCATGTTTTTCTTACACGTTACTAATCTATGTTTTCTATAAGAAAAATATACCTATAATTTGATATTGGTTTAGAGAGTGAAAATACATTACTTAAGTTTTTTTTTTTCTTGTCATGTAATTAATAGTTATTAGCCGTACTTATTTTAGGATGACTTAGTATTTTTAGATTATGGTCATTTTCTTTATGGCTTATTAATTAGCAATATTTATTTTAACCGATTTTATTATCTTTTGTTGAATATTTTAATACAATGTCATCACTCTTCTCACATTTTGTGTTATTTTCTTATGAAACACTTTAATTACATAGTTGTATCTTACTAGGACTAAAGAAATATTTGAAGTAAAAGTTATATATTTTGTATCAAGACTATTCCGAAAACAACCCGAATAACCCGAGGTTGAAAACCCCGAATTTTATTGGTTTGGTTTGGTATATAAATTTAAAAACCCGACGCAATTGGTTTGGTTTGGTGTTTAAGAAATCCGAACCAACCCGGTCCATGTACACCCCTAATTTGCATACTGATTAAAAAAATGACATTGAAAATAAACTTCATAACATAACATGACTGCCGATTGAATCTTTCACTTTAGATGTAAGCAGAGGTGCATGCATCCCTGTGGCATCAGATTCATTTAAACTCAGTACTTTTAATACTGAATATAAATTTATGTGTAAAATTCATAAAACTGTAACTAATAGTAAGTGTAAACCCATAATTTAAAAATACAGTAAAATATTAAACTCATCAAATTTAAATTCTGAATCTTTCCGGATATAGGTGCATCATCGTGCATTGCAAACTTAGTGAAGTATTGATGTTTTAATAATAGAGATGATTTAGAAGGGCAGTTAGACTTGATTACTGTATTTGATTAGCACATAGACCATGTGATAAATGACGAGTATAGAGTATAGACTATGTAAATACTCCCTCTGATTCATTTTACTTGTCTTTTTTTTTTTTTCACAACTCTTGAGAACGGATCAATTCAAAGGATAATTTGATTAAATTATATTTATTTATTTATTGATATCAATTAATATTATTCTCTTTCTTATCATATAAATCTCTCTCCTTATTTAGTGAGTAAGTGTAAAAGTGAAAACTAATACGTGATTACATCTTGATTTTCTAAAATGGCAACTACTCCTCCGTTCATTTTTACTTGTCCATGTTTGACTTGACACACCCCTTAAGGAGCAGTAAATAAAATGACAATTCACCTCTAATATTAATCATCTAAATAATTGAAATCAATCAAACATACTGTAAAAGTTGTGCTACTAGCAACAATTTATTAAGTTGTGCTACTAGCAACAATTTATTGAAGTTTCCAACTCAATAATTAATAATAAGTGTAAAATGGGTATGACATGCATGATAAATTATCCCTTGATTTTCTAAACTGGACTAGTAAAAGTGGAAATTTAATTTTAATATATTGGACAAGTAAAAATGGATGAAAAAAATTATTTTAGACCATCTATTTTTAGTAGGAACGACAAGTAAAATGGACTAAAGGGAGTATTGATTAGAGTTGTAGAAATAAATATTCTCTTTTTAAAAAGATCTCTCCAGTCTTAAAATAAACCTATATGAACGGTGTTGGGCAGATTTATTAATGGTGTCGCTGTGATTTTTTTAATTTTTTAGGAAGCCAATAAAATTTCTCTTTAATTAAATGGTTCCTTAGCTTGAACTTGCATATGGAAGTGGGGTCGAAGATCTGATTTGACATTGAATGGAGTTTAAGTGGTGATATACCTTAATTACGAGCTATCACTTAGGGACGGCGCCCCTCCGAGCCCGGAGCATAAAGGGTCTAAAAATACACGGTTTTTATCAAAAGAGAACGTTAAAAATTTATTATACCAAAACGGGTATATCGTGGGCTGATCCACGATATACCCCAAATTTTTATTTTTATTTTAAATTATCAGAAAACGAAAATGAAAAAAAATAAAAATTACAAGTATAACGTGGACTGATCCACGTTATACAATTTATATTGTATAACGTGGATCCTTCCACGTTATACTTGTAAATATTTTTTTTTTCGTTTTCCAAATAACGTTGTCTAGATTTAAATCATATTCGGTTATGTTATCAATAAAAAAAAATTATTAATTTTTTAAATTTTTAAAGCATGATTAACTCAAATAAATATTTTAACACATGCAAATAATTAAATGAGTTATATATGCGAACAGAAATAAAAAATTAAATATAAGTTAAATAAACGTCACACATTAACTAAATGGTAAATGTTAAATTACATATTAACTATTAAACTGCACAAGACATGTTATATATTCTTGAAAGAGTACATAAAGAAACAACAATTGTGCAAGTTAAGAAAAAACATAAAAACCAACAAGCAACAACAACTACTGATTTCTATCGGGACAACGATTCTTGTTATGACCTGTTTGCTTGCACGTACTACACTTTCTAGCCATGCGAGCAGGAGCTATATCCATTTCATTCCTCCTTCTAGTTGTACTCCGCGCTCCTGAAGTTCGCTCGTATTCAGTGTTTGCAATTAAACTGAAGGGAGAAGGTGACCAATATGCCTCATCACCCAACGGTGAAAATTTTTCACTGTACGTTTGCTTATAAAACCTGCAACTGTAGTACTTGCTAACATAGGTCTTTGGTTGAATTCCGCGAATATCACAAAATTTAATTGCATGTGAACATGGCATATGGTAGTTTCTCCACTTTCCACACGAACATTTTTTCCCTTCGGCAGAGACTTTATGTATATTTCCGCCCTTACCTTCGTGTGCAAATGTTAGAATCTCAAAGACCCCTTCAGTTGCATTGTATTGCTGCATGTCAGTATGCTTTAGGGACCTCTCCCAGTATTCATCAAACTTCTTTTCAACAGCGCGCGGCCAAAATTTTTTATCCGCAATCAACAAATCAGCAAGGGTGCTTCTCTCAACAAACCGATCAACAAGATTTTTAAACGTATAACGGACCATGGCAGTAACTGGCAATCCACGAGCTTTCTTCAATAAATCGTTATAAGATTCGGAGACATTCGTTGTTATAGCCCTCCACCTATGACCGTTGTCCTTATGCAATGTCCATTTTTCCTCCGGAAGAGCTTTTAACCACAAATACGCTGGAGATGACATTGTTTTGATTTGTTTCATCCTCATTTTATACTTCTTCTTCTGGTGCTCTGTAGCCGCCAACCACATTAGCTTCTCAAGGTCAGTATTGAGGAATTTTTTTATTGAAGTTGCTTTTCAAATGCCGAACGCAAAACCTATGGTGTGTGGATGGTGGTTGTAACCAATCATGTGTTTGGACACATTGCAAGATTCCTTGATGACGGTCAGAAATAAGTCCAATTCCTTGTCTCTCACGAACAATATGTCTCCACAACAACACAAGGAACCACGTCCAGGACTCAAAGCTCTCACGTGCAACAATAACATATGCAAGTGGAAAATGTTATTGCTTGCATCAATTCCAACAGCAATTAGCAGTTTCATCTCATACTTACCGTACAGATGAGTACCGTCTATTGAGATGACAGGCCTGCAACTTTTGAATCCATCGATGCTTGGTTTATAAGCCCAGAACAGAAACTTGAAGATGTGTTCACCTTGCATTGTAGTTGATTGGTGCTCCCACTCAACAACGGTCCCCGGATTGAAATATTTTAAGGCAGCCATGTATCGGGGCAATGTCTTGAAAGAGGTTTCAAAATCACCAAATACCATTTCAATAGCTTTCTTACGCCCCTTTTGTGCTTTTCTATAACTAGGAGTAAAAAAATGCAATCCTTTTATTTTTTGCTGAACAGACTTAATACTGATGTATGGATCGACCATAATATATGGTATCAACGTAGTAGCAATTAGGTGACTGTTCAAATTGGAATGATCCTTTCTGTAATCATCTGTCAGACAACTGTGGTGGAGATCCGCTTTGCCTGCCTTCCACATACCACTTGAAATTTCTCTAAAACGGATCATCCACTCACACTCCAACATATGACGCTTGCAAATAACCCTACAAAATTTACCTTTGGATTGATCACAAATGAACTCTTTCTTTTCTTTGAGACAATATAGTCTCACTGCGCCTTTCATTTCCTGCTTGTTCTGAAATAACATACCTAATTGCATAGTACAAGAAAAATTATCAACCCCTTAAAAATGGTCCAATAAATAAAAAGAATATTCATTGTCACCATACTAACCTGATCTGATAAATTCAGGTTTATTACAATCCCAAAGTGCAGATCGAATTGGACCGTCATCTCTCATGAAGGCAAAATCATCCGGGCCTTCTTCTGTGTTGTCCAAATATGGAATCGCATTAGAATGGTAGCTAACGTTACCATCACTCGGAGTAGTAATGTCTTCATCAGAATGACCATCACCATCAGATGAGTGATCATCGTCTGTTTCTATTTGATCTAATGGGATATCACTATCTGACTTATCGGAGTGATCATTAGCTACGTCATTATTGCTCACAATTTGTGTGAGCTGAGTCAACACGGGGTTTTCTTCAAAATCGTTACACCTACATAAATAAATAAAATTAAAATTTAAAAAGATTATATTAACCCCAAGGACAAATTAAAAAATAAAAAATAATCAAAATAACATGCTGATTACAAAATGAAAAATAAAAATAAAGTTATATTATAAAAATAGTGCATGAGAACAAAATAACATGTTGTATTCTTTTTATTTTCCATGAATGAACAATGAAAGACGTTAGTTAGAATTTGCAGTATAATAATTTACATAGTTATCCTGAAAGTTATATTATAAAATAGTACATGAGAACTAAATAATATGTTGTATTCTTGTGATGGTTAAACGCACAAAGACATTGAATAGAACGTAAATGAGAAAGTTTTCATAAAACATCGTTATATTTACCTTTCTGTAAATGACTCTACTTGAGTAGGGTGATATCGAACTATACTCCCGCCATCTAATTCAGTTGTATCTGGAGCACTACTCGGTCCAGGAATATCACAGCTCTGCATAGTCCAACCAAAGTTATGTGACTGGCTACCAACTCCTACCATTGTTTCTTGTTGAAGTGTACCTCTTTGAAACTCAATATTCATAGCGATTACATGGCAGATTAGATGATTTTACACAAACAAATTTATAAATTATTGATCGTTTTTACTTTTACAGCAGCATGCGTGATTTGACGTAAAAATAATTTCTCGAATCAATTACCAATCAATAATATGTTCATATTTTGTAAAACGTTAATGATTCACGGATTTTACTATTTAATTTTACGTGATTTGACGTAAAAATAATTTCTCGAATCAATTACCAATCAATAATATGTTCATATTTTGTAAAACGTTAATGATTCACGGATTTTACTATTTAATTTTACGCAAAACACGCTTCATTTGACGATTGCATGGACGACCGCATGTATTGTGCGATTTTGGAGGAAAAACGTTGGCAGCCGCCAACGTTTTACAATTCATATCGTTGCAAATCGTTGGCTGGCCAACGTTTTACAATTCATATTGTTGCAAAACGTTGGCCAGCCAACGTTTTACAATACATATTATTGCAAAACGTTGGTTAGCCAACGATTTGCAATTGGCCAACAAAATTACAGCCAACGTTTTCATATTTGGCCAACAAAATTACAGCCAACGTTTTGCAATTCATATTTGGCCAACAAAATTACTCCAACGTTTTCCAGCCAACGTTTTGCAATAATATGAATTGCAAAACGTTGGTCAGCCAACGATTTGCAATTCATATTTGGCCAACAAAATTACACTCCAACTTTTTCCAATTCCATTTTGTTGCAAACTTTACACACATTAAATATGCAGAAACGAGGTGAACCAGAATTGAATAAAAACAGACAGAAATTGGCAAATAAAAATAGTAATTTTTCCCAATTTGAAGTTACCCACTATATAATAAAAATTTAATTTTTACAGTGTCCCTTCCCCCCCCCCCCCCCCCCGTGCCACACCGAGTTTGACGACGTTCTCGTTTTGATCTACGTTGGTGAACCTCCTCTTGTATCACACCTGTATCCTGTAAATGCCATAAAAAACATTGATTGTCTACGTAAAATCGGACAGCATCTCCCCTGTAACAAGGAGTTCCTCCAATACCATATACCAACACAAACAACCAAAGCAAGCAAGACAAAACACCACATAACAACCACAAGTCTCAAAAAAATTTGAATTAAAAGCTAACCTGTGGCTCTAAAGTCTGTACATCCGGCACAGGAATGTGTGAGGATCCAACATCAAATGCCATGGGAGACTATGCAAAATAAATAATATTTTTTACGATTAAAGTAGCCATTACTTTAAACAAGATACAAGCTATTTGAGTGGTTAGAATACTCACATCGGTAAAACTCAGTCTCCTCCCAATTGAAGAGCTCTGTCCAGTGAATGCAGGTAAAGGCCCCTCAGTCATCCCATAAGAGCTGCTTGTCTGACCACTAAACTGTTGGGCCATAACTGCCAGGCTAATAGGCCCAGACGATGCGAATGTCTGAAAAGGCCCCTCACTTCTGATTACCGCTGGTGATTGAACCTCGGGAGCTGACGTCGATGAGCTGGACATAAAATCTATTATTGGGTGATATGCATCATCATCTGCATGCATCGTTGAGCTGGGCATATCTTGATCAAAACGAACCTCTTCCTCATCAACCAACTGGTGATCCACGGGAGTTCGACCCCGTCTGTTACCTGATTGGCGTCCTCTACCACGCGCCGCAGGTCTTGGTACATTAGGACGTTGATGACGAGGCACTTGCATAGTAGGCGGCTCAACATACTCTGCCGGTGGTGTATAATATGGAGCGAAACTCAACATCGTCCCCAGAGAGGCAGCAGCCATGGACTCTGTATTAATGTGGCTAAACATCTCTGCTATTTCCTTCACTTCATTAGACTTGGTTGGATCTTGGATAGTCTGCTGAGCCAACCTGTATGATTCTTGATGTCCTAAAGCCTAAAAAAAATCGATATTTGATAGTGGTCTAAGACACATATAAAGACATCAAACATCTAATGGAATGTAATGTACGTACCAGTGCCTCATGCCTGCCTGCCATGTGTTGGTATTGTCACACCCCATTTTTTACCCGGAGGTTAATGTAGAAGTATGACGTATTGGTGATTCCTGTTTTGTGTTTGTTTTAAGGAGTCGCCACCTAATTATTTATGGTGAATTAGGACACCTAAAGTTTATTAAAGTTATTTTTTAAAGTTAGCTCTGTTTAAGGTCTGCGAAACTTAAGATTCTAGGTAAGGGTTCAATTAGTCTGAAGGGAAGGTATTAGGCACCCTTTAAGACCCATTAACAATGGTTAACCGACCGGACTAAAATTTAATTAGGCTAAGTGTAAATGTAATGTTTTAAATGTTTAAGAAAATATCTTGTAAATATTCCTTAAGTTATTTAAAGTAAAAAACTTGTAGGAAAATAATAGTTGCATAAAGAGTTTAAAATAAACTAAAAGAAGCAGGACATGTGATATGTATTTGAAGGAAAAGTGAGTTATGCCGACTCACAAATCGAAAGAGTTATTGTAACATTAATGTTAAATAAATTTTAAAAGTTTCATAGAAAGACTATTAATTTTAATGTATGTTGTGCGAAGGTTGTTTCAAGTGTTGGAAAGGAAACTAAAGTGAAAAAGTTATCCGTTTGAAACTAATTTGCTTTTTATTTCTTAGGATAAGCTAACGTTAGTGTAAGATTTGTGACATTTTAAACTTCTAAGGTAGTAAACATAAATTATGATTCCCTTAGCCAAAAGATATAGTCGTGCTATTTTGAAAATCAATTACTCAAATAAATGTTATAGATACTATAAATAGTTTTAAAAATAGAAGTGAATGTAATTTATGGAACTAACTACCCATTACTAAACTAAACCCTTAATGTCGCTAGAGTTTATCTAAGTTAATAAAATAAGATGAGATGTTAGTCATACAAAGCAAATAAAAAATATACACAACAATAAAAATAAGGAAAAGAGTAAAAGAGTAAATGGGTTTGACCCATTTATTTAGGACTGCTGCTACAGTTGTCGGGCCTATTGGGCTTCGGCCCAGATTTTTATTTTTTTTCTGTTTGGCTGCGGATTGGCTGCTGCTATGTAGCTGACTCGATAGAGAAATTATGTTGGGCTCTTAGCCCAACATTGAATGCGGGAGATGACGAGTCCGAGACTCGCACGCGATGGTCATGCATAAACAAAAGAAAGGATTAGTAAATGACCCATAAATAAAGCTAAACAAATAAAATGCAAATGCGAAACAAGTCAATAGCTTTTGACTAAACAGGGTCTGCCCGTGACTAATATCTTAATGATTCCCAAACAAGCAATAAGAAAGAAGTAAGACAAACATAGAAGGTATTTGCCTTTAAACAAAAGAAAGATTGTCCCTGACATAACAACAAATGACCCAAAATTCTGCAGTTATTTTAGAATCAAATCTGCCTAAAATATGGCAGATTATTTCTCGAAACACCATAGCAAATTGGCTCAAAACTACAACCACATATCTGCAGTAATTGCAGTACTTCTTGCTCCAAAATGTTTCGAGGATACGACTTAATTCACCCCCGCAGACGAAGCAACAATGCAACAGTTCAACAACCAGTTATGAGCCATTAAACTAAGAGCAACCAGCTCTTTCAAAAGTCAGCAACCAACTCCCCTTGAAGATAACAAATTTTTTGTAGTATCATATGTTAACCCGCAACCATTCCTTAGTCAAATACAAAGATTTGTTCCTTTTAAGTGAAAGCAACAGTTAAATGAGGCAAATTGAACAACCAACTGCCTCTAAACATACATTAAACCACACTAGAAACATGTACCTGTGCAAGGTTCATGAAAATTCTTACTGTGAAGGAACACAGAAAACTCTAGCCACGGGAAACTACTCTTTTCTTTTTCCTAAAATTAAGAGTTAAAGTCTAGACCCACAACCACAATAGGGAGTTAACAAACTGGAAACTACTCTTTTCTTTTTCTAGAAAAAAAAGGCTATCAAAAGAAATATGCAGATCACATGAAAGGGCAAATATAGGAAGAAACATTATGACTGAACATGCTCGATTTTCCTATAAACAGAAAGCAAGAAATCTAAAGCCACACCTAAACACGATAAACTCATCTAACAAGAAGCAGGAACTAAAATGCCATGACTAACAACATGATGCTATACCGAGCGAGAAATAGGCATCCAAATGCTTAAACACATGAAGCACCAAATGAACCAAACAACACAGCAAATAGTATCCAGGATTTCCTAAACTAAACACAACAGCGACTAAAACACTACAGCAGTCCAGGGGAATATTGTGGTGTTCAGGCACACATTTTCAGTTCATATTCATCATATTGACAATGCAAAACACTAAGATTTATAGCGAAATGGGCAGTAAGGCCCACTACCAACAAAATAGTTAGAGGAAAACAGGTTCAGATCTAAATTGTGTTCAAGACATTCAAGCGACCCAAAAGAACAGAGCAAGTTCAGTTTCCAGGATAACAACATATGAATAAAGTCAAGCAAACCTCAACTTATTAATAGAGAAACTGAGGAAGAGGTCAACCTTCTCAAAGTTAATCAACCCAGATTCTCAAAGTGATTTGAATATAGTGTTTTCTTCATTAAGTCAGACACCTCAACAATAAGACATCATACACAGAGATATATTATTTATATCTCAGTCAGTAAACATTTTTTATAGTGTTTGCTTGGTATTACACTATACTCTGATGTAGCAGGGCAGAATCAGAGATATATGAGTTACATAGCCAAGGAATGGTGTAGGGACAATTACCAGCTTAAACCCAAGAATTCAAATCAGATTTTTTGAACAAGCGAAATAGATGTTATTATAGTCATATAGATCCACACTTCATGCCAAACTAGACAACATCTACCAAATGAGCTAAGCCAATCATACGAACACAAAACAAAGATTAAATATCAAACAAGATGAAATGGATGTTTGAGACTAACTTTCTTTTTCACATAGGTTCTTACAGAAAGTTCTTTTACTGAACTGAGATCAGACAGCATTCAGATTTATTCAATCCCATAAAGTCTACACATCAGTTCCAGCTAAACGGACATGAACAGAAGCAAACAAATATACATGTAATGAAATAAACATACAGAATCACGTCTAAATCATACGGCACATGACTAAAGATTTCATCAACAGGTGACTTCAAACAATATTATAAGATTCAACAGAGTACAAACATGATACCTAAAATATATGCACCACGATATGTATATCAGATGTATATCGAATGTATATCTTCTTCTTATCTTGGTAACCCATTGTATATCATATGTATGTTCGGTTTTAAATAGGTTCTAAATCCTGGGAATTCAGTCTAAGCATCCTAACTACAGTATACGTCTTCCAAATTCATTTTAGCAATTAATATCCTATCCTAACAGCTCCCAAACACATAATAAAACAGGCACACATCAGAAACTTCAAATTCGAAATAAAAGAGAAAACGCACTGACCTTTTGTTGGCGCAGTGAACTGAGGCGTCGAGGTCTCGGATTTATGCTCGAACTCGAACGATCCCGATTAAAGTAGCTAAAGTTTCAAAACGAAAAAATAAAGATAGAGTAATTGTTGATTATGGCTATAGTTCACCGGAAAAGGGAAATTAAGTTTGGAATATGATTTGTCCCTCCAAAAATTGAATCAAAAACCTGACATATCCCCTAAAAATACTGGAAAAAAAAAATCCCTAAAATATCAAAAATTCCCCTTTTCTAAAGAAATGCTCGGTTCTTTTCCCCCCTTTCTCAAACGATCCTCTGCCCCCAATGTTGAGTAATTTCGTTGTTTTTTATAGAAAAATATGAAGAGAGAGAGAGAGGAGGCGGGACAGAGCGTGGGGGGCAAGGTGAGTGGAGGTGGCAGAGCACGTGGGGAGCGGGGGTAAGTGGATGTGCAGAGGGAGCACGTGAGGGAGACAGGGAGAGGGGTGAGCGACGGAGGAAGGAGACGAGAGAGGAGAAGGGGATAAGAGAAGAGGGAGGCGGGTCTAGAAGATGAAAGGAGAAAGAGGAGAAAAGGGATAGGGTTTAGAAGTTGAAGTGTAGGGGTTGGGCCGGGTCAAAACGGGTATGGGCTGGTCGGGTAGGAATTAATTGGGCTGGAATATTGGTTGTGAATATTGGGCTGGTCCGAAAGTTTAGGGGTAATGGACTGGATAATTTAATCAAGTGGGCTGGTTATGTGGGAAATATAATGTGGGTTGTTTATTTGGGTAGGGAATAATATTGTATTGGTATTTTGGGCCATTAATTTGGCTGAAAATTGTTGGTCCTTCCTCCGCTATTTTAATTATTTTCAGGCTTCTAATTTAGTAACTAGTACAATATTTGTTATGTGAAGATAAATAGTAATTAATATGTAGAAAAATAAGGATTTTAGAAAGTGTTGTCTAGTAATTAATTTAACGAATCCGAACCTGAAAACGAAACGATGACTAACTGTTTAAAATTTATGATAAAGTAATGCTCATAATAAAAAAAAGTAGCGAAAATAATAATAGTGAAAATAAAGTATTTAGCTCGTTAATAAATTTAGACGCCCGAGTGAATAAGATTAAGGAGGGACAAAATTGGGTGTCAACAGATGCCCCTCTTCGACCGGAGATGATGTAAGAATCTTTGGGCGAAGAAGTTGACGTAGTAGCCAATTTTGTTTGGACCGACGAATATGGGTTTGTAAGAAAGTACGGTTTAGGAAAATTGATGGGAAATATTACGAGGACCGAAGGAATTATGGGAAATTATGGCCGAATCTCAGTTTCGAGTTGCCTACATATCTCGGGCTGCACGAGAATCAGGCCATGTGTAGTTCGAAAGTTTTTGTGAGTTCATAATCTTGCGGGGGTTGTAGACAGGTGACGAGAATGGAACATATGCTTATAGCCTCCTAATTATAAATGTGGTGCACAACATTCTCATAAGTAGGACTCTACTAGGCACTATGTAAATTCTTCAAAGATGCCCCAGTGTTGAGTTATGGAGACACTGGGGATGTAGGAAGGAATATGAGATTGTAAAAAGAGTAGATTCAGTAGAGTTTTAGCGGAGGATGTGAAAAAGAAGTTAACCTATGTATCACGTGTTTGTGGACATAGGCGGAATCGAGTTCGAGAATAGATCCGTGACCTTTGCTTGTGAGTTTGGTATTCCTCTTCAGCATGTTTGCCCCAGTTCACTGCGTAAGATAAAGTTCCACGTTGTGTTGCGTCCCTGCAGGTTGTGTTTTCTGCCAAAACTGAAATTCATGTCCAAAATTAGTAATAGAGTTGAAAGTGTAAAATTGTAAAGAGTGTAAAATGATAGTAAATATGAGTGTGGGAATGAAAGTGAATCCGTGTGGCTAATGTTGTCTCTGATTGTCTTCAGCGACTTGAATGAATGCGTGATGCGTATGCTGAAGATGTGATAATATTTCTAGTTGCATTTGCAGATGATAGTGATAAGGTCTCCGGCTGTCTTCCGGGACTTGATGATAAATGATATCTGCGAATTTTAAGGTAAATTCATTAAAGTGGTAAGGTAGATGATGAAATAAAGGAACGAAGTAAGGAGTAAAATAGGTGTATAGCCGTTTGGCTTATGCGCGTGAGGCCGTGCAGCCGGGTGATGTCTCCAATGGTTGTCGGGACTCAATGATATGCTGATGAGGCTGTATAGCCAAACGATGTCTCCGGTTGTCTTCGGAGGCTCAATGATAATTCCTGTAAAGTTCAGGGTAAAGTTGTTAAAGTTGGTAAAGTAAATGATAAAGTAGAGAGTAAAGTCAAAGTGTAGCCGTCTGGCTTATGCGTATGAGGCCGTGTGGCCATGCGATGTCTCCGGTTGTCTTCGAAGACTTGATGATATCTCTCCGGTTGTCTTCGGAGATTTCATGCTGATTCCCGTAAAGTCCAGGATAAAGTTGTAACGTGGATGATGTCTCCGGTTGTCTTCGGAGGCTCAATGATAATTCCTGTAAAGTTCAGGGTAAAGTTGTTAAAGTTGGTAAAGTAAATGATAAAGTAGAGAGTAAAGTCAAGATGTAGCCGTATGGCTTATGCATGTGAGGCCGTATAGCCGAATGATGCTCCCGGTTGTCTTCGGGGACTTGATGCTATGTCTCCGGTTGTCTTCGGGGACTTGATGTTGTGTCTCCGGTTGTCTTCGGGGACTCAATGATAATTCCTGTAAAGTTCAGGGTAAAGTTGTTAAAGTTGGTAGAACAAATGATAAAATAGAGGGTAAAGTCATAGTGTAGCCGTCCGGCTTGTGCGTATGAGGCCGTATAGCCATGTGATGTCTCCGGTTGTCTTCGGAGATTTGATAATAAATCCCTCCGGTTGTCTTCGGAGACTTAATGTTGATTCCTGTAAAGTTCAGGCAAAATGGTTAAAACAGATAAAGAAGGTAATAGAGTATGTAGTAAAGTGATAGCATAGCCGTTTGGCTGATGAAGTCGATGCTATCGCAACAGGCTGAATCAATGACGCGTAATCCTGATTTGATTCGTCTTTAACTGTTTGGCTTTTGAGGCGAGGCTTGGGCCAGATGATGCTTTTCGGTCGTGATAGATTTGACTGTTGATCTCGCGGTCTTTTAATTCCTGCACTCAAAGAAAAATTCTTAGTTTGGGAGGGGGGAAGTTGATTCGTGTTGACTCGAAGCTTGACGTGGTTGGCGCTCCATTCGTCTTGTTTGTTTGGATCTCGTGATCTCCGTTCAAGCCTCGGTAGGTGAACAGTAGTGAATCAATTGCAAGAAAGTATTTGATTTGAAAGGTAGATATGTAGGTATATGTATAAGGAAATGTGACTATATGTATATAAGTTGTGAAATATGTATATGTGAATGTATGTATGTAAGGAAAGATATATATGTAAATGTATATATATGTAAGTTGTAAAATATTCTGCCAACTTCGGATTGTGACACTTTCTAAAGTAATTGGTCTATAATACTTCCTGTCTGATAGCCTAAATATTGTCGATGTCCAACCGTTCTTTCGTCTATATCTTTTCAAAATATGCCCCAGTTTTGGGTTCAAAAGGGTATGCTAAACTTATGTTTTGGTGTGACCGAACCTTATATAGGTTGCCTACGTATCCTTCTAGGGAATCAGGTCAGAACGTAGTTCGTAAGGTATATAAGAATGGTTTAAAATTTTATGATAAAGGGACCGAACCCGATGTGGATTTCCTACGTATCCCACCATGGGAACCAGGTCGGCGTAGTTCTGTTATGTAAATGGTAAAAGTTTGTCAAATTTCTACTTAAATATGACTGACCCGTATGTTGATAGTCTACGAATCCCACCGAGGGAATCAAGCCGTGTGTAGTTCTCCTCATATAAGGATTTTTTGGTTTTTCTGTTATAGTGCAACCGAACCCTATGTGGGCTGCCTACGTATCCCACCACGGGAATCAGGTCGGAACGTAGTTCGTATGGCAAAAATTCTAACCTAGTATGACCGAGTCCCTATGTGGGCTGCCTACATATCCGCCGAGGAATCAGGTCAAATGTAGTTCGTAAGGGTGAATGGTCTGAAGTTTTTTTCTAATAAAGGGACCGAACCCGATGTGGATTGCCTACGTATCCCACCAAGGGAATCAGGTCGGCGTAGTTCTACTATATAAATGGTAAAAGATTTGTTGGATTTTATCTAGGTGTGACGGATCTATATGTTAATAGTCTACGAATCCCGCCGAGGGAATCAAGCTCTGTGTGGTTTTCTTTGTGTAAGGACTTTGGATTTTCTGTTATAGCGCAACCGAACCCTATGTGGGCTGCCTACGTATCCTACTCCGGGAATCAGGACGGAACGCAGTTCGTAAGGATCCAAAAAGGGAAAAATTCTAATCTAGTATGACCGAGTCCCTGTGTAGGCTGCCTACGTATCCACCGAGGAATCAGGTCAAGCGTAGTTCGTACGCATAAGATATTTTGGATTTTCTGTTGTAAAGCAACCGAACCCTATGTGGGCTGCCTACGTATCCCCCATGGGAATCAGGTCAGCGTAGTTCGTAATCTAAAGGAAAGGTTGCAAACTAGGTTGTCTAACCTAATGTCGTACTTTGATTTCTTCTTGAATTGCTAGCTTTTAGGCTTATGTTATCACCTATCGGCTATTTCAATTCTTGTGAGTGGAATCTTGTCTTGTCCCCCTAGTTTCTTTGTTACTCTCTCGGAATGTGTGTTGTCTATTCATACATTTCATGTCACAATCGTAGAGTTGACAGTTTTGATAAATAAAGTAGAAAATAGATGATTAAGGAAAATCAGAAATGCATTCATAGTTTTGCAATTCAAGCTTCCACAAGGTGAAGCAAAACAAACAAAAATTTGAGTACGGTTCAAGCATCAATAAAAGAAAACAAGTTCACTACATGTTCATGCTACCAAGGCTCCCGACGGATCGAGGACGGAGTACAAGTCCAATTCTTCAGAGTCTTTCCTGGTTCGGCGCCCCATATTGTCAGTGCCTTGGTGTTGCGAGTAGTTGTATTGGATTGTTCCCACGAGAGCGACAAAGTTGTTGATCTGACTCTTTCCGCACTGGACTCCTCTAAATCTTGGTATTTCCGTGAGCAGGCAAAGGATTGTTGACCACATTGGGCTTAGCTTCAGCGAGCTGAATTACTCCTTCCTTAATCAGGGCTTCGATTTTGTTTTTAAGCCCATAGCAATCTTCAGTGGCGTGCCCAACAACTCCAGAGTGGTATGCGCAGCTTTTGGAACCATCAAACCATTTTGGGATAGGCTCGGGAATTTTTCCTTCAATCGGTTGTATTATGCCTGCTGCTTTCATTCTTTCGAACAATTGAGCCAAGGGTTCAGCGATCTGAGTGTAATTACGGGTATTTTTGGTGTCAGGGTTTGGACGGGCTCTAGGTATAGTATGTGGTCGATTTTGGTAAGTTGGAGCTTGGTTGGGTTGATACGGGCGTGGGTTTTGATGCGGAGGTGCTCGGGGTTGGTAGTAGTTTGCTTGGGTGTTGTAAACGGGGTAAGGAGGTAGTGGAGCTTGGTAGGGTTCAGGGTAGTGGTAAGGGTGGAAAGTTTGTTGTGGGTGGTTAAAGTATGGAATGGCTTGGCTCGGCTCATGTCCTTGAGCGTTCATGACTGCAGCGACATCTTCCTTCTTCTTTTTAATCCCGTTGATAGAACCAGATTGTATAGCTTTGTTCATTGCTTGTAAAGCAATAAGATCCTGAATTTTCCCCGATTTGATTCCTTCTTCCAAGGCTTCTCCCATTCGAACAACTTCTGTGAATTTTTGTCCCATCATACCTATCATTTTCTCGTAAAATATGCCAGCCTGGCATTCAATGAAGGTAGCAGTCATTTCCCTATCATTCATCGGAGGTTGAACCCTGGCTGCTTCTGACCTCCAACGTAACGCATATTCGCGGAACGTCTCAGTTGACTTCCTGGTTAACTTAGTCATGTAAACTCTATCTGGTGTGATATCGGTGTTAAAACTGAACCTGTCCATAAAGTCTTGCGCCATGTCACTCCAACCACGCCATTTACGGACATCCTGTTGTGTATACCAAGTAAGTGCTTCGCCAGATAAGCTTCTTATGAAGAGCTTCATCCTTATGCTCTGGTCTCTGCCCACTCCAACCAGTTTGTCACAATAAGCCCTTAAGTGTGTATGAGGGTCGCCTGTTCCATTGAATGTATCAAATTTTGGCGGTTTGTAGCCTACGGGTAAATCGACGTCAGGTTGGACACAGAGATCCTCATATTCTACACTCTTAGTTCCTCTAGCAACTTGAAGGTTCCTCATTGCTTCTTTGAGACTGTGGATCTCTTTTAGTAGTATGTTATCTGCCCCTGCCTTTGCATCCCTTTCCATTTCTTCGTATTGATCTACCTCGGGTTGGAACCTGACCGTTACTGGATTGGTAAAGGCTTGTGTTTCTGTGGCGTATACTGGAGGAACATATTGTGCATTAGGGGTGGCAAAGTGTGCCCCGTGTATATGCTGGGTTGGATAAGTTTGGACGATGGGGGTGTTTTGGACAAGAGGTGGTGTGTTGTAATTGGTGTTTATAGGTGGTTGATTCGGTGGGTTTAGAGGAGTAGTTATAGGTGGTGGGTTAGTGTTGGTGGATAAAGGAATGTAAGGAGTATGACCTAGTGATTGATTTGGTGGGTTGACGGGTGGTGGATTAGGAGTAGTGTAGGTAGTGTAGGTGGGTGGTTGATTTTGTGGAGGAGTATAGTTAGTGTAGGTGGGTGGTTGACTTTGCAGGAGAGTATAGGCGGATGATGGATTTGGTGGATTTGCGGGGGTGATCGGAGGCAAGTTGTTGTTAGTAGGTGCATTGTTTTGGGGAGGAAAATGCTCAGGAACTGGGGATTCGAGTGATGGGAAACGAGGTGGTTCTGGTGCAGTATTGCTAGGTTCAGAAGGTGAATTTTGGAGTGTGATGGATAAATTAGTCAAGTCCCTAACCCGATTTAGTTCTCCACGTAGATTCTCAATTTCTTGAGTCAGGCGGGCGATATGTTCATCCCGTTGAATAGCAGTTCCATGTTCAGAAGTTTCAGGCGGATCGCTAGCGATCACGAGGTTTTCTACACCAGTTGGAACAGGTGCGGCCGGATCAGACATAGTAATTTCATTTCCTTGGACAGCCCAACTACGTTCAGGTAACGATGACGTCTTTGACCTCGTGATGTAAGGATGGTCGGCCATCGAGCGTCAACACGAATCAACTCTCTGTTTGGGAATAAGATAAAATAGACATACAGTATAAACGATGTTAACCTCATGAACATATCTAGGTAAAGTCATTATCACGTAAAGTCAAGTAAGTCATGTAGCAAATAATTCATCAAATAGAGTCAAACAAGTTGTCAAACAAGCATATCAAGCAACAACGTGTCCTAACATGCATGTGACCTCTTTGTGCCAGAGGTAGGCCTAACGTTTGTTTGAAGGGTAAAGTGTGCCATAATACGTCATCCCGTTGCTTTGATTAAACGAATTCTATTTCCCAGAATAAAGTACAAGATAATGTAATATTTATTACATGTCAAATGAATACAACATAAAGTGTTTCCTAATCTAAATAAAGTAAATAAAATTTCTATGTCTAACTTCTAGCTCCATTTGTGATACCATTGATCTTCGTCATTTGTTATATTCCGATGCATACCTGTCATAGAAATGTCAGTCACCCCCTCCTTTTTAAAGTTTAATTAATTAGAGCAAATAGTCAATATTTAGGCACAGTTATCCTTCAAACATGCATATAAAGTATGATTGGTGTCACTTGGGGTCGTGAACCCGCTTGGACGTTTGGACAAAGTCATCTAATGGGCTTAATACACCAAGGATATTAAACCTCCTAGGATATGAAATGTATGCTCTTAATAAAAGGTGTTGGTTTAGCCCTATCCTAGGTTGACTAGGAGTGGGTTTACTAGACGCAAGGTTCCCGAGTGGACTACTCGAGTGAGAAAGCTACGCGGTCACCGTTATTCGGACACCCCCGCGCACGCGCCAACTCTCCTAAGATTTGGATTCTACGAAGAAATTTGCGGGTGCGCTAAGCACACCTCGCGTGTACGTGTGATAGTGTGAGATTTCCAAAAGTGGAGGAAATATGAACGGAATGACAATTTATCGAAGCAGTAACACATAAACAGTTTATATCAAAACAAACAGTTTATATCAAACAAACAATTAATAGCATGTAAAAATAGTTAACAAATAAATAAAGTGATTCCAAATAAACACACAAAGCCTATTTAAACTAAGTCCGTTATGGTTAGAACCTGAGTAATCCCCAGCAGAGTCGCCAAGCTGTCACACCCCATTTTTTACCCGGAGGTTAATGTAGAAGTATGACGTATTGGTGATTCCTGTTTTGTGTTTGTTTTAAGGAGTCGCCACCTAATTATTTATGGTGAATTAGGACACCTAAAGTTTATTAAAGTTATTTTTTAAAGTTAGCTCTGTTTAAGGTCTGCGAAACTTAAGATTCTAGGTAAGGGTTCAATTAGTCTGAAGGGAAGGTATTAGGCACCCTTTAAGACCCATTAACAATGGTTAACCGACCGGACTAAAATTTAATTAGGCTAAGTGTAAATGTAATGTTTTAAATGTTTAAGAAAATATCTTGTAAATATTCCTTAAGTTATTTAAAGTAAAAAACTTGTAGGAAAATAATAGTTGCATAAAGAGTTTAAAATAAACTAAAAGAAGCAGGACATGTGATATGTATTTGAAGGAAAAGTGAGTTATGCCGACTCACAAATCGAAAGAGTTATTGTAACATTAATGTTAAATAAATTTTAAAAGTTTCATAGAAAGACTATTAATTTTAATGTATGTTGTGCGAAGGTTGTTTCAAGTGTTGGAAAGGAAACTAAAGTGAAAAAGTTATCCGTTTGAAACTAATTTGCTTTTTATTTCTTAGGATAAGCTAACGTTAGTGTAAGATTTGTGACATTTTAAACTTCTAAGGTAGTAAACATAAATTATGATTCCCTTAGCCAAAAGATATAGTCGTGCTATTTTGAAAATCAATTACTCAAATAAATGTTATAGATACTATAAATAGTTTTAAAAATAGAAGTGAATGTAATTTATGGAACTAACTACCCATTACTAAACTAAACCCTTAATGTCGCTAGAGTTTATCTAAGTTAATAAAATAAGATGAGATGTTAGTCATACAAAGCAAATAAAAAATATACACAACAATAAAAATAAGGAAAAGAGTAAAAGAGTAAATGGGTTTGACCCATTTATTTAGGACTGCTGCTACAGTTGTCGGGCCTATTGGGCTTCGGCCCAGATTTTTATTTTTTTTCTGTTTGGCTGCGGATTGGCTGCTGCTATGTAGCTGACTCGATAGAGAAATTATGTTGGGCTCTTAGCCCAACATTGAATGCGGGAGATGACGAGTCCGAGACTCGCACGCGATGGTCATGCATAAACAAAAGAAAGGATTAGTAAATGACCCATAAATAAAGCTAAACAAATAAAATGCAAATGCGAAACAAGTCAATAGCTTTTGACTAAACAGGGTCTGCCCGTGACTAATATCTTAATGATTCCCAAACAAGCAATAAGAAAGAAGTAAGACAAACATAGAAGGTATTTGCCTTTAAACAAAAGAAAGATTGTCCCTGACATAACAACAAATGACCCAAAATTCTGCAGTTATTTTAGAATCAAATCTGCCTAAAATATGGCAGATTATTTCTCGAAACACCATAGCAAATTGGCTCAAAACTACAACCACATATCTGCAGTAATTGCAGTACTTCTTGCTCCAAAATGTTTCGAGGATACGACTTAATTCACCCCCGCAGACGAAGCAACAATGCAACAGTTCAACAACCAGTTATGAGCCATTAAACTAAGAGCAACCAGCTCTTTCAAAAGTCAGCAACCAACTCCCCTTGAAGATAACAAATTTTTTGTAGTATCATATGTTAACCCGCAACCATTCCTTAGTCAAATACAAAGATTTGTTCCTTTTAAGTGAAAGCAACAGTTAAATGAGGCAAATTGAACAACCAACTGCCTCTAAACATACATTAAACCACACTAGAAACATGTACCTGTGCAAGGTTCATGAAAATTCTTACTGTGAAGGAACACAGAAAACTCTAGCCACGGGAAACTACTCTTTTCTTTTTCCTAAAATTAAGAGTTAAAGTCTAGACCCACAACCACAATAGGGAGTTAACAAACTGGAAACTACTCTTTTCTTTTTCTAGAAAAAAAAGGCTATCAAAAGAAATATGCAGATCACATGAAAGGGCAAATATAGGAAGAAACATTATGACTGAACATGCTCGATTTTCCTATAAACAGAAAGCAAGAAATCTAAAGCCACACCTAAACACGATAAACTCATCTAACAAGAAGCAGGAACTAAAATGCCATGACTAACAACATGATGCTATACCGAGCGAGAAATAGGCATCCAAATGCTTAAACACATGAAGCACCAAATGAACCAAACAACACAGCAAATAGTATCCAGGATTTCCTAAACTAAACACAACAGCGACTAAAACACTACAGCAGTCCAGGGGAATATTGTGGTGTTCAGGCACACATTTTCAGTTCATATTCATCATATTGACAATGCAAAACACTAAGATTTATAGCGAAATGGGCAGTAAGGCCCACTACCAACAAAATAGTTAGAGGAAAACAGGTTCAGATCTAAATTGTGTTCAAGACATTCAAGCGACCCAAAAGAACAGAGCAAGTTCAGTTTCCAGGATAACAACATATGAATAAAGTCAAGCAAACCTCAACTTATTAATAGAGAAACTGAGGAAGAGGTCAACCTTCTCAAAGTTAATCAACCCAGATTCTCAAAGTGATTTGAATATAGTGTTTTCTTCATTAAGTCAGACACCTCAACAATAAGACATCATACACAGAGATATATTATTTATATCTCAGTCAGTAAACATTTTTTATAGTGTTTGCTTGGTATTACACTATACTCTGATGTAGCAGGGCAGAATCAGAGATATATGAGTTACATAGCCAAGGAATGGTGTAGGGACAATTACCAGCTTAAACCCAAGAATTCAAATCAGATTTTTTGAACAAGCGAAATAGATGTTATTATAGTCATATAGATCCACACTTCATGCCAAACTAGACAACATCTACCAAATGAGCTAAGCCAATCATACGAACACAAAACAAAGATTAAATATCAAACAAGATGAAATGGATGTTTGAGACTAACTTTCTTTTTCACATAGGTTCTTACAGAAAGTTCTTTTACTGAACTGAGATCAGACAGCATTCAGATTTATTCAATCCCATAAAGTCTACACATCAGTTCCAGCTAAACGGACATGAACAGAAGCAAACAAATATACATGTAATGAAATAAACATACAGAATCACGTCTAAATCATACGGCACATGACTAAAGATTTCATCAACAGGTGACTTCAAACAATATTATAAGATTCAACAGAGTACAAACATGATACCTAAAATATATGCACCACGATATGTATATCAGATGTATATCGAATGTATATCTTCTTCTTATCTTGGTAACCCATTGTATATCATATGTATGTTCGGTTTTAAATAGGTTCTAAATCCTGGGAATTCAGTCTAAGCATCCTAACTACAGTATACGTCTTCCAAATTCATTTTAGCAATTAATATCCTATCCTAACAGCTCCCAAACACATAATAAAACAGGCACACATCAGAAACTTCAAATTCGAAATAAAAGAGAAAACGCACTGACCTTTTGTTGGCGCAGTGAACTGAGGCGTCGAGGTCTCGGATTTATGCTCGAACTCGAACGATCCCGATTAAAGTAGCTAAAGTTTCAAAACGAAAAAATAAAGATAGAGTAATTGTTGATTATGGCTATAGTTCACCGGAAAAGGGAAATTAAGTTTGGAATATGATTTGTCCCTCCAAAAATTGAATCAAAAACCTGACATATCCCCTAAAAATACTGGAAAAAAAAAATCCCTAAAATATCAAAAATTCCCCTTTTCTAAAGAAATGCTCGGTTCTTTTCCCCCCTTTCTCAAACGATCCTCTGCCCCCAATGTTGAGTAATTTCGTTGTTTTTTATAGAAAAATATGAAGAGAGAGAGAGAGGAGGCGGGACAGAGCGTGGGGGGCAAGGTGAGTGGAGGTGGCAGAGCACGTGGGGAGCGGGGGTAAGTGGATGTGCAGAGGGAGCACGTGAGGGAGACAGGGAGAGGGGTGAGCGACGGAGGAAGGAGACGAGAGAGGAGAAGGGGATAAGAGAAGAGGGAGGCGGGTCTAGAAGATGAAAGGAGAAAGAGGAGAAAAGGGATAGGGTTTAGAAGTTGAAGTGTAGGGGTTGGGCCGGGTCAAAACGGGTATGGGCTGGTCGGGTAGGAATTAATTGGGCTGGAATATTGGTTGTGAATATTGGGCTGGTCCGAAAGTTTAGGGGTAATGGACTGGATAATTTAATCAAGTGGGCTGGTTATGTGGGAAATATAATGTGGGTTGTTTATTTGGGTAGGGAATAATATTGTATTGGTATTTTGGGCCATTAATTTGGCTGAAAATTGTTGGTCCTTCCTCCGCTATTTTAATTATTTTCAGGCTTCTAATTTAGTAACTAGTACAATATTTGTTATGTGAAGATAAATAGTAATTAATATGTAGAAAAATAAGGATTTTAGAAAGTGTTGTCTAGTAATTAATTTAACGAATCCGAACCTGAAAACGAAACGATGACTAACTGTTTAAAATTTATGATAAAGTAATGCTCATAATAAAAAAAAGTAGCGAAAATAATAATAGTGAAAATAAAGTATTTAGCTCGTTAATAAATTTAGACGCCCGAGTGAATAAGATTAAGGAGGGACAAAATTGGGTGTCAACAGGTATCCTCTATCCACTTTATGCGCAGGATTTCCTATGAAAGTGCGCAAGCGACGTCGATACCAACAAAAATACTCTGATAGTGACTGTGGATCTTGAGTTTCATACTCGGCCCGAATTAAACTATCTCGACGATTTCCCCACAAAAAGTCTGTTTCTGTAAAATATTCTTGATCCTCCACTTTTATAGCATACCGCTTGTCACGTTTGTAATGAAAAGGATCAATCTCTGCATATGGACCCGGAATATGTTGCTTCCTACCAAACTGTCTGAAAACGCGGTCTAACATGTGCCACTCTCGATAGATCCCACAAATAAGGGGAACTTTCGCCATCCAAATATCTCGGCCACGCAGACACCACTCAGGGAGTCTGTTGATGATGGCCTCTGAATAAGGCTGCCACACAAACTACGATAGAAAGAACATAAATTACACATAAGCATAATTATTCAATCAAAACGCCATTAACAACCATAATTATGATAAAATACCTGGCCATCTATTAGGTTGTCCAATACATCCCTACATATGGGTAAAACATCACGTGCCTCATTTTCGTGGGATTTACGATGAGTCCACCTTCGTGCAAGAGCCGTGTGTGGCGGAAGAGCCCTGCATGGTGGCTGCATCGGTATAATGCGCTCCCAAGCCCAAACCTATATTAAAAAATAAAAATAAATACCTAAAAACCTTATAACTATCAAATAGGACAACCAAATAAAATTATATAATTTTAAAGGTCACGTACCTGCAATAAGGAAATGAATCCACACACATCCTTCGCTTTCCTCAACGAAGCACGTCATAAACAAGTATACAAATATGACAATGCAGCCGCTCCCCAAGCTTGTTCATTCATTGCTCTAAGGTCACGCATGTCAAGCAAATAATCTAAATTCAGTAAGTCACCGGACTTATCCGGAAATATCGTGCCGCCACAAAGCCATAGCAAGTACAACCTAACCCGCTGCTGCACATCAATTTCTGGGGTCTGATCTGTAATATCATCTAAGCCTCTAATATATTCAATTAATTTATGTACTTCTAACCTACTAACACCATTAAAACAATCCAGACCGGGTGCCCAACCAGTAAGCTCATGGATCAATTGTTGCCACCCACCAATATCGATATATCTAGCATTAAGATTATTCAAGGGATAACCATCAACAACCAAGCCAAACATGACCTCGATATCTTGTAATGTGATGGTCGCCTCACCTGTACGCAGATGAAAGGTGTGCGTCTCAGGACGCCATCTCTCTATAAGTGCAGTGATGACTGCCCAATCATATGATACACATCCTACCTATATTACTCCCCTAAATCCACACAGGCCAAAGTAGTCAAGGATGCGAGGATGAAAAGGATGACGCCTCACATGCTTCCAAAATTCAGTATCCGCGCGGCGAGGAAACAGGCATCCGGTCGGTCCTCTCAAGGAACCATCCCACACAGCCTCTGATCGATGCTTCTCCTGGAGTGTTAACACATCGTACACTTCTGGCCCCGGATGTACGCATACCCGTGGAAACTCCATACCTTATACAAAAAAAAAAATGAAATCCAGATCAAGTTATTTGGAGTAACTCACTATTAAAAAAATATATTGTATAACAATCCATAACAAAATATATTGTATAAAAATCCATAACAAAATATATTGAAGAAATTACAGGTTCTGCAGTCATAAATTACTATGGTAATGCATAAATACATCAAACAAAGCAACATTCACAAAAAGAGAGGAAAAAATTCGATTCTTTGACACATTTCACAATTCTTTTTTCCTGTACCGAAAATGTCATCATCGGTCTATTATTGGCAATATCCAGTTCCACAATGTTTCAACTTGTAAAATGTGGATTGATCCACGTTATACACTATATTTTGTATAACGTGGATCAGTCCACGTTTTACAAACATCCACAACACTAACAAAAATAACAGCAACATAACAATTCCTAACAAAATATATTATTTAGTTATTCAGATCTTTTATATATAAGAATCCACAAAAATAACAGTAACATAACAACAAATTTCTTCAAAAGTGCTACTAAACAAATAGGACCTTTTATATAATAATGCTTCTAACAATCATATTTTAAGTTCAAATTAAAATAACACAAAATAACATAAACGTATTAAATAACACAAATAAAAAATAACAATTAAGATATATAAGACAAACAGATCTATATCTATTATAAATATACAATATTATATGAGTTAGAAAAAATACCTCAATTTAAATAGCAATAATAGATAAAGCTGAAGAAGCTACTTCAAAAATTAGATTGTTTTGCAGGGTTTAAAAAAAATAGAGGAGAAGGAAAAGTAGAAGAAGATAGAGCTTCTGTAATTAATGGAGGAGAATGGAAGATTTTAGCAAGACAACGAAGGGAATGAAGAAGACAACGAAGGGAATGAAGAAGCGGCGGAAGATTTTAGGGGGAAGGGAACGAAGGTAAATATTTTAGGGGAAAAGGATCAGTCCAAATATACAATATAACTTGTATAACGTGGACTGATCCACGTTATACAATATAAATTGTATAACGTGGATCAGTCCACGTTATACTTGTAATTTTTTTTTTTCGTTTTCGTTTTCTGATAATTTTAAAAAAAATAAAAAAATTTGGGGTATATCGTGGATCAGCCCACGATATACCCGTTTTGGTATAATAAATTTTTAACGTTCCCTTTTGGTAAAAACCGTGTATTTTTATACCCTTTAGGCTCCGGGCTCGCGCCCCTCTTATCTCTAATTTTTTTAGAGTAAATACAGCTGGGTTGGAGTAATATATCTCAATAGGGGTGTTCAAATGAGATTGAAAAATTGATCCGAACCGGTAAATCGAGTCAAATCGAATTAATAAACTGAAAACGGGTTTGGTTTGACATGATTTTGTTTTAAATTTTAAAAAACCAATAATATTTGGTTTGATTTGATGTTAAACCCAAAAAACCCGAACCAAACCGATAGATACATACATATTTAAAATACTATATATATATATATATATATATATATCTTCTTCAAAATTTTGGCTCAGACCAAGTCCAATATAAATTCAAATAATTAGAAAGAAAAGTGGAGCCCATTTAAGTTTAAGGTAAAATAAAATAAAAATTCGCTAAAGGTAAAATAATTTTTTTTCCCTTATCCAATTTTACGGTTCCCTCTTTTACATGCCATAAGAATTACTACTAATAAACTATCATTTTATCCATAACAAATTAAAGGGAAGAAAATGGCAATTGGAATTTAAAAAGATTTGATAGATGACTTTGTCTTTCTGTTTTATCATTTTCCGTTTTAATTTCTGTGCTTTCTTTTCAATGCTTCATAAACACGATGAGTCTAGAAAACAAAAATTCCGGAGGGCAACGTAATATCAAAAGGCTATATGTAGGGAGGTAATTAGAATAATGAAAAGTAGATGTTATGTTTCTATAATTCCTATACCCATAGCCATAGGCCTATACCTAAATAAAATTAACGAATTAATTAAGAAGATTCTTAGATTTGAATGGATCACGTCAAAGCCATATTTAGTTACCATTTAATTCAAAGGTTCTTTGTATTAATACATTCTTAAAATCCGAAAAAAATCGCAAAACCCGACAAAACCGAAACCGATAGAATTTATACTATAATAGTTTGGTTTGGTTTGAATATTAAAAAAATCGACTTAATTGGTTTGATTTGGTTTGGTTTTAACCAAAAATCGAGTCAAACCGGACCGTAAACACCCTTATATCTCAAGAGTTTGGTATAGGATTTATGGCTCCAAAGTAACACAATAAAGTAAGTAATATTGAGTGATTTTATTTGTTGGCTATCGATCACTGAATATGTACATGCATAAAACCTTAATTCTACCACCACCACGCCCTTGGATGGATGAAATTTCTCCATCTTTAGCCAAAAATATGATGTTTGAGCCTTGAAAAGAAAGAATACCAAGGTAAGGAGCTTTCTACGCAATGTGAATCTGAATTAGTCAATCAAATGAATTTCAAATACCAGATGGTTATACAAAACAATCTTAATTCTTAAATTATATAAACACGCAATACATACGTTCATCAAATTTCATCTTTTTAAAATTCCGTTATATTGTTTTGGTGAATGAAGGGAGCACGATATTAAATTGATTAGGTCGTCCGCCTATAGAAAAAGAAATAAAAAGGCCAAGTATATACATAAAATAATGTATGTGTAATTGACTAATTGTCTACATTAAACTTGAAGTTGTACATAAATAAAAGAAAAGGTTAATATCATTTTTCATCCATCTAAAAAAGCTTCTTAGTTTTCATCACAACTTACAGATGGAGAAAATGCAATAGCCTGAGAATGGATCTAGTTTCCTCACAACTTACAGATGTATCACTAAGCTCCCCAGCTACATCACTAGTCAACTTGCTTCTGTGGTTCCCCCTCTAAAAAAGTTGAAGGACCAAGAAATTAGAACTACCACACATATCATAAAAGATGCAAAAAATAAACAATTAAAGAAGGTACCTGGCGGACAGAAAGGGCGGCGACGGAGGACAGGCAGTGGTGGGGATGAGGCGTCGGCGGCGGGGAGGGGTGTGGTGGGGATGGGGCGTCGGCGGCGGGCGAGGGGTGTGGTGGGGGTGGGAGTTTTGGGATAAAATTAGGTTTTGGTATATTTTGGGGTGAGAATTGCACGATTGATGTTGGGGGGGGGGGGGGGGGGAGTATATTAAATTTTTCAAATTTATTTTTTTGACCGCGTGCGGTCGAAATAATTAAGTCAGATTTGATCAAATTTGACTTAATTTTCAACCGCATGCAGTCGAAATATGCTCTCTTTTTTTAATTAATTGTTTTATTTATATAATTAAAATTTTTAAAATGTTTTATTTATTTATTATTTGTACAAAAATAAGTTTCAACCTCATGCGGTCGAAATTTTATTTTCCGTTTAAATATCGACCAAGTGAGGTCGAAATCCAAAAAAAAAAAAAAAAATCTGAAAATTCGACCAGGTCGATTTTTTTTCGACCAAAAAATGAGATCGAAATTATTTGGTCAAAAAACCCTGTTTTTTTTAGTAGTGCACTGATGCAAGTGGAATACCGTCTGGAGTAGTTGAGAATCCACGGTTAAAGGTCGTGTTCTCAAACTCGGAGAAACATTCTAAGAGCATCAACTACTTTCTCAGGCCTGTCAGAAAGAATGCAGCTCTGACTCGTGAAAAATCTATTCAGTTACATGACGCTAATATCCATATAAGTGAAAGGATGAAATCTATTACCAGTCTTCTTGCGGCATATGGCCAGCACCTTCAATCAGCTTAAGCTCGACAGATCTAGGATTTCCCCTCTGAAATTCTTCCGCAACTGATTTTGGGAGATACTTATCTGATATTCCCCAAGCAACTAGAATTGGGTTATCCCAGCTGAAAGTAACAGGCCGGGTTTCCATATTCCCCAGAAGGAAGAAAAATCAGTGTCAGCAGCAGTTAGAACTTTGTTATATTTGAAATAGTGAAGAATCCTGGTCATAGTCGTATGCTGGAATATGATAAAGTATAGGAAGAAACAAGACATACAATTGGAATTAATAGTTGAACAACACCTAATGTGTGTAATAGTATTTGCAACAAGCAAATGTGGAACATCCATTAGCTCTGAAGTAAGGGTGAGCTTCTGCACTTCTTCACATGAAGAGATCTAGTGACACCGAAAGTGAAGCCACGTAACTAACATAGTTTATGACATCTAGTCAACAACAATATGCCTAAATGTAGGGAAAGCAACAATAGAGCTAGGAAAACAATTTGGATTATGAGAATCAAACTGTATCAGTACTGCACAACTTGGACCATTACAAGGACTGAGCTTTGTTGCTTGCTCTGAGGAATAATCCTAATACACAGTGAAGACATGCATAACTGCTGACTGCTGTAGGGGAGATTTTAGGTGTAAAAATTGGGGCACGTGAATACATGATCTCTCCGTATTAGTGTCAAACACACACATAGCTCTCCTCTTTGGCTCCACAAGGTATATAGTGGATGCCCTACCTAACATCGTGTAATTTTTCTTTATAAATAAAATGTTTCATATCCTAGAAATATCCAATGCTGGAACTACGTGAAATTTAAGAAGAAAAAAGCCTGCCTATTCGTAGACGTGGGCCTCATATGGACTCTAAGATCGGAGGGACAAGGATAACAATATTGGAATAAAATATCACGTAATTTTTTTATTTTATGTTTAAGTAATTTTGAAATTATTCATATTATAATTATGGTATTATTTTTATATATAGATATAATGTCGGAATAAAACAAATCAAATGACAATTTGCTTCTCCAAAGCTCTTCGTCTAAAATCCTTTAACAGGCCCAAAGTTAAAATAGAAAATAAAAGTTTATATATCGAAGTTGATATAATGTAAAACCAGATACATATTTTATTTTGTGTCCCCCATATTCCAACAATGTTTATTCGCTTACTGGTTTTGAATTCTTTCTTTTTCTTGAAAAGTAGGCATTTTTATGAAAGAAAGAAAAGGAGATTATTTTTTGTCTAAGGGAGAGAGATTCGTCGTTGACTTGATGGATTGGTGCATGTATCTTTGGAAGCTCGAGAATCATAGTGAAAACATTTGGGAATTGGAACAAGGCAAATTCGAAGAACCAAAAGAAAAAAATAGACAAACAAAAATTACAAGATTTATTTCTACCAAGTATATTCCAAGATTTAATTATATTTACTGAGAGTGTACGGTGTACCGCAAACAATTTTTACATTATCAATCGATTAGATTACGGTAGTAGTTTTACTAATTCCGCGCGATAGGTTATTTATCATGTTTTTCTTACGGGTCACTAATCTATGTTTTCTATAAGAAAAATATACCTATAATTATATTGACCTTTAATTTAATGATCTGATAATGTTGATAAAAAAATTATATTAAAAATAAACTTCATAAAATGACATGACTGCCGCTTAAATCTTTCACTTTAGATGTAAGCAAAGGTGCATGCATCGTTGTGGCGTCAGATTCATTTAAATTCAGTACTTTTAATATTAAATATAAATTTATGTGTAAAATTCATAAAATTATAACTAATAGTAAATTTAAACCCATCATTTAAAAATTCAGTAGAATATTAAATTCATTAAATTTAAATTCTGAATGTTTCCGGATATAGGTGTATCATCGTGCATTGCAAACTTAATGAAGTATTGATGTTTTGATTATAGACATGATTTAGAACGGCAGTTAGATTTGATTACTGTATTTGATTAGCACATAGACCATGTGATAAAGGACGAGTATAGACTATGTAAATACTCCCTCTTATTCATTTTACTTGTCACTTTTTTCACAACTCTTGAGAACGGATCAATTCAAAGGATAATTTGATTAAATTATTTTTATTTATTTTTTTATATCAATTAATACTATTCTCTTTCTTACCATATAAATCTCTCTCCATATTTGTTGAGTAAGCGTAAAAGTGAAAACTAATACTGGATTACATCTTGGTTTTCTAAAATGGCAACTACTCCTCCGTTCATTTTTACTTATTCATGTTTGACTTGACACACCCCTTAAGGAGCAGTAAATAAAATGACAATTTAATTTATTATATCAACTCTAATATTAATCATCTAAATAATTGAAATCAATCAAACATACTGTAAAAGTTGTGAACCAGTAACAATTTATTGAAGTTTCCAACCCAATAATTAATAATAAGGGTAAAATGGGTATGACATAATAAAGTATTTCTTGATTTTTTAAACTGGACAAGTAAAAGTGGACATCTAATTATAGTATACTGGACAAGTAAAAATGGATGGAGAGAGTATTTTGGACCATCTATTTTTAGTAAGGACGACAAGTAAAATGGACTAGAGGGAGTATTAATTAGAGTTGCAGAAATAAATTTTCTCTTTTTAAAAAGATCTCTCCTTTCTTAAAATAAACTTATACGAACGGTGTTGGGCAGGTTTATTGATGGTGTAGCTGTGAATTTTTCAATTTTTTAGGAAGCCAATAAATTTCTCTTTAATTAATGGTTCCTTGAACTTGCATATGGAAGTGGGAAGATCTGATTTGACATTGGATGGAGTTTAAGTGGTGGTATACCTTAATTACGAGCTATCACTTAGGGACAGCACCCTCTTATCTCTATTTTTTTTTTGGGAGTAAATACTACTGGATTGGAATTTGGAGTAATATATCTCAAGAGTTTGGTATAGGATTTATGGCTCCAAAGTAACACAATAAAGTAAGTAATATTGAGTGATTTTATTTGTTGGCTATCCACTGAATATGTACATGCATAAAACCTTAATTCTACCATTACCATGCCCTTGGAGGGATGAAATGCCTCCATCTTTAGCCAAAAATATCATGAGCCCTGAAAATGAAGAATATCAAGGTAAGAAGCTTTCTACGCAATGTAAATCTGAATTAGTCAGTCAAATGAATTTCAAATAGCAGATGGTCGTACAAAACAATCTTAATTCTTAAATTATATAAACGCACAATATATACTTTCATCAAATTATTGTTTTTTTGTATTTTTTTAAAATTCCGTTATATTATTTTGGTGAATGAAGGAAGCACGCTATTAAATTGATTAAGTCGACAATATATACTTTCATCAAATTATTGTGTTTATCTTTTTAAAATTTCATTATATTGTTTTGGTGAATGAACGAAGCAAGCAATTAAATTGATTAGGTCGTCCGCCTATAGAATAAAAGAAATAAAAAGGCCAAGTATATACATAAAATAATGTATGTGTAATTAGTCTACATTAAACTTGAAGTTGTACATAAATAAAAGAAAAGGTTAATATCATTTTTCATCCATTTAATAAAGCTTCTTAGTTTTAATCATATCATCAAACATAGATAGCAAGTGTTTCATCCCCATTTGGCAAAAAATCCACGAAGCTTCTTATGAACCAAAGCTGATTTAATTATAAGAACTCTTCTCTCCGTCCGAATCTATTACCATTGTCCTTCCCCTGCTTAATTATTGACAATGGTTTTTTAATTACTCGCAATTAGCTTGCTGGTTAGCAGAAGTACATGGAATAATTCCAATTTGTATACTTCTAAATTCTGTGAATGACCAAGTTTTGGAACCTTCTGAAGTGTTTCAATAAAATATGGAATAACTTCCACGATGAGGAAGATGATGCAATGACTTTGTACATGTATCAAAAAGTTCCCTTCCAATCAGACCCAAAGAAATACTCTCTCCTATTCATAAATAAGTGATTTAGCCGTTCATATTTAACCCTCTTAATTAATGTTATTAAATAATTTTCTTAATGAGTATGTCAAACTCTTAAAGACCACTTAGTATAGATCAGAGGGTGTAGCTTTCTTTGATGTGGTCCTTTTGTTCGAGGGGTGGAGCAAGAGTTTCGCCTATAGATTTGGCATAACTCAGCTTTGATTCAAACAATATATTTGTGTTCAAAAAATTCACTTAATATATATAAATAAATTAGCAAGAATGCATTAAGTTACGTTTTCTAAAATCCGTAACCCATAAATTCAATCCCAATTCCGCCTCTGATTTTGGCAGTCATAAACGCATAGCTACCGATCAATTACCAAATACTGTGAAAGTGAACATGGTTAATGTTTTTTAATTGAATATCCTTTCTTGTTTGGTTTTAAAAGATTTGGGAACAAGAAAAAGAACGAAGAAGACTGTAGAAGTTAATTAGTATCTTTAGCATAAAGTCAAGAGAGTAAGGAATTAAGGAAAAGGAATCACGTCTATATGATTCTCCTCCGGTCATTTTATGCCATCTCGTTTCTTGGTTTATGCAAATGCTGAAGTAACAACTTCTAGACGAGACTCGTCTTTACCATTTAAACAAATAATTTAATTTATATTCACCAATAGTATAACTATAGGATCATGTAAAAGATAACTACAAGTAATCCTTCATAAGAGTGAGATTACTAACTTGAAAAATAAGATATGTTAGTATAACTATAGGATCATGTAAAAGATAACTACAAGTAATTTTTCATAAGAGTGACATTACTAACTTAAAAAATAAAATATGTTGCTTACTAAAATATACTATTAATTAGGATACACCAGTAATGTATAAATTCTTTCTATTATCAATCTAAATAAGTTAAATCCTTAAAGAACGGTCCATCTAATTGTAGAGTACTTATTTTCTTCTAAATTCTTTTACACTTAGATAAAGAAGTACTAAACTACTACTAATTGGTATGAGTTTTACTTTATCTTTCTTTCCTTTTTTTTTCCCTTTTTGGTGGTAAATGGTGGTTGGAGTCAACTCTCAAATACTTACAAGTTACAAGTATGAAATTTTCAATTCAAAGAATATGCGCCGGTCAAGCCTGGAAGAGATCTTAAATCTTCATCTCTTGTTCAAGTACAAAACGGAATTTGGCATGAAATATATCGTGAAATTATCTTCCATACATTGATAAGTAATATAGAAAAATTTACATTATCAAGTCACCTTAAATGTAAGTAATAGTAGTAACTATCCATGACAGGTGAAAGGAAAATAAGGCTAGTACATTTTACATCAGGTTAAAATTGTACTGACAGGACACGATGAAAATGATGAGGATTGTCTGAAGAACTCTCTCGCTAGCAAAGCAAACAAAGGTGAAAAAGACCCCCCATTGAAAAGGCTGAACCGAAGCAAAGTAGGAACAACCAATAAAGTGAAGTACGTAACTTTTAGTACTAAAGAAATTCTAAGAGTCAAGTAACTTGCACATGTCAACTGCACAATTTTGTCACTTCTTAGGAGTGGCAGCAGTTACGTATTACTTTTGTGGTGCTTTTGCGTGAATATAATTTGACAACTCCTTGATAAAGAGCTATCAAATCTAAGCGAATTCAGAACTTAAAAGATTCAAAGAATTTGGAATGCTATACTCTTACTAGCTATATGTATACATTTTAAAATATTGTTGTATACTACTAATCCTACATTGTTTGAGCCAAACTCAATTAGATTTAGTTTTTGAGCCAAACTCAATTAGATTTAGTTTATCTCACAGAACTCACCTAAAATCTGACTTTGCACACCTCATTATGAATGAATTGGTTATTTCAGCCAGAATTTTGTAATCAAGTATCCCTCACGTTTGGCTCGTAAACTTTTTGCATATAATAATCGGCCAGAATTTGTTAGATGTTGCAAATTTTGTGACAATATGAAATGTTCTGCTCCTCCATTGAGGACTCTATACTTGCTCTAAGTTCGCAAATAATTTCCCTGTGGATGCTTGAAATCGCATGTTTTCCTTAAAGCCAGTATCTTCCTCCAAAGTAGTCTTGAAGGTTCTTTCTATACCTCTCTACCCCAAAAGATCAACTTCAAACAAAGAGAAAACAATTTAATGTGTTGTCTTATTTTTTTCCAAAACCCAGCAGACACTGGAGAAGAGCCTCTGGTTCTCTCTTGTGATAGACTGGGATAAGACGATGAGATACAATGCTGATACTTGCGCTTCACATGCTTGTACACATAGTTATCAGTCTGTCTTCAATTATTGGAGTGATTTTGCAAGGAAACGCAAGCAGCAATACATTCGAGTATCGAGTAAATGGCGCGTTTTAAAAAGTTTGATCTCCTCGGAAGACTTAGAACTTAAGACTAAAGAATACCAATTAAAGGCTTAAAACACATATAAATGCCACTGAACCACAAAGCATGCACCATCAATCAAATATAGGAGCATATAGTTTGCTAGATAAACCGGATCCTGTTTTCTACCATAAAAATCTTTATAAATTGATGGAATGAAAAACTGACACTATGTTACTTTAAATCAACCATAGATAACTAATTATCTTTAGTTAGCTTTATTATGCGTCAAATGATAATCTGGAAAAGATGGTAAGACATTGTTATTGTTAAAATTAGAGATTTAAAAACATTTTACAGTATTAAGCTACTTAAAAATCAACTACTTAAATGATTATTTTAAGCATGAGTTTAAATAACTTATTGTGAAGGATTAAATTACACTAAATACAGAAACTCTTTGTAATGACTTCACATCCATGTATGTACGTCAATACGTCTGTATAGGCCTAGAGGAAGAGCAAGTTCAACCATTAATTGTTGCCTTTATATACGATTGCATTTACATTATCATAATAATTTCACTATGCTTTTCAAATTAGAAAAAAAGAGGCCACCTTAGCAAGCATTATTAACCTTCATATGAACACTGCTGCAAGTGGAATACCGTCTGGAGTAGTTGAGAATCCACGGTTAAAGGTCGTGTTCTCAAACTCGGAGAAACATTCTAAGAGCATCAACTACTTTCTCAGGCCTGTCAGAAAGAATGCAGCTCTGACTCGTGAAAAATCTATTCAGTTACATGACGCTAATATCCATATAAGTGAAAGGATGAAATCTATTACCAGTCTTCTTGCGGCATATGGCCAGCACCTTCAATCAGCTTAAGCTCGACAGATCTAGGATTTCCCTTCTGAAATTCTTCCGCAACTGATTGTGGGAGATACTTATCTGATATTCCCCAAGCAACTAGAATTGGTTTATCCCAGCTGAAAGTAACAAACCGGGTTTCCATATTCCCCAGAAGGGAGAAAAATCAGTGTCAGCAGCAGTTAGAACTTTGTTATTTTGAAATAGTGAAGAATTCTGGTCATAGTCAGATGCTGGAATATGATCAAGCATAGGAAAAAACAAGACATACAATTGGAATTATAGTTGAACAACACCTAATATGTGTAATAGCATTTGCAACAAGCAAATGTGGAACATCCATTAGCTCTGAAGTAAGGGTGAGCTTCTGCACTTCTTCACATGAAGAGATCTAGTGACACCGAAAGTGAAGCCACGTAACTAACATAGTTTATGACATCTAGTCAACAACAATATGCCTAAATGTAGGGAAAGCAACAATAGAGCTAGGAAAACAATTTGGATTATGAGAATCAAACTGTATCAGTACTGCACAACTTGGACCATTACAAGGACTGAGCTTTGTTGCTTGCTCTGAGGAATAATCCTAATACACAGTGAAGATAACTGCTGTCAGGGGCAATTTTAAGTGTAAAAATTGGGGCATGTGAACACATGGTCTCTCCGTAAAAATAGGTATTTTATGTATATATGTTTTAAAATTAGTATAATACTATCTGCTGGACCTTATGCTACAAAAATGCTAAATGGTGCACTTGGTTGAAGGTTGAGTTATTTACCTAGAGGTCTAGGGATCAAGCCCCACTTAATAGATTTTTTCCTTTTTTTTTTCATGGTGAACCTATGTTCCAAAAATCCTAGATTCGCCTTTGACTGCTGTAACATGATCTTTACGCAAAGAGGCATAACTAAGGGAAGACGAAAGTAGATTAAATACCTTCCAGATGCAAAACCAGATGATATTTGAATTGCAATCTCATTGAGGTTAGCTTTCCGTGCTGTTTCCAACAAAGCTGAAAATCCAAGTTCACCGTTCTCAGACTCGGAATTAGTCAATAAAACATGATTAAAACTTTTAAAGATTGTCATGTTTCTTCAAATATGCTTTTCATAATCCCAAGTGCTAAACAATAACTTTTTGCTGCAATAATTTTAAGACTTCTACAAACTAAGACTTAGTGTTCTCTAGGTTGTACATAATAACTTTGTTTCGCTCTTAACTACCATGAGTTCTCTGGTTCATGACTTCATGCCTCATTCAATATTACAAGGCTTAATAAACCTTCAAAGCACAGGACCTAACTGGTTCACAATGTCCACTATATATTCTTGAATTCAACACTTCCGTTTATATATCTGCTCAAAGGCATAAGGTTAACAGACGACCAAAGGGTTGCCAGCCTTTTTGATAGCCGTCAAAGAACCGTGTTAATATGGCATTGAGCGCACAAATTAATTGTCATATAATCAAATTTTAGCAGAAAGGTACAACCCCCACGGAGAGCTGAAAGGTAAGGTGGAAGGCATGGCCCCAAAAAGCATGTTCGGGAATTCGGTAAACACTCCCTTCACGAATGACGATAGACCATGTGTATTGCAGCTTAGTTTTGCTAGATGATTAAGCATGTTAATCCAAAAGAATACAATTTGAATGAAAAAAAATAAAATAAGAACATATACAGCTATATCTGTTTTTGCAGAGTTCTAGAATAAGATGCAGGTAACAAACCAAATCCAGGTCCACTGCTTGCCAAATATGGTAGCCGGTACACGTCTGCCTTCTCCAGCTTTAAGACGTAGCTGTCATGGTAGCATTTTGTTACATAAGAAAACTGTAAGCAATGAGTAAGATTAAGTGAAGGGAAACAAAATTTCTAGTGCACTAAAATATGGCAACTTTTCCTGCCCTAATTTACATATTTGTTTTCAGTTAATTGTATTTGCATGGGGATTTGGTATAATCAACAACAACAAGTAGTTCCCTTGCTAGGTCATAAATTGGTGCTAATATTCAGGGTACTAGTGCATTAGCTCTAACTTCCAAGATAATCAACTCATGTGAATTCTCAAAAGCCATAATTCCATAGATGCATGTGATTAGAAATGTGAGAATAATGTGGCTATGCTCAGTTCTGAGAAGAGGTTAGCTGTTTGAAGATAAATGTCATTAATATGATATGATAGAAGATTTTCTTTTGCACAGCTATCCACATTTGCCAAAAGTACTAAAGAGCAACATGGAAGGGTGGAGGAGATGGGAGAGGTGAGAGCAGCCACAACAGAATAAGGTACCAGGTTTTTGTTTTCTTATGCTAAAGGCAAACCACAAGAAATAGCTCTGTAGAATGTAGTCACTCATAGTAACTGGGGAGTGCATCTCCGGGTTTTTTATTTATCAGGGTGTTACCATGATGTCAATGAACATTAGATGGAAATATTATTGCAAGTTCAGAAAGAGAATCTTGAGGATTCAGAGTATTCTCTATCCAAGATAACTCTTACCTTATTTTAATAATTTCTGTTCTGAATACATGGGCGAGTATAGCAAATAATTTAAAATCAATCAAAGAGATACAATTCATATAGTTCTAGTTCAAAGTATTCTCAAATTTAAAGATGCATTTTGGATACCTACGCGCTACCTGCTTCAATAAAGCGCTCTGCCATTACTGCATTCTGGCAAGTAAATTCACCAAAGAAAGGAATTCTACACATAAACAAAGAAGAGAAGTTCAATAAGAAAATGGTTAACTGACAGTTCAATTTAAAAGCAAGCAGTTAAGTGAATACTGAAAATCTCTAAAGCAATGAAGCAAACTTTTCTTCATGAACAGAAGAACAAAAAAGGGCAGCCCGGTGCACTAAGCTCCCGCTATGCGCGAGGTCCGGGGAAGGGCCGGACCACAAGGGTCTATTGTACGCAGCCTTACCTTGCATTTCTGCAAGAGGTTGTTTCCACGGCTCGAACCCATGACCTCCTGGTCACATGGCAGCAACTTTACCAGTTACGCCAAGGCTCCCCTTCATGAACAGAAGAACAAATAACCAAAAAAAGAAGATTTGCCATATATATTGATTAGCAGTATCCACTGAGGTGCTATATGAATCACAACCTCTTGTGGTATCTTGAGAAAACTATTCAAGTCCTCCTGAGTAGAGGAAGAAAGAAACGCACAGCAAGTTAGAAATAAAAGGAACAAAACAGCTTCTATCTAGTTGCATATATATATATATATGACATATAGATAAATACACATTTATGTATCTGTAGGTTTGTGATAGTGAGCACCTGAAGTGCTACAACCAAAATGTTTTGAGAGAATAGAGTTCTCTTGTTAAACAGTAAAGGACCACTTTAATTAGAAATCTCAATATAGTAGACACACGGTCTGTGTTAACATTACGCGTGGAAGACAACGAAAAAGGAGGCGGGGGGATTTTGCTGGGTTTTATGTGTCATTTCCTTGACAAAAGTGAGATCCTAGCAACACCAGACATCTAAGAAACATCATGCTCTTTTCATGTCATCTTGATGAAATTTCAAGCTAACCAGATATCTAGAAGCTTTCAATAGCCTAACTTCATTCTTTACAAATATGGAGCTAAAGGGTACAGAACATTTTTCACATATACGCATAATACAACATCTAAGTTTTCAGTTTGATGCCCTGTAGTTTTCGGTTTTCTACATAAAGGGCATATTAAAAGTAAATACAATTAGGAGGCTAACTTCTCCACCAATATTGCAATCACTTCTGGCAAAAGACGAAAAAATACTAAAGACCCAAAAAAGGCACGGAGGGATTCCCGCTACGATTCGAATACCATAATATGTGAAAAGAGCAGTTAATATTCTTCTTGTAACAATTAAGAGCAGTTAATTTACTATGAGATGCAAGCAGTTGATTGACTACACAGAAAATGAAACCTGAGTTGCTGAAAAAGTCCAGGAATAGGTGAAGAAACTGTCAATGGAGTGTTCAAAATCGCAAGCTTCGATATTTTGCTCGGATTTTTCAAGGTCCAAGTCAATCCGTATGAACCCACAAGGAATCCCTATAATGTAATATCACAAAAAAGTTAAGTACCTGAGCAAAAGTTTAAAAAAAAAAAAAAAAAAGTGGCTTCTATTTTAAGAAATTGATAAATTATAAAACCATCTACAGATGCGAGAAGCCTAAATTAACAAGGAAGAACTGCAGTAAAATAGCTTTTAAAGTGAAAGAAAGATGATTATGGACTAAATACATGGTGCTTCACTGGGGCAGTGATTGGCAGTCCACATAGAAGGGCAGTTCTTTTAGGTTGTCATGCCCACACCAAAAACTTCTAGAACATGAAACTTCAACAAAATTTCCTATCTGTCACATGTCCTTTATTTTGAATATGGTCATTTCCCCGGCAGACTGAAAAAATATATGTAACTTAAAATTTTCAATCCCAGCTTGGTTAATGTCATTCATACCTGAACTACAAGGAAAAATGGAGATGTCACCCCCAGGACTTCAAGTAACTTCTCGAACTCTTCATGGAACTCTTTCTCTGCCAGTAAAATTGTTCAGAGCTTCATAACGTTGCCTAGTTAAAGAAAAGCAATATTCAGATGAAGTATACTGAAGTTTATAATGAGAACATCTTGATACCAGTGTAGTCAAAACCATAACCAGGTTGGGGCTTGTCACTAAATCCAAATCCAATCCAGTCAGGTGCAAAGCAGTGGAACCCAGCATCTGACATCTAACCAGAGAGAAAAAGCTTCTTGTTGAATGATAAATATCAAGAAGACAAAAAGATAGGGAGACTTTTTGGAATAGATAAAACTGAAGAACAAGTTATAGGTGGCTAGACGAATTCCTCCTGCTTCTTACCAGGATCACACATTCATATCTTTTAAGTCTAGTGATAACAGCGAAAAGACAGCGACAAAATCAACAAAATTATCTTATGTGTAAGTTGGAAGGGATTCTTTTCAAATTTCATACCACCGACCTTTTGAACATAGTGAGTTTATCAAGTATATACTTCAAGAGCAGCCCTATATTTTTCTGGATCTTGCAGAAGAGGCATTGTCTAAAACTCAGATAATAACAGCAAACTACTCCACTATATTGTCCCATCTTATAAGACATAATTTTATTGGAGATGGATTTTAAGAAGTTCATTTGACTGTATATTAGTATAAATTATTGAAGAAGAAACTACTAGTCAGTTTGAGTCTTCGAGAATAGAAGTTTAAAATTGAATAGGGCGATGAATTTTATGGAAAGACGGTCTCAAAATAGAAAATATTGAAGTAATGAATGAAAAGTTAGCGCGATAAAGAAAACATCACACCAATTAACAATTTGAATAGCTTAATGAATTTAAATTTCCTTGAAAGTTGTGAAATTTTACAACAATGAAATGGTATCAGACAATTTGGAACTTGCCAGAGTAGAAAGAATGTCATATAATAGAAATGCATGAAGTGCTAAGTAAATGAAATACAATAGCAAGTGAACACTTTGACAGAACTGTAAGCAGAATAGGCACAGCAGTATAAGAGCCAAGGTCCTGAGTTATGACTTTCCTACACATTCCAAATTTTTCCAAGTCCGAAGGTAGTAAAATTTTATATCAGAATTAGAACCTGAGACATAACAACTCGATAGCTGAACGATTGTGTTGGAGCTCCATGGAGAAAGATAACTGTCCCGCGTCTGCTTTCAGGTGATCCTGCATTGGCCGAACTTGAGCTTAAAGTATAAACAAGATCAATTCAACCAGAATGCAAATAAAAACCTCACCTGTTTCTCTCACAAACCACCTAAATTTCCCCGATTTGACATACTTTCCGTATTCCTTCCCTTTGTCTTCAATTCTCTACAACAAACAATCACTAAGTTACTACAATGAATATAGAATATGCATATAATTAATTTCAGGCTCGAACTAGCAATCTAACACTAATGCAAAACTGGAAGGTTTCAGGTAGTTGCAGATTGCCAATGTCCTTACTACAGAATCTCACAAATGTAATGCTTCAGATACATTAAAGACACAATTAAGCAAATAAAAGTATTTGATCTCTAACAATTTTAAACTTTTAGAGAAGACGGTTCACATAATTCAAACCCTGAGTTCATGTCTCGCTCTCAAAAACTCCACGTGCTTCAAAGTGAAAAAAGAAGAAGCTCATGATAGCATATTAAAGACATAATCAGTAAATAAATGTTCCTCTGTAGCATTCCATTTACTCAATTCAACAAACTATAAACATGAAAATCAAGTAAAAAAACTTGACCAAAAAAGTTACTCCCTCCGTCTCGTTTTATATTAGGATGTTTCACGGGGCATGGAGTTTAAGAGGAAAAAAAAAAAATTATGTGGCTAGCGAAAGTTTGAAGTTAAGTTGTTACTACTACCTCCGTCCCAATTTATGTGTGGCACCATTGGATTATGCACGGTGTATAAGAAACAAAGAAAGAATTTTAAAATTTGTGGTCCAAAATAAGTATTAGATAGATACTTGACTGTAAATCTATCACATAAAATTAAATTATTTGTAAATATAGAAAGGTGACATTACGGACTAAAAAAAATATAATATATATCAAATAAATTGAAACGGAGTGAGTAAGTAACTAAATATGAAAATATGTCATTTTTTTGGACTGAATAAAAATGAAAGAGCGTGGTAGGGATGAGGAAATAGAGTTACGTAAAGCATTTGGCCGACGTTTCCGTCCTCAGCAGGACTCTCAGGCATCTGAATTGCGCTTCGGCTGGACGGATTATCAGTGACAAAACCGAAGGGGTTAAATGCCGGTTTATCATCGTCGTTCTCTTTAGAAGCTCTCGTGAGAACCGGAAGTGCCGGTCCGGTTCTGCTTCTGCTTGACCATAGCCTTTTGAAATTGCCGGTCGACGATGAAGAAGTGGAACTGCGAAAGCATAGAGCAGAGGGAGAAGGAGAGAGAAGAGAGAGTGCCATCTCTCTGTGATGTGAGTGGACGGAGTTTTAATCCAACCAACCAACACCACTAGCTTTTTATTCATTCTGAAAGCGTGGGAAATAACTGGATAAATCTTACGTGGAAACCCAAGCTAATATTGTCCAAATAGACCCTCTCATTGTGGTCCCAATTTTTTATTTTCACAGTATGGAATTCTTAATTTTTTTAAAAAATAAAATTATATAAAAAATATTATAAGGTATATAATAATTGACTATCCAATATATTTATAATCCATCTATATTTTCTATCTGCTACATATTAAAAGCATCATCAATGTTAGAAACGCTAAATGTCAATCGCCGAAAATATCCTCAAAATATTGATCGACTTTTTTGTCTTTTCAAATTTAATATTTCTTTGATGAAATAATTTAATGAAGGATATAATTGTAATATTGTATATAGATGAAATTCTTTTCTTAGATGAATTCTATGTGTGTCGTCAAAAGATGGTAGAAAGCCCTATACTTTCGTAGATATTAGCGTTGAAGATAACATCTCATGTATCAAAGAACGTATAATATTTTTTTTTTTAATTCCTTTGCCTGCTAGTTTTTATAAATTCAGCTTATGCATATATCTACTAAATTTTGATCGATAGATTAATTATTATATTCAAACTGTTGAGTTTGTCTATCCGAGCATAGATTGTGTCTAATTAAAATTAGTTGGTTTGCCAAATTTTGATATTTGTATATGATGATATATATGTCAATGAACTTTTCAAGAAAATATATAATTTGAGAGAAACCTATCTAACAATTAGTGGAGAGGGATTCCAATATTTTTTAATGACCGACAACAAAAACAACGTGGAGATTTTTTTACATAATCGAGTTCAACATTTGATTAAGTGTGTTTCGAGTGAAATTTTTCCCAAGTAAAACACGTTGATTGTAGGATAAGTACCGTCCTCCGCCACTAATATTTATTCTATAAAGGTGATGACTGTTAATTTATTATTACTCTCTTTGTTTCAAATTCTTTGTATAGCTATTATACATTCTTTGAATATTTTGTAACTTATAGTAATTTTTAATTAAAAAAAAATAGGAATAGATGGTCGAATTTACACCTAAAGTTGAATACCTTTATCTCAAAGCAATAAATTTAGTTTTTTCTTATTCTTTCACATAAATAATTGACTAAGGATTATGCTCATGTAACATAGAAACTAGAAAACACTAAATAAGTTATAATCCTATTTTTTGTAAGTACTTCTTAGACCTAAAACCCTAAAAGAACATTAGGATTTTTTCTTTTGGGACATACTTCCTATTACTACTAGGTCTCAGTGATTTTTGTAAAGAATTCCTTTTCTTCTTAAAAGATCCCATGTATGAGATTCATGAAGTCTGAGAAAAGCGAAACCAACGTCCGAACTGATATCAAGCTATAAACAACTCAACTTTCTTCTTAGTTTTGTGGCCAAAGTCATAGACAGCTCCCTAAATTTGTCCACATATTCCTCATGGTCGCTTAAACTTAGACTTGTTCTGATTGAATACCATCAGTGTTCAAAAAGTGTACATATTGAATACTTTTTGCTGACATGGCAAAAGAAGTGTTCTCCAATCTCTTGAAGGGCGTGAAACAAGTCCAAAATAATTTTTTTCCTCCTCATCTTCCTCCGTCTTTTTTTTTTCTTCAACTTGTAGCCGAAAAAAATGGAGATCTACTACCGTCACCTTTGCCACACCACTGTCTTTCTCTCTCCCTCCCTCTCTTCTACCAAAAAAATTATATTCAAAATAAAAAAAATCAGATTTAAAAGAAAAACAGAATCATCTAAAAAAGAAAAGAAATAAATTGGCTTTAGATTTTTATTTTTTCAAAGGGGGTTCGTTTTGGGTTTTGTGGGGTATTTAAAGGTAGTGTTTGGACGGAAAAACAGGGCGGTGAGGTGGTTGGGTGGTTGAGGGGTCTGTTTCGTGGAGGAGATGAAGGTGGCGATGGGGTGGTGTTATAGTGGTGTGAACGTCGGTGGTGTGACGGAGGTGGTAACAGGGTGGTTTAATGGTGGTTTATGGGTGGAGAAAAAATGGTGGTTTTATTTTTGTGAAAAGAGGAAGAAGATAAAGATGGAGATGGTGGTGGAAAAAGGATGGGCAATGACGGGTGGAGGAAAGTAATGGGTGTTTTTTTCGGTGGTTGGCGGCAGTCAGTTGGAGGTGGTGGCGGCTGGCTAAGTTTATAATTTTGCAGTTGTGGTGGGGGGATGGGAGGGGGGCGAAGGTGATGAAAATTTTTTTTTGGGGGGGGGGGGGGGTTGTATAATTTATTTTTTAATTATTATGATGGACCCCCCCCCCCCCCCCCCCACCGCCACATATCACGTTTTCATTTGATAAAGTTGCCACGTCAGGGAGAGTGTAATACACTCTCTTAATTTTGCTGATTATTGTGAAAAAGGTACTCAATGAGATCGAATTTGGACTGGTTTAGATATCCAATAGGTACAACCCTCGGTTTAGGTACCCCAGAGAAAAATGTGGCAAAGTTTAGGGCTATCTATCACTTTTGCCTAGTTTTGTTCTTCTATTAGGGACCATGCAAACATAAGACATAAAGTACCTATTTATCCTTTTAAATAATTTTCATTATATAAGTTGAGGTGGAAGCGTAGGCAATTTGGATTTTTAGGACTTCGAGCGGAGCAAGAAGTGGAGGAAACTTCATTGACAAATCTTCTATGAAAAAATAATCCATTGAATTACTTGCTTATATTATTTATTTTATATTTAAGACTTTAAAATCCATTGAACGTTTACCTTAGCTTAACTAATTAACAAAAAGAAAAAACGACCAACACCCCTCAACAACTAACCACAAATTTTTTACCACACATTCGTTTTCACCTATTCTAATAATGATAAGAGATATTTCTTTTTTAATGATAAGAGATATCGTAATACAATAAAATAGAAAAAATGCATAAATTTCGAATGTTTCAAAAAAATTAGAATTCAGTGGGATTTATACTTATGCCAACATGGAAGACATTCAAAAACGATCAATTTAACTTAAAGCTAACTCTGATTTGGTTGTCGGAATACTTCTTTCTAAAATTAGAATTTTAAAAGTTATTAGTTTTACATGCAATATCTTATATACTACTAATATTTATGTGATTTCTTAAATATTTGTGCCTGTTTCAATTGGAACCTTGCTCCGCGGCCACTGAAGATATTCGTGCAACGCACAAATAGAGACTGGTTATTCTAAAAGCATGAATATAAATATTGGTTGACCAAAATATCCTTAAATAGTGAATGACTTTTATACCCTTAATAAGCATTAATCCTACTTTCTTTGGACATCTAAAACCTAAAATTTTGGGACTCCTACTACTAGAATTTTTAGTGGCGGAAGAATAAATAGAGGGGAGAAGTAAAATGGGTTAGGGGTGCTGAGGTGGCATGCCACGTGGCATTCATCTCATTAAATATCAATGCCACGTAGGATTGGATGTCTACCTTGAACAATTTTAACAGATGAGGGGTATATTTGAATTAATAATATAACAGTAAAGGTATATTTGGCCTTTTCCGATAGTACAGGGGTATATTTAGCCCTTTTCCGAATTAGAATAGATAGGGGGGTGCAAAAAACCAAAACAAATGTCAAAACATTTTTTGTCAAAAAAATATTTTTTTTTGGGGGGAGGGGGGGGGGGGAAGGGTGGGGTTGGGGTTGGGGTCGGGGAAGGGTGGGGTTGGGGTTGGGGTCGCAAAAGACCAAAAACAATGTCAAAACTTTTTTTTCAAAAATATTAATTTTTTTTGCCCCGGGGGGGAGCGGGGGGTAGGGGTGCGGGGTGGGAGAGGGGGAGGGTGCGGGGTGGGGTGGGGTGGGGTGATGCAAAAAAAACGTCAAAACTTTTTTTTCAAAAATATTAATTTTTTTTTGGTGAGGGGGCGTAGGGGTTGAGGGGGGTAGGGGTGCGGGCGTGGGGGGGGGTAGGGTGCGGGGTGCAAAAAAAAAAGTCAAAACTTTTTTTTTCAAAAAAAATAATTTTTTTGCGGGGGGGAGAGGGGGGGTAGGGTGCGGGGTCTGGGTGGGGGGTGCAAAAAACTAAAAATAATGTCAACTTTTTTTTCAAAAAAAAATTATTTTTGGGCGGGGGCGGGGGGGGGGGGGGGGGGGGTTGGCAGGTGAGGGTGGGGTGGATGGGGGGTTGGTGGTTGGGCTTGGGTTGGGTGGTTGGTGGAATGAACTTATGAACTTGTTTTCCCTACTTTTATTAGGGAAGTCATTTTTCCCAATTTTGAGGAAAATATTTTTCAAATTTTTTGACCAAACGAACATGAGAAAATTGGAAAACATTTTCTGGAAAATGTTTTCCTCCGTACCGAACACCCTAACGTTTTACCTTTTAAGCTATCATTCCTTTAATGGGTACCTAATTTATTGCCTCGTTTATGTCCTAACAAGTAAAAATAACATGAGCCCGCATTATTATTCCTATATTTACTTTTTTCATTCTCACTTTTACTATTCTTATTCTCTTGTTATTATTGAATTTTTGAAGCCTACTAAACAATATACCCTCTACATTCTCCAAAACTTACTGCTCTCTACTTACAATTTACAAAAGATCAAAATTTGTTTTTTGGCGTCTTCTCCAAAATTTCAAGCATTGCAACAAGAAATTATTAAATTGAAGCAGCGCAACACTATTTCGATATCATTGTATTAACTTACCAAATTCTTGAGCCAGGTTTTGTTATTCTAACTTTATATGAAGTTTTTTCATTGAAAATTTGTGACTGTTGATATCTTACTTCATAAGCATATATTTTTGTTTAGTTGTTATAAAAATTTATTTAATTTAAATATGTCAACTAGAAAATATGATTCTGGATATGCAAAAGAGAAAAAAGTAATTAATGACTTCGAATCTAGAAAAGCTAGAAAACTAAATTCTAAATAAAATAAAAATATATGGCGATCATTTTTTTTTTTAATTTTAAAGTAGGGTCTATTTGTGAAGTTTGGCTTTAGGCCCCCAATCATGTTGAGCCAGCCTTGTTTGTCTTCGTCGCTTGACGGGAACTGCGGCAAAAAAGATTTAGTGAGAACTCACATTTAGAAGTGCAAATATTGTAATTTTTGCTATATTGAATTTATTTTCTTGAGTTCGGTGTAACTTTTAAAGGTGCAACTTGTGCTATTTCGGTGTTTAGTGCAGCTCTGATTTTTTTTTTGGGGTTGCAACTTCTAAGATTTGATGAAACTCTCTAAGTAGTTCTAGTTAAATTTCTTTCATCACTAAAAAATCTTTCTTTTCCCACTGAAAAATGTTAAGAGGCTATTTCCTACTAAATGTCGGTGGAAAAAATATAAATAGTAGTGTCTTCACACGAAAAAATTAGGAAGTTTCCCAACCTTTCAATGAAAACCTGTTTTCCACCAGGCATTTCCCTAGTGAGCTGGTTATGTGAGAATAAGGAGGGAAAATTATGTTTTATAGCACAAATTGCTTAGTGATGGTCGGTGGGAAAAACTTATGCTTCTAGTGAAGGAGAGGTGTCAATGATTCATTTTGTTCGGTTATTTTTTTAAAGAGAAAAGAGCTAAAAGTATTCCTTATTTGTGGACAATAAACAAGTTTGCTTTCCCTTTGAATTTGGTTCTAAACATGCACTTATCATGAGTGTGTTAGCTTGGATTTGCCTCTCAACTATGAAAAATAAAATAAATTCGCACTCCGATTGAATTTAGTCCAAGATACGTCCTTTATCATTGAATAACTTGCTTAGAAGTAGTTTGGACATGATTTGAAATCATGATGATTTAAAGTTGAAGTTTTGTTTGGACATGTAATTTGGATTTCTTAAGTTGTATTTTTTCTCATAGACATAAAAATCCTACGACTTGTGAAAAACATCAAAACTTTCCCAATACTTATACAATCTTACCAAATGAGCAAATTATAGTTCATAATAAAATTAATAAGTTACTAGAAAGCCTTTCTAAAAAATACAACATCAACTGATCGAACTTTAGTTCAATAAAAAAGAAAATTGAACATGAGTTGTAGTGTGACTACTCTGTAATATAATCCTCTCACATGCAGTTGGTAAGTGTAGATTTGTTATAAATATACTACCAACTTGCAGATCTTTTGACATAAATGGTTGGTAAATATATCTACCAACTTATGGATCTTTTTTTACAAAATATAAACTTATGGGTCAAGTTAAAATAATTTGAAATCATGATTTGGAATCCCAAATCATACCGTTTTGGAGAATTTGGAATTTGAAATCGTGATATGAAGTTGAAATCTTATTCAAATTGAATAAACAAACGCTGATTTGAAATCAAAATATGAAATCATCATACCGCATGGCCAAACGCCTACTTAGACTTGCCTCTCATAACTGACGAATCTCCTGAGTCCTGACAACTAATTTTACCCATTTAACTTATATTTTATTATTGAGATGGAATGCCACCTTGAAACACAATAATCTCAACCTCCGAATTTTTTGTAAAAGAACTTAACCAAATACTACACAAATCAAAAAAATTTCATGAGACAATAAATAATTTTCCCGGATTGAAAAATCTTAAATCAATATGAACTAATTGAAAGTAACTAACGAAGGTGGAAGGAGTAAAACGTGACACAAGAATTTAATCCTTCTAAAGAAATTGCGATTGTTGTACTCTCATTTATGTTGAGCTACACTTATATGGCAATTACGAAGAAAAAAGACTTATTAGTCATCAATTGAGCAAAAAAGAATGTCGTGGGGAATTTTTTTCTCCGCTTTGATGTGTATTTCTGAAGGAAAAAAATTTGCATACTAATATATTCTCACATAAGCAAGTCTAGTCATTGGAATTGGGTGACATGGACATCACATGACATTTAACTTATTCTATGTGGTGTCTATGTGACAATTTTTTAAAAAACAATTTAGAAAATGGATTTTTTAAAAACAAATCTGGAAAAAAATGACTTTTTATTAAAAATCTAATTTTTTTTTAATAAAACCCATTTTTTAAAATATATTCTCAAAAATTGGATATTTTAGTTAAAAAAAACTGGGAAATGATTTTTTTTTAAATCCTTTTTTTTTTAAAGTGTCCTAATTTTTTTTAAATCTGGATTAATTTAAAAAAAAAAAATCTGAAAAACTGATTTAAAAAAAAAATCATTTTCCAGATTTTTTTAATAAAAAAAATCCAATTTTCTAGAATATTTTTTTTAAGAAGCGGGTTTTATAAAATTAAAAAAAATTCATATTTTTAATAAAAGCCATTTTTAACAGATTTGTTTCTAGAAAAATCAAATTTTCAGATTGTTTTTTAAAAAATTACCACGTAGGCACCACATAAAATAAATTAAATGTCACGTGGCGTTCATGTCGCTCAATTTCAATGATTAGACTTGTTTATGTGGAAATATGCTAGAAATGAGGGGTATTTTTGAAATTTTGCTAACGATAGGGGGTATATTTAGCCCCAACTTGTAACTGGAGATGCATGTTTGACTATTTTGGCTAACGGAAGGCAAAATTAGACAGTAACCTTAAGTAGATGGTTATATTTGACCCTTTCTTTTCTTTTTATCTTTTTCTCTCGTCGTTATAAAAAATAGAAGTTAAATAAGTGCATATCTATGAATCTGCAATAAGTTAGCTTCACCTCAAGAGATCAGTCCAGCCTTGTGAAGGGAGAAGACTCTGTGAGCGGAAGCTACTCTGCTATCTTGCTTTCTTCATTCGTATGAGAGATAGACACATTGTGCACTCAAGATGATGAATGCCACAAGAGAGATAGAAAAAAGAAGCTAAATAAATTATTTGTTAGTCTGAGAGACAAATTGAGCAAGTTTTTCAATGATAAGAGCATATTTGATCAAATTCGAACATGCGGTAAATTTATTCTATTTGTTTGTAGTTAAAGATAAACCTGGGCCAATTCAACTAATGATAAGGTTATTTTTTAAATCTAATTCAAATGGAGGGTAACCATATTTATTTTCTATGGTGGAGGGGCATTTTGTCTTTTCTTTTAAAAGTATTTTGTTTTAAAGTTTGCTCTTATTGTATTGTTTTCTGAAATTATTTATTGTTAAAATGATATCCAATTAATTGATTTGTAATACGTATTTATTTTCTGTTTTATCCACCATAAACCTGTTTTTTTCCATTTCCTCCACTTTGCTGAAACTTAACAATGGTCGAAGTGACAATTTTGCCCCTAAGTCAGGCTTTAATTTCGCCAAGGGAAACAAAAAAAATAAAAATTCTTTCAATTATTCCAGGCGTTTGGCGCATTGCATCAGTCATCAGTGTATCGCCGCTGCCAATTGAGTTATTCTTCTCTCTAAAGAGCAAAGGCGAGCCCGAAAATAGTGGAATATCTCGTTCCATTCTCCAATTTTAATCCCAATTCTCGGTACACCCATGTCAATCAGTTCATTCTATTTGTGTATTAGTATCTTTTTCCTTTCTTTTTTGTTTTGTTCGATTCTGGCTATAACGCTTTTAGTTTTTTTTTTGGTTATTGTTGTTATTCAGAAGTTCTAGTCTCTACGATTGTGGTTGACTGTATTTCTGAGATGAAGCCTATTAATAAAGAACCAGAATTTTCAGAAACTAAATAGGACTCGTTAAATTTCCAGGTAAAATTTCGATCAGGAAAAGAAAAAAAAAAAGATTTTTGATTAGTTGAGCATTAGTCATTTGGGATATTGAAGCTCTTTATCTATTTTGAATCGGGTCTATAAGTTGGATGAGTAGCCTTGGCATATTGATTCACGGATAATAAGAGCGTAATCGATTTTATATTGAGTGTCTGTTGATTGACCTGGACTCATTTCTATCTTGCCAATAAAAATCTCATCCTAATTGGGAATTGAGTATGTGAGTAGGTTACTTGACTTATTATCCCACCATTTGTCCTCCCAATTGTTACTTGAATGGATTTCAAGACACATAGTTTTTGTCCTTAGTCCCTGACCTGTAGTTGCCTTAATTAGCATTTAGGGAGGAGGTTGAAACATGCTTAATCAAATGAATAGGCCCTTAAGGTTTATATAGCGTAACCACGACTAAAAGAGCCAGTAAATTAACTCCTGCTGCTTTACTATTTTGTTACGCGATAAATAAGAAAGAGCTTATGAGCTAATAGCATATACCTATCAAGCCACATTAAAAGATTATTCGTTGAGAAAATCCAGAGTTTCAAGGTTTACCATGTATGTACTTCTAAAATTACAACATTGTTATCTCCTTTCTGTTGATCGTTATTAGAAAAGACTCCTTTCCGTTCCTTCTCCAAAAAAAAAAAACTCCTTTCTGTTGCTTTGATATTCGTAGTTATATTTGCTACTATCTAATATGGCAAACAAATTTGGGATTCGCTAACTCTTAATATGAGTATCTATTTTTCAGTAAGTAATAGACAGATACAAAGATAGTAGGATGCTTTACGTGGTTTCTTGCTTGCTTAAACCAAATGGTGAAATGTACATGACACTTGAACGTTTTATCTTCTTCTTGCTTTATTACTTTTTGACTCTTGACCTTTTTTTTCTGCATGTACTTTGAGTTGGATGGGGCACCTTTGTTTTGTTAGCTGGATTTGTCGAAGTGATCTTATCGTGAATAGTTGTCTTATTTATTCATTTTTCATTTTCCCGACAGGTGAATTCCTGCTTAAGGATGGAATAAAAGACGTCAATTGTGAGTTGCAAATATGGTGGTTTGGGGAAGCAGGAGACATATCAGTCACTTTTTTAGCTAGATTATGCTTCACCAGAAAAAAGGATCCTATGAGATGTGTAAGTTCTTAGCTTTTCCCGTGACATCTAGATGTTATGAAGAAAGAATCAAAACTCATTGAAATGAAAAAGTTCTAGATTTCAAGTCAAAGGAACGGATCTGCTCCACGTGAAAAGTTGGCTAGAGTTCTTCATACATGTATGTAGTTGCTGCTGAGCTTTTCCCATTCATCTTGCTCTACTGGAAAGCTTCAGATGGAGGAAGGTTTGGGAGCCAGTGAACAAATTCCTGAGGATGAGGGAAGTGATAATGAGGCTGCCAATGAGGAAGTTTTTGATATTACATGCAATGGCATTGAGAGCGATGGTGACCAAGTGCTAAACGTTGAGGCCAATGAGCTTGAAACTACTGCTGGTCAAGTTCTTGAGTTTGAAAGCCTTGAAGCTGAGAGAAACTGTGAGCATGTGCTAAATTTTGAAAGCAGTGACCCAAGGGACAATAATCACCAGTTGCTTGAGTTTCATGGCAATGGTCTTGAGGATCCAAGATGTGGTGATACAACAATTATTGATGGTCACACTGGTTCATCCCTGGGAAAGTCTTATCCCCCTCCGTTTGTCGGTATGGAGTTTGAGTCTTATGACGATGCTTATAATTATTACAACTGCTATGCTAAGGAGCTTGGTTTTGCCATCAGGGTGAAGTCTTCATGGACAAAACGCAACAGCAAAGAGAAGCGCGGTGCTGTTCTTTGTTGCAATTGTGAGGGTTTCAAGACAATGAAAGAAGCAAATAGCCGAAGAAAAGAAACAAGGACAGGTTGCTTAGCGATGATAAGGTTGAGATTGGTGGAATCCAATAGATGGAGGGTGGATGAAGTTAAGCTGGAACATAACCATCTGTTTGATCCTGAAAGGGTGCAAAACTCCAAGTCACACAAAAAGATGGATGCAGGGGTTAAACGAAAGTTAGAGCCAGCAGTTGATGTGGAGGTGCGAACAATTAAGTTGTATAGAACTCCTGCTGTTGAGACACCAGGCTATGGAAGCTCAGATGAAAGAGTAGTCAGCAGCCAGATGGATTGCTCCACACGTTTAAAACTCAAAGAAGGTGATACCCAAGTTATATACAACTTCTTTTGTCGGATGCAGCTTACGAAGCCCAACTTTTTCTACATTATGGATTTGAATGATGAAGGGTATCTAAAGAATGTGTTTTGGATTGATTCCAGATCCAGAACGGCATATGCTTATTTTGGTGATGTGGTTTTGGTCGACACAACATGCTTGTCAAAAAAGTATGACATCCCGCTTCTAGCATTCTTTGGACTAAACCACCATAAGCAGACTCTTTTGTTGGGATGTAGTTTGCTTGCTGATGAAAGTTTTGAGACATATGTTTGGTTACTGAGAGCATGGCTATCGTGTATGTCAGGACGCCCTCCACAAACTATGATCACAGATCGCTGCAAAGCCTTGCAAAATGCAATATCTGAGGTTTTTCCTCGGGCTCAACATAGGCTTAATTTGTCTATTATTTTGGACAGCATTGTCGAGACAGTAGGCGAAGTGGGGGAATCATCAGTATTCCATGAGGTACTGTATAATACGGTGTATCGCTCTCTTAAAGTTGATGAATTCGAAGTTGCGTGGGAGGAGATGGCCCAACAATTTGGCTGTAGGGGCTATGGATGGCTTCAAAGTTTGTATGAGGATCGGGAACAATGGGCTCCTATTTATATGAAAGATACATTTTTGGCTGGAATATCTATTGATCACCTTGGCGAGTTCATGCGCCCCTTCTTTGGTGGATATGTACATAAACAAACAAATTTGGGAGAATTTTTTGATATATATGATTTTGTACTGCAAAAAATGCACCGGAAGGAAGTTCTTTGTGATCTTGAATCGAGAGAATTTAGCCCCGCCTTGAGAACAAGGTGCAATTATGAGTTACAGCTCTCTAAATTGTATACTAAGGAAATATTCTTGAAGTTCCAAGATGAGATGGCGTTGATGTCTAATTGCTCAGGTATAGCACAAATTCACGCCAATGGACCCATCATCACATATATTGTTAAAGAACGAGGGGTTCAGGGAGACACGAGTGATACAAGAGATTTTGAAGTTACTTATGATAAAATAGGGGTGGAAGTTCGATGCACGTGCAGTTTTTTCAACTTCAAAGGCTATCTATGCCGGCATGCTTTATCAGTGCTCAACTACAATGGTATAGAGGAAATCCCAAATCATTATATATTGTCACGCTGGAGAAAGGATTTTAAGCGCTTTTATGCACCAGAACTTGGCTCGAGCAACATAGATATTAGTAACCCTGTTCAACGGTTTGATCATTTGCACAGACGTGCCATGCAAATAGTTGACGAAGGGATGACTTCTCAAGATCATCATATGGTTGCTTGGCAGGCATTTAAGGAGTCCTTGAATAAGGTTCGTCTTGCAGCGGACAAACATGTATCATAAAACCGAGTTGAGGTTTATCATTTTGTGTAGCTTCTGAACCCTTTTGTATAATTATTAACCCACTTGCACACATCATTATGTATAGTGTAGTACTGAATTTTAAAAGCCTTTCTTAGGGCATTATTTTGTTTTTCCCCTAGATAGCACTTTGTTTCCCATTCACTCTCTTAATACTTGTACATTCTTTTCCAACATCCCCTGCGTTATGCCGTCTATAGCAGCCTAATTAGGTGCAAGCTTCCTTCTGCCTGTTTGGTATGAGCTTTTCTGGCAGGAGTCCTCGATACCAAAACTTTCAGATGACATCCTAAAACATTAAAATTAATATTAATAGATGGTCTATCGGAAATAGCCTGTCTACCTCTGAGGCTACCTCACAAAGGTAGAGGTAAAGTCTGCGTACATTCTACCTTCCCTAGACCCACTTGTGGGATTACATTGACTATGTTGTTGTTGTTCAGTTCTTTAGGAAAAAGGCGGTATATTCAGTTCTTTATGCTCATTTTTTGCTTAATATTTTTGTATCTCAAAGAACATTGGTCTTTGATAAGAAGGGTTGCCAGTGTTTATGTACTGAAATCCAGAGTCTACTAGTACTACCGATTCCATTGAACAGGTTTAATGGATTTGTTTAGGTTGGAGAAGCTTCTCCTGAACTTTTTGTTTCCTCGACAATTAAAATCGAACTGTTTTTTTTCTTTGAGAAGTTCGATTTTTTGAAATCAAACTAAATATTTTCAGAAACTAAAATAAAATCAGGGTAAGTTTTAACAAAAAAAATAATAATTATAAATGTTATCCAAAAAACTAAAAGAAAAACTAAATAAGTTTATTGTTAACGACATCATAATCCACTTCCAAATATCGATTCCTTCTCGCGTGATAAACACCAGTTGCAACAAATTACTCACTAGGATAGATGTAATGAACAATAATTAATATCTATAAAAAGTTACTCCGTTACTCGTTCATTGAGAGGAAACATCATTGCAATTTACCTGAAAATAATAGTATTATCAACTGATTACTAACTATACTTCAATATAACCTTTTTTATAAAGGGCAAAGGGTGAAAAATCCCCCTCTACTTTGGGAAAAAGGCTAAAAATATTATCCGTTACAACTTTAGGTCAATTATACCCCTCCCGTCATTAAAGTTTTCAAATATACCCATATCTTAATGAAAATCCCCAAATCCCCCAACATAACCCGATTTCATTTTTAAACCCGCTCCATTTAAATCCGAGTCAACTACATAAAAACCCCACATGCGACTAACTTGTTCCCGAGCGGGTTAGCTTTTTTATTTAGTTGGGTCGAGTTTAAATGGAGCGGATTTAAAAATGAAATCGGATTATGTTAGGGATTTCCGTTAAGATAGGGATATATTTGAAAACTTTAATGATCGGCGGGATATTTTTTATTCAAATTTGTAACGGAGGATATTTTTAGCCCTTTTTCCAAAGTAACCTTGTTTTTCACAATCAAAACCTTGTTGAAAAGTACATTTCAACAACATATTATTATTTGCAAAAACTATAGACAAACACAACTCCAACTTCAAAAATTCCTTTTTTTTTATTTCTATGGCCAAACGCCTACTAAGATAGCCATTATTAAATGATTAAAAAGATTTTCATCTGTAACTTCTCTGGCAGTCATATCTGTGGACTCTTAGCGAAGCTTTAAACGACGATCGCCATTTGTTGCTCAGGTGGGAAATTTTGTCTTAAATTGTAGATTGATTTGTTCAAAGTTGTCAACTTTGCTTTACCCAACTAGCAATTCCTTAGTTTCTCCTTGTTTATCCCTCAATGTACAGTCACTGGTAAATGCTAAGCGGCCATTGCCCTTTGAACAGTGTTTAATGCTCAATCCTTTACTTCTCAGACCTAGAATTGATCTTTATTTTAGTCTGTGCATACCCAATTGACCTAAGCCCTCAACAATTTATTAATTTTGATAGTGTGTTGTCATCTTTATCATATTCATGAAATTCCCGTTCTGTGCTCAGAGTAACAACAACAACAACATACCCAGTATTGGGGTGGGGTCTGGGGAGCGCAGACCTTACCTCTACCTTTTCAAGGGTAGAGAGGCTGTTTCCGATAGACTCCTGGCTCAAAGGGAGATGAAAAAGCATCAGGAATAATAAACAGTAATAATAGCAGTAAGATAATAGGATACCATAGTAAAAGAAACAATCAAATAGTACTAGAGATAAGAAGAAGCAATTCAAAGCAGTATTGTGTAGATCCCCTTATGGACCCACATTCAACCCCCCTTTTGTGAGCTGAACTTTTCATCTGTAGAAATGTCTGCTTTCAGTTTGCCATTCGGAAATATAATATGTTTCGAGTACTTACTATAAAGAATTAACATCCCTATGATTCTTTCCATGTAGCATTAGTGTGCTTGTGGTTTTCGTGCGTGTATAATTTTAGCTTATAGTCATAGTTAATCTTGAGAAGATACTGGTTTTTGCTGTTATTACCTGAAAGTTCATTCTTCTAGCCTGAGGATTTTGATATCCTCTTTTCAGTTCTTGACTAGTAATATGGTCTTGTAACGCTGTTCATTTCATATCTATTATGATCAAGAGTTCTAAACCTGCATACCTGCTTTATCACTAGGATGATAAAATAACCTGATAGACTTAAAGTTTATCAAGTACTGTACTTGTTATATTGAGACAGATTCTAAGAATTGCTTTTATCTTTTGGGTAGGGCTGGGGGTAAATTAGATTTAGAATAAATTGGTCCTCACAATAGAACCAGCAATATGTGCTTGCCCAAAGATTCTTTAGTATGAGAAGTTGTTGGGAGGAGCCTGAGATTTAACTATGGGCAAGCAAGTGCTTGTATCTAGAGCAGTAATCACTCTGATGTTTCTTGCATATAAAAAGAGAATGAGAAAGAACTTGAAATAAAAATGTATTGCCATGTTTGCTTGCCCTTTCTTTTTCACCCTCATTAGTCATTACTGACGCATAGGAGTTTGGTAGTTGTAAAACGTGGAAATGTTATTGTAAGCTGCCATATTGTCAATCAGATAAGCATTCATGTGAGATCAATTTACTATAGTAATAGTGAGAGTCACATACAGTGGACTTTCCATGGAATGAAACAGTTCAGTCTCAAAGTTTAACTAATAATATTAGGGCCCAGGGAAAATAAAAACAATTCCCTGATGGAGGTGAGATTAAGAATACCATGCCGGCGGACGAGTTATGCGTTTATATATGTAAAGCAACATGGGTAAGTCAATGATAGAATGCCGTGGACTATCTAATTTTCCTGTTGGCCGTTGAGTGGTTCTATCTCTATAGTTTCTAGTTATGCAGTTGTTTCTTCTAACTGTGGAACAGTGGAAGTAAAGAAGCAGTCACGTTGAGACTTTTTTCCTTAGAAATTCATTCTTCTTGAGGGATAATTATCATTTATAAGGAAAAAATTAGCCTATGTAATAGCAATATTAATTGTTAATCAATTATTTGTTCTATGTTTTTTTCCTGTTCAATCTTTCACAAAATTAGATGAAATGTTTTTCTTCAGGTGTTTGCTTCTGTACCAAAAAGTAGAAACAAGGGATAGTTTCCTACGGATACACTAAGAAGTTAATATAATGTTGAAAGATTAAAAAAAAGGTAAATATAATGTTGAAATGGATAATTAGGAGCTATATACTCTCCTTTTAGAACCTTATGGCTTTCTCATACTTCAGGCCAATAGTGAAGCTGAAACCTAGACCAATGTAAGCAGAATTTATTATTTTGTAAAATACGTCTCAAACTCTTGTGTAGGAGAACTCCCATAGAAAAGCATTCTCTTATTTCCTGGATTGGAAGACACGCTGAAATATTATACAGTAGCTATTTCCCGATAGCCCTGGGCCTCTCGTTAGATCCGCAGTTGGGGGAGAGATAAATATGGAATTTTTCCTTATTGTCATCATTATCTAAAATAGGTGTTTGGCTTTATCTTTCGCTTTCTTCTTCTTCTCCCACCCTCCGCTCCAGTGGTTGTCTCTGACCACCTTTGACCAATCCTCTTCTATTAATATATTACAGAGATTGACGTTGATGCTTCTGCAACATTAATGGATGGTCTTTCGCTCAATGCCGAACCCATCTTTGATGATGAAACTGAGGAATTCGATATTGATGGAGAGTGTACGATGACAGAATATGTTGGTCTATCTGGTCTTATTGAAGGCGAAAATCCTGTTCCTCCGGATGTTGGAATGGAGTTCGAGACATATGAGGATGTGTACTACTTTTACAACTGTTATGCCAAAGTGCAAGGATTTGGGGTCAGAGTGAGTAATACATGGTATAGGAAGAGTAGGGAAAGGTATAGAGGAAAACTGAGCTGCAGCAGTGCAGGATTTAAAAAGAAAAGTGAAGCGAATCGGCCCAGACCTGAGACAAGAACTGGCTGTCCAGCAATGATAAAGTTCAGATTAATGGAGAACAAAAGGTGGAAAATAATTGAAGTTGAACTTGAACACAACCATCTCATTAATCCGTCAACTGATAAGTTCTATAAATGTCACAGAAACGTCAGTTCTGGGAGTAAAAGGCCTTTGCAGATGAATGGTAATCAAGACGTTCAGAAAATTAAGTTATTCCGAACTGTCATTATTGATCCAGATGATGATGGTAAACTAAACATTGATCAAGGTGAATTCAGGAACACATTTGACCAGTCCAACACCCATTTGATTCTAAAACCTGGAGATGCTCAAGCTATTCTCAGTTTCTTCACTAATCTACAGTTGGTAAACCCTGATTTCTTTTATGTAATGGACCTAAATGAGAAAGGATGTCTGCGGAATGTGTTTTGGGCTGAAGCAAGATTTAAGGCCATGTATAGTTATTTTGGTGATGTGGTTAGAATTGACACTGCTTGTTTGATCTCAAAGTACGAAGTTCCACTAGTGTTATTTTCTGGAGTTAACCACCACGGACAATCTGTGCCACTAGGCTGTGGTTTGGTTGCAGGAGAAACTGTACAGTCATTTATATGGTTGTTGAGAGCATGGCTGACATACATGGTGGGCCGCCCTCCACAGACTGTCATTATTGACCAATCTCGAGCTATGCAAACTGCTATTGCTGATGTTCTCCCGCGGGCATCTCATTGTATCTCTTTGTCACATATCATGAAGAAAGTTCCAGAGGAATTGGGTAGGTTGCATGAATATGGAGTAATAAAGAAAGCATTTGCTGAAGCAGTTTACCAATCATCAAGAAAAGATGAGTTCGAGGCAGCTTGGGAGGACATGATGCTATCCTATGGAATTAGTGACCATAAATGGCTCCAGACACTCCACGAAGATTGTAAACAGTGGGTCCCTGTCTATTTAAAGGACACATTTCTGGCGGGGATGTTTGCTATGACTCTCAGTGAGAGAGAGGCTTCTCCTTTTGATGAGTATTTGTCAAGTCGTACTCCCCTAAAAGAGTTCCTTGACGGCTATAACCAATGTCTGAAGGAAATCTATCAAAGAGAAGCACTTGCTGATTCAGAATCGAGGAATCCGAGTTGTATGTTCAAATCAAGATTTTATTTTGAAATGCAGGTGTCGAAAATCTACACCAATCACATATTTGATAGATTTCAAGTTGAAATAGAGGGGATGTTTTCATGTTTAAGCACAAGACAAGTAGGTATTGATGGGTCAATCGTAATATACGTTGTCAAGGAACATGAAGTTGAGAATGCGAATGAAGCAAGAGATTATGAGGTTATGTTTAATACAGCTGTTGCGGAGGTTATTTGCGTATGTGGTTTATTCAACTTGGAGGGTTTCCTGTGCAGGCACGCATTGTGTGTTCTAAGTCAGAACGGTTTTGAGGAGATCCCACCTCAGTACATTCTTTCACGCTGGAGAAAGGATATTCACCGTAGCTATGTTCTTGACTACGGTTGCAATTTTATTGACACCAAGAATCCAGTCCACAGGTATGATAATTTGTACAAGTGTGCTGTGAAGTTGGTGGAAGAGGGGAGAAAATCACATGAACGATACAAGTTCACCTTAGAAGCATTGGGGGAGATATTGAACACAGTTAGTTTGCAAGATCATAACACTCTTTAGCTTTTTTAAGAAGAGCTGTGTAATATGTTAAATAGGATAATGTGTGAATGTAGGCATGGTTTCACATGTTCATTTGAATGTATACTTGTAATGTAAAGTATATATGTATAGGTGATCTATCTTTAATTTTGATCTCTATTTGCAGAGAGTATGCAGATAAAACTTATATCTGAACTAGGAATGTGCAGCTTAGAAAATGAAAAGATATATTGTAGGGAATTATTGGGTTATAGTTGTTGATCAAGTATAAGATTTTTGAGAAAAATGGGAACATAAGTAGTAAAACTGAATGAAAAGTTGCTGGCGATATCTTGATTCTCTTCGACAGCTTTTTAGGAGCCAATTCTAGTCCAATCTTTTCTGAGCTAGCCCAATCCTTTTTGGGGTACGCTGGCAACATCTTTTGGTGAGTAAAGCGTTGATTAGTTGTATAAAATACGCTCTGATTAGAAGATATTTAAAGTTAATTAGTACATAATTAAGCCCCATACGTTTAAATTATAGTGCATATGTTGTTCAGTCATGATTGATTTCCTATTTAGTGGATTCACTGTAACATAATTTTAAATTCACTCTTATAAGATTGGATCAAGTGCACCAGTTTCTGCTTAAAACATACCAGTATTTGTAATGCGTATTAAAAAACATAGCTAGATGTTAAACCGAGTACCCAAGATATGCTAGCCACTTCTAGGGGGTTGTTTAAAGTACTTGCAAAGTTCGTAGGTTTATTGCTAGAGCTGTCAAAACGGACCAGCCCAGCCCAAGCTTCACGGGCCAAGGAATTTGATGGGCTGGGGCGGGCTGGCCCTTCACTTGTAAGGGCCTTAAAATGGTCAGCCCAACCCAGCCCTACAAGAGCCGTGGGCTAGCCCTTCATTTTTTTTTCATTTTTTTTTTATAAAAAAATTTGTTTTCAATCTAAATTCGAACCTCTAAGTATACCAATTTGTTATATTTCTAACATACAATTATATGGAAGTACATAATTTTACGACAACTTATATAAAATAAACACCTATACATCGTCGAGCACATTTGAATCCGTTTGTCATAAAGGTGCCTTAATTAACATCTCCATCTTAGTCTACATTCATATGCAATTTTAATTAGTTAAACATTATCAAATAACTAGATTTTAGAAACTAATACTTAATGTTCAAATTCGCTTAAAATATTACCATTTTGAATTTAGTAAAGCTCTGCAACTAATTTCGAGTAACAAGAAGTTTTTGACAATTTCATGATGGACTTTTATGCTTGGTGATTAGAAATTTTAGTAGCGTACTTGGCGATTAGGAATTTAGTATTAGGGATTTAACGCTAAATAAGAAAAATATGTAAGATGCTAAGACTAATTCGATAATAACTATTCCTATTTTTTTACTTCTTTTTTCACAATTTTCTTTTAAATTTCAATCATGAATACAACTTCTATACTTGGTGATTAGGATTTAACGTTACATGAGTAAAGTAACGTGTAAGATACTAAGACTTATTTGGTAATCACTATTTCTAGATTTTACTTCTTTTTTCACAATCTTCTTTTAAGGTTTTAATTAATCTAAATAGCCTTTTGGCCCACGGGCCGGCCTCGGTCAAGCCTCAAGGGCCAACAGGCTGATTTGGGCTGGGCTTATAAGCCTCAGTTTAAATGGGCTTAAAAAATTCTAGCCCAACCCTACCCCAATAGCAGGTTGAGTTGGGGTGGCCTCAAGGGCCAAGCCCATTTTGACAGCTCTATTTATTGCACACCAGACGGCAAGATGTTTCGCCAATTTGTTTTCACTTCTCCTCGACTTAGTTGTAACTCAGGACCCATTCTTGCCCACTTTCAGTGCAAAAGGAAGAATCTAGGTAATAATCTTGAAAGTACAATTTGAAGCTTTGCAAACAGTTAAGTTTGTAGAGGTAAAAGACGGGGAGCAATTCATTAGTACCATGAAGAGGTAAAACTTGTACCCTTTTAACTAAAACCGATTTCCTACTTTGAATGACTGAAAAGAGCCCATCCAAACCTCTCGGCAGCTTCGGTGAATCACTTGAGCCCTGATATATTTTCGGTGCCATGGAGCTCATATCGAGGAAAAGGTGCGGAAGGAAAAGCGCCCCCCCCCCCCCCCCCCACACACACACACACACTCTCTCTATAAAAAAGCCTGCAGGAAGCGCGAAGAGCTAAGCCACTAATGTCGTGGCGAAGGTTAGACCTCATAAAGTCAACGATGGTGTTGGGGGTCCCACTAAGGTGAATGTTATTGAACCCAAACGTTAAAAGTCATGAAAAGAATTCCTTCTACGTCTATTACTACTGTAAGACCACCAACAGGGGGAGATGAGCAACATGTGGGCCCTACACACTTGGAACAGCCTCACTCGCAACTAGGCTAAATATAGTAAGGCGGAGAACTGTTGTTCAGTGGAGCGCCAGAGTGCGGAGCTCTTCTTGTTCGATACCGCTTCCCGTCATCTGAGGCACCATCTCTCTCGGCAGGTGTAAGAGGCTAATGGCACGACTCCTTTGCACGCCCGTGTCACCAAGGAAGTAGTCTCTCCAAATTTTGGTCCCCAACAAATAGACATAGTAAGTTAGTAACCTAACTTATAATGTCGTGCAAAATCATACAGAAAGGACTGAGGCTATTAATAAAGGAAGAGGCTATGAACTGATTGATTTTGCACAGGAAATTAAATCAGCTTTGTTACATCACTCAACAACTCCTCTTCAGGCCATACTATCCGGATGATGCCCTATGCTACTGTGTCAGATCATTATCACCAGTGAGCTCAACTCAACATAACCTTGTAACTCAGAGACTACTAACAGATATAATACAAATTTAGTTGGACATCCTATATCACAGCTAAGATGCCAACAGACTTGATCTCTTTCTAGGTTCCATCTCCTAATTTGAAAACGTTTCAATATTAGAAGATGTCTGGATGGAAGTGTCCAGGGATAGAGTTGCATTGCTGAGACTGCTGCAAATACATTTTCAAAGAATAATTGTTGACCTGCAAAGATGACCATGCAAATCAGTAAGTTAAGACTGGAGAAACTTGAATCTCGCTCACTTAGAACCTGAAGAAGTCTACTTATGACGTGGGACGATAGTTGCTATGTATATATGCATGCATTGCGAGAAGCAATAATGCCAATGTAAATAGTTAAGTTTGTTGTGTACTCACAGATCTTTTATTGCAAACTATATGGCTACTAGTTTGAATTGATGTTAACATGTTTCACCAAGCAATACTAAAGTGCATTACCCGAAATTTATCTCTATACCTTTTGTCCATTGTCCTTAAGCAGATGAGTAACGAGCAATAACTATAATAACTAAAAAGAATCTCAAATGGTAAGGTAGTAATTTTCAACCAAAAAAAAAAACTCGGTAAAGAGAAAGAAAAGAAGAAAAGTCAACTATAGAAACTCCTCAGAAATAAAATCAATAATCACGCAAGTATGCAAAAAATTGTTCTATTTATTTTCATTGAATCAATAAAGTACATTCTAAAAATCACTCAAATTCAGTAGTTCAAAAGTTTAGCATTTTTTCGAAATTCGATTTTGCAAATGTTGAAGTGCCCTCAGACAGGATCAGACGGCATTCAGTTGAGAGTTTAGCATTTAACCATTAGTTGCAAGAAAGTTGATCTCTCTGTTCTATGATTGTTTCATAGTGCTAATAGATTTTCTGTAAAGAGCAACGCGGTTAGCTTCCATCTTTCTTTTTAGCCCATGTGAAATGTACGCTAGTGTTTCTTGAGGTGCTACACACTTCTGTAGGAGTCTTTACCTTTCAATAATTACATCTCTCCAACAACAACAACAACAACAACAACAACAACCCAGTGAAATCCCACAACGTGGGGTCTGGGGAGGGTAGAGTGTACGCAGACCTTACTCCTACCAAGGTAGGACGGCTGTTTCTGAAAGACCCTCGGAAATGAAATAACGCAAGCGACACAGACATTTCAAAATATTTCTTATCTTTCCAAATCGTTAATATTACCATGGTATCCTTAAAAGCTTGTCCTCAGATGCAAGATATCTGAATAAGACTTGCATTAATGGTACAAATGCATCAGTAAGCAAAAAAATATATTCTAATGCCCCGTTATTGTTGTAAACAGAACACATCTCCATTTATAGGTGCGTGGAAGCAAGAAAATAATATGTGAAGCTGCAGCTTTTACCTCTAGAGTTCTCAATTGCTCTTGATATTGAACAACCAACTGCTTCAGCTGCTGCACTTCCTGGTTCCTATCATTGTACTCCTTCTGACGTTCATGTTGGATGGACACTGCACGTTTCAGAATGGCATTGTCTCGCAGAATCATTTCTATTTGCTCCGTCAGCATCATATTTTCCTGGGAAAAATCAGGCACGGTGAACATCGGAAAATGATAGGCAAAGGCCAATAAACTAGAATGTCGAAAGGTAAATTTGCAAACATGAGTAAAATTGCTGTTCTCTTACTAGTGAAGCACTACTGTAGCCCAAAGTTTGCTCATGAAACAAAGAAAAAATATCTTAGAATGCATTGAAGAGCCAACAATCTAGGCATGCTCAAAATAGTTTTCTATCATCCCACAATTCCTTAGCATGGAATTTGTTGTCTGGTAAAATCCATGGACTATAATATACATAAATATACGATACCAACCTTCTGAATATTTTGAGCTGCTTCTGCACTTGCACCAGCACTAATGGATTTCTCTAAGCTCTCCAACACTCTTGTCGCACGAGCCCTAGCATCATCTGTGCTTGTAGCACTCATCATTTCCCTCACAAACAACTCCACCCAGTCTGCGCCATCAGCCGGAAGATTATTTGGGACAGAAGCAGTGTTCTCTATACCTGCAAATTTTGCATGCAAATTAGATTTCTTCCCTCCCAAATTGTTGAAAATCTAGACTTGGTTAGTGAGGTTTTTGGTTAATGAAGTTCTAAATGTAACAACCATTCAGTTAGTCTAATGAAGATCCACTATAAATAAGAGAAATGGCATGGTATCTGTATATCAACAAGAACCTATAATTATCAGAGAGAAGACTAAAAATTTTAAATTAAAAGGAATGCACCTGAGTTATGTGCACCTGAATACTAAATAGTCTCATACCATTCTACACTAATTCCTACAGATTCAGATAAGCATACGCAGTCACAAGATGCGAATGAGCTGTTAAATGGACACATCTATGAGTTCCTCCGAAAGAACTTGTCACACAAACATATTTTGAAACTTCTTTGCACCATGGGATGCTTATCTTATAACATTAGACATTATCATATATCACATACATGTTCCTCTAACTGCGATATATCAACAATACATATAGTTACTTACTAAGCTTTTCCTTCTTCATAATTTTAAGGTAAGAAAAGGAGCCCCCCCCCCCCCCCCCCCCCCCCCAAAAAAAAAAAAAAAGAAGCCAGTGCATCTCTAATGATATCAGTTACACATTTGCATAATTGTATATACGAGAAGTGTAAAACTCTTTTTTCCTATGTTTACATATATCAAAGAATATGATAGTGTTCAGGCACAAGCCAATACAATATATTTTTTTTTTTAATCCATGATAAGCAATAAATAACATTCTAATTCGAATCCTAAATATAACTCCAACTTGTGTTTTTAGTTAATCTATTGACAACTCTTTTTATATCAGCAGGGTCCTATACCCTAAAAAAGCACGTTGGAGAATTAGCAGTTACCTAAAATGAGTGGCAATTATGGGGAACAGAAAGGACCAGAAATTTCCCGAAAAAGTGTCCATGTCAATGACCCGTAAACACCATAGGTTACTGTCATGTAACTGAGAACTAAACCCTATTTAGGAGTACTTAGGTTGATCAAACAATCTCCCTTGTTCTGATGGAAGGGATGTAGTTGACCTTTTCCTATAGCAATTTTGCAACACTATGCAATTAGTGAGATAGTCAATACATCTGTGTAGATATGTATCCACTCCAACTTCACAAGATTAGGGATCATTTTGACATGTACGGAGTAATAAACATGAGAAAAACTAACGTCACCTTAATCAACAAACTCAAAACATTGAAACTAACATTTATACATACCACCATCCATCTCTCCATCAGCTTCTGAGGCAGTAACTGCCTTCCCCTCTGCATGACTAAGATGAGGTTCACGCAGTCTCCTAATAGCAGCATCCAAATCATTGCCACATTCCTTCAAGGCTTTCTCAAGAAGCTGAATAGTATATGATAAAACACTTAGTACCCAGAAACTCATTAAATAAAAGCAACAACAGAGTTTTTAACAGAAACACAGCATACATAAGCCATTGAATCTTTGCACCTTGTAAGTAATCATAGATTGCATCTCTTGATATTCTTATTGTAGAAAAGACCACCAAGAAATATAATTGAAGTTATACCACAATGACACAATGTTTAAGATGCTACTTAATTTAAATATTGTATTAGCTAGGAAAGAGCCGAGGGTCTTTCGGAAACAACCTCTCTGCGTCCATGAGGTAGCGGTAAGATCTGCGTACACTCTAACCTTCTCAGACCCCACTTATGGGATTACACTGGGTATGTTGTTGTTGTATTAGTTAGGAAACAAATTAACTTAAGGGGTTGAAAAGTTAGTTTCAAAATTGAAAAGTTCAATACATTTGACAGGCCTTAAAAGAGCTGCAAATCAACCCCCCACCACTCCAGCCGGTGCAAAAGGTAACTATTGCAGAGAAATAGTTACAAAGTCATCTACATTATTCGGTGCATTTCATTCCGATACCAGATAGTAATTTTACTTAAAAACAAAAAGAGATTTAACACACTGTACATAGTTTCTCCAATTAACTAACAATTACAAAATACTAGAGCTCTACATAAAGGAAGAAGGATGATACCTGAGTGTCTATATCAGGAAACAAAGCTCTAAGCTGATCGATGACAGCTGGCGGGGGCGAGAATCGAGTCGGAGAGGTAGAGGAACACCGGAGCTTCTTTGAAACAGGCGCCGATTGTATATCTTCGTAGAATGATCTCTTGCCATAAACAATTGCAGACATAATATTATTATCAAATCTAAATAAACTTTCAATCAAATAGTTCAGCTGATTCTGTGGTTTGGGAATTAGGATTTAGGGTTTTGAAGTTGCATGCTATGTGAATTTGCGTTAGAAACTATATATGTGAAGAGACAAGGGGAGAGGTTATTGAGATTCCAAGTTTTTCTTGTTGGCTACTTTGCTTTGTATATCCTATCCCTTCCTTTTTGGTCCCTTTCTTTATACTAGTACTAGTATAAACTTTGGTGTTTTGTTGATAGGGATGGAAGGCGGGGAAGAGGATAGCAACACGCGCCTTTTGGACATCTTCGAATGTATTCATGGTCGATGGTTACGATGACATTTCAGGGATCTGTTTTATTTATACTTTTCCCATTGGATGATATGTACTGTAATGTGTTACATTTTGGTTTTCATTTTGGGTATTCTGTGTTTATTTTGGGTCCAATTAAATCTAATTTTATGCCATAAATAATTGACATTAGAGGTAAAAACTTTCTAATAAATACCAAAACTTAAACCCAAATTTTTAATTATAGATGATTAATGGGGTTGTTTGGTATGCGGGTTGTGATATTCCATGGGATTATTTTATCTCAACTTCTAGATGAAATTCTAGTCCCACCATTTCTGTACAAATCAAATATGGGATAAGATTAATCCCAATTCTCAAAATCTTATTCCAAAATTATTATCCTTATTCCACGTACCAAATTAACAAAAGTATTAACTATTCCACTGCAACTTTTGTGGGTGAAATATGCAATGTTTACTTCTCTCCATCTCTGGCGTAGCGGGAAGTTTGTATCATTAAAGGCCAGGTATTTGTGAATTATGAATAGTTTTCCTTCTAATTGTCTCGTTTTTCATGAAAGGGGATTAAATTAGTACTATAGAAGACATGATATTGCCAAAATGAACCAGCTATGACGTGGTAACTATCATACACAACAACAATTCCTAGTTAGAAATAGTGGTGCAATAATATTTCAAACACACCGGGTTTTAAATTGTGGTAAATCAGTTTGGCTCAGCACCACTTCTAGTCCCTTTAACCTAATGGCTTGTTTAGTTACAAGTGTTTTTTTAGTAGAATAAAGTTCATAGAGGATTTTTTTAAGGACTTTACCAAAAGAATACTTGCTTTTGTAGAAATTTTTTAGGAGGTGCAGTTTCTTCTTTTTGTTTTCTTTTGTAATGTTGCAAAACAAAATGTTCAAAAACGTTTGCTTTAAATTTTCTCAAAATGTTCTCACAAGTCCCATCGAAACACTTCATAAACTGCCAAATGCCCGTTCTACTAAACTTTTTCAGTAAACATGGATCCACCTTTTCTTTTTGTCACCTTCAAGGCTTCAACTGTCAGTGTTGCATCAAATCACTATTAATTAATCATAATTAGTAATAAAGGTAACATTAATTAATTTGATATAGACATTACTGGTGATTGATGAATAATTAATGTTCTTTCTCCTTCAACAGGTTAGTGAATTAAGTGACAGCGCGTGTGAAGTAAATTCGTTTGTCCTACTTAAAAAACGTGATCCCCCTAACGGTCACTTCTTAAAAAACCGAACGCCTCTGAGTTTCTGTTTACAATGCCACTCAACTCGCTGGTTTCCCTTATTTAAGCACTCAAAAACTAGAGATTTTCGAAAACAAGCTTATAATGGTGAAGATCATATCGTGTTTTCAGGTTCAAAATCGGAGTTCTAGGGTTAGATCTCCATTTCAGCTAAACAATGGACTTGTTCGGAGTTTTGGTTACCGCAAACTTCCTGAACAGCTACTCAATCTCTCTGTCCTCAAATTGGATGGCTCTTCATTCGGTAAAGTTAGTTTAGTTTTTGTTGAATTTTGTCGTGGTATTATGGCTGATGCTGGTTGTTTGACTGGAATTTTTTAATAGTAATACATGTAGCGAGGAATGCTACAGTAGCAGACGTTAAACAAGCAGTTGAGGAAGCTTTCAATTTCTCGCGGGAAGATGAAGGCAAGATTTTGTGGTATGAACGCAAGCTAATTATTTCTAATGGTTGACACCACGTGAGCGTATCTAGCCTTCGCGAGCTTGTCGCTTTTGATTCTGTTAAATATGCATAAAAAAGGGGGAAAAGAGATGCTTATATAATTCTGAATCCATTGATTTTAGATATTACTCCCTCTGTCCCAATTTATGGGCGCAGCTGGAATTTCGAGAGTCAACCAAGTTTTTTTTTTTTTTTTACTGGAATTTCTTTATATACCTTTTAAATAGTTTAAGTTGTCAATTATTATGATTTATAGTACTTTTTACGTAGTTTATAGTTATATAAATTCTATGTCAAAAGACTTGAAGCTTCTATGTCCGAATTCACGGTCAAAGTTTAGAAGTTTGTATCTCGAAATTCCAACTGTGCCACATAAATTGGGACAGAGGGATTCGCCTTTGACGTGAAGGCATTAATATGATTATGGAAATGGATTTAAATTTTACAGTTTGTCTCTGCAATAGTTAAAGACTATAAGGGTTATTTTAAAAGAATTTCTCATCATTTCAGCTGCATGCTTATAATTGGTATTTGAAATTTTCCGTGTCAATGTCTTTGACTGCAATCATGTTGACTAGATTGTGAGAGAAAATAATGGAATAAGTTGAAATTTGGGGAAATTTTGATCTTCTGTTTTGATGTGAATATGGTAGGTTTTAAAATTGTATTGCCTATTTTTGCTTATTTATGCAGGTCACTAGTATGGAGTCACTTCTGTTTGTGCTATGGAAGTCAAAAACTTGTTAATGACAAAGCTTCTATTTACTGTTTTGGTATCAAAGATGGTGATCAGGTCAGTAGCTTATCGTATTGTTACTGATTGTGAATCTAAAAAGAGCTCGTTTCTAACTTCAGAATACATCTTTTTCCCATTATGGGAATTCATGAAGTAACATATCCATGTATAATGTATAAAGGGCTTAGTAGACTAACAACTTGTTTTTGCTATTTGAATCTAGTGACATGAGGAAAAGGAAGGAAAAGGAACTACGCTATGTGATGAGTAACAAGACCATATATTAGTGTCTTAGTATACAATAGTTCTTGTTTTCAGCCCCATGATACTTTTGGATCATCGAACTAGAATCAATTTGAGAAACCAACATATCTGCCATGAAAATCCTGTGCCTATCTCTAGCTGGTTCATATGACAAAGCTAAGCTAGTACACGTAACCTAACTAAGATTGGCTGTGTGTCATCCCATATGAAGTTGAGTTTGGGTAGAAAGTTAAATATTCTCAAGTATAATTGATGAGAGATGATGATTTAACGGATACGAGCGGAATCTCAGATAAGGTACTAACATCTAGTATTGGGAGCAATTGGTGGCTAATCTTTCTAGTGAGATCATATGTGGATTTGAGACATTGGAATCTCACCACTACTTATTCAATAATATAAATCTGCTTTGGATGTGCACTGAATTGATAAATGTAGCTAGTTATGAGAAACATATGCGATTTACAAGAACAAGCAATGAACATTCTGTACCCAGCATCTGCCTCTGTGTTCTACACAGACATGTAGTCATGTGTACTAACAATCAAATACACACATGTTATTTGAATGCTTCAAAATCAAGCTATCGTTAATAAAATGCTCTTATGAACTTCAAGAATGATCTCCCAATAAACCTACATTTCATGCTTCTTACCTTATCTTTTTTTGCTTGGAGTCTGCAGCTTCAATTTGCACAGCATGTCACATTGGAATACAGGCCGGCTAAACAAAGACTGGATAGCCAATGTAACGAGTCCAAACAATGCTCTATGTAAGGGTATTCCTAAGATTTAAGACCTTTCTTTTCTGTAGATGGCAAATCTGACTGGCTTGAATAAATAGTTGATACCACTTCATATGTATGTCATTTTGATGCTCCAATATTTCCCGCATTAGATATCTTACGATAAAAGTTAAATACTAGTTAAGACAGCAAACCTGGTTGCTTTCCCTTTTTCTTTTGTCTAGATGCTCGCTTTTGCCTGCGTGTGGTTATTTTCACAAGACCCAATTTGCTGAAATCTAGGCCTAAATCCCCCTGTAAATTCATTGTTGCATGGGGATGAATATTTAGGTTCACTCACCATTCTTAAATTTAGGATTATGTGACCATGAATTGTGATCCTCTACCTTATTTCATACTTAATTCACAAGTGCCATCAATACTTCTTCCCTTATATAATATTGGGACCTCATAACTGGAAAGTATTATGCTTGTGGACCATCTTCTTCTACTTGTGTCCCAAAATCCAATCCTCAAAATGGGTAACATGAGAATCACTGGGAGACAATCCCAGAACTTTTGGCAGTCACCATGCAAAAGTGGCTGATAATTGATATTTTCTCCTCACTGCAAAACTAAACAGAGAGATATGTCAACAGTTAAAGAGCCAAGTTGTGACCTGGTAAGCAGCAAATAGCTCTCTCAGTCGCTGAGAGTACATGTGTTGGGCTAATACATGTATCCTTGCATATCTGTATGTTTACGCTTGCTTGTCTGTTACATAACAGAATTTTAGTATGTATACAATTGTGATCTGTCACTGAACAGAATTTAAGTGGCACTCTAACCGTTTTTCTGCCAGTTCAAATGCTCATGGAGTGAACGTTGAAGATAATGCCACCATTGACCACCAAGAGAAGAGCAAAAAGATTAGTGATTTTCAAGACGAGGATGCAATTCCTAAACCAAAATTCAAACTGAACGTTGAAGATAATGCCACCATTGACCACCAAGAGAAGAGCAAAAAGATTAGTGATTTTCAAGACGAGGATGCAATTCCTAAACCAAAATTCAAACTGAACGTTGAAGATAATGTCACCATTGACCACCAAGAGAAGAGCAAAAAGATTAGTGATTTTCAAGACGAGGATGCAATTCCAAAACCAAAATTCAAACTGAACGTTGAAGATAATGCCACCATTGACCACCAAGAGAAAAGCAAAAAGATTGGTGATTTTCAAGACGAGGATGCAATTCCTAAACCAAAATTCAAGCTGTCCCATCTTTTAAGAGGATGGTTTTCTCAATCAAAATCTTCGATGTCGACAAGAAAGCTTTAACCTTATCCAGATTTTCCCTTTAATGTGCTAACGGTGCGTCTGTGGAACTTTGAATCACTAAATGGTGCCAACCTGCTTGTACTGCTGTATATGTTGTCGAATATGAGGATCTTTAGTTATCTTCTTATTTGTTTATTGACTAGGTTGTCAATCTGAAGTTGTTACTGCTAATTCAATTATTAATATCCAAGTTACTCGTGGTCTCTTCACTGCAGAAGATAGTAGCTAGCCTGTTCATAGAAATATAGTGTTATAATAGGAGGATTAATACTGTTCAGTTAATGTGATCCGCTTGCATATCTCTGTCATATGTTATAGATCGTAGTTCCAGCCTTTGTTTCTTGCTTTCCAGGCAAAGTGATGGAGTACTATATATGGCCTGGAACTAAATGGTATGGTTTGTAACGGCAGAATCAGCAAACGCTGGATAGGGATTTGATAACTGACATTCAGAATGGAAGTTTCAGTACAATTTCTCGGACATTCAGATGCTCAATGGCTGCATCAGTTACAGCATATTTCTGGCAAACAGAAAAAGAGCTCTAATTTGGGTATAATACATGAGCATGCATAACTCTTCGTCAGTCGATATCCGATGACATGGCCATGCAACTTCTCTAACGACTCACAGCAGCGCCTGCAAGGGGGATAGGCTAAGTTATTAAGAGAATCCGCGACTTAAGTAGCACAAAAAATAAAAAGTTGAACCAAACTAGTATAAAAAAAAAAAAAAAAAACATAAGTAGTATTCACGCACGAAATTCGTGCGTGAATGGGTCAACATATATTGACCCCATCTTCCCCACCAGCGACTGCTCCCTTCCCCACCCCCATTAAACCCCGTTCCAGTGGTCCCACCCCCCTTAAAATGATAATTTCGTGTTATTTTTCAATCCAAAACTCAATATTCTTGGTATATTGAAGTGTAGGAACAAGTTTCTAAGGTTGGATTTCGGAATAGAGCGGCGTATAACATATTTCAAAAACTCAAAAAAAGCTTCAATCTAGGTATTTCACTATGAATTTTCTATTACATTGTTAAATATATTATTATCCTAAGCATGATCATTGTATAACTGTGGTGCATTACCCTTTTTTTTTCTTTTTTTTTTTTTCGTTTTTGGGCAGTCCGTGCACTGTTGGGACTGCCCATTTTTTCATTTTTTTTATTTGTTTATCTATTGTTAATTAGTTAATTATTTATTGCTTGTTTATTTAGTATTTGTTAATTTTTGGATTAGCGACTTAAGTATTTGTTAATTGTTGGATTAGCGACTTAAGTATTTATTAATTGTTAGACTGGCTAATTATTTATTTTGTTTTTGTTAAGCCAATTGTTTATTTGTTAATAATTTCTTAATTGTTTCATTAGTTAATTAATTGTTTATTTGTTAAATATACGATAATAATTTATTAATTTTTTGATTAGTTACTTAATTGTTTATTTATTAAATATGTGATAATAACTTGTTAATTATTTGATTAGTTAGTTATTTGTTTATTTATTAATATATACTAATTGTATGCTAACTAATTGTTAATTATTTGACTTATCTTTATATTTTAGGAATGAAAACCGTTAGTTTAGGACGGGTATGACAACGTGCATAACGTTTATGAGGCAACAAGAACGTGCACTTGTGGTAAGTGGCAAACGTATCACATGCCGTGTTCTCATGCTGTCAAGTGCTTCGAGAGAATGAGAAAAACGGTAACAAGTTATGTGGCGGGGGAATACAAGGTCCACAGTTACCTTAGAGCATATTCCGGTCAATTCCACCCACTTGGTAATGAAGCTTATTGGCCAAACGAGCCGTTTTCGATGGTTGCTAACAAGGATTACATCAGGAAATTGGGCATTAACTCACGAAGTCGTAGACCCAATCAAATGGATGTTAGTGAAAGAACTTATTCTTGCAAGTGCTCTACCTGTAAGCAATATGGCCATGACAAGCGTTCCTGTGGGCAACAAGGCCGTGGTAGTACAAGCACCTCTCGAAGTAATAGAGTCTCTAGAACTTGAAAATTGTATTACTTTGAATTAGTATTGTAATTAGATGGAATGAATTATTTTTAAATTAGTATAAACCTCTCGTATTGGATGAATTATTATTAAATCAAATATTTATATTTGAACATTCAAATATAATAAAACACTTAAATCAAAACCCTATAAATAGACAAGTTTCAAAACTTACTTCGGGGCACCTTAGAACCCCTAAAACGGTTATCCAAACGTTTAGGTGGACTTGATGTAATGAGCCGACATTATTGTACGCAAAAAAAGATATTAAGTTTTATATAAAATATTGATATTTTGGGATTTTGAAACATGACTAAACTTTGCCCAAAGTATGGAAAAAAATGTGATTTGAAAGGTAAGACAAAAAAAAAAAAAAAAAAATTGTGCTGCTTCACGCATGAAATTAGTGCGTGAAAGGAGTATATGGTATTATTGCAAGTTGATCCTTTAAAACGGTCAAATAATGCTCCATTCACGGACTAAATTCATGCGTGAAAGGCAAAATGGGAATTTGCTCTTTCACGCATGAAATTAGTGCGTGAAAGGAGTATATCCTATTACATTTCATGCGTGAAAGGAGTATATGGTATTATTGCAAGTTGGTCCTTTAACGCATGAATTTCGTGCGTGAAAGGGTCAAGCTGCATTTTTGCAGTTTGGTCCTTTCACGCACGAATTTCGTGCGTGAATACTACTTATGTTTTTTTTTTTTTTTTAATACTAATTTGGTTCAACTTTTTATTTTTTGTGCTACTTAAGTCGCGGATTCTTATTAAGAGGGGACACAGTGCTGCAATTCTAAGGACTGATTGTCCTTAGATTTTATTTGAAATCAATATTTGAAAATTATTTCAAATAACTATTTATTTATCAAATTGACACATTATTTCAACTTCAAGCTAAAAATATGAAATTGCAATTAAGCTTTTTGTATGTTCATATCTAAACACGACTTCACCTATGAATATCTTTTTCCACTTAACTTCAAATGCAACTTTCTTAAAAATATTAATCAATTCATGTCGACACGCGTACGAACTACTAAATAGATTAAACATTCAATTGATGAGAAAAGGACCAAAATCATCCATAATGTTTGGGTTTGGATCAAAATCATACATATTCTTTCACATGGTGCACTAATAGTACATTATGTTTGCATAAGTGGTGCACTTTTAGTCACAATCCCAAATAAATTTAACGGAAAAGAACAAAAATGCCCCTGAACTTTTAGAAAAGGTATAAAAATACCCTTTATTCATCTATTTTGCTAAAACTACCCCTCAATTCAACTTTTTGAGAATTTATTCCCCTTGACTAACGGACAACACTAATTTTTTTTTAAAAAAATAAAAATAAATTGCACATGACATTTTATTACTGAAAAATTGATTTATTCTTTTAAAAAGAAATCTGAAAAATCGTTATTTGTAGAATAAGGAAAAATAATTTTTCAACATCCATTTCTTTAAAAAAACAAATGTAGTAAGCCTTTTATATATATATATATATATATATATATATAAACAAACTCCGCCTGTGTGAGCTCGCTCACATTGCCGGTCCCAAGCCCGGATAAAGGAGGAGGGTTGCCGAGGGTCAATCGGAAACAGCCTCCCTACCCAGGTAGGGGTAAGGCTGTGTACATCTTACCCTCCCCAGACCCCACTATTGTGGGATTACACTGGGTAGTGACCATATATATATAAAAACAGAATTGGATTTTCATTAAAACATATGGAATTTTTTTAAGTTTGGAAAAAAAAATTTAACGGGTGGAAACCCCATTTTTTTTTTAGAAAATTCAATTTTTAAATCTGAAAAACTGATTGTTTTTTTAAGTAAAATGTGCAAAACTAATACTCCATAATTTTCTTCTAGATTTAAAAAAAGATAGTTTTCTGGTTTTTTTTTAAACACAGTTTTTCCATAAAAAAAATAATTTTTTCAGATTTTTATAAAAATCCAATTTTTCACATTTTGAAAAGAAAAAAATTAGTGTTGTCCGTTAGTCAAGGTTTTACTCGTTAAAAAAAAGTTTTTCAAATTTAAAAAAATTCCAAGGTTTCAGATTTCTTTTTAAAAGAATAAATCAATTTTTCAGTAATAAAATGTCATGTGCAATTTTTTTTTTTTTTTAAAAAAAATTAGTGTTGTCCGTTAGTCAAGGGGAATAAATTCTCAAAAAGTTGAATTGAGGGGTAGTTTTAGCAAAATAGATGAATAAAGGGTATTTTTATACCTTTTCTAAAAGTTCAGGGGCATTTTTGTTCTTTTCCGTTAAATTTATTTGGGATTGTGACTAAAAGTGCACCACTTATGCAAACATAATGGACTATTAGTGCACCATGTGAAAGAATATGTATGATTTTGATCCAAACTCAAACATTATGGATGATTTTGGTCCTTTTCTCTTCAATTGATGCCTAATCTACGAGAAAGCTAAGAACGAGAGGGAAAGTACGGCCCAGTGATAATCGGGGCACGATTATATATATTCGGTGGATAAATAGACCCATTTCCTTACCGTTCTCTATTTAAAAATTAAACTTTTATGGGAGCAGAAAGTATTTTAATATTATTTCATCTTATATATGTCGTGTTAGCTCTCCAATTGCTCGATGAATGTAAACCACATAGATAAAATACAGTAACAAATTAAAATATTTTAATACTGCAAAGATTATCCACTCTTAAAAAAAGGCTCAAAATATCTCTAATAGACAGTGTACTGCTCAAGACGCAAGCACCACGTAGCAAAGAAAATAACAAATGGCACTCTTCTGTCTTCCATTCCCTAATACTGACACGTATTAAGCCACATCATTCGAGTCTTCTGGATGAACCTTATATTAGGACACTTTCATCAGTCGCACACGGTTATTTCCCTGTTGTTTCCAACCCAAAAACTAAATCAGAAACAGAGAATATATACAAAAATATGCAGGCAACTATGGTACAAGGTGGCAGCCCCAATAAATTACCTCAGCAACATCAAATGCTGAAAGACAAGCAAGTGAAGGATTTAATGGTTGACAAAAGAAGGCTTGTTGAGGTTCCATATACTGCCACGCTGACAGACACTATAAAAACACTGATGGCTAACAAGGTGGTGGCTGTTCCTGTGGCTGCGCCACCTGGTCACTGGATTGGAGCTGGTGGTTCTATGATTTTGGAATCTGATAAACAGACTGGTGCTGTGAGGAAACATTATATAGGAATGGTTACTATGCTTGATATTTTGGCACATATTGCTGGAAATGTTAGTGCTCATGATGATGATTTGGCGAAAAAGATGATGGTCCCTGTTTCTTCAATTATAGGACATTGTCTTGAGAGTCTTAGCTTGTGGACCCTCAGTCCTAACACTAGGTATGTACTGGACGTTGTTGGTAATTATTTTTCAAGAGTTTAACTTTGATACACTGGCAATTCATCATGTTTTTACACTATCAGATTAATTTTACACGAGCAGATTAGGATGAGTTGCTGTCAATAATACTCCGCATAACTTGCTATATATACCTCTTAAAATACATTGGTCTATATAAGTTAGTAATTAAATTGTCACACTGAAGTCCAGACCAACAATAAAAAGCATAAGGTACATTAAAGGCTCTGCTTCGACAGCTTACCTCGCTGAAATTCAGTAGCTTTAGGGCTAAATCTGGTATTTGTGTTAAGAAATTCACCTATTATGTATAAATTATTTATTTTGAACTTAAGTGGTGTCCTATTGTAGAATTCATAATTCATAATTCATAATCCATAAATTAAACTTTGTATTTGCCTCTATTAATATAAATAGAGCCAACTACCGCTCTGTGTCTTTGTGTCTCAATATATGTGACACTTTATTCCTTTTAGTTTTTAGTCAGTAGTCCAAAAAAGAAAGACACTCCTATAATCTGCAACAATTTTACTGAAGTCTTCTTTTATCTTAATGAGATAATTTACCACCACATAATTTAGTTTGTTTTAGACCACAAGTTTCAAAAGGCTAGATTTAATTTTTAAATTTTGTGTCCCATTAAAATCAGTCAGCATAAAGACGGAGGAAGTAGTATTTGGATATAAAGAGTTTTTGTTAGTATAATCATTGTTTGGCTTGGCTGATTGCAAGCAAGACTAAAATATCGTTGATCACTAAAATTGAGTTCATTCTAAGCTGCAATTTTCGATGCTTTTTGGATATCCAAGGCTCTCTTTTTATTTTCTAGATCGTGTAATTGTTGGATCTTCCATTAATTACTGGTTTATATGCGAAGCATTGTGGATTGCATGGAAGTTTTCAGCAAAGGCATACACCGAGCCATGGTACCAGTCGATGGACAATCAGAAAACATAACTGGTGTTGAGCTCACCGAGTCCGCATCGTGTTATCGAATGCTAACACAAATGGATCTGCTAAGGTTTTTGAATGACCAGCAGGAGCTTAAAGCTATAATGTCGAACAAGGTCTCAGACAAACAATTGCAAGCAATCACAGACACTGTTTTTGGGGTGACTAATAAGGCAAAAGCTATCGATGTGATCAAATGCATGAGAACAGCTTCGCTCAATGCAGTACCAATTGTGGAGTTGTCTGATGACATTGAAGAAGATCATACTCAGCTTGTTAATGTAAGTTGAAGCTTTTGGTCTTAGACGTTGAGAGTTAATTTATATACACTAACATTATTAAGATTCATACACTATTGGTGAGTTTAGCACAGTAGGTTAATTACATGTGTTAGTTGTTACTTCCTCGGTTCCAATGTAACTTCTAATTATTTTCAGCATGTCAGCTTATCTACTTATATTTAAAAGAAATGATTAGCTTTAAAGTTTTATTTTCTAGTAATATATAATCACACGAATATCTAAGGCCCGGGGCGAACACAAGAGAGTTATAGGTTTGACGGATCTTGTAGCTCTAGCTTAAATTCTATATTTGTGGTGAGATGTTGTGGTATGAATGAATTCTAAAGATCTTCAGTATCTATAAACTTGAAAAACAAATTCTGGATTCACTTCTGTCCAAGTCTGATCGTAGATCACAAATTTCAGAAGTCATTTCCTTTTTCCTTGAACTTCGTGCTTTCCTTGAATTTCGTGCTTAGTCAAATATCGGTACATGGATTAGGACAGAGATAGATTAGGATGGAGTTTGAAGCGAGTATTTTCAATGTTGCTAGTCTTTTAGACGGCCTTATATTGTAAAATGCTTTTTATACTGTCTAGTTTCGCATGATATTTGCAGGGTAAGAAGAGGAAGATTGTAGGAACATTTTCGGCTACGGACTTGAGAGCATGTCCTGTACAGCAAATACAGCCTCTACTGAATCTAGAGGTTCTTGATTTCTTGAAAATGCTGTCGGGGACACCATTATATGGATCTACAGGGCTGAGATCTTCATGGAGGGAACAAGTGACTTGCCATCCAGAATCGTCACTCGGGGAAGTGGTGGAGAAAGTTGTGTCGGACCACGTTCATCGTGTTTGGGTGGTGGATGAACAAGGCTTGCTGGAAGGAGTTGTATCCGTCACTGATATGATAAGAGTCATCAGGCTCTGGTATCTTACTGAGTTTTTGCAGTAATGTGTGCACTGTTTTGCACCCGTTTTGTTCTGGGTTGTGGTTGGGGTTTTGGTGTAAATGAAATGCAATCCGTTCTATCAAATGATTCGCTATCGAGAATCTTTGTTTCTGCGTCTTAACACGACGCTAATTGTGCCAGGTTTATTTTTATCTCACAAGTCGATCTTTTGGTGTCTTCTGATTGTGTAAGGTTTATTTTTGTCTCACAAGTCGATCATTCGGTGTCTTCTGTTTGATGGGATGACGAGACGTGCAGAAAGATTTGTCACAAATTTTTAAGGCCAGGTTTCCTGTCAAACATTTGTCACATTAATCACTCATAGAACACATTCCTGTGTTTCCTGTCAAACATTTGTCACATTAATCGTTAAAACAGTCCTCCCGCCATAACTTGGGCACCCATGAGATTTGTGATCATGTAACTTGTCAATAGTTAAAACTGTTGTACTCCAAAATGCGACTAAGTGTGCCTTCCTCAATAGCTAGTAAGGTGCATTTGGACATGGCTTTGTACTCCTCCTCATGACATTTTGCTATACTACCATTGGCATAAAATCAATTAACAGCATATCATAAAAAGTCGGCTGCTAAATTCTTTCTGGGGGAAAAGATTTCTTGGCCTGCAAAAGTTCTGAGAGATGCGAGATTGAGAGAACTGTACGTTTAGGAATTAGGAGAGTATCAGAAATTAAACGGTTAGGAGCTTGTTTTAACAGGAGATTAATCTTAGTTTATTGATATTAAAAAGAGACGTGTCACAAGTTTAAGTGAAAATTTGAGAAAATGAAGATGAGCTCAATTTGCAATGTACATTTAGGTGCCTCATTCTCCTCCTGTACGAAATTTCCAACGCTTCATTAAAGTGAGATTCAGGATTTCCTCCACAGGGATCCTCGGGTCTTCCGTCTTTGGGCTCCCATTTTTGTATGAATGTTTAGGGCCTCTTTGGAAAGCCACCTGTTAATTGGAATTGGTGTAATTACAATGACTTGTTTGTTTGCCATAACGTAATTATAGTGTAATTAAAAGCGCGATGTTGGTTGCATAAATGTAATTATAAAGTTAGTTTAATTTAAAAATAAAATTTAAAAAATATTTGCTTTTATAAATGATATTAAATTAGTTATTTAATAATACATTATTTTTTGAAAATATATTAATTAATAATCATATATTTGTAACTAATATTGTAAAAAAAATTGATATATTAATAATATTTAATTTTAATTAATTATAAAACTTAAAAGAAGACTTTTTTTGTGAAAACGATTGGATGTTTGACAAAAAAAATAATATTTATAAATATAATGTGATAATATTATTCAAATATTTGACACAAAAAATTCATCAAATGTAAGTAAAAAATAAACAACCTGCATGTGAAAGCAAATAACTTAAAATTGAAAATATAACCTAAATTCAAAATCCAAAAGAAAAAGTTTAACATAATACTCTTGTGTCAAATTCCAACATTACATAAGTAAGTTCCAACGTAACTTAAGTAAATAATTTTAAAGAAAATATAAGTCTATAACTTCATTCACAACGAAATTCTACTTTAATAACGTCACTCGATATATGTCAAGTTTGTTAATGACTCATTCTTTCCAATATTAAGAGGTGTAGTTTCAAAAATTAGAATAACAACACGGTTATGCTAAATTAATAAACAAAAAAATACGAGTAATTACATAGAACTACAAGAAATAAAGGTTGGGAATGATAAGAAAGGAAATGAAAAATAAATAATGTAAAAAAATACATTTTAAAAAATAAAAGAATTAAAAAGTAAAAGTAAAAAAAAATAGAAATAAAAAATAAATTAAAAATCAAAAGAAATTAAAATAATAGAAATAAAAAATTAATTAAAAATAAAAAGAAATTAAATAAACAAACTAAAAAGTGACCTTGTAATTATAGGGTGTAATTACACTCAATTCTCAAGACCCCCTTTGAGAATTGAAGAGTGTAATTACACCCTCTCAATTACACTCAATTCCATCTAACTGTGTAATTACTTGGTCAAACAAACAGGTCAAACTGTGTAATTACACCCAATTCCAATTACCTGGTTGACTTTCAAAACAGGCCCTTAATTAACTGGGCCCAATTACACTGTACAATTCATATTGACTCTGCAACAAAATTACATTTCGTGTAACTATTTGTACAAGTTGGTACAACTGTGTTCGTCCTCCCCAACTCTCGCTTTTATGTAGTAGAAATAGAAATAGAAATATCCTAGTAAACTATGCATGTGCGATGTATGGGGCCCAACATGATTAATTTGATTACTCACTTTAGTTTGTCTTTATGGTTTGTAAATTTTGCAAAAGATACCGCGATTCTCCTTAGTGAGTCTCCATATTTTGTTTCTTTTCCTCTTATTTACTCTCTTAATTTCTCAATTGTTGTTAAAGATTTGTCTTATTTTGATTATGTTCGCCTCTTTTTATATTTAGTAAGTTGGCAATTCAAATATCATACATGTCAAGTTTACAATCACAAGATTCAAAGGATATTTTATTATATTATACACATTTTTAATTTAGAACCACAAGATTTAAAAGTCTATCTTTATTTTTTAAACTCCGTGTCTAGTCAAACTTAGACACTTAAATTGAGACAAAGGGACTATATGCCAAATGAAGAAAATGAAAGGGCAATTGAGACACCGCGGATACATGGGGACTTAAAAAGTAAACACACATGAGGTAGAATTAATGTTAAACTTCTGAAATGTACACATGTTAGTCCCTGCTTAGAGTATAATTTCATGTGTTTTCTATAATAGAGTAATAAAATGAAGTGTAGAAGTAAAGAAATATGATAACGTAAAAGTGGAATACACGTGTACAGAGAATAGGTGGCAAACCAAGTACCCCCTCCTTCCCAAAAAAATCATCTTAGTTTGATTTGGTACAAAGTTTAAGAAATAAAGGAAGACATTTGAAATGTGTGGTCTAAAACAAGCCTTAGATATTTGTGTGGCTATAAATCATCTCATAAAGTTATATTGTTTCTAAATGTAGAAAGGTGTCAATCTTTTTGGGACAGACTAAAAAGGAAAGAAAGATAATTTTTTTGGGACGGAGGGAGTAGTAGTACTTGTTAAATGAAGTGGACCCATAACTTGAAAAAAAGGAAAGAAACCAAGTACAATTGAAATAAGCCCAAATTTAGTGTACAACTCAGACAACTTTTTGTACAGTTTGTTGTTACTGTATTCGTCCCTCTTGGACACTTATATATATTAGATTAGAAATAAAATAAATAAATAAATATAATATAATAGAAAAACTAGTGACGAACTAACAAATTTAGATTAAAATAATGAGGACATCAAGTTTCTACTTGTATAAAACTTTGTGGAGATTGTTAGCTTCACCACCGAGAATTTCCCAAAGTTGAGTGATTTTATTGATATGTAGCAAAGTTCAATGACTTTACTACATAATTTCTCAAAGTTCAATGACTTTTTGAGATATTTACTCTCGTTGCAAAAAGATTGTTACAAGCCTAGCGACTTTGTAGAATCATCGAAGGGAATTTTAATAGTTCAGTTGATTGACTACTTAAACTTTCACCTTATTAGCGAGGGTTTGATTCCCTCATTGTAGTCCTCTCCCTCGTTTCCTCCTCCCCCCACCTCCACATTTAAAAAAAAAAAAAAACCGTACAATCATACCTCTTTACAATAATGTCTTTCGTTCGAATTTTGTTTGACTGCTATTACAAGATTATGTTATACTAAACATATACTAATATAACATAATATGAATGTCGGTTTCAAAGCAGACTTGACAAAATTGTTATATTAAAAGCATATACCTGTCTTCACTTATTTTTTGATTAGTTCCTTAGTTAATCCTCTGGAGCGCTTCCCTCTTATCATTTTTGTTTGCTGAATTTTCCTGTGTTTCCTTGTTTTTACCAGTGATGCAATCGAATCAGTTAAATAGCAATTGCCTCTAGTCCAACAGTTAGATTCATTGCACATTGAAAATATATCGTGAAGATCAAGTTGGATAAAGTCCAAACACCAACGGACTACATTTTCTCAAAACCCGCCAAAGGATAAGAAGTCAAACAACAATTGTTAAGACTTAAGACAGCGTCAAATCTGAACTGTAACACTATCGCTATTGTGAACGTATTTTATATTATTAGCAAATACTAATAGTACAGAACGTTAATTTCAAAAAAATTAAAAATGAAATTCAAAATTCTCATTTTATTCTTAACGATAATTTTTTATAGTCTCACAACGGTCTTATGAAATGCGTAACACTATAAGTTTCACAAGTTATAACCATACAATATTATGGTATATTTATCATCAGAAGTTTTCAAACTTTTGTCATATAAGTTGATAGAGGAGTAAATAAAACTGTTGGTCTAAATATTTTCCTATCAAGGAACTATAGCCATTGGGGAGAGCCCTTTTCTCCACGCGTTAAAAGCTAGCCTCGAGGCTGCTGCTTCCTTTTATTCCCCGTAAAGTGTAAACCAAATCTACATATATAGGTGCCTCATTCTCGTTCAAGACCAAATTTCCAACACTACATTTGTCAATCTCAATATCTCCTTGTCATATAAGTTCTAAAGTGAGATCTAAGATTTCCTCAAAAAAGATACCTTTCCAAATCCCGTTATTGGACTCCCGTTAATATTAAGGACGGGGCAGAATTTCATCGTCAAAGCAAAGGGAAAATCCTTATTTCTTTTTACAGACATATGCCTTTGAATTAGCACAATTATTGGTAGCATTATAGCGCCATTCACCATGTCTTCATTTGTCCCCGTTCCACGAAACTCCAATAGATACTCTGCATCTTGGTTATTCTCCGTCAACCCTCACCACTAGATCACGTTGTATCTCTAACCAAAAACACAATAACGGCTCCGTTAAGGACGTCCAATTCAAAAACAACGAAATGAAAGACGACAATAAAATTTCCGACATGAAGAAGAGACCATCCTCAGATTTGGATGATTCAGGGTGGTTGAATAATGCATTTTTCATGAGATTGACAGCTAGGGATGTATTCAATGTGGTGAAGTACCATCCCATACCGTGCATCTTCGCGACCTCGCTGTTCTTCTTCATGGGCGTGGAATACACTCTTCGTATGGTCCCATCTTCATCCCCGCCTTTTGATCTGGGATTCATCGCTACACGTCGCATTCATCGTTTGCTTGATTCTAAACCTGCTCTCAATACTCTTCTTGCTGGCCTTAACACGGTATGCATACCCCAAATATACAAAACATATACATTGATATGCATATTAAACGTAAAATATATGTATATTATGCATATAGGATATGTATATTATATGTATAATATATGTATATTTAAGTATAAATATATAAAACTTATAAATTTGCTGGCTATTTTGTAAACTATAATTTTTCCTTTTCTATAAGCATTTTTAAGGAATAATTTAAATTTTTAAATGAAATGATCACACAATCCATGCAGGATCTATATTGAATCTACATTTTCATGTTCAATTACTGTAGTTTTGGAATTTAGGGAGGATTAAGGGGTTTGCTTTATGCATTGCGACCATTTTTTCCTGGCTCTGTTTTACAATTTGCCAAATTCATTTATTCACTTGAAATGTAGGAATCTTCTTATTTTTATGAGAAAATTGAACTGCTTTGCACATAGGTGTTCGTGGGGATGCAAATGGTGTATATAGTATGGGCTTTCTTAATTGAAGGGCGGCCACGAGCGACTATTGCAACTCTGTTCATGTTCACATGCAGAGGCATTCTTGGATATGCTACACAGCTGCCATTACCAGAGGTAACAAAAAAAAACCAACAAATGTCATATAAGCTCTCTGTTTTATCTTTCTTATGAGGGATTTCACCCACTTCTTTCTCTCTTATTTCCTTTTTGTTCCTTAAAAGACAAATTTCCGACCCGGTGGCCGGTGCTCAGACCATTGTGCTTTCATGTAGATCTAAGGAAGGGTCGCATCCAAGGAGTGTAATGTAGGCAGCCTATCTTAAAACAAATACATATTAATGTCTGATTCTACAGCTCAAACTCATAACTTATTGATCACACATAGACAATTTTACGGTTGCTCTAAAGTACCCTTCATCTAAACAAAAGTATTTTTTTCTAAATTTGCAATGCTGAGTTTGTTTCTTTTTCAAAATTTCCTCTTATTCTGAAGTCACTGTGGACCATAGACCAACAACACATGATATCACGATGTCCAACTGTCAGTTTTAGTCTTTTTCTTGATCTGCACATGCAGCTACAAAAATTGCTTGCACCTATCTGGGAGAAATGCAAGGTAAGGCTGCGTACAATAAACCCTTGTGGTCCGGTCCTTCTCCGGACCCCGCGCATAGCGGGAGCTTAGTGCACCGGGCTGCCCTTTTTAGTACCACCACTATGTAAACAGAAGCAGTGGTACCCCGTGTTTTAAAGTCCACATTATATTTATGTATACCATGTGAGCTTCTATCTACCCTTATATTTATACACGACGCATAGCTCAAAGTAGAAAAATGCACAGAAGCATTACTTGCTCAGGCCACCAATCGTTTTCCGGTTTTGTGGATGTAGGATTTCTTGGGGTCAGGCGCTGATTTTCCAGTAGGAAATGTGTCGTTTTTCTTGTTCTATTCGGGGCACGTTGCAGCATCTGTGATCGCGTCTCTGGATATGAAGCGTATGCAGAGATGGAAATTGTCTTATTTATTTGACACATTGAACGTATTGCAAACGATCAGATTGCTGAGCACCAGGGGTCATTACACTATTGATTTGGCTGTTGGAGTTGGTGCTGGAATTTTATTTGATTCTTTTTCTGGAAAGTACGAGGAGAATAGAAAAAAGGAACTGCTTGCAGATAGTCCTAATGGCACCACTAATGGTGCGTTTCATAACTCAAAACTGCACGAAAATAGTGAATACTTAAGTGTTGCTTCAGATTAAAAACTCTTGAAGCCACTATGCTCATTGATTTCATTTTTTCAACTGTAAAGAAAACTTTGACACAGTGTGTTAATAGATTTCAATTTCACGAGTTATCTGCACGTATTGATCAAACGTCCTAGAAAATATTCAACTATGAACGCAGTGTGCATAACAAGGGGCGTTTCAAAAGCATAGTCAACCAAACAAGTTACAGCAAATAGAAGAAATCTGTAAGTCACAGATTTTCTGCTAAAACATTCTACATCAAAGTTTAATACAGATTAGCATATCACGACAGAAACAAATACATACAAATAAAAGATGCTAGTATTGCAGTCCTGGAAACTAGACACTAAACTACAACAGATTACTATTACAATAATCAAATTGAATCCAAAAGTCAGTAAAACATGTAAACAGGATATGTCCTAAGGGTGATTCGGGTGATACATCAGCAGCTAATAGGTGCAGGTGACTGATGCTGCTGGGAATGAGCCAGCTTTGGTTGGCTGATCTTGTCATTTCCCATAACCAAATCAGCTCCTTTCATTTCTTTCTCCTCCTCTTTCGGCCTATTTTCTCCATCATTCCCATGGGCATCCTCAGATTCCCCACCAACAGCAAGTTCTGCGTGGTTGGAACTTCCTCCTACTGTGGCATTGGTCCCTTCCATGGCAATTTCTTCTGGCTTGTGCTCATTTACATCAGCTGCAGGACTATCTTTATCATTTTGAGGCTGCAGCTTTTCTCCAGATACTTGTTTTTCCTCAATTTCTGCATTTTCTGACTTGTTCTGTTTTCCATCATCAGCATTGTGAACTTTCTCAGATTCGGACTCTGGCTTCTCCCCAGTGTGTTCGTCTTCTTGTGCAGCTTCCACCTCTGTCTTCCCCTTGTCCTCTGTTTCAGTTTCTTCATTTTCGGACTTGTCCTGCTTGCCCTCATCAGCACTGTGAAATTCCTCAGATTCAGACTCTGGTTTCTCCGCAGGGGCCACTTCAGCGCCCTCTATGGGCTCATCTTCTTTCGTAGCTTCCACATCTTTCTTCCCCTTGTCCTCCATTTCAGCTTCTGCTTCTCCGTCTTTCTTCTCCGAATTTTCATTTTCTTCTTTGGTAGATTCCCTCTCTTTCATTTCTGAACTTTCCTTTTCAGCTTTTCCAGCATCCGTTTCCTTATTATCTCTCTTTGTAGACGATGTCCGGCGTCTTTTCTTTGGTGATTCAAGTAGTGAAGCTGGTCTCATTGCCTTGGCCTTCTCACTGATCCTTGCTGATCTCCTTGGAGTCTCACCAGTACTCCAATCAAATTCTGAAATTGCAGGGTTTCCAGGGTGTGATTTGAGATACTGCTCCAACTGTCTGCGGTTCTTGACCTCCTCACCTGTTGGAGCAATAAATACAACCTCATTCTTCTTCGGTGTACCCCCTTGCTTTGGCGTGAACTGCAAAGTGACGGAGGTAAAATCTATGTAAGGTGTACACGTAAAGCTACACAATAGCACATTTTGAATTCCTTTCGATACGACTACCCCTATTTCTCCCAAAGAATGTCCAAAGTACACAACATAACGTAGTCTAACAATCCATCTCCAGCACATTTACAAATTACTCTCTCTACTTTTCACGTGTGAGGTTGTTTGCTGATTTCTTGATGAATAGGAAGAGTTACATTAATAGTGATACACTTCACAGTGTTAAAAATAAGGCCAGACTCCCTATAATGATTCTAACCTATATGATTCTAAAGATGGGACTATCTGAGCTGTCAAGGAAAATGTAAAACACGGCAAGCAAAATATGAACAGGAGAATTACAAGGTTGTCAAATAGACAGATTGAGTCATATGGGTTATGACCCAACCAACCATGAAGTACGTTTGGTCCAATATTGTTTTAGTCAAATAGAGACTGCGAAGTAGTTCATAACTGAGCCCGCTCAACTCAAGTATATGCTACAGTTGTTAAACCTTTTTTTCTTTTCCTGTCAACTTTCATTCTTTATTTTTCTTATTCTCACGTTTTTTAGTCTTATCTTTTTAAAGAATTAAATACTGCTGTTCTTTGCCCAAAATAGAGAGTTGAGAATCAGCCCGTTAGATTGCGCTCCGTTAGCTCAGACTCTGACAGGTCAATACAGGTTTAACTAATTTAACTCGTCCCTGAATATGTCACTTACCCACCCTGTCTGAAGTAAATCCCCTTCATCCTTAATTATGCCATCCTCCCAAGTTGGCGGATTACATAAACCTCGGTGATGTATGACACCTCAAGGGTTCTTAAAGATGAAATTCTTGTTATATCGACATGTTAACTTAACATTTAAAAAAACTGGCGAGTGAAAACTTGAATGTTCCATATGAAGTCAAGAATATAAGGCTCTCATATGTATCTGCCTGCCCTCCCTCGCTCCTTCCTCTCTAGTGTCCATAATAATAAACCTAAGACAATTTCTTTTACTCGCAAGCTTTTCCTGCTCAAAACTTTTTCCATCTTCCTCCCCATTTGCAGCTGTTCACTTTTCTAGTATTGTCGGTTATTGAAATTCAAACTAGACTAGTGAAATAATGAATCTCCCTCTTCCCAACCTCCCACGAAAAAACTTCAGTGAAGCTGGAAATAGCGTTGACCTTCCTCTTAACTAAATCTTCAGGAAAAAAAAAAAAACTACTACTCTAAACAGAAATAAGTAAGCTAGCCAAGACCAGCAAAAATCCAAGCTACTATCCTGCATCAGTAGGTTCACTAATTAAATAGTGAAGCTCCCTCTTCAAACCCCAATTTTCCACCAACAAATAAAAGAAAAATCCACTTTTACTCAGTAAGCAAATCCAACTTTAATGAAGCTGCAAACAGAGATAATTTCCTGTTAACTGAATTTTCGGAACCAAAAGCCTAAGAATTAACTGACCAACACCTAGAAAAGTTCAAGCTACTATAGTACATGAATTAAGGCAAGCAAAGAGCAGAAAACAACAGGAAGTTCTAAAGCAATTAACTTTCCAAATTGAGGCTGCAACTACAGGTAGAGCACAGAAAATAAAACCTGTACCAATTTTCTTCAAGAAGATAAAAGGACTAGTACCAATTTTTTCCAAGAAGGAGGTGCAAGAAGTTCCACCGACACAATTTCATCATTATGAGTTCCCTTCTCCATAGGACTTGCCATCTTACAAATTGACCAAACAAAGTTCTCAGAGAATTCCAACTTTGTTTAGAGCAAAACTCACAAAGAAACTAGTACTTTGAATTTCAACCAAAAGTTTTTTATGGGCATCTACTAAGAATAAATATGTAGTAGTAAGGAGGTTGTTGCTTTGATAAAAAACTAGTTTGAAAGCAACCGCCACGCCGTGACACAGGTCGACCACACGTGCCACGTAGCCACCTTTCCAGGACAAGGAGCCTTATCAGTTAACTCATCCAAAAGCGACTATTTTTCCCTACGCTCTTTCCAAAGCAAACAAAGACATTATTGCTTATTTTACACGAAAATTTTATTAATCTTTAAAAATATTAATTTTTATACTATTTTAGTAAAAGTTTTAATAATTACACAAATATTATGTAACATTTAAAATGACAAATTTTAATACGTTAAAATGACATCAATTGTAAGACACAGTTAACACTACAAATTTAAATTACTCCTCTTTGTTTTATAGTATAAAATATTATGCTATGTCAAATCATGACAAATAAAGTGAACGGATAATTTTTTATTTATTATTATTATTATGACACAGTTAACACTACAAATACCTTATTTGTGAATCTTTTGTATTATGTTTATTAAAAATGATTATATATATATATATATATTAAATTGTAATCAGTCTGAGACACTGCTAGTAAAAAGGGAGTTGCAAGAAGATTGTGAAAAGAAAAAGAAAAAAGGTTTCTGAAGTTATGTTCTTCGAATTCCAATGATTTGACTATTTTACTAAAATAAAATTTCTGAATCTCTTATCCTTTCTGTGGACAAAAAGAATACATTTATTTTTATTTCAAAAGTCTGCAATGAGGACGGTCCAAGCGGTATATTCGAAGGCCAAGATTCGTTCATAAAAGCAGCTTCCATTAGCCATATTTTTTTTAATGGAAAAATCCCTAGCAGAAGGTCCTAGAAGTGATGTGACACACATTATGATGCTGTTTATTATTTCATAACCTCGACAAAGAGCGTGTTGTGCACGCAAGCTTTTCAATCGTTCGATTGAGGTAGTAGTATGCAAGCTTTATGCTGAGGCGTTCTGGCTAATGACTTGCCGGGGAACATTAAACATGGGACCCGTGGTAGTGGATATGGTTTCGCTATCGGTCCCTATAATGTGCTAGGGAATTAATTGAATTGTAATGTGAGTTTTAGGTCCGGACACGTAAAGATCAGGAAATACATAATATTACTATATCTTTTAGATATATTTCTATTACTTAATATAACTCTGTTTCAATTTATGTGAACCCACTTGACTGTGCACGACATTTAAGAAAGAGTGAAGATTTTTAAAATTTATGGTTCAAAATAAACTTTGAATATTTGTGTGACTGTAAATCATTTCATAAAGTGAATTTGTTTTCAAATTAGAAAAAAAGTCATTCATTTTGGCACAGATTAAAAAGAAAATAGGTTCACATAAATTGAAATAGAGGGAGTACTACTGTAGTTTGATTAAAGACGAGTTTAAGAAAAAAAGACTTTTTAAAATTTGTGATCTAAAATAAGTTATAGATATTTATGTGATTGTATAGTATTTCATTAAGGATAAAAAAAACATTTAATTAAATTATTTCTACATATAAAAATGTATCATTTTTTTAAGACAGACCATAACGGAAAGTATATACATAAATTGGGGCGAAAAGTACTAATTCGGAAAGTATATACATAAATTGGGGCGAAAAGTACTAATTACGAAAAGTATTTTCATTTAAATATGTCATTTAATAATAGCCAATCAGTATAATTTGATAGTAAATATTAAATACACCAAAATACAAATTAGTTTTGGCACTTTACTGGAGGAAGAGCGGAAGAAAGAAAAGTGGCGTTGTTTTTTGCATGTTGGTTCTTTTAATATTTTGATAAATCTTAATTCCTTCATAAAAGGTACCAATTTCAATTTTTGTATGTTCCTTTTTGGCACATTTTAGTGTACAAACAACTTTGAGAGTGAACCTATATGGTTTATGATTCAGATCTTAACAAACAATTTTTTTACTGCTTCCATAAAAATAACAGAGAAAAAAGAGAGTAAATCTGGAGTATGACTCAAATTTTGAATGTGAATATATCTAGGAATCAGCTTGTCACACTTGCTCAGTAAACAGTCAACACCCAGGCCCATATTTGGCCTGTTTGTTTAAGCATGAGTTTCATTTTTTTGCACGGATTGCCCTTCTTTTGGGGTGGTCTTTAAATTTTGTCCCTCATATTTGTGATCTTTAAATTTTGCCCTTCGCTTGGATACCTGAGATTTTGGGTTCAAACTCCCGCTCAGGCATAAAATAAAAAAATAATTTCGCAAGACAGGGTTGCGGGAAGTGTATGCTGGATCCGGCATAAAGTCCTTATGGAAAAACTAAAGTTATGCCGGAGGGGGCATAACTTTTCCAGGCATAGTTTAGTTATGTCTTATCAGGCAAAACTTTTCCTTAAGGAACTATGTCTAATGGGGCAGACTTTTAATTAATGCATAACCAAAAGTATGCCCTATAAGGCAGAACTTTTTCTTAAGGTATAGACTTTGCCTTATAAGGCAAACTTTTAGTTATGCCTTAAGGAAAAATTCCGCCTTATGTGGCATACTATAAAAGTTTGTCCATTAAAAGTATGCCCCCACCGGCATAAACTTGTGAAGGAATTACCAAAGTTATGTCGGACCCGGCATACTTATGCCAAGTCTGCCCATAAGGCATAAGTATGCCGGGTCCGGCATAAGTTTGGTAATTCTTTAACAAATTTATGCCGGTGGGGGCATACTTTTAATGGGCAAACTTTTATGCCGGACCCGGCATACTTATGCCTTATGGGCAGACTTGGCATAAGTATGTCGGGTCCGGCATAACTTTGGTAATTCCTTCACAAGTGTATGCCGATGGGGGCATAGCGAAATTTAAACTCTGCCTTGCGAATTTTTTTTAAAATTTTGACTGTGTGGGGGTTCGAACCTGGAACCGATGGAGTTTAGCCGAAGGGTAAAATTTAAAGATTTCAAATATGAGGGGCAAAATTTAAAGACCACCCCAAAAGAAGGCAATTCGGAGTTTCCACTTTCCAGAGCCCAAGAAAGGATCGCACATATACTATAGCCCACTTCCTAGTAAAATAAGGTGGCTAATTGACTAAGGAGCATAAATTAAGGAGGCGTTTGGCCATGAAAACTAAAAAAAAATTCAATTTATTTGACATTTTGAAGTTGGAGTTGAAAATGAAGTTGTGTTTAATTATAGTTTTTGCAAATAATATTTAGTTGTTTAAATGTATTGAAAGTGAAAAAATGTGAAAACAACTTTTTAGATGTTTTTCAAATTTGGAATTTTCATGGGCAAACGCTGATTTCCAAATAAAGTGAAATAATTTTTCAAAAAAAAAAAGGAAAAATTCTCATGGCCATACGGGTCCTAAGACATTTTACTTGAAGATTATTATCTAGAAATGCTAATATATGCTTATGGTAATGCATCATTACTGTTCTAGTAGTGTCAAAATAAAGTATCATTTTGATTGAAATAGGAGTAATAGGTTGGGCCAAGTTGGTCTGTAAGATCTTGTTGTACACAGCTAATAAGAAAGTAAAGAAGATCCCTATTCACCTGAATAGGAAAATGTAGCTGGAAAAGTAGTCCAATTGAGTAACTGTAAAGTCCGAAACCAAGAAGTCACTACTCACTACTCTCAACTTGGTGCACCATGATTCGAATTGAAATTTCTTGAACATTGAGGTATTTTTTTATCTGGGAAAATTTCAATTCGGATTGCATGAATTTAAGAAACGGCAGTCAAGGGTGGCCAATGCACTCCTCCTAAATAGGTTGTTGGTACTGAATATGCAGTCTCTATAATTCCACATTGTCCACTTGGCTCATCTTTTAGTTCTTCCTCATCAACATCCCACAGGAACCAAGCGTATGAAGCCAGTACATAACTGCAATATGAATAGTCCATCATGTAAAAAGACTGCTTGAACTTGTATTACTTTCTTTACAATGAGTTTTTAATTAAAAAAAGGCTTACCAATCATCAGGATCAGATTTAACAGCTTGATCAAAATAAGCATGGGCGCGAGATGCATCTTTTTGGGTTAGCCATATTCGATCAGCATAAAGTGACAACACATTTCCATCGTTCGGGTTTACGAGTATTGCTCTTCCGTAATACTCCTCTGCTTTTCCTAAATCCCCCTTCACCTATCATATTGTGCAATCAATCACAATACTAATTGAACAAGTTAATCACATATATACAACAGTAATATTACTAGTAGCAGGGACGTAGCTATGTCTATGTCTATCGAAAGGTGATCTTAGACATCTTTAATCAAAATTAGAATTATAGTGCACATGCAAGTGAAATATTTTCTTTTGTACAAAGTACAGTATATCTTGAATATAATTGAATAGCATTAGTAAAATTCCTAACTTCGTTAATAGTCTTATACTAGTACTTATGTCAGAAGGAAATTGTGGATTGAATAAATTAAATTATTACTTACCTCTTTCAAGAACGTGGCATAGTTTGCTAGTAGAAGTGCATTACCCGGGTTAGTTTCGATCATTTTCTTGTAGTAGGCTTCTGTACTCTCATGCCCATACCCACTGTTTGAATCATGATAACCCGAACCCGGCCCACCTCCACCATCCGACCCACTGCCTCCTCCACCACTGCCGTACATTTCACCTTCATCGCCTTCCCCTACTACTAGTGCCTCCAATACTCTCTCTTTATAATAATATCCTTTTTCTTTGACATTTTCCTTGTTGGGTCTTTTGACAATATTATTTTTCGTATGAGCAGAAGGATTTAGGGGCTCCATTTCTCGCATGCAACAACAGCTTGTTGCAGCATGCTTGGACGTGGCCAGGTTTTCATTATGTAAAAAGGACGCTGATGGCGTCCGAGTAAGTAACGATCCAGTGGATGAGTTGGATATCCATGAATTACGTATGGGACTCGTTGATGAGCTTGTTAATGACATGATACGTTAGAGATAGAGTGAGATGACCTCCCCTTTGAATTAGGAGAGAGATACATTTGGTGTCATGTCTTACATGGAGGATTTTATAGAGGAAGAAAATTAGGGAACGATGAAAAGAATAAGAGGCCCATGCGCCGAGCTTAGGTGATGCAAGGGTTCATCCAAATATTCTTTCTAAAAAAATTACAATATATAAAAAGTTAAAATTACTTATGCATAAATATATATATTAGAGTAATTGTTGAATTTTCTTGACTTCTTTGTCATTTTTACTGTTTTATATTTTGAATTTTTTTTATTGAAAATTCTAACTCAACCACTAATAAGAGCCGGATTAATTGGGCAAGAACTGAGAAGAGACAAAGTTGTTGATTGAATGATGTTGGTGCATTGGGACGACTGCGTCACACTATCAGTCCAGCACCAAAGGTTCGCTTAATAAACTCAATTAGACTCTGCGAGAAGATTTGGCTTTAAATTTGATTAGACTTCTTAAGAAATAAATATTTTCTTCTCATTAAATTACAAATGATTATGAAAGATCACTTTCGGAGGGAAAAAACAGTTATTATTTGCTCCCTTATTGATTTGATAAGTAAAAAGAGATTTTTGCATCCGGAGATTTGATGTCCAAATGGAGTATATGAGCAAATGGACATTAGTAGAAAGAGACAGATCTAGAATTTAAAATTTATAAATTTTATATTCTAATTGTTATTGAGTTCTAAATTTATAATTTATATATACTAATTATTTTTTAAATAAATACATGAGCTAAACTTATTAAAATATTCTTACGAACTCGTGCCATAAACAATGGAGTATATCTTCCCATGTTGGGAGGTCACTCTCTATACTTGTTGTACTTGTTAACGTGCATCCAGTGTTATTTCGACACGACAGTTGAAACTCGTGGGAAGCACAAGGGCTTTTGCTTTGGAGATTTGACGGCCAAGACAGGAGGACGGTCCTAAAACAGAGTCCGGAGGCTAAAGGGTATAAAAATATACGGTATAAATCAAAAAGAGATGACAAAAAATTTACATACCAATCCAAATTTTTTTTTTCATCTGTCAGACAATCACCGAAAAATTAAAAAATAAAATAAAATGTATAACGTGGACTGATCCACGTTATACAAATTATACAAAATATATTGTATAACGTGGATCCGTCCAAGTTATAACTTCATTAACTTTTTTCCCGCGTTTTACAAATAATTGGTAAGACGTTGCCTCTATTTAAATCATTTTCGGCTGTGTTTTTAATAAAAAAAAATTATTGATTTTTTTAATTTTTAAAGCATATAGTTAATTTCAGTGATTAACTCAAATAAATATTTTAACTAATGCAATAATTAAATATGTGTTATATATGCGAACAAAAATAAAAAATAAAAAATAAAAAATAAAATATAAGTTAAATAAACGTCACACATTAACTGAGTAGTAAATGTTAAATTACATACTAACTATTAAACGGCACAAGACATGTTATATATTCTTGGAAGATAACATAAGGAAACAACAATCGTACAACTTAAGAAAAAACATAAAATCCAACAAGCAACAACAACTACTGATTTCTGTCGGGGCAGCGGTTCTTGTTATGACCTATTTGCTTGCACGTACTACACTTTCTAGCCATGCGAGCAGGAGCTATATCTATTTCATTCCTCCTTCTAGTTGTAGTTCGCGCTCCTGAAGTTCGCTCGTATTCAGTGTTTGCAATTAAACTGAAGGGAGAAGGTGGCCAATATGCCTCATCACCCAACGGTGAAAAATTTCTACTGTACGTTTGCTTGTAAAACCCGCAACTGTAGTACTTGCTAACATAGGTCTTTGGTTGAATTCCGCGGATATCACAAAATTTAATTGCATGTGAACATGGCATATGATAGTTTCTCCACTTCCCACACGAACACTTTTTCCCTTTGGCAGAGACTTTATGGATATTTCCGCCCTTACCTTCGTGTGCAAATGTCAGAATCTCAAAGACCCCTTCAGTTGCATTGTATTGCTGCATGTCAGTATGCTTTAGGGACCTCTCTCAGTATTCATCAAACTTCTTTTCAACAGCGCGCGGCCAAAACTTTTTATCTGCAATCAACAAATCAGCAAGGGTGCTTCTCTCAACAAACCGATCAACAAGATTTTTAAACGTATAACGGACCATGGCAGTAACGGTCAATCCACGAGCTTTCTTCAATAAACCGTTGTAAGACTCGGAGACATTCGTTGTCATAGCCCCCCACCTATGACCGTTGTCCTTATGCAATGTCCATTTCTCCTCCAGAAGAGCTTTTAACCACGGATGCGCTGGAGGTGACATTGTTTTGATTTGTTCCATCCTCATTTTATACTTCTTCTTCTGGTGCTCTGTAGCCGCCAACCACATTAGCTTCTCAAGGTCACTGCTGAGGAACTTTTTATTGAAGTTGCTTTTCAAATGCCGAACACAAAACCTATGGTGTGTGGATGGTGGTTGTAACCAATCATGTGTTTGGACACATTGCAAGATGCCCTGATGACGGTCAGAAATAAGTCCAATTCCTTTTCTCTCATGAACAATATGTCTCCACAACAACACAAGGAACCACGTCCAGGACTCAAAGCTCTCACGTGCAATAATAACATATGCAAGTGGAAAAATGTTATTGTTCGCATTAATTCCAACAGCAATTAGCAGTTTCATCTCATACTTACCGTACAGATGAGTACCGTCTATTGAGATGACATGCCTGCAACTTTTGAATCCATCGATGCTTGGTTTATAAGCCCAGAACAGAAACTTGAAGATGTGTTCACCTTGCATTGTAGTTGATTAGTGCTCCCTGTTGACACCCAATTTTGTCCCCCCTTTATTTAATTTACTCGGGCTTTCTAAATTTACTGACGAGCTAAATACTTTATTTTTACAATATTTTATTGCCATTTCTACTAATATCACTACTTTTATTTTCGACGTTACAAGTATTACTTTACTACAAATTTTAGATGATTCGTCATCATTTCATTTTTTCGGGTTTGGACTCATTAAATTAATTACAATACAACATTTTGCAAAATCTTTATTCTTCTACATATTAATTATTTATTGTCTTTACATAATATATATTATACTAGTTATTAAATTGGAAGCCCAAAAATAATTTAATAGCGGAGGAAAGAACAACAATTTTCAGCCAAATTAATGACCCAAAATACGAACACAATATTATTTCCCTACCCAAATACACAACCCACATTTTAATACCCAACCCACATTTTTAACCCACACTTTCGGCCCAAAACAGTTCACCCGACCAGCCCATTACCCATTTTTGACCCGTCCGGCCCACTTATTCTAAACCCTACCCCTCTTCTTCTTTTCTCTTTCTCTTTTCTCTCCGCCTCATCTCTCCCTTCATCTCTTTCACCCGCCTCCCTCTCTTTCTCCTCTCCCTTCTCTCCTCTTTCCTCACCCGCCGCCTCCCTCATTTCTCGTCTCTTTCTCCTGTCAACTCCTCCGCCGCTCCTCTCCCATAAAACCCTACCTCTTCCTCCCTTTTCCCTCTTCTTTGTCATCCTCTCCATCTCTCTTCCACCCCACACCCACGTTCTCTCCACTCACCTCTCTCCCACATTTCCTTTCTGTCTCCTCACGTTCCCCTCCACTTCACCCGACATCGCCCTGCCATTCCCACGTTTCATCTCTGCCATATCCACACATGTCTCCCACGCTCTGTCAGACACTATTATCGCTCATACGCTCCGCTCTTGTCGGATACAAACGAAAACCCTATAAATGGAATCAGGGATTTTCAGGTTTGGGAGGAGAGACAAGTTTCCTACCCTCGAGTCTTAAACTTCATTTTCTACTCTAGTCTGGATTCTCTTTTAAAATCAGAAAAAAACCCCCTGTTGAAAACCCAAGAATCTGGAACTGCAAAATTCCCTACAAAACACATGTTTAATCATAAAAGATAGCATCGCTCGAAAAGAACATCCAACAATCACTCTATTTTGGTCGGAAACCTTTTTTACTTTAATCGGGTTCTTCGGGTTCGAGTAGATTCGAGACATCGACACCCAATTCACTGCACCCACAAGAGGTAAAATCATTATCTCTGTTTCTATGTTGTCGTTCGTTACCGTTAAGACGATTTCCCATGTAGTATAATATGTATTGTTTGCAATTTGGTTGCTTCCTTTTTGCTCGATACAATTATGTGAATGTGAACGCAATTTGCTGAATTTGATTTATTTTCGAATTTGAGGTGTTGGGCTGAAACTGGTTTTAAAGTTTGGCTTTGTCTTTTGAATTTTATCCGAAATGATAGTTGACGAGTATGAGTAGCTCCTGGGTTTAGATTAGTTTGCTGGTTGGTTTATCTTATATTGGTATGCACAAATATAGGATGAATGATTTCCCCTTTCAAGTTTTCTATATCGATTTTGTTTCTCGGATCTTCAGTTTATTGAAGCAGTACATAGGCACATTGATGACTTGCCTTTACTCAAAATCTGTGGTATCTTGTTTCTGTTGAGTAGGCTGTTGCTTTCATTACTTTGCTTGACTTTCACTTCATTTTTTTTACCTCCTCTCAGATTCATGGTGTAGTTTAGACAGTCTTTTTTTGTTAACCAGTTTCATCTCTGTTCGGATTTCTTCCTTGGTGCTCATATTAATTTGTATGATCAGTGAGTCCCACTGTTTATTTGTTGAGTTGTTTAAATTAGAATGGGATAGGGTATTGAAATTGTTTATCAGGAAAAATAAAATTGTGTTTGTATACCTTTGTTGATTGCCAATCCCCTGATGAATGTCCTGTTCTGCCTTTCTTTATGTTTGAAATTTCTCTTCTGAACAAAATGAAGCTAATCTGCTGGCTTGCCTGCTTTGTGTCCAGAAAGTACGATGGATATCTTTTCCTATAGCCTCTAGGTTGTGTATGCTGCGTCTCTCATGTCTTGGACTGTCGATACCCTTATTGCTCATGGGAAGATATGAAACATATAAGCCTTCACATGCTTGTTAGTATCTGGAAACTAGCAGACTGTAACAAATAGAAAACTGTGCGTTGGTTCTACATAATTGGTATCAGTTGTTATATTAGTCCATCTAAACTAGCTCCATACCAATACATACCACACAACTACATATCAAGACTATATAGCAAGTAAAATGCATGTGGTATAATCAAAGAATGACTTTTATACCGGACCAGTATGAGTATAACTAACCCGGTTAGTGCCTCTTTTCAGTTGCCTCCTCACTGTTTGCTTAAAAAGAAGGGTGCGGTTTAGTGAGTCCTTCTAAATGCTGTCATTCTCATTAAAATGTTGAGTGATGATGTGATTGCGATATGTCTTTACAGGTTTCTTTCATTATTAAGGTGTACTAAAGCATTTCTAACTCCTCTTCTTTTCTTTCCTCTCTTTGCATGAATTGGGAACTTCGAATCCCAAACGTCCTCGTGTCACTTTACCGCTGTTTACTACTATGTTGTACAGTTGTGCAGCTAAATAGAATCTGTATGGACATGAGTGTTTAGTTTAAATCTGAACTTGAATATAGTATAGGTTATATGGGTTAACATCGTCTAGTTTGAAGTTGGAAAAACCTGTAGAATTCTTCGAGTGAAGTTCGATCAGTGGCCCAGTTGAGGTGTTCGGCCTAAACCTTTAAATATTTCAGTTTGATTGTTATTAGTTGTTTGCTGGAAATTTCACCCTCCTTCCTCCCCTTTGCTATTATGCTTTTGCTATGCGAATATACATAGCATATACACCATATACACAAGCGATTGATTTTGTTTTGGTTTACATCTTATATATTCACCCTTATTCACTGATAATATACTAATTATTTCCTTTTATTCTTGTGCATGAACATCGTGTACGAGTCCAAGAGACTCGTCATCTTCCGCATCCGGTGTTGGGCTAAAGGCCCAACGTAACATTCCTCGAGTCAGCCCCCATATAGTAGCAGCCAATTCGCAGCCAAACAAGGGAATAAAAATCTGGGCCGAAGCCCAATAGGTGTGACAACAGCAGCAACAAATAAAAAGTGTTACTGGGCCGAAGCCCAGTTGCAAACGGATCACAACAATCCAAATGGGCCAAGCCCATTTATATTATATATGTCCCTCTATTTTTCATTTCTGTGTGCATTTAACATGTATTGTATGACTAATATTTATGCTTGTTAATTAAGATAAACTTTAGTAACATTGAAAGTTTAGTTTAATAATGGGTAGTTAATTCAAAGAGGAAACTAACAATTAACTCCATTAGTTTATGTCAAAATTATTTACTATCCATAATATTTATCTTGTAGAATAATTGATTTTCAAAGTATCCTAACTATATATTTTTTGACTAAGGAAACTAAATTATACTTACTATTTTAGAAGCTTTACACTAACTTAGCTTATTCTAAGAAATAAAAAGATAAATTAGTTTCAACGGATAACTTTCCACTTTAATTCCTTCCAACACTTGAAATACATATTTGTCTAAGATAACCTTTAAAACTTTATTAAATAATTCTTTTAAATTTTAGTCATTTCCTCCACATATAAACATTACATGTCCCGCTTTCTTTTAGTCTATTTTTGACTAAAACTCTTTTATGCAACTATTACCTTTCCACAAGTATTATACTTTCGTTTAAAATTTTAATAACATTTATAAGCCGTGTTTACAAAATAACATTACAAACACTCTTTTATACAAATCATTATTATTCTACAAATCCTATTTTAAACAACATATTTATCTATAACTTTAGTCATACTTACAAAGCTACTTTCTTTTCCTATAAAACCATATTTACACTTAGCCTAATTAATTATAAGTCCGGTCGGTCAACCATTGTTAATGGGTCTTAAAGGATGCCTAATACCTTCCCTTTAGACTAATTGAACCCTTACCTAGAATCTTAAGTTTCGCAGACCTTAAACATAGCTAACTTTAAACATAACTTAATAAACTTTAGGTGTCCTAATTCACCATAAATAATTAGGTGGCGACTCCTTAATCCCTTAAACAAATAACAAAAATAGGAATCTCCAATATGTCGTACTTCTACTTTAACCTTCGGGTTAAAAATGGGGTGTGACAGCTTGGCGACTCCGCTGGGGAATACTTAGGTTCTAACCATAACAGACTTAGTTTAAATAGGCTTTGTGTGTTTATTTGGAATCACTTTATTTATTTGTTAACTATTTTTTACATGCTATTAATTGTTTGTTTGATATAAACTGTTTCTTTTGATATAAACTGTTTATGTGTTACTGCTTCGATAAATTGTCATTCCGTTCATATTTCCTCCACTTTTGGAAATCTCACACTATCACACGTACACGCGAGGTGTGCTTAGCGCACCCGCAAATTTCTTCGTAGAATCCAAATCTTAGGAGAGTTGGCGCGTGCGCGGGGGTGCCCGAGTAACGGGGACCGCGTAGCCTTCTCACTCGAGTTGTCCGCTCGGGAACCTTGCGTCTAGTGAACCCACTCCTAGTCAACCTAGGATAGAGCTAAACCAACACCTTTATTTAAGAGCATACATTTCATATCCTAGGAGGTTTAATGCCCTTGGTGTATTAAGCCCATTAGACGACTTTACCCAAACGTCCAAGCGGGTTCACGACCCCGAGTGACACCAATCATACTTTATGTGCATGTTTGAAGGATAACTGTGCCTAAATATTGACTACTTGCTCTAATTAATTAAACTTTAGGAAGGAGGGAATGATTAACATTTCTATGACAGGTATGCATTTGCATCGGAGTGCAACAAATGACGAAGATCAAGGACATCGCAAAACGGAGCTGAAATTTAGAAATTAGGAAATTTTATTAGGAAACACTTTACGTTGTATTCATTTGACGTATAATAAATGTTATATTATTTTTTACTTTATTTTTTTGAGAAATAGAATTTGTCTAATTAATTAAAAGCAACGGGATGACATATTATGACACACTTTACCCTTCAAACAAACGTTAGGCCTACCTCTGGCACAAAGAGGTCACATGCATGTTAGGACACGTTGTTGCTTGATATGCTTGTTTGACAACTTGTTTGACTCTATTTGATGAATTATTTGCTACATGACTTACTTGACTTTACGTGATAATGACTTTACCTAGATATGTTCATGAGATTAACATCGTTTATACTGTATGTCTATTTTATCTTATTCCCGAACAGAGAGTTGATTCGTGTTGACGCTCGATGGCCGACCATCCTTACATCACGAGGTCAAAGACGTCATCGTTACCTGAACGTAGTTGGGCTGTCCAAGGAAATGAAATTACTATGTCTGATCCGGCCGCATCTGTTCCAACTGGTGTAGAAAACCTCGTGATCGCTAGCGATCCGCCTGAAACTTCTGAACATGGAACTGCTATTCAACGGGATGAACATATCGCCCGCCTGACTCAAGAAATTGAGAATCTACGTGGAGAACTAAATCGGGTTAGGGACTTGACCAATTTATCCATCACACTCCAAAATTCACCTTCTGAACCTAGCAATACTGCACCAGAACCACCTCGTTTCCCATCACTCGAATCCCCAGTTCCTGAGCATTTTCCTCCCCAAAACAATGCACCTACTAACAACAACTTGCCTCCGATCACCCCCGCAAATCCACCAAATCCAACATCCGTCTATACTCCCCCACAAAGTCAACCAACCACTTACACTAGCTATACTCCTCCACAAAATCAACCACCCACCTACACTACCTATGCTACTCATAATCCACCACCCGTCAACCCACCAAGTCAATCGCTAGTTCATACTCCCTATGTTCCTTTACCCACCAACACTAATCCACTACCCACGACCACTCCTCTAAACCCACCAAATCAACCACCTATAAACACCAATTATAACACACCACCTCTTGTCCAAAACACCCCCATCGTCCAAACTTATCCAACCCAGCATATGCACGGGGCACACTTTGTCACCCCAAATGCACAATATGTTCCTCCGGTATATGCCACAGAAACACAAACCTTTACCAACCCAGTAACGGTCAGGTTCCAACCCGAAGTAGATCAGTGCGAAGAAATGGAAAAGGATGCAAAGGCAGGGGCAGATAACATGTTGCTAAAAGAAATCCACAGTCTCAAAGAAGCAATGAGGAACCTTCAAGTTGCTAGAGGAACTAAGAGTGTAGAATATGAAGATCTCTGTGTCCAACCTGACGTCGATTTACCCGTAGGCTACAAACCGCCAAAATTTGATACATTCAATGGAACAGGCGACCCTCATACACACTTAAGGTCTTATTGTGACAAACTGGTTGGAGTGGGCAGAGACCAGAGCATAAGGATGAAGCTCTTCATAAGAAGCTTATCTGGCGAAGCACTTACTTGGTATACACAACAGGATGTCCGTAAATGGCGTGGTTGGAGTGACATGGCGCAAGACTTTATGGACAGGTTCAGTTTTAACACCGATATCACACCAGATAGAGTTTACATGACTAAGTTAACCAGGAAGTCAACTGAGACGTTCCGCGAATATGCGTTACGTTGGAGGTCAGAAGCAGCCAGGGTTCAACCTCCGATGAATGATAGGGAAATGACTGCTACCTTCATTGAATGCCAGGCTGGCATATTTTACGAGAAAATGATAGGTATGATGGGACAAAAATTCACAGAAGTTGTTCGAATGGGAGAAGCACTGGAAGAAGGAATCAAATCGGGGAAAATTCAGGATCTTATTGCTTTACAAGCAATGAACAAAGCTATACAATCTGGTTCTATCAACGGGATTAAAAAGAAGAAGGAAGATGTCGCTGCAGTCATGAACGCTCAAGGACATGAGCCGAGCCAAGCCATTCCATACTTTAACCACCCACAACAAACTTTCCACCCTTACCACTACCCTGAACCCTACCAAGCTCCACTACCTCCTTACCCCGTTTACAACACCCAAGCAAACTACTACCAACCCCGAGCGCCTCCGCATCAAAACCCACGCCCGTGTCAACCCAACCAAGCTCCAACTTACCAAAATCGACCACATACTATACCTAGAGCCCGTCCAAACCCTGACACCAAAAACACCCGTAATTACACTCAGATCGCTGAACCCTTGGCTCAATTGTTCGAAAGAATGAAAGCAGCAGGCATAATACAACCGATTGAAGGAAAAATTCCCGAGCCTATCCCAAAATGGTTTGATGGTTCCAAAAGCTGCGCATACCACTCTGGAGTTGTTGGGCACGCCACTGAAGATTGCTATGGGCTTAAAAACAAAATCGAAGCCCTGATTAAGGAAGGAGTAATTCAGCTCGCTGAAGCTAAGCCCAATGTGGTCAACAATCCTTTGCCTACTCACAGAAATGCCAAGATTTAGAGGAGTCTAGTGCGGAAAGAGTCAGATCAACAACTTTGTCGCTCTCGTGGGAACAATCCAATACAACTACTCGCAACACCAAGGCACTGACAATATGGGGCGCCGAACCAGGAAAGACTCTGAAGAATTGGACTTGTACTCCGTCCTCGATCCGTCGGGAGCCTTGGTAGCATGAACATGTAGTGAACTTGTTTTCTTTTATTGATGCTTGAACCGTACTCAAAATTTAGTTTGTTTTGCTTCACCTTGTGGAAGCTTGAATTGCAAAACTATGAATGCATTTCTGATTTTTCTTAATCATCTATTTTCTACTTTATTTATCAAAACTGTCAACTCTACGATTGTGACATGAAATGTACGAATAGACAACACACATTCCGAGAGAGTAACAAAGAAACTAGGGGACAAGACAAGATTCCACTCGAGAAATTAAAATAGCCGATAGGTGATAACATAAGCCTAAAAGCTAGCAATTCAAGAAGAAATCAAAGTACGACATTAGGTTAGACAACCTAGTTTGCAACCTTTCCTTTAGTTGCGAACTACGCTTGACCTGATTCCTCGGTGGATACGTAGGCAGCCCACATACGGACTCGGTCATACTAGGTTAGAATTTTCCTATTTGCACGCGTGCGAACTACGCTTGACCTGATTCCTCGGTGGATATGTAGGCAGCCCACATAGGGACTCGGTCATACTAGGTTAGAATTTTCCTATTTACATGCGTACGAACTACGTTCTGACCTGATTCTCATGGTGAGATACGTAGGCAGCCCACATAGGGTTCGGTTGTGCTATAACAGAAAATCAAAAAAAAATCCTTATACAAGGAGAACTATGCTTAGCCTGATTCCCTCGGTGGGATTCGTAGACTATTAACATACAGATCCGCCACACCTAGATATAAAATCCAACAAATCTTTTACCATTTATATAATAGAACTACGCTGACCTGATTCCCTTGGTGGGATACGTAGGCAATCCATATCGGGTTCGGTCCCTTTATTAGAAAACTCAGACCACTTTATGTATTTTACGAACTACGTTCTGACCTGATTCCTTGGCGGATACGTAGGCAACCTATATAAGGTTCGGTCACACCACAACATAAATTTAGCATATTCTTCTGAACCCAAAACTGGGGCATATTTTGAAAGGATATAGACAAAAGAACAGTTGTGCATCGACAAGATTAAGGCTACCAGACCGGAAGTATTATAGATCGATTACTTTGGAAGTGTCACAATCTGAAGTTGGCAGAAATATTTTACAACTTACATACATATATTTACACATATATCTTTCATTACATACATATATATCTTTCCTTAGATATATATATATATATATATATATATATATATATATATTTCACAACTTATATACATATAGTCACATTTCCTTATACATATACCTACATACCTACCTTTCAAATCAAATACTTTCTTGCAATTGTTTCACTACTGTTCACCTACCGAGGCTTGAACGGAGATCACAAGATCTAAACAAACAGGATGAATGGAGCACCAATAAAGTCAAGCTTCGAGTCAACACGAATCAACTTCCCCCTCCCAAACTAAGAATTTTTCTTTGAGTGCAGGAATCAAAAGGCCACGAGATCAACAGTCAAGTCTATCGATCATGGCCAAAAGCATCGTTTGGCCATTGTGGCCTCGCCTCAAAAGCCATACGGCTTTACTTCCAACCTTATCTTTTAATTTATTTTTATCAAAATAATTTTATAACTTTATACACCTGCTTTTGTAGGTTGACGAGATTGAAGGCGAATTAAATCGGGATTACGTGTCCTAAATTTGGCCTGTCACGATACCATCAACATCATGAGCCAGACGGCTATTCCACCAGAGAATCATTGTTAAGTTTCCAAAGACAGCTGAAGGCATCTCCCCAGACCGCTGGAGGCATCAATATCACACCCCGAGGATAACTATACATTTTAGGCTCGTCCGCCTTTAATAGGACATCATTTTTTCAAAAGCATCGCATTGCATATGCACTATTGATTTCAAATGCCCGACAAAGGGACAACATCATTGTTCGCAAACGCACAACATTTAGGCTCGTCCGCCTTTAATAGGACACTTTAGGATTGTCTGCCTTTAATAGGACATTTAGGCTCGTCCGCCTTTAATAGGACACTTTAGGCTCGTCCGCCTTCAATAGGACACTTTAGGCTCGTCCGCCTTTAATAGGACACTTTAGGATTGTCCGCCTTTAATAGGATATTGGGTTCGTCCACCCTAAAATAGGACATATCGGGTTCTTCCACCCTAAAATAGGATATTGGGTTCTTCCACCCTAAAATAGGATATTGGGTTCTTCCACCTTAAAATAGGATACTTGGGTTCGTCCACCCTAAAATAGGATATATTGGGTCATTCTACCCTAAAATAAGAATTCACATATTTATCTTGAATTTTACAGGATTGGCATCAAATCTCCGAAGACAACCGGAGAGATATCATCAAGTCTTCGAAGACAACCGGAGACATCGCATGGCCGCACGGCCTCATACGCATAAGCCAGACGGCTACACTTTGACTTTACTCCCTACTTTATCATTCACTTTACCAACTTTAACAACTTTATCCTGAACTTTACAGGAATTATCATTGGGCCTCCGAAGACAACCGGAGACATCATCACTTTGCAACTTTACCCCGGACTGTACGGGAGTCTGCATCAAATCTCCGAAGACAATTGGAGATATCATATCATCGAGTCCCGACAACAATCGGAGACATCATATGGCTACACATCCTCACCCGCATAAGCCAAACGGCTACACTTTTACTTTACCATCTACTTTATTGTTGTACTTTACCATCCACTTTACATACTTTAACGACTTTACCTTGAATTCCGCAGATATCATTTATCATCGAGTCCCGGAAGACAGCCGGAGGCCTTATCACTATCATCTTCAACTGCAACTAGAGACCTTATCACATCCTCGACATATGCATCACACATTCATTCAAGTCCCTGCAGACAACCAGAGACAACATTGGCCACACGGCTTCATCTTCATTCCCACACTCATATTTATTATCATTTTACACTCTTTATAATTTTGCACTTTCAACATTATTACTAATTTTGACATGAATTTCAGTTTTGGCAGAATGTACAACCTGCAGAGACGCAACACAACGTGGAACTTTATCTTACGCAGTGAACTGGGGAAAATTTGCTGAAGAGGAATACCAAACTCACAAGCAAAGGTCACGAATCTACTCTCGAACCCAATTCCGCCTATGTCCACGAACACGTGATACGTCGGTTAATTTCTCTTTCACATCCTCCGCTAAAATTCTACTAAATCTACTCTTTTCACAATCTCATATTCCTTTATGCATCCCCAGCGTTTCCATAACTCAACACTGGGGCATCTTTGAAGGAATTATATCGTGCCTAGTAGAGTCATACTTACGGGTGTGTTGCGCACCACATTTATAATTAGGAGGCTATAAATGTGTGTTCCATTCTTGAACGTTTTCGTCGCCTGTCTACGATCCTTGCAAAAGTATAAAATTCATAAATAACATTCTCCCAACAAGGTTCGACCATAATTCTTTCCATACCATAATATTTTCCATCAATTTTGCTAAACCGTACTTTCTCACAAACCCATATTCGTCGGTCCAAACAAAATTGGCTACTACGTCAACTTCTTCGCCCGAAGATTCTTACATCACCTCCGGTCGAAGAGGGGCATCTGTTGACACCCAATTTTGTCCCCCCTTTATTTAATTTACTCGGGCTTTCTAAATTTACTGACGAGCTAAATACTTTATTTTTACAATATTTTATTGCCATTTCTACTAATATCATTACTTTTATTTTCGACGTTACAAGTATTACTTTACTACAAATTTTAGATGATTCGTCATCATTTCATTTTTTCGGGTTTGGACTCATTAAATTAATTACAATACAACATTTTGCAAAATCTTTATTCTTCTACATATTAATTATTTATTGTCTTTACATAATATATATTATACTAGTTATTAAATTGGAAGCCCAAAAATAATTTAATAGCGGAGGAAAGAACAACAATTTTCAGCCAAATTAATGACCCAAAATACGAACACAATATTATTTCCCTACCCAAATACACAACCCACATTTTAATACCCAACCCACATTTTTAACCCACACTTTCGGCCCAAAACAGTTCACCCGACCAGCCCATTACCCATTTTTGACCCGTCCGGCCCACTTATTCTAAACCCTACCCCTCTTCTTCTTTTCTCTTTCTCTTTTCTCTCCGCCTCATCTCTCCCTTCATCTCTTTCACCCGCCTCCCTCTCTTTCTCCTCTCCCTTCTCTCCTCTTTCCTCACCCGCCGCCTCCCTCATTTCTCGTCTCTTTCTCCTGTCAACTCCTCCGCCGCTCCTCTCCCATAAAACCCTACCTCTTCCTCCCTTTTCCCTCTTCTTTGTCATCCTCTCCATCTCTCTTCCACCCCACACCCACGTTCTCTCCACTCACCTCTCTCCCACGTTTCCTTTCTGTCTCCTCACGTTCCCCTCCACTTCACCCGACATCGCCCTACCATTCCCACGTTTCATCTCTGCCATATCCACACATGTCTCCCACGCTCTGTCAGACACTATTATCGCTCATACGCTCCGCTCTTGTCGGATACAAACGAAAACCCTATAAATGGAATCAGGGATTTTCAGGTTTGGGAGGAGAGACAAGTTTCCTACCCTCGAGTCTTAAACTTCATTTTCTACTCTAGTCTGGATTCTCTTTTAAAATCAGAAAAAAACCCCCTGTTGAAAACCCAAGAATCTGGAACTGCAAAATTCCCTACAAAACACATGTTTAATCATAAAAGATAGCATCGCTCGAAAAGAACATCCAACAATCACTCTATTTTGGTCGGAAACCTTTTTTACTTTAATCGGGTTCTTCGGGTTCGAGTAGATTCGAGACATCGACACCCAATTCACTGCACCCACAAGAGGTAAAATCATTATCTCTGTTTCTATGTTGTCGTTCGTTACCGTTAAGACGATTTCCCATGTAGTATAATATGTATTGTTTGCAATTTGGTTGCTTCCTTTTTGCTCGATACAATTATGTGAATGTGAACGCAATTTGCTGAATTTGATTTATTTTCGAATTTGAGGTGTTGGGCTGAAACTGGTTTTAAAGTTTGGCTTTGTCTTTTGAATTTTATCCGAAATGATAGTTGACGAGTATGAGTAGCTCCTGGGTTTAGATTAGTTTGCTGGTTGGTTTATCTTATATTGGTATGCACAAATATAGGATGAATGATTTCCCCTTTCAAGTTTTCTATATCGATTTTGTTTCTCGGATCTTCAGTTTATTGAAGCAGTACATAGGCACATTGATGACTTGCCTTTACTCAAAATCTGTGGTATCTTGTTTCTGTTGAGTAGGCTGTTGCTTTCATTACTTTGCTTGACTTTCACTGCATTTTTTTTACCTCCTCTCAGATTCATGGTGTAGTTTAGACAGTCTTTTTTTGTTAACCAGTTTCATCTCTGTTCGGATTTCTTCCTTGGTGCTCATATTAATTTGTATGATCAGTGAGTCCCACTGTTTATTTGTTGAGTTGTTTAAATTAGAATGGGATAGGGTATTGAAATTGTTTATCAGGAAAAATAAAATTGTGTTTGTATACCTTTGTTGATTGCCAATCCCCTGATGAATGTCCTGTTCTGCCTTTCTTTATGTTTGAAATTTCTCTTCTGAACAAAATGAAGCTAATCTGCTGGCTTGCCTGCTTTGTGTCCAGAAAGTACGATGGATATCTTTTCCTATAGCCTCTAGGTTGTGTATGCTGCGTCTCTCATGTCTTGGACTGTCGATACCCTTATTGCTCATGGGAAGATATGAAACATATAAGCCTTCACATGCTTGTTAGTATCTGGAAACTAGCAGACTGTAACAAATAGAAAACTGTGCGTTGGTTCTACATAATTGGTATCAGTTGTTATATTAGTCCATCTAAACTAGCTCCATACCAATACATACCACACAACTACATATCAAGACTATATAGCAAGTAAAATGCATGTGGTATAATCAAAGAATGACTTTTATACCGGACCAGTATGAGTATAACTAACCCGGTTAGTGCCTCTTTTCAGTTGCCTCCTCACTGTTTGCTTAAAAAGAAGGGTGCGGTTTAGTGAGTCCTTCTAAATGCTGTCATTCTCATTAAAATGTTGAGTGATGATGTGATTGCGATATGTCTTTACAGGTTTCTTTCATTATTAAGGTGTACTAAAGCATTTCTAACTCCTCTTCTTTTCTTTCCTCTCTTTGCATGAATTGGGAACTTCGAATCCCAAACGTCCTCGTGTCACTTTACCGCTGTTTACTACTATGTTGTACAGTTGTGCAGCTAAATAGAATCTGTATGGACATGAGTGTTTAGTTTAAATCTGAACTTGAATATAGTATAGGTTATATGGGTTAACATCGTCTAGTTTGAAGTTGGAAAAACCTGTAGAATTCTTCGAGTGAAGTTCGATCAGTGGCCCAGTTGAGGTGTTCGGCCTAAACCTTTAAATATTTCAGTTTGATTGTTATTAGTTGTTTGCTGGAAATTTCACCCTCCTTCCTCCCCTTTGCTATTATGCTTTTGCTATGCGAATATACATAGCATATACACCATATACACAAGCGATTGATTTTGTTTTGGTTTACATCTTATATATTCACCCTTATTCACTGATAATATACTAATTATTTCCTTTTATTCTTGTGCATGAACATCGTGTACGAGTCCAAGAGACTCGTCATCTTCCGCATCCGGTGTTGGGCTAAAGGCCCAACGTAACATTCCTCGAGTCAGCCCCCATATAGTAGCAGCCAATTCGCAGCCAAACAAGGGAATAAAAATCTGGGCCGAAGCCCAATAGGTGTGACAACAGCAGCAACAAATAAAAAGTGTTACTGGGCCGAAGCCCAGTTGCAAACGGATCACAACAATCCAAATGGGCCAAGCCCATTTATATTATATATGTCCCTCTATTTTTCATTTCTGTGTGCATTTAACATGTATTGTATGACTAATATTTATGCTTGTTAATTAAGATAAACTTTAGTAACATTGAAAGTTTAGTTTAATAATGGGTAGTTAATTCAAAGAGGAAACTAACAATTAACTCCATTAGTTTATGTCAAAATTATTTACTATCCATAATATTTATCTTGTAGAATAATTGATTTTCAAAGTATCCTAACTATATATTTTTTGACTAAGGAAACTAAATTATACTTACTATTTTAGAAGCTTTACACTAACTTAGCTTATTCTAAGAAATAAAAAGATAAATTAGTTTCAACGGATAACTTTCCACTTTAATTCCTTCCAACACTTGAAATACATATTTGTCTAAGATAACCTTTAAAACTTTATTAAATAATTCTTTTAAATTTTAGTCATTTCCTCCACATATAAACATTACATGTCCCGCTTTCTTTTAGTCTATTTTTGACTAAAACTCTTTTATGCAACTATTACCTTTCCACAAGTATTATACTTTCGTTTAAAATTTTAATAACATTTATAAGCCGTGTTTACAAAATAACATTACAAACACTCTTTTATACAAATCATTATTATTCTACAAATCCTATTTTAAACAACATATTTATCTATAACTTTAGTCATACTTACAAAGCTACTTTCTTTTCCTATAAAACCATATTTACACTTAGCCTAATTAATTATAAGTCCGGTCGGTCAACCATTGTTAATGGGTCTTAAAGGATGCCTAATACCTTCCCTTTAGACTAATTGAACCCTTACCTAGAATCTTAAGTTTCGCAGACCTTAAACATAGCTAACTTTAAACATAACTTAATAAACTTTAGGTGTCCTAATTCACCATAAATAATTAGGTGGCGACTCCTTAATCCCTTAAACAAATAACAAAAATAGGAATCTCCAATATGTCGTACTTCTACTTTAACCTTCGGGTTAAAAATGGGGTGTGACACTCCCACTCAACAACGGTCCCCGGATTGAAATATTTTAAGGCAACCATGTATCGGGGCACTATCTTGAAAGAGGTTTCAAAATCACCAAATACCATTTCAATAGCTTTCTTACGCCCCTTTTGTGCTTTTCTATAACTAGGAGTAAACGTATGCAATCCTTTTATTTTTTGCTGAACTGACTTAATACTGATGTATGGATCGACCATAATATATGGTATCAACGTAGTAGCAATTAGGTGACTGTTCAAATTGGAATGATCCTTTCTGTAATCATCCGTGAGACAACTGTGGTGGAGAACCGCTTTGCTTGCCTTCCACATACCATTTGAAATTTCTCTAAAACGGATCATCCACTCACATCCCAACATATGACGCTTGCAAATAACCCTCCAAAATTTACCTTTGGACTGATCACAAATGAACTCTTTCTTTTCTTTGAGACAATATTGTCTCACTGCGCCTTTCATTTCCTGCTTGTTCTGAAATAACATACCTAATTGCATAATACAAGGAAAATTATCAACCCCTTAAAAATGGGCCAACAAATAAAAAGAATATTTATTGCCACCACACTAACCTGATCTGATAAATTCAGGTTTTTTACAATCCCAAAGTGCAGATCGAACTGGACCGTCATCTCTCATGAAGGAAAAATCATCCGGGCCTTCTTCTATGTTGTCCAAATATGGAATCGCATTAGAATGGTAGCTAACGTTACCATCACTTCGAGTAGTAATGTCTTCATAAGAATGACCATCATCATCAGATGAGTGATCATCGTCTATTTCTGTGTGATCTAATTGGATATCACTATCTGACTCATCGGAGTGATCATTAGCTACATCATTATTGCTCACAATTTGTGTGAGGTGAGTTAATACGGGGTTTTCTTCAAAATCGTTACACCTACAAAAATAGGAAAATTCAAGGGGTTCAAATCTCAGAAACAATTAGTTAAAAGTCTCCTAGTTTAAGCGAAAAAAACATCGTTATATTTACCTTTCTGTAAATGACTCCACTTGAGTAGGGCGATATCGAACTATACTCCCGCCACCTAATTCACTTGTATCTGGAGCACTACTCGGTCCAGGAATATCACAGCTCTGCATAGTCCAACCAAAGTTATGTGACTGGCTACCAACTCCTACCATTGTTTCTTGTTGAAGTGTACCTCTTTGAAGCCCAATATTCATAGCGGGAAGATACGTAGTACCCCGAATATCAAACTCATCGTCAGTGGGTGCTTCAACATTAGTAGAGCGTTCAACAGTTGTTGACACCCAATTTTGTCCCGCCTCTCTTCCAAAATACCTATTTACGCCTCTAATATTTTTAGAAAAATTAAAATATATATATAGTCATTTTTTACTAAATTATCAGCTTCTCATCAATACCGGCACTTCATTATTCTATTGCAGTTACTATTGTTGTTGTTATTATTATTATTATTATTATTATTATTATTATTATAATTCACAATTTTATCATTTTTTTATCATTTTTTACCAGCTTACGCACATGCATCGCATTTATCTTTTTTGTGTAATTAAATAATAGTATTTATTTTACTGTGGATTTTCAAAATATTATTGCACGGCTATTACAACGCCATTTTTTATATCTGAGCATTAATGATTGCATATCTCATATTGAGCAATATTTTAACACAAGTTATTTAAACAGGTCTTTATTTAAATTTAGAAACCAAACTATTTTTTGTGCACGTAGTCCGTATTTTTTACTTACCGGACCCCAAATCAAAGTCCGATTAACTCCTAATATTTTTTGGACTAGACCGTGTTTTTTATCTCAATTTTTAGACCAGTACATGTTTTAATTCACTAGTCCATCCTTTTAAAACCCAGTCTAAAATTGACCCGGTCCACAAATGGACCGGGTCCGATATATTTTCATCAAAATAAGGGAAACCTAAAAAGGGTTCCCCTCATTTTTTTCCGCTTCCGCCTCTTCTTCTTCCTTTCTCTCCATCTCTTTCCTCCTCTCATACCTCGCCGCCGCTCCCACTATTCCCTGTTCCCCGCCACCACCGCCGCCTACCCCACTCCCATTTTCCTCTGTTCCCCACTCATATTGTCTCCCCCCACTCTCTCTCTCCCGCTCCTCCTTCCCCTTTTCAGTACAAAACAACAAAACAAACAAATCTATAAAGAGAACAAAAAACAACGAGAAAGAGGAGGGAGGATCGGAGCAAAAAAAAGGAAATCGGAACCCCCTTACAACATAAGTTTTATTTTTTGTCGTTCGAAACCTTCTGAGAAGAGAAAATCAGATCAGAATATCGAAAAAGACGGAGGATATCAAAGAGGATCGGAAAACAGAAAAAGCTCCCACAAAACAAAAGTTTAATCATCTCCAAAATCCCGAAAAAAAGGGAGGTTTTTCCTTTGGATCGAAGAAATCTGTTGCATTGTTTTTAAATTCCTCAAGTACTAAGACCCTTTTGAAACGCAAGAACCCCTTACAAGAGACAAATCATCGAACTCCTTGAAAACATTTTTTAGCCGCATGTGCTACCATCTCGGGTCTGAGTAATTTCAAGCTCGAATGTGCTTAAACCCTTCGAGTGTAGACCCAAGATCCCGCACCCTGGTTCGTTACACTCGAAGAGGTAAACTACTCTTCCTTATTCGGTTTAATTTTAGTTTTTTTTTTAGTAGTTTAATAAGTGTTTATGTGTTCAATATGTTTGTCGTTCCAGTTGGATTAATTTCATTTTAGTAGTTTATGTAGCATTATGTATCTTCCTGTTTTAGTTAGTTTTAGATTTTTCTTTTAGTTTAATAGTTAATAGTATCTACATGTTTACGCCTTAATTCAGATTAGCTTAATTTCGATTTTATTAGTACTTGGTATAGACCTTTGAATGTTAAATATTCATATCTGCTGGAAGGTCACATGGGCTATGTTGGAGTCTCCATCATTGTTTGTTGTTATCATACCTTTTGTCTGATTACATTTATGGTCTGATTGTCATGAGATCCTGTATGTCATTGTTGGTGGTTTGACCTCTGGTGAGAGTAATTGTCCATGTTAAAAATATATTAAGGGTATCCTGGGGGGTAATTCTATAAGCATATGACATAATCCTGTTTCGAACCTTGTTAGCTTATTTTGGGCTAAATATAGAAATACAGTTTTGATCAAATGATGAAGAAAATACTATAAATAATTCAAGTCTGTTGTTGTGTAATGCCTGCTTTGGTCTGTTGCTAACCTTAGATCCTGTTCAGCTACATTTCTGCCATGTTTCTAATGAATCAAGCCTCTATTATGCTGCTAAGTAAGATTAAAGTATCAGTTCATATCTAGGCCATGTTTAACTTTTACTTGTCTTGCTTAAGCTCTGCTTACACTCTTAAGCAATGGTTTGGCCTCTGTTACATGCCTGTGTTCAAACCTATTAGTGCATCCTATGTTGACATATTCATGTAAGTAAGATTAGCAGCTTAGTATGGAGTTTTGCAGTTTATTTGTGACTACTAATAAAATCTGTCTATGAATTGTTTTTCTGAATAGTTATAGTATTGATTGAGGGGAGATCTTTATTTAACTAATATTGGACTTAGGGCCTGCTGATTGATAAGTCGAGTGTGGCATGTCTGTTTATCCCTATTCATATAAATGTGCAAGTCAAGTCTGAATTGTTATTTATCCTTCATTTAACTAGTTCTATATTTTAGTTGGTAGTTTGCTAATTGTGTGCATAATGTTTGCTCTCTAATTGTTCTGCAGTGATTCATTTATGTTTTTTGTTTGGGTTAGATGTAGGCTATTTAACTTATGGCAGATTAAGTATGGTGTATTTGCTCCATAATGATTGGTTATAGATTAGTTCAACTGCTTAGTTGTGTCATAGTTGTCTAGCCTTGGCTAATGGGGCATCAGATTGCTCCCTGTGGCTTTGCTTGGCTGTTGCCTGTACATGATGCCATATAATACTTTAGGTTTGTCCTTATTTCATGTGTTAGTTTAGCAGAAATCATTGATGCAATTGCATATGTTTATTTTGATGCCAGCAATTTAATACAAAAAATGAATGTTGTTTCAGTTCAATGTTCTTTTCATGACAGCTTAGCATGAACACATACATCTTTTGTGCCTCTGTAGTCTGTTAGCTTGATTTGATTCTGGTTTATCCTGATATGCCTTGTGTCTTCATAGATAATGGTTAGATCCAGAGTTTGGCCTTGTATGTCCTTGGTGTCTGAATTTGGTCATGTCTACCTGTCTACTGCTTTGCATGACTTAAAAACTGTTTGCATCTCATCACTAGCAGATGGTTAAGTAATGAATTCTCGTCTTTTCGAAAATAATGAATTCTCTTCCTTTCGAAAGGGTCAACATTGGTTCTTTGAAACTGTCTGGGTAGCCTTATATTCAGTCAACTTATTTGCATTACATCCAATTGTTCTCTGGAAAGAATGAACTTCAAAAAAATAAGAATGAGATTAGGAGAAAGGGTAAAAGCTAAATTCTAGATTCTCTTCTGATTTGCATACTATTTGACACAAGTTGATTGCCTGGATGTCTTACTTGTTTGTCTGTTATCACTTTACTTATAAGACAAAAAAAAAAAAGGTTCTGGGGTTTGCTAAGTGTCTGATTGTCTTTATTGACCAAAAATTGTTAACAGGAACTGGTCAACACATTTTTTTTAGAATAACATCTAATATTTTATCAGTTGTGCTTGTTTGGTTCTCATGGGTTGATCCAGGGAAATAGGGATTTAGTTTTTTTCATGAACTAGTGCGGTTTTTTTCCATGAAATACTGAATATGTAGGAACTTGATACTTCATTCAGAATTAAACATAGGGTGTTTGTTATTCTCCGTAACTGTTCCTGTGGATGTATGCCTCTTTCTCTTCTTTCTTCTCTTTGTTTAAACTGATTTGTGCCTATAAAGTGTCCTGATTTGTTCAATTCTGTGCACACTTGACTAGACTGTCCTATTTACTACATTGATTTCAATACGGAATCCTTCGATATTAATCTTCCAAGCATCCTTATGACTATATATATATGAAATATATTCGAATATTCATGATATATGCATAACCCACTGGTATGTTGAACTCGCATTATATATTTTGGCTTTGCTGCGAATCATGTACTAATTTCTGTTTTTTTTTTCGTTTTATGCATGGCCATCGCGGATGAGTCCGAGCGACTCGTTTTTTCTTCCACGTTCGTTGTTGGGCTAGAAGCCCAATGAAATTTCCCCTGTCCAGCTCTGTCCGCAGCCTAGTTTTAAAAGGAATAAATCCTGGGCCAAGCCCAATTCCAAACAGCAGCAGCAGCCATCCAGTCACAAAATTTGTTGGGCCGAAGCCCAGCAGTGGCCCAAATTCAAAGGGACTGCTGTGCCGAAGCCCAACAGCAAATAGTTATCTCAAAATGGGCCGAGCCCATTTAAATTACATATTCATCTGTTTATATTTGTGTATTTAATTTGTATTGTATGACTAACTCTTTTTTTTTTGTGTGTTATTTTCTTAATTTAGATGAAGTAGTGGACTAGTCTTAGTTATGGGTAGTCAACTTAGGAAAGAACTAACAATTAATTTCACAAACTATTTCCTTCTCTTCACGCTTTTTATTTAAAATGATCAATTTGCAAAATAAATGACATGGCCACATATATGTTCTAAATTAAAGGATTCACATATTATTATCTTGAGAATTTCGAAACATCACTAACACGTAAATAGAAATTAAAGAACATTTTGAACTTCCAAAAATGCAAAAGTCAATCAGTACATCATCGTTTAGTTTGTTTCAAATATTTGTTAAAGCATTACGCAAACTCGCGTTTTCTTTTTGCTTATACATTTCATGCAAGTTCTATTAGCATCATTAATTAAAATCTTTGCGACATTTATAAGTTATTTTCGTATGATTTGCAGTTTCTTTTACGCAAATTATTACATTTTCTACAAATTTCATTTTAAACAGCACTTTTTCCTATATTCCAACCTTAATAATATTTACAAATTTTATGGCATTTGAAGTCTCCTTTTATACAAATTATTATCTTCTTTTTAAAATTTTATTAGTATCTTATTTAAAATCTTAGCAACATTCATAAACTTCTATTTCAAATAGTATTCTAAAATCCCCTCTTATGCGAATTATTAATCCCATTTTTTACGACATCATTTGAAATCTTTTCTTCTTTATATAAAAATGACATTTTTAAAATCTTCTTTTGCGTAAATTGTCACATTTTTTACAAGTCTTATTTGCACAAGCTTTTCTTTTAGAATTTAAATATTATATCTAACATTGATTAATTAACCTAAGTTTAGTCGGATAACCGTAAGTTAACGGATTCTAAAGGATGCCTAACCCCTTCCCTTTAGGATAATATAGAGCCCTTACCTAGAATCACACTGGTTAAGCAGACTATTAATTGAGGTTTAGTTTTAACTTTGCCTTAATTAACATCTAGGTGTCCTAATTCACCGTTAAATTAATTAGGTGGCGACTCCTTTAAAACAAACAAAAATAGGAATCACCAATACGTCATACCCCCCTAAATCAAACCTGGTTAAAATGGGGTGTGACAACAGTTGCATACATGTCAAGTGTCGCTATACTGATATGATTGCTAAATATATCAGGACTTCGAAGAAATAACGATAATGAGTCATCGTCCGAAATAAGAGTTTCCTCGTAAATGGGAAATCCCCTAGCCGTAATTGATGTTGGATATTGTCCAGTGATAACCACTGGAAGGTTAGGATCAGATATGACCATTTTGCTTATGAAAACACGTTGTAGACGATCGTATTTGAGGGAAATTGGAAACCTTTGTACGACTCCCGGACGACGGTTATATCTCACTGAACCTTCTTCGTACACAACTTCACTACCCCAATATAAATTAACTCTTACATAATTTTCCGCCATATTATTTTCAACAGAATACAAAAATAAAAATTAATGGAGAATGCAAGAGAGAAGTTGAGAATTCGTCAAAAATGAAGTATACAATAGAGAAGTGGAGAATTCAGGGAGATATGCAGAATACAAATCTTAACTGGTATATAAAACAAATGATTCACGGACCTTTGAATGTCATAATGCTGATGTTGAAAAAATATATTTACTGTTTGATTTTACGAATGCACGCTTGATTTGACGATTGCATGGCAGATTCGATGATTGCATGCATTCTGCGATTTTACACCAAAAATTTTACAAATTATTGATCGGTTTTGCTTTTACAGCTGCATGCGTGATTTGACGACTGCAACGATTCTCTGGCGTAAATTTTTTTTCAAGAATCAATTATTGCAAGAATCAATTACCAATCAACAAAATTTTATTGTTGCAAAACGTTGGCCTGCCAACGTTTTACAACAATTCATATTTTGGAGAAAAAACGTTGGCAGCCAACGTTTTTCCTTCACTTCATTAGACTTGGTTGGATCTTGGATAGTCTGATGAGCCAACCTGTACGATTCTTGATGTCCTAAAGCCTAAAAAAAAAAATTGCAAGATTTGATAGTGGTCTAAGACACATATAAAGACATCAAACATCTAATGGAATGTAATGTATGTACCAGTGCCTCATGCCTGCCTGCCATGTGTTGGTATCTTCTATCCACTTTATGCGCAGGATTTCCCACGAAAGTGCGCGAGTGACGTCGATACCAACAAAAATACTTTGATAATGACTCTGGGTCTTGAGTTTCATACTCGGCCAGAATTACCCTTTGTCGACAATTTTCCCACAAAAAGTTTGTTTGTGCAAAATTTTGTTGATTCTCCACTATTATAGCATACCGCTTGTCACATTTGTAATGAAAAGGATCAATCTCAGCACATGGTCCCGGAATATGTTGCTTCCTACCGAACTGTCTGAGAATGCGATCTACTATGTGCCACTCTCGATAGATCCCACAAATAAGGGGAACCTGCGTCATCCAAATAACTCGGCCACGCCGACACCACTCAGGGAGTCCATTAATGATGACCTCTGAATAAGGCTGCCACACAAACTACGATAGAAAACACATAAAATTACGTGATAATAAAATAAATAAATTACACATAAGCGTAACTATTGTTGCACCCCATTTTTACCAAAGGCTAAACAAAGCACAACTTATGGAGCTCTGAAATAGTTAATTATGTACAGAGTCGCCACCTAGTATTTAAGGTATACTAGGGTACCTATAAATTATTAATATATGCAGCTTAACATGGTCTACGAAAATAAGTGAGATTCTAGGTAAGAGTTCAAATTATTCCGAAGGGAAGGTGTTAGGCATCCTTCAGAATCCACAAATGTGGTTCCCGGCTGGACCAATTTAACTATACGAGGGATGTGTAAAAGGCTTTATTATTTACAAAAATTAATAGAATTTAGACTAAAGAATAATATGAATATTCACATAAATAATCATGCAATACGTATTTTATACATATGTGTTATAATAATTAAAAAAAAGTTATGTGCAACTTAGAAGCTTGAGTATGTGACAAAGGTGTAAAAAATGGGCATGAAATTATTTTGCACTCGAAGTGAGTTAACTAATTTAACTAGCTAAGTATGTACGCCTAATCAATTAATTATGAGAGTATATTCTAAAGCCTAAATATTGAGGCAAATCACTCTATTTATTCACTTAAATATGCTAAGCTATTGAATTAAAACTCTAGCAAAACGTGATAACTATAAGAATATTAGCTACAAAAATAATAACTGCCTAATATTAATTTGTCTAAAGCACATGAAATTTAAATCACCTAAGCAGATCATAAATAAATACCACTAACCTACACCCTAAAAAGTAAAGTTTCACTATATTTTATGCTTGCATAATTTAAGAATGTAAAAAAAAATATATAAACAAAGAATTAAGAAGCTATTTGAACTTCTTTTGAGTGTCATCTTCAAAAAAATAACTTCAATACCTGCATGAGACTTAATAAAAAATGTCAGTAAGAGAATAAATAATTATCGGATGAATTAAAAATAATGAATAAACTTAAAATAAAAATCCGTCTTTGTACATGGAAGGCCTTGGAAATCGACGGAAATTTCTTCATCGGCCAGCATACTATCAAAGTTGCTCTGCATCCATGGTTTCAATTCACCCTTCCTTTCCTGTTCGGGGTTCTGCTAAAGACGTATATACAGCAAACACAATCTCAATTCCCAAGTGTCATGGCCAACCAAGGACATATTAGTAAATATATATACAGCAAGCGCAACCCATTTTTCAGATCAATCAACATCAATAAAACACTAAGGTTCAGAACTCTTAAAAAGCAGCAATCTTATTGTGTCATTTCTACCTTGTAATATAAAGGGACATGAAAGTACTATTTGCAAATATCAAATTTAGTAGTATGCAGAAGCAGATAAATTAAAGAGTCTATATAGTCCCTTCTTCATTTTTCAGCTAAAAAGGGTTGTTGATTAGAGCAAATACGAATTCATGGGCATACCGGAGATCGTCAACCACCCTGAAAAATCCTCTTTTTTTTTTTTCCACGATTACCTCAACTTTGAGCTATATATGAGCATGCAAAGAGAAACCGACACACGCCATGGCTGCAAGATACCGGTTTGCAAACAGATGCCTACCGGGTCTCCCCGTCAAGATATGGGTCGGATTTCCTCAATGCATTAAAGTAGATAAGTCAAGAAAGAAGCAAATCATCATCAGATCCCATTTATCAGATCAATCGACATCATAAAGCACCTCAGTATCACTACTAGTATTAAAAATAGAACCATTCTCCTCTAATTCACCCCTAAGTTGTTTTATAATTTACTAAATTGCCATTATGAGCAACACCAACAGAAATAGCAAGCATATTCCCAAAAGATGAATTCCATGCATCAAATACGACTGAAGAACAATCCTTATAGACAGTGTTTAAAATAACTATGGCACTTTACTTCGAATTCATCCACAAGTCAACCATTAACTGAAATTTGTTTTTTTTTTAGTTGGAGCTCGTCGGAACTCTAACGAAGTACACCGGGGATGGGCCAGCTCGTCGGCGTGGATGGTGACGCGACGACGTGGTTGCGGTGAAGGAGAAGAAGACAAGAGAGATGTAGAGAGGAGGAAGGGAAGGAGCAGACTTGGAGCTTGACACTCATTGTTAACTGCTCCAATTCATCGGAACTAGAAGCTCCTCACCGGAGCAGTGATGAAGACGAAGGAGAAGCACGGGGTTTCGGTTGCTGGTTGTGATTTCGCGGTTCGTGTTCGCCGAAGCTCCGAGCTCCGGCGTGAAGGGCTGGCGGCGGTGAGAAAAAATGAGGGGGAAAAAGAAAAAAATGTTTAGGGTTTAGGGGAGAGGGAAAAAAATCTGAAAATGTCCTTGTCTTGCTGTGTAGGTGTGTGGAAGTGTGCGTTGGATCCCAAGATTAAATCAACCCCCACTTTTCCTTAAAATGTGAACAAACCCTCCTTTTTGTCCAAAAAATAATGATGAAGTCATACCCCTTTGTCCCCAACCCATCACCTCAATCAACTTTTTTTTTTTTTTTAAATGATGAGACCTTGACTTTATCAAATTTTACTCTGCGTTTAAAAATTAATTACTCCGATTTTTTTTTATACTGTCGGGCTGTACTAAAATATAGTTGATTAATACATATATAAATAATATGTAAGTATAAAATATAAATAGTAATGTATAGGATAAAAAAAATGTATTGCTATAAAATTAAGAAACAATTAATTGCACAAAAAAATGGTCATATTACGTTGTACATGTGCAAAATAATGATTCTTGTAAAATGACAATAAATTGAAAATTTTCCTAAAATAAGGATAATCATCAATAAATTGTCAAAAAATGTAAAAATATGTAAAAATGTATTTCGTGCTCTTTAACGAATCAGGGCCCCCCAAAACGTTAATTTTAAGCACGTCGAGCCAAAATTAGGTGTCAACAACTATTATATCAAAACGCCATTAACAACCATAATTATGATAAAATACCTGACCATCTGTTAGGTTGTCCAATACATCCCTACATATGGGTAGCACAACACGTGCCTCATTTTCGCGAGCTTTACGATGAGTTCACTTTCGTGCAAGAGCCGTGTGTGGCTGAAGGGCCCTAGGTGGTGGCTGCATCGGTATAATTCGTTCCCAAGCCCAAACCTATAATAAAAATTTAAAATAAATACATAAAAACCTTATAACTATCAAATAGGACAACCAAATAAAATTATATAATTTTAAAGGTCACGTACCTGCAATAAGGAAATGAATCCACACACATCCTTGGCTTTCCTCAACGAAGCGCGGCATAAACAAGTATACAAATATGACAATGCAGCCGCTCCCCAAGCTTGTATATTCATTGCTCTAAGGTCACGCATGTCAAGCAAATAGTCTAAATTAAGTAAGTCACCGGACTTATCCGGAAATATCGTGCCGCCATAAAGCCATAGCAAGTACAACCTAACCTGCTGTTGCACATCAATTTCTGGGGTCTGATCTGTAATGTCATCTAAGCCTCTAATATATTCAATTAATTTATGTACTTCTAACCTACTAACACCATTAAAACAATCCAGACCGGGTGCCCAACCAGTAAGCTCATAGATCAATTGTTGCCACCCAACAATACCTATATTTCTAGCATTAAGATCATTCAAGGGATTACCATCAACAACCAAGCCAAACATGAGCTCAATATCTTGTAATGTGATGGTCGCCTCACCTGTATGCAGATGAAAGGTGTGCGTCTCAGGACGCCATCTCTCTATAAGTGCAGTGATGACTGCCCAATCATATGATACACATCTTACCTCTACTACTCCCCTAAATCCACGCAGGCCAAAGTAGTCAAGGATGCGAGGATGAAAAAGATGACGCCTCACGTGCTTCCAAATTTCAGTATCCGCGCGGCGAGGAAACAGGCATCCGGTCGGTCCTCTCAAGGCACCATCCCACATAGCCTGTGATCGATGCTTCTCCTGGAGTGTTAACACATCGTACACTTCTGGCCCCGGATGTACGCATACCCGTGGAAACTCCATACCTTATATAAAAAAAAAATGAAGTCTAGATCAAGCTATTTGGAGTAACTCACTATTAAAAAAAATATATTATTCCAATTTTAGCAGAACAAATATGCACTGGCTAGATAAAGCCAACTTCCACACGCCTTATTTAGAAACCAGTGATAGTGGACCACATTAATACCTATAAGGTATAGACAAAATAATTGTCCACCCACTTAAACTTAGGTCCCATAATAAAGCATTATAATGACATTTTAAGTATCCTTTTTTTGGGCTACTGAGGCATCAATTAAGTTTCACAATTCTGGCTATATAAATATCACATTAAAGGTACAATGAAAAACAATTAGTTATTCAGATCTTTTATATAACAATCCACAAAAATAACAGCAACATAACAACAAATTTCTTCAAAAGTGCTACTAAACAAATCGGACCTTTTATATAATAATGCTTCTAACAATCATATCTTAAGTTCAAATCAAAATAACACAAATAACACAAACATATATCTTATTAAAATAACACAAACGTATTAAAATAACACAAATAAAAAATAACAATTAAGATATATAAGACAAACAGATCTACATCTACTATAAATATACAATATTATATGAGTTAGAAAAAATACCTTAATTTAAATAGCAACAAAAGATAAAGATGAAGAAGTTGCTCCAAAAAGTAGACTGTAATGCAGGGTTTAAAAAGAAAATAAATGGAGGAGAAGGAAAAGGAGAAGGAGATGGAGAGGTTCTGTAACTTCAAAAATGGAGAAATGGAGGAAGAGGCGGAGGAGAAAGAGCTGAAAATTTAGGGCAACAAAAATGAGTCGTGAAACTGTCCACGTTTCACAATTATATATTGTAAAATATGGACTGATCCACGTTATACAATATATTTTGTATAACGTGGATCAGTCCACGTTATACATTTTAAATATTTTTTTTTAATTTTTCGGTGATCGTCTGACAGATGAAAAAAAAAATTGGGGGTATAACGTGGACCAGTCCACGTTATACCCGTTTTGGTATATAAATTTTTGGCCATCCCCTTTTGGTTTATACCGTGTATTTTTATACCCTTTAGGCTCTGGACTCCCTAAAACATTCCAACGTCGCTCTCATGCTACCTGAATTAATGAGCCAACGGCATACGAGGTTTGTGGAAAAAATCTGCCAACAACATATACAACTACGATTACCATTTTAGAAGAAATTTATTCACAGTAAAAATATTTTAAACATGTTCTGAAACTCTTATGAGCAAAAATATATGACATTAAAAGTAAAATAAAAAATTAAATTAAATTATTTTTAATATATAAATATATTCTTTTTTAAACGAACTAACAAGAAATTAAAAAGCGTCACGCAAAATAAAATATTCAGAGTAATACATTTAAATTGTAATAGGAAAAGGGAATACTTATTGAGAATCGCAAACTCCCAAATCCAATGGTGAAATGGTTAGTATTAGTAAGCGATTGATGGGAAAGTATCGAGAAGAAGTTTTGGTGAATATGTTTTCAGCCATTAAAATGACTGATTGTGCTTAAAAGATACCTATTCCTAAAAAATTTAATTTAGAAGGTGTTTATCCCTAAAGGATTATTCAAGTATGTTGGTTTGAACAGACACTTAGATATTATAAATACCTTGTTATTCCAAAATAAAGATGGATCAGATTTCACTCTCTCTTTCATTTTCACTACAAATCACAATATTATGTTCTTGCGGGAAATTCGAATTAATTGCTAGTATTTGAATTTTATTGGCTTTGTAAATCCTGGAGGAATTTCGCCATCATCCTTGCCGCAACGAAGTGGGAAGCTTAAACTCTTTAAGGACAAATATTACTCTATCAAAGCCAGATTATTTCTTCCTCACTTCTGAAAACTATATTTTTCTAACAAAAATGTCGAGATTCTCTAAAATGTTCACAAGTTGAGAAGCTTGATAAATTTTAGGGATAGTAATACTACAGGGGGTTTTGATTTGGAAGCAACTTATGCAAGGATAAATTATTAATATTGAGATTGTAACGTAGAAATTCTACTGTAAGTAAACATTACTTTTAAACTATATAGAAGCACGAGTGGGATCATTTTTGGTCGTCCGTTTTCGTCGTCCGTATTAAAAAATTGTGGGTCCCAAAAAATTGTGGGCCCCATATATATTATTATTAAACAACAACTAATAATTAAAAAAAAAATACCCCATATATATTAAAAAATAACTAATATTAAAAAAAAAAATTGGGCCCCATATTAAACACCAACCAGTAATAAAAAAAAAAGTGGATTCCATATTAACAAAATCAAGCAATATTAAAAAAAAGAAAAGTGAATCCCATATTAAAAAAACAAACAATGTTGAAAAAAAAGTGCTTAGAAAATCAAACAATTAAATCAATAATGATGAATTCATTGCCACATGCGTATCAACCCATTAGAGAGAGCAAATGAAATTATTGTACAGCAACATACTTAAAATACAAAAGTGCTTAGAAAATCAAACAATTAAATCAATAATGATGGATTTATTGCCCCATACTAAACACCAACCAATAATAATAAAAAAAATAGAAGAAAAAAAAGTGGATCCCATATTAACAAAATCAAGCAATATTAAAAAAAAAAAGTGAATCCCGTATTAAAAAAATAAACAATGTTAAAAAAAAGTGCTTAGAAAATCAAACAATTAAATCAATAATGATGGATTCATTGCCACATGCGTATCAACCCATTAGAGGGAGCAAATGAAATTATTGTACAGTAACATACTCAAAATACAAAACTGCTTAGAAAATCAAACAATTAAATCAATAATGATGGATTTATTGTCACATGCGTATCAACTTATTAGTGGGAGCAAATGAAATTATTGTACAGCCAGTAATAAAAAAAATAAAAATAAAAAGAGAAGAAAAAAAAGTGGAATCCTCCACATCCAAACTCACGGGGAAAAAAAATGGATCCCATATTAAAAAAACAAACAATGTTAAAAAGAAAAAAAGTGCTTAGAAAATCAAACAATTAAATCAATAATGATTGATTCATTGCCACATGCGTATTAACCCATTAGAGGGAGCAAATGAAATTATTATACAACAACATACTTAAAATACAAAAGTGTTTAGAAAATCAAACAATTAAATCAATAATGATGGATTCATTGCCACATGCGTATCAACTCATTAGTGAGAGCAAATGAAATTATTATTCAACAACATATTTAAAATACTTATATATTAAAATAAGATAGAATTTAATTATTTTTTCATTTTTTCCTTGCTCTAATAAATGTGAAAAGAGATTAATGTCATAAAAGAAAAAATAATATTAAATGGAGATCAAATAATTAATAAGGTAAATTAGTGAAATTCTAATTCTAATTGACGTTTCCTTAAAAAATCGCGTAAAAAACAACATGACAGGTAAAATGAGTTAAACAAAAAAGGCCACAAAAAAAAGTGGACCCCATATTAACAAAATCAAGCAATATTAAAAATTCGTGTGAAAAATAACATGACAAGTAAAATGAGTTAAACAAAAAATGTTTACAATTTCTACTTTGTTTCATTTTAAACATGTAAAATTAATATAATAATTTTAATTAGAATTATCCAAATTAAAATTTGATAAAAAAATTATATGTATTACTTTACTATTACTGTTATATAGAAGAGCCGGTTTATATAGGCAAGATCGTCGTCCGTGTTCGGTCCTACTTTTTTATTTAAGGACAAAAAAATCCTTTGTTGTCCCACCTACGTTTTTATTTAAGGACAAAAAAAAAAGACGTTTTATATTTTATATTACCAACTCTTCTAAAAGATAGATAGAAATACTTTATTATATTTCTATTTTTCTACTATATAGAAGTATCGGTTTACCCATGCTTCGTCGTCAGTCACTCTTAAAAAAAAAAAAAAAAAAGGAGAGTGGACCCCACCCTCTCCAAACTCATGAAAAAAAGTGGACCCCACCCTCTCCGAACTCATAAAAAAAAGTGGACCCCATATTAAAAAAAAAGCAACGTCAAAAAAAAAAAAAAAAAGGAACGTGCACCCCATACATTAAAAAATCAAATAATATTCATGTAATTCCCAAAGTATCCCCATCAAGTCAATAATAATGGATTCATTGCCACATGCATATTAACCCATTAGTGGGAGCAAATGAAATTATTGCACAACAAAAAACATGGACCCCATATTATTACTTTTCTAAAAAATATTTAATTGATGTATTTGTTATTCCGCTATGTCATTTATTTGTTATGTTTACTAAACCAAATATACTTAAAATATATATATTTAAAAAATAAAATACAATTCAATTACTTTTTTATTTTTATTCTTACTCTAATAAATGTGAAAAGAGATTAATATCAAATGAATAATTCTAATTCACATTTCCTTAAAAACCATGCAAAAGACAACATGACAAGTAAAAAAAGCTAAACCGAGAATATTTACCAAAAATTAAAAAATAGCATTTCTTCGTTTAAATAGAAAATCAATTTCTACTTTGTTTCGTTTTAAACATGTAAAATTAATTTAATAATTTGAATTAAAATTATCCAAATCAAAAGTTGATAAAAAATAATAAGTATTTTAATCATTAAATTAATCGAATTAAAATTGAAAGTATCAACTGATGCTAAAATATTGCTATTATTTTATCTCAAAGAGAGGAAAATAGTTTTCTTTTAAACAAGTCTTCTCTTTTAAAAAGTATTAATAAATTTCGTAGCAAACACGAATATAATAAAGTTTTAGATACGGAGCACAAATTACAATGTTATATTAATCGTATTGGGAACATAGTGTGTGTGTGTATATATATATATATATATATATATATATATATATTATCACTATCTAAACACAATTACATATACATAGATACACTATAATTCGAAGTGTTGGACCTGTGCGCAGCATGGGCATAGGCCATCTAGTACTTCTTAGAAGAGGCAGTTTGGTCGTCCCTCTTCGTCGTCTGTTGATGGGCCCCATTAAAAATGTGGGCCCCATATTAAACACCATCCAGTATTAAAAAAAAAGGTGGAACCCATCACATCCAAATTCACGGGAAAAAAAAAAGTGAACCCCATATTAACAAAATCAAGTAATATTAAAAAAAAAAAGTGAATCCTATATTAAAAAAACAAACGATGTTAAAAAAAATTGTGGGCCCCATATTAAATACCGTGCGTATTCGTAGCAACACTAATATAATAAAGTTTTAAATACGGAGCACAAACTATAATGTTATATTAATCGTGTTTTGAACATAGTATTCCATATTGACAAAATCAAGCAATATAAAAAAAAAAAATGAATCCCATATTAAAAAAATAAACAATGTCAAAAAAAAAAAAAGTGCAGACTTTGTATTCTTAGCAAACACTAATATAATAAATTTTTAGATACGGAACACAAATTATAATGTTATATCAATCGTGTTTTGAACATAGTATATATAAAAAAAATAAAAAATTGGGCCCCATATTAAACAGACTCATTAAAAAAATTGTAAACAAAAATTGTGGGCCCTATATATATTAAACAACAACTAATATTAAAAAAAAAATGTGGGCCCCATATTAAACACCATCCAGTATTAAAAAAAAAAAAGTGGAACCCACCACATCCAAACTCACGGGAAAAAAAAAGTGAACCCCATATTAACAAAATCAAGCAATATTAAAAAAAAAAATTGTGGGCCCTATATAAAACACCGTGCGTATTCGTAGCAAACACTAATATAATAAAGTTTTAAATAAAGAGCACAAATTACAATGTTATAGTAAACGTGTTTTGAACATAGTATCCCACATTGACAAAATCAAGCAATATATATATAAAAACAAATGAATCCCACATTGTGGGCCCCATATTAAACACCATCCAGCATTAAAAAAAAAAGTGAAACCCACCACATCCAAACTCACGGGAAAAAAAAAAGTGGACCCCATATTAACAAAATCAAGCAATATTGAAAAAAAAAAGTGAATCCCATATTTAAAAAACAAAAAATGTTAAAAAGAAATGTGGGCCCCATATTAAACACCATGCGTATTCGTAGCAAACATTAATATAATAAAGTTTTAAATACGGAGCACAAACTACAATGTTATATTAATCGTGTTTTGAACATAGTATCCCATATTGACAAAATCAAGTTATTATGTTCACTAAATATACTTAAAATATTTATATTTTAAAATAAGATAGAATTTAATGCAAAAGACAACATGACAAGTAAAATGAGCTAAACCGAGAATTTTTACCAACAATTAAAAAATAGTATTTTTTCCTTTAGATAGAAAATCAATTTCTACAATAAGTCTTCTCTTTTAAAAAATATTATTAAATTTGCCGATTTTGGATTCGTAGCAAACATTAATATAATAAAATTTTAGATACGAAGCACAAACTACAATGTTATATTAATCATGTTTTAAACATAACATATACTCTCTCTCTCTCTCTCTCTCTCTCTCTCTCTCTATATATATATATATATATATATATAATCACTATTCAAAGACAACTACATACGCATAGATGCACTATAATCTAAAGTGTTGGGCCCGTGCGCAGCACGGGCATAAGCCGTCTAGTATTCTAACTATTTAGAAGAGCCGGTTGGGCTCCTTTTTCGTCGTCCAACCGGCTCCTTTTTCGTCGTCCCTTCCAAGTTAAAAATAAATAAATTATGGCCCCATATATATTAAAAAACAACAACTAATATTAAAAAAAAATTGGGCTCCATATTAAACACCAGCCAATATTAAAAAAAAAAAAAAGAGAAGAAAAAAAGTGAAACCCACCAGATCCAAACTCACGGGGAAAAAAAAAGTGAATCCCATATTAAAAAAACAAACAATGTTAAAAAAAAATGTGCTTAGAAAATCAAACAATTAAATCAATAATGATAGATTCATTGCCACATGCGTATCAACCCATTAGTGGGAGCAAATGAAATTATTGTACAGCAACATACTTAAAATACTTATATGACCCCATATTAACAAAATCAAGCAATCTTTTTTTTTAAATCAATAATGATGGATTCATTGCCACATGCGTATCAACCCATTAGTGGGAGCAAATGAAATTGTTGTACAACAACTTACTTAAAATACTTATATGTGGATCCCATATTAACAAAATCAAGCAATATTAAAAAAAAAAAAAAAGTGAATCCCATATTAAAAAAACAAACAATGTTAAAAAAAAAAAGTGCTTACAAAATCAAACAATTAAATCAATAATGATGGATTCATTGCCACATGCGTATCAACCCATTAGTGGGAGCAAATGAAATTATTGTACAGCAACATACTTAAAATACTTATATATTAAAATAAGATAGAATTTAATTATTTTTTCATTTTTTCCTTACTCTAATAAATGTGAAAAGAGATTAAAGTCATAAAATAAAAAATACTATTAAATGGACATCAAATAATTAATAAGGTAAATTAGTGAAATTATAATTGACGTTTCCTTAAAAAATCGTGTAAAAAACAACATGACAGGTAAAATGAGTTAAACAAAAATTATTTATTAAAAATTTAAAAAATAGAAGTTCTTCATGGACCCATATTAAACATCAACCAGTATTAAAAAAAAAAAAGAGAAGAAAAAAAAAAGTAGAACCCACCATATCCAAACTCACCGGGAAAAAAAAGTAGACCCCATATTAACAAAATCAAGTAAGATTAAAAAAAAAAAAGGGTAATCCCATCTTAAAAAAACAAATAATGTTAAAAAAAAAGTGCTTAGAAAATCAAACAATTAAATCAATAATGATGGATTCATTGCCACATGCGTATCAACCCATTAGTGGGAGCAAATGAAATTATTGTACAACAACATACGTAGAATACTTATATATTAAAATAACATAGAATTTAGTTACTTTTTTCATTTTTCCCTTACTCTAATAAATGTGAAAAGAGATTAATGTCATAAAAGAAAAAATAATATTAAATGGATATCAAATAATTAATAATGTAAATTAATGAAATTATAATTCTAATTAACGCTTCCTTAAAAAACCGTGTAAAAAATAACATGACGAGTAAAATGAGTTAAACAAAAAATATTTACTAAAAATAAAAAAATAGAAGTTCTTCATTTAAATAGAAAACAAATTTCTACTTTGTTTCATTTTAAACATGTAAAATTAATATAATAATTTGAATTAGAATTATCCAAATCAAAATTTGATAAAAATAATTATATGTATTACTTTACTGTTACTACTATATAGAAGAGCCAGTTTATAGAGGCAAGATCGTCGTCCGTGTTCGGTCCTACATTTTTATTTAAGGGCAAAAAAATCCTTTGTGGTCCCACCCACTTTTTTATTTAAGGGTAAAAAAATGACGTTTTATATTTTATATTACCAACTCTTCTAAAAGATAGCTAGAAATACTTTATTATATTTCTATTTTTCTACTATATAGATGTATCGATTTACCCATGCTTCGTCGTCAGTCACTCTTAAAGAAAAAACAAAGGTGGACCCCACCCTCTCCAAACTCATGAAAAAAAATGTGGATCCCATATTAAAAAAAAAAAAAGGCAATGTCAAAAAAAAAAAAAAACGTGCACCTCATATATTAAAAAATCAAACAATATTCATGTAATTCCCAAAGTATCCCCATCAAGTCAATAATAGTGGATTCATTGCGACATGCATATTAACCCATTAGTGGGAACAAATGAAATTATTGCAAGTAAAAAACATGGACCCCATATTATTTAATTGCTGTATTTGCTATTCCGCCATGTCATTTATTTGTTATGTTTACTAAAATAAATATACTTAAAATTTATATATTTAAAAAATAAGATACAATTTAATTACTTTTTTATTTTCATTCTTACTCTAATAAATGTGAAAAGAGATTAATATCAAATGAAGATCAAATAATGAATAAGGTAAATTAGTCAAATTATAATTCTAATTCACGTTTCCTTAAAAAACCATGCAAAAGACAACATGACAAGTAAAATGAGCTAAACCGAGAATATTTACCAAAGATTAAAAAATAGCATTTCTTTGTTTAAATAGAAAATCAATTTCTACTTTGTTTCGTTTTAAACATGTAAAATTAATTTAATAATTTGAATTAGAATTATCCAAGTCAAAATTTGATAAAAAATAATAAGTATTTTACACCTTTAAATTAATCGAATTAAAATTGAAAGTATCAACTGATGCTTAAATATTGCTATTATTTTATCTCAAAGAGAGGAAAATAATTTTCTTTTAAACGATTCTTCTCTTTTAAAAAGTATTAAGAAATTTTCGTAGCAAACATGAATATAATAAAGTTTTAGATACGGAGCACAAACTACAATGTTATATTAATCGTATTTTGAACGCAGTGTGTGTGTGTGTATATATATATATATATTATCACTATCTAAACACAACTACATATACATAGATACACTATAATCCGAAGTGTTGGGCCCGTGCTCAGCACGGGCATAGGCCATCTAGTATTGATATAATAATCTGAAAATAAACTAATGACAGTACTATAAATAGTTAGATTGCATGCACTTATAATATAAAATTATGCACACATGGTATGACTTAAAGTCTTAAATTCTCCAGCCTCGTTGTGCATTGACGGATGTCTAAGGACTAAAATCTAGTGCGCAAAACAAGTGAAACATTGAAGATCTCTTAACACTTCAGCTAGAAATTAAAATTCATTTAATACTATAAGCAATTTAAGATTTTAAGTTAATAAATAAATATCAAATCTAACTGTCAACATATATTGTTAATACATTTTTAGCTAAATATACGATTCGAGTCTAAGTGCGGTCCATTAGGTGGCAACAACTTGTACTCTAATGCAACGACGACACGAACACAAGGTGCAGGGAAAGAGGTCCCTCTTCCATTTTGAATATAACATAACAAAACATGTAATAATAGATACAGACAATTATAATTGAAAACAACTACAGAACGAGGTACAAGTTCATTGTCATAAACCTAACAATAAGACTATGCCACTTTTAATTTGCACTTGACTATAGTTAGTTGTCCCTTTTGCTTGATAATGTATATGGGTAGAACCGAGGATACGGATATCAGAATGAAGACGTTAAAGAAAAATGAAGAGGCGGTTAATTACCATGATGAGAAGACTGAAATATCCGCCATCAGCCGGATATTTCGGCACCGATCACGTCAACAGCTGTCATCAGATTATGTTTCTTATTTAGGATTGTACTAGGGTTAGGACTCCTCTACTATATAAAGAGGAGTCCCCCCTTTATTTTGGGACATGTTTTTAACAACAGAGAAGCATATTAATATATCAAGCAAGTAATAAAATCACCAGTAACTATTCATATTCTTAATCCTTAATTATTTCACCGTCCAAATTTTGTCATTTGGCCCCGAGCATCAACCCCGACCCCCAGTATTCGAGGTCAATCGGCGATCATCATAGTTAGATCTATCACCTTGCTTCATTTTATTATCTGTTATAGAATCTGACATTGTATTAAATTAAACTGTGTATCTTTGGCTTCACTTACAAATTTAATTGTTATCCAGTTTTAGGGTAAACAGATAATACAGTATGAAGTTCTCCGGACTATGCCACCTTTTTCAGATTAAATTATTAGTATTAATATTAACCATTAATCATGTGTTTGGAAATAGTATTTATTATAAAATAATTATTTATTTATTTTTTAATAAAGAGTTTAATAGACCATGTACTAGGATGTGTGTCCTTTACTTATATAGTAGATGATTTAGTGTATAGAGTTTAGCTTATACACGGAAGATTAAATCATCGGTTCTTATAAGTATAAAGTTTATGTTCACAATCTAACATGGAAATTGGACAAAACCATCGGTATGATTGTAGCACAAGATTAAATATAATGTATCTTCATTATGGGAACGGTATAGTTCCGTCTTCTTGTGTTAGTACATTTGTATGTATTGAACGGACCAATTAGAGATAAGTGTTTTTGTACTGAATATATGAAATGGCCTCTCTAGCTCATTAAATGTACTTATACTCTTAATCTTGATATGATTATTATGATCAATGTGATTTGTTCATTATTTTGATTTATTAAAAGGTACGACTCAATTGCGGGTCTATGTATTCCTGGTAAATTGGATAATGGCAAAATACATTTGTGAAATAATAATTAGTTGATACAATCCATATCTCGACTTTGAGATTGATGATATCCCTTTAGATGCTTATCAATCTCATGTAAAAACCCTGCAGGGGGATTTTGTATCCGTCCCATGATATAAGTTAAGCGGAAATATAAAAGATTCAATTAGTCAATGAATTAAACTGTCAGTAATTTAATTTAATTTAATTTAATTGATTGGTATTTGTAATCTTAACATGGGGAGTTAAATAAGTTTTAATGGAGATTTCAAAATTGAACTGAGGAGTGCAATTACGAATTTTTAGTGGAATAATTCGTAATTTATTATGGTAAGATTAATTCTGATATTCCAAAGAAATTCCATAATAGGAAGCCTCGTTAAGTAAATTATGTGGTCCCTGCTGTGCCCGAATAATAAAGAATTAAATGGAATCCGATTTCTTGGTGGAAAAGAAAGACCTAGCAGGTTTGGGAAAAGGGTTTAAACCCTAAAACTTATAGTTATAAAAAGGGTCTTATTCATACGGAGGCCAGTTTTTTTACAAGTTTCTACACTTTTTCTATAGAAATTCGCCCACACAAATTTCGTAGATTCTGGTATTACTCGGGTTATACGGTAGAAGACCGTGGAACTGAAAGATGAAAGCGTGGATGGTTTTTGCTCGTGCTTGAAGGCTAGATTCGAGGTTGCATTCATGTTTCAAGAGACAAGTATCAATTTTATGTTTGATTAATATCTTGATTATGCGTTGTCTATATTACATGCAAGTTGATCCTGGCTATTTGTTTCCGCTGTTTATGCCTGTATTCCATCAATAAAGTGTCCCCGAAAGAAAATCTACTAAATATGTGCATTATTTATATGTGAATTTATCTACTTATTTTATATGAGATTAAATGTGAATTGTGAAATAAGAATTTGTAATACTTAAAATAACACAAATACCCAAGAGTTGCATGTCTTGTTTAGGTAAAAATTTAAAACTTGCGCTAGTAATATATAAGGCTATATATTTTGTCATCTTAGTACTACATTGTATTCATAACTATCAATCTATCGTTATATACTGTTCGTTGCATATACATAATTTTATACCGTAAAATTTGGATGACTTATACCGTTTTGGTGCCATTTCCATTTTCCTTTGCAACTCTCTCACCATACATTTTCTTTGTGTGTTTCATCAATATCCTTATCTTTCTAAATTTAACTCACATCAATCACACTTTTCGGAGTAGTCACATCATAATTTATCTAGATAAGTTCACTTTGATGATAAGATAAGAAGCAATAATGCAAGATGTGAGAACAAGAATAATCACTCTCGTAACAGATATTTTCTCACATTTAAGTTGCATACTTGATGAAATTGATACAATTCGATCGGTCCAATTAAGCAGGTGATATCCATAAGTTCTTTAGTTCATTCCCAACCATCATTAGAGTAAATCTTCCCTTCACAGTGGCTCAGAATTTATATGTTATTTATGGCATCATGAGTAAAAGAAGATGTGATTTTAGTTTTACACACACACACACAACACTATTAGTATAGTTTAACATGTACATAGTAGCAAGTCTGGTACCATTTTTGTCATGTTAATAATTACTATACTAATGTTTATCGTAGGGATTTACTAGTAGTAATTAGTATGTAATAGGTATTGTTACTGTAAATATCTTTTATACATCAGAACTTAAACTTTAGAACATATACTCCGCTAGTGTATTTGAAAAGAAGAAAGAGAGCACATTCGAGTTTGATCTCTTACAAGAACAGCTCGAAATTTGATCAAGCAGCTAGCACAGCAGCTTTTTTCTTGTTCTTTAAATTTGTGCGGTCATATACATATGTCGAAGTAATATGTTGAGATTTGATTAGAAAAAAGCTAGGGTATGCATTCTGCATTAAAATTGATCAAGCATATTTCCATCTACAATAGCTGAATCTAAAACATTTGGTATTGAAGTTATATTGAATAATAATACTAGTGCTATATATAAAAAACATTAATCACTTTGTAGAATCTCCCCTACTCTACTCTAGCATTCTAATTTATTTCTAATCTGGACAGTGGATATTAGGAGCGACAGAGCTAGATATAGCTTACCGGTTCTGCAGAACCAAATAGTTTTGGTCCAAATTCTTTTTTTGTCTAAATAAATCAATTGAAAATGTATAAATTATTACTAATTTAGAATCCAGTAACGTAAAAGAATTAGAATCTGAACCAATAAACTTCAAATACTGGCTCCGCCTCCGACTAGCTTTATCTCTCCATGCAAGTTACTGATGTCAAGAAAACTAATCTCTGCATCTGCATTTCCATGAAAGAAGATAATGTGTCATCCTTTTCATCATCCCTCCTCTTCTGGTGAGGTGGGATGATTAGAGTTGCCCTACATATTTGGCAATTCATGCACTTGTTTACACAATCTGGTGGTCTTGACCCCATCATCACCATTTTCCTTAGCATTCCCATTGAACAAACAAATTAAAAATTTAAACATTTGAAACAAGAATTTAAATTTCATAAAAGGTTTTAAAGTGTGACTCCACCTGATTCAGAAGGTTGAAATGTAAGAGACTGTAGAAGAACCAATGTAACTACAATCTTCAGACGAAACGTGCATGTACTTGACAGAACCATTACTTTGCTTATGGCTATAATTTGTACCAATGTTTTATTCCAAGGTGATAGGGAAGTGTTTCTTTTGATTTATTACAAGTAGTAGAGTGGTATTTATGTATAGACAAGGTTGATTTACTGTTTTTCTGAAAGAAGGGACAGTAAAGCTTCTTCACCAATCATATATTCACATGGAAAATTTAATAACTCGAAATTTTCTGCTCTATTCTGGGAAAAATTGCTGTATTTCAGTTGACAGTTTGACGAGTTTGCTTACATCGATCAAAATTGATTCCTCCAATATAAAAATGTGAAGTTTCAAAACCGAGTAAATTGATTAGTCAAAATCGAATCTTGACTTCTGATGTAACGACACATGTCTTGTCTTCCTAAATTGAGTTTGAATTTGATAAACAAAAAATTGAACTCAAGCTTAGGAACAGTCTAATCTTGGTGTTGACGCCGAAATTGAAACGGAAAAACTTCCTACTCCCTTTTAAGATTTTGAGACCATGGCTAAAATAATCTATTGGTTTTCTTACTATTTTGTTATTGCTGTTACTTATATTTCCATATTTGTTGTTTTTATGCCTTCTTTGAGCCGAGGGTCTATTGAAAACAACCTCTCTAAGGTAGGGTAAGGTCTACGTACACTATTCTCTCCTGACCCCACTAACTGACTTACATTGGGTACGTTATTATTGTTGTTGACTAAAATAAAAAGACATAGAACTGGAAAATAGCCGAGAATTGAGCTAGGACTGTTGTAGCCCGTTGCTTTAGGTGGAGGAAATTTAGTACCTCTGTCTCAATTTATATGACACACTTTTTTTTTTAATCGGTACCAAGAAGAATACATTTCCTTATTTGACAATAATTAAACTTTAAACTTTACTCACTCCGTCCCACGATAAGGGTCACCTTAGCCAAAAACACGCATATTAAGAAACTAATAATGTAATGTGAAGTTTACTAAATTACCCTACATAATAAAAATTAATTACTTTTCCTCTTGATTAGGGCATGCACGAGTAGTGAACTTTTTGACATTGGGTATCCAACAATACCAAGTTACTATGTGATTTTTCCAATCATCGTTTAGATATACTTTAACTTGTCACTTTTTGTCAAAGAGTGGAGCTAGAAAAACTAGTTATGTCTTGATTTCCTAAGGTGACACTTATTATGGAACAAATTTTTTTGACTAAAGTAACACTTATTATGTGACGGAGAGAGTACCTTTTACGCTTAACGACATAATTTATAACCACACAAATATCTTTCACTTGTTTTAAACCATAAGATTAAAAAACTTTTCTTTATTTCTTAAATTTGGTGCTCAATCAAATTATGTCATATAAGTTTCGTGCCCAATCGAATTACGTCAGTATAAATTGGGACAGAGGGAGTATACTGTTTTGTTACCGTCGGTGTCACTGTTAAACCTTTATGACCAGATGGATAGGGAGAAGAAAGCCTCTCAATTCCATTAGTTTTCTCTGGAAACGAATCTGTACATTGATTGAAAATACCCTCCCAAAAATGAGATTCACTGTGTAAAAAGAAACTTTGTTCTTTCAGTGTCTTTCACTATTGATTCGGGTAACTTTTCCAGGATGCTGTCCTCCATGAATCTAGATTTTGAAGTGGCAACTGATAAGACATCACAATAGCTCTCTTCTTGTCCTCGAGGTTAACTGCAAGAAATCTCGTAGTATAACTTGGGACTCTATTTGTTACTTAAGACCTTCAGTTTCTATTATAGAGTTTTTGAAGGTACACCACATCAATAGAACCAATCAAAAAGTATGGAATCCTTCAATTTTGACAACAGGTGCAACTCCAACTCATCTTCCCAGGTAAAATAATCAGGCAACTTACTTTTTGAAAGTTAACAATATACTTCGCAGAAATTTAAATGCTTTTCAATACTAGTACTACTATTTATCAAACTTCCACGTCTACTTTAAAATCTGAAGGTGAACGAAGTAATCAGCTAAGTCAGAAGACAAGATTGACGAATAACAACTAGCCTGTTGCTTCGAACATGAAATGGAACATACTTTGTTTCTATCTTAAATCTAAAACCGAAAAGGTTCTTACAAGTCATTTCCGTCTGAAACTAACAAGAAAACAAAATAGAGAAAAAATATGTTTTAACTCTGAATTTGGCACGAAAATTCACTTTAGCAACTAAATTTAATTTTTATTTATTTACCCCCTTAACAACTTACGTTGCAATTGTTTTTCACCCCAAATACTGACGTGGCAAAAAAAAACAAAAAATTAATAATTAAGAGAATGAAAAATAAAAAAAGTGAACCCGCTCATATATATATATTATTATAAAAGACAAGTGAGGGATGGCTCAGTGGTTAAGTACCTCCACCCACGACCGGTAGGTCCTGGGTTCGAGTCACACTGGAGGGGAAGTATGGAAACACTATAAAAATGGGAGGGAAAAAAAAATATATATATATATTATTATAAATTAAAAAATAATAAAGATTATACAATTAAAAAATAAAATAAATATTATACAATTAAAAAATAAAATAAAAATAAAAACTATTACCATCTTCTTCACAATCCCCCTCTCCAGCTGCTTCTGCCCCCGCCACAGCACCCCCCCTCCAGCTGCTTCTTCTTCTTTTACTTCACTCCACAGCCCCCCCCCCCCCCCGCCACAGCCCCCCCCCCCCCCGGCCCAGCTGCTTCTTCTTTTCATTTTCACCATTTTTTGATTTCTTAATTTTGATTTTGATTTTGATTTTCTTTCAAAAATAAAGTTATGAAAGAAATGGATTTGCTAATAATAGTGGTGGAAGAAATGAGTTTGCTAGAAATGGTGATGGTTGTGGATGTGGGTATTTTGATTTTCTTTCAAAAATAAAGTTATGAAAGAAATGGATTTGCTAATAATGGTGGTGGAAGAATGGGTTTGCTAGAAATGGTGGTGGTTGTGGATGTGGATATTTTGATTTTAAAAATAAAGTTATGGAAGAAATGAATTTGCTAATAACGGTGGTGGAAGAAATGGGTTTGCTAGAAATGGTGGTGGTTGTGGATGTGGGTTAAAGATGGTGGTGGTGATTTTTTTTTCTTTTAAGAAATTTGATGAAATTTGGTGGGGAGATGATGGTGGTGGTGGGGGGTGTGGGTTAAAGATGATGGTGATGATTTTTTTTTTAAGGGCAGTTTGTCCAATTTTTTGCGGCGGCAGCGGAGGCGGTGGCATGGTGGTTGATAAAAGTAGGGTGAGGATGAGGAGAAAGAAGAAGAAAGAGAAAGAAAAAAAATAATAAAAGAAAAACAAAAAATGATGTGTTGGTAATTTTGACATGACAATGATGTGGCATTGACGTGGCACGAGTGTAATACACCTCCCATTGTGAGAATGGTATTATTTTTTTAGGGTGGAAAATAATTGAAACGTAAGTTGTTAAGGGAATAAATAAATAGAAGTTAAGTTTAGTTGCTAAAGTGAGTTTTCGTGTCAAGTTAGGGATTAAAACATGTCTTTTCTCAAATAAAATAACACTGTTACAACAGTTGACTTTCACATGACATGAATTTCGCTGAAGGTGCCTCCGATGAGAGGGTCACACAGAATTTAGAACTGCTCAAGTAAGATAGGCTTTCAAGACAGATCTGATACCCTCTAGGTGGAAGGTGATACATCATGATGGATGAGATTACAACTACTTTGAAAGAGGGTTTTACAAATTTAATTGGCTTAAATGTGGAAGATTCCATAGTGTAATGATCATCACAGTAGTTCCCTTCTTTTCCCTTAATCAATTAATAGAGCATAAGAAATAAACACCCGCTAGCAGAACCAGAAGAGTCCATAGTTTTTATAAACGTCAACAGGTTTCCCAGCACAATCGTTCGTTTAAATGTACACCAAGTAGATTACATATCATTTACAAAACACCCCATATCCAGAAACCTCTTCGAAGCAAATCAAGTTTAGATCATCCTAGACCTACTCCCTTGACAATTTGTCCCGCAGCCTTTGCTTGCAACATCTTAATCATACATTCCTTCCTGCACCCAAACATCCACAAGAAAATCTACCATTTCCTGCCCGTTTTATATGAGACGATAACATTTAAATAAAGAACATTTTTAATAAAGTGGGGAAAGTTAAATAAAGCACAGTAGAGAAGTATTCAATACAATTAAGCTTTTTCAACAAGCAGACTTACAGCAAGTGGGATAGGCTTGGCAAATGGCTTGTTGCTCCCCAGCAGACTATCATAGGTAGCATTCCAACTGCAAAAACAAAATTACAATTAAAGTATGATCCATCAATAGAAAACATTTACTGGAGCAGAGAACAAAATATCCAAGCATGATTATTCCTAAAATCCAAGCTAAACATCTGAATTTCCTACTCATGCAAATCCCAAGCATCATCCTCTCTGGCTTCTGCAGCCTTTCCTCCTTCAACTGTTAACCTTAATGTAGGACCACCCTATAAAAGTAATTCGACACAATTTTAACCTTTCTATCCCAACTTTAAGTGAAATCAGTAATGAGACAGAACGTGACAATAGTATCGCCTGGTTAAGCAACTGAAAATATTTGGCTAGGTCAAAGAGCCACACCTCCACTCTAACGTGTGCCATGTTCACATGGGATATTTACCTTTAAGGAGTTTTAGACAGTTATAATTTTAGAACTTGTTGCAGCATGTCTCAATAAAACAGGGTTACTGCACCAAAGAGGTGTTCGATCCAACTAACAGACTGTTGAATTATACTCCTTTGGTATACAATTTGCCAAATAAACATCAATCCTATTAGAATAATTTTGGCCTAATTTGCTTGGATCTAATTTGTTGAAGAAAGAAGATATGGTGAAATGTTGTACATTTGCCTTGCCAGAGCTCTAGAATGCTACATTTTATGATCAGAATTCAGAAACTCAAACACCTAGATAATTACCCATGCCAAAAGAATAGCACCATGTCCAATAACATATCACTTTGATTCCATTCTTTCAAATCCAGCTGCAGCATAGCACCTTTTTCTTCCCACAATAAGTTTCGCCCTAGCACCATATATGATTTATTTCTTCATTTTTAATCAAAGAATCATAATTTAAGGACAAACTGACAACAGCTTCAGTTGTTTAATGAGATGCTAAAACTTGAAATACTAGATCATTTGTAGTCAATTAATTGTAAGACAGTGCAGGGTTTTCGAAGTATCAGATAGTTCGGTAAAAATGATAACATCAAACCTTAATTTGGGTTCAAGTAGCTGTTTTGGTTGGTTCTCAGGAATTTTATGTCCGACCCACTGCTGTCTGATTTGGTTCCAGCGAACAAATCCTGATAGAAACGAACTGGCTGCATAAGTTAAAAAAAAAAAAAAAGGGCAGCCCGGTGCACTAAGCTCCCGCTATGCGCGGGGTCCGGGAAAGGGCCGGACCACAAGAGTCTATTGTACGCAGCCTTACCTTGCATTTCTGCAAGAGGCTGTTTCCACGGCTCGAACCCGTGACCTCCTGGTCACATGGCAGCAACTTTACCAGTTACGCCAAGGCTCCCCTTCACTGGCTGCATAAGTTAACTCATAAAAATGGATACCAAAAAGATGATGACAAGGACCAGAAAAACAGTCAGGAAAGAGTCCACAAATCCATAAATATATTTTTTTGAAACCTCTTGGCTGATCAATCTTGGTCTTAGGACCTTTTTACACAGAGACAGACACAAGGAGCAACTTTACAAACTTCTAACATCCCCGAGGGCCGAGGGGGATTAGTAGGAATATCTGGAACATCTACATTTTGGAGAACTGTTATTCGATAAAGATTAAAGTATCTTTATTTATATAAGTTGTTTAGGCTCCAGAAAGCTTTAGAACAATTACCCCCTAGATTTGCCAAGTGCAGCAGCTTTCCTGCCACATATTTGCTCGTCAAGCATAATAATACGTTTTCAAGACTATCAATTACTAGGTGCAACATAGGGAATATTTTTAGAAGAATAATGATCGATATGATCCATAGTCGACCACAGGTCCAAACCCATCTAAAAAAAGAGAGAGGGACCAGCGAACAACGAAAAGAAAGAAATCAATTGATGAAGCATGAGTACTACCTCTAGCCGTCTAAAGTTCACATTTGACAACTGAGATTATATTGGTCATGTTGAATAAAAAAGTTTCCATCGGAAACATTGTGGTTCATCTAAAAACCAGGGTGACAAAGAAGGCACGGAACGATATTAAGGTAAATGAGCACGAGAAGATCAGACACCTACCATGATTTACAAATTCAGAATGGTTTGTCGTATTTGCAGTGCCATGAGCATCGTGTGTCTGAGTAGATGTACTAATTGACGAGATGCTTCCTCGTGACTGAGCTGCACTGTGGTTATCCATGTCACACGTGCTAGTTGTCCAAAAGTCCGCAGATAGTTTAGCTTTATGTACTAAATGATCTAGATGTTTCTGCCCATTCAGTGGTTCATGAACTGAAGAAGTTAATTTGGTTTTACTACTGGATCCCAGACAGCCACTGCACTGTTACAAATGACATTTCTTTCTGTAAGAATCGATTAGAATACATAAAATGCAGTTACCTACAAGAAAGGTCTTCTAGCCAGACAATTCAAAATTAATTTTCATGCCACGTACACAATGGAAAGGATTAAATGGCTATAGGGCAAGGATGAAACAACATTTCCACCTCACTAGGATTGACTGACTCTTCCACAGATCATCAAAACTATATCAACCTCTATCAGTAATGAGGTTTAGAGCTATACTACTATATATCTAATTTAAATTATCAAGTTTATTTAATTATTCTTTTAATAAGTTACAGAAATATGGAGAGTCATACGGATGGACAGATTGAGATTTTGGACAACCTGATGACAAGGGCAGTGTAACACCAATTACTAGCAAAGCTTCTTCTATCATTGTGTAGACTAGATTCAAGCAAATAACATCAGTATTTAAGTTTGACTAAATAACTTAGAGACCTACATTTTGAAGAAAGTAGTTGTTTTAACTACTCTCTAAACTCCTAGGCTACATCCTCGGAGACAAGTGAACTACATTTTGCATTTTAAAACATGTTGAGAAAAAGTTATTCCTCAAAGAATCAAAATTATATGCATAAAAGGTTGTTCCTCCTTCCTCATTCACCATCTTCCGTTCCACCAGTATGTCAATTCATTCATAAAGAAATTAAAGCAAATAATTGCTGGATCACAAATTTGGGCAAATTAAATACTTCCTTAGTGATTGATTATATCACTATTCGCATTTATACAATTCCAATCAAGTAGACCGCAATCCTAAAGCAGTTGGGGGTTAACTATATAAATACTCTGTTTCTATTTTATTAAGGCCCATTTCAGATGATTGTCGTAGACTATTTTTAAGCTATGACAACCACACTAGTGTTAAAAAAATTCTACTCCTCAAGAACCATATCTGCTCAAACGCCTAAACAAAAAAGCCCTAATTGAATAAACCATAATAATTAATCTATGATGGAGACCAAAAATACATTACCCCATGCATGCGATCAATTGGAGGAACCAAGCTGAAATAGATCGGATAAGAAACAATGTTGCCACCATAAACCAAGATAAAAATTTCACAGGGCCTGCAATAAACAAGACAAAAAAATTGCACAAGAGCAATCTCTCTCTGGGCAAAACCCTCCAGAAATGGGATGCGGTGAAATTGCCTTTCAATTAATCATTACATTTTTTGGGCCCCATGTTTCCTTTTAAAAAACTTTTTGTGAGGTTAACGGGAGATGTATTACGTTGTTAGTTTAAATTTAATATTTATATTAAGTTTTATTTAAATTTTATTGTTAAGTAATTTGATAAGTGTCATTTTGTAATGATCCATTTAGTGTGATTGCATCGTTATCTTTTTTTTTGCTCATTTTATCTTTACTTATTATCTAATAATTTTATTTTACTCTTTACCCTATCTTTTTACAGTAGCTCTACCTCATACCTTGCTTTTTTTTCTTTTCTTTTTTTGTAGATTTATCCTTCAAATTGCTGATGTGATATTATGTTTCGACGAAAAATGATATCAACTATCCAAATATTATATCCATCAAAACAATATAATACGATACGTCATGAAACAATATGTAACAACCATTCAAACAGAGCGTACACAAATTGAATTATATCAGATTTTTATTAACGATTAATTTTGTTTTAAAAAGTTGTGCAAAAATATCCTCTGTGTGTGAAGAGTTTAATTTTTGAAGGATCATCAGAAAACTTGTAACAAAAGCATGGGGGATTACCAAGATTTAGTACCAAATAAAAAGCTTGGTAGATCAATAGGAGTTTAGATAACGGGTTCACCACAAGTTTTGGCAAATTAATGGGATTATAGTACAAGTATAGTGACTTAAAATAAATTGTTCATAAATTCTAGCAGTTTAGGACTTTTTGATGGATAGGTTTGCCATAACTTCTAACGAATCACCAAATTTTTAGTACAAGTTGTGTAAAAGATTTTAAACAAAATGTTTACAATATCTAGTGAATCACGATAAGTTCAAAGAAAATTCAAAAAAACATTTTGCTTTGAAATTGATCCCAAAATAGTCAAAATTAACTCCAAACTTGATATCCAGTATTGCAATATGAGTCCTAACATTATCTAATGGTTTGATTAGATTCAAACCTTCAAAAATCGATATAACCACTTTATCATCTTCGGTAATCAAGCTTTACGAAAACCAACAATGGTACTCTTCAGATTTAAAAGTAAACATATGTAAATCTAGATGGGAACATAATAAGTATTCAGTCAGATCCATTTGTGAACAAGTTCTTTTATCTTCTTGAAACAAGGACCCATTTTTTGCAATTTAACGCCTCTATCAATTTGGTTGAGTTTATTATGGCAAGAAAAATGAAGTTGCGTTATTTTTCCTTTAGTTTTAATTTCACGATAGTGATCCAAAGTTTACATTACAAGAATTGAATTATCATGAAGTTTGAAAGTGAATCTTTATCGTTCTCTTTAAATTACAATTATTGTAAATTATAGTTATGTGTTAAACAACCCTAAAAGTTATTGTTGGTTTACTTAAGTCGTGTTACAAATATCACATTTCTTAACTACTTAATCATCCCTTGATTATGTGTTTTGCTCTTTTTTTAATTATATCAAGGAAGGGGAGGAGAGAAAAAGAAAAATATATCACGCTCTTGTACTGGCATTTGATATTTATACCAAGCGAGACATCTATTATACAGTAGTTTGTGTATTTTTTAAGTATATATTTTATCTCTTTATATTCTTTTTCTATCTCCTTTTTACTTTCTGGGACTTGTATTTATGTGGTGGAGTTGCCTTATTAAAGTTGACACGTGATTTTCCGGCGTGTTCTTCCTCCTCCTTATAATTTTCTCTTCTTTCCCTTGAATGAGAAATTACGAATTTAGGATGAACGTGTTAGATTAGGGCCTAGAATTGTCAACTTCCGTTTTGTATGTGTGTTTTGTACATAATTCCTTATTATATAGAACATGTGAGAATTGTGATGATATTTCAAGATTTCTATTCATCTTTCAGCTGTTCCGATCTTGTGGTTGCCGCAATTGATCCATCATAAACTTGTGAACCGCAGTCACTTAAGAACCTAAAACCTTGTGATTTTATAGCCAAAAGTTCAACAAAGCACTACTCTTTAGTCTTCTCTGTTTTATTGGAAAGGTAATATCACATAGATATCCTACGTATTTCACGTTACTTAAATTTCTGGTTATTAGAGGAAAATACCGGATTCTAATTTAAAAGATTAACTATTATTCACTACTAAAAAAAAGGGAAAAAACCGACTGATTTTTTTTTTAAAGAAAACCAACGTATTTTCGTCAATTAATTATAATTATTTTTTTATGTTTTGTTCTAAAATAAAACGGCGATAGACCTCAATTTTTTTTTAAGTAAGACTGACGAACTCCGTCTGTTTTTAGAGCGCAAAATTGCAGTTTAAAGTATAAATTAAAACAATGAACGTGTTTGATTATAACAACCCGAAAATTTTCAAGTGCTTAGAATTACTTCCTTATTTGTAGAGTATTTAATTTTAACGAGTTTCATATCGGAGCGTGTACTAAGTATACCAATATAACATGTATGTATAAATTAGTTGTTGACTATTTTTTACATGATATAATATTAGTTGGTGAATTGGTTAAGAGTAAATTAGTGGGTCAGGCCCACTACTTCAGCTATTGGTCAGTTTTTAGATGAAAGTGGAGGGACAGAAAAATCATTATTCTATTCCCAGACTAAAACGAACAAAAAAAAAAAAGAAAAAAATGGAAAGGAGAACCGCATAGGGCAGTTGGTGCTACTGCGTTCAAGAACCATTACAGACAAAGATTTCTCTCGGTTAAGAAAGACAAAAAAAATTCCAAGTACATAGTATGTTATTATTTTAGTATTTAAAAAGAAAAGCATGTTGCAGAGTGATTTTGGATATTAACAAGAATGGTAGGATTTGTAAAGGGGGTTGGTTTCAAATTGCAAAAGTTGCCATTCTTTTGCTGCAATTCACGTGCAACTATATAGTGCCCATTTTGTTTCTTTTGCCCATTTTTGTTTCTTTCCCTCCCTTCGTCTTCAGTACACTCTATAATATTAAAATTTATTTTGGGATGTTTATTTTCCTTCTTTCACCCTTTTTCTGTACACTATAAATATTAGTATTCATTTTGGGATGTTGGGGTTATATAAAAATATTGTAGAATTGTTTAGTAAGGGTATATATGGAGATACAAGTTCTACTTTTTAAAAGAATTATGGATCAAGGTATAGAAGATTGAGATTTAGTTCTAAACCTAAAATTATAGGATTAGTTTTCCTAGACTAATTTAAACCATTTATTTATGTTATTGGATAGATTGAGGCTATTGGAGATTGTTGAAGAGAATTCGGCATTTCAAGAGAGTTGTGTTCCGGTTATAAGACAAGTGAGGCTTAAACTCTTAGTTTGCTTGCTTTTCATAAAAAGCATATGGTTTGTGTTGTATGTATGCATTTAAACCGTTTAGTTCGTGTGAGTGGGCAAGCATGATCTAAATTGGATAATTTCCAAGTTTATAAAGTAATGACCGTATGAGTTCTTTAGCGTAAATTCTCTTAAATAGATACTATTTATATAAATGTAAAGTTTAGAAGTGGTATTGATTGGATATATGTTCCACTTATCGTATCTTCAGAGGGGCACACTTCCATAGGTCCCATTGATGTTCAGTGAGAGATAGATGCTAGAATCTTAAGTGACCCGGGTAAGATGGGGGTAAATAATGCCCTCTCCGGAAGACGGGGTAAGACATAGACAAATACGTATTATGTCCCGTGAGCATAGATTCAGATTCAGTGTAGTGCATCTATTGCTCGTCCGGGTAAGATGGGGGTAAATAATGCCCTCTCCGGAAGACGGGGTAAGACATAGACAAATACGTACTATGTCCCGTGAGCATACATTCAGATTCAGTGTATTTCATGTATTGCTCGTCCGAGTAAGATGGGGGTAAATAATGCCCTCTCCGGAAGACGAGGTAAGACATAGGTAAATACGTACTATGTCCCGTAAGCATAGATTCAGATTCAGTGTATTTCATGTATTGCTCGTCCGGGTAAGATGGGGGTAAATAATGCCCTCTCCGGAAGACGGGGTAAGACATAGGTAAATACGTACTATGTCCCGTGAGCATAGATTCAGATTTAGAGTATTTCATGTTTTGCTTGTTTATGCTTCATGAGTTCAGCTTTAGCTTCAGTGTTTGTATATATTTAATATACTTGTACTGTGTATTTGCTTTTATGCATTATCAGGGATTTCAAAGACTTGCTCCAGGGGTAAGCTGAGAGTGTCGATGATCTTGCTGGGTCTTTTAGACTCACGCTTGTTGATGTTGTATGTGTGCAGGTGTGGTTAACAGTGACCAGGTAGCCGATACTTGATTCATTCCAGCTTCGTTCAGTCCAGCTCAGTCGAGGTGAACCACCATTAGATCATGGTGGCCTCTTCTTCTTTAGTTGACTTAATAGTATTCCGAGCTACGTCTCGTACTTTTCTATTCAGACTACTAGTTCCATGACTTAGACATTTTATGGGGTTTAAGGGCAAGACTCGGTATTTGTATTTCGCTTCCGCACTTTTCTTTATATTATGAGACTTTGCGTATTATTCATTTTATTCGTTAATTTTCGCATGATTTGCTTAGAGGGTTCGCCTTATGGGTAGAAGCTCGTCAGGTGCCCGGTCACGACCTGAGTGTCAGATTTGAGTCGTGACATTGATCAAAGAGCATGAGTGGTAGAATTGTTCAATATGTAGATACTTGAGTTCAATTCCAAGTTGCTACACTGCATTATTTTTTTTATTTTTAAAAAAGACAGGTTCCTTGGTTTTGGGCATTTTTCAGTGGTGATTTTGCTTGAACTCGAGATGAGAATCCAAAATTGATTGCTCAAGGACTGAATGTTGTCAATCTCGCTGGCAGAAAACAATTGAGTCTAGATATTCATATTCTAAAATAATGTTTGTAGAAACATAAATTTTATTGGGTTAAATTCATACAAAATTTGAATTAAATCCATGATAATTTGGGTTGAACAATTAATTCAGACTGCACAATTAAATAAGTCCATTCAATTAAATTCAAGTTCAAGGTCCATTTCATCTTGAGGTACAAAACTCATGCCACGTAACATGGCATCCCAGTCAAATTCAAAACCAACAAAATGATGTCACGTGCTCAAAAGATATGGCAATCCCAGTCAAATACAAAAGCCAATAAAAAACCGCCAAGTGTCTAAAATGGCATGTCTTGGCCAATCACAAGCAACCTTATCACACAACATTTGTGATAAGCTTGATGATTGACATGAGCCAATCAGAATGAAGCAAGAGAGTTCATCTGCACTTAACTTGCCTACTCCCTATAACTATAAATTGGGAGTTTACATAAATTTTCGAGGACATTAAATAACGAAGTACTGCTCGACATTCCTAAGGATCGAAATACATCTCTAGGAGATTCAAATCATCCTGCAATTCGAGAAATACGCTACCGAAGGCCCTCGAATCACGAAAACGTTTAGGAGAGAAGAATCAAAAGAACAACGAATTGTACTCACAAGATTCATATATAAAATTACATTTTTCTTTTATTTTTTATTGCAGTTAATTTTCGGCACTTTGAAATTTTGTTGCGAGCAATGTTCGTACATTATGATTTACAACCAAATCGGGAGCCTAAAATTTCTAATATTCTTTTCTACAGATCAATAAGAAAATTCAATGCGATGTACCCGATCTTTGGAGAATTCCAGTGTACAAAGCTCAACGATTCGATGGCATGCCCAAAATCTCGTTCCCGCAACAATTACTAGAACTTCTATAATGTTCTCTTCTGTACTCCTCACTATTGCCCTTTGAATCTTTCACATCAGCTGCAAAATGAACTCTTCTCTTCTTACTCTTCTTCTTTCTCGAATCCTTTTTCTTCTCACCTGTTAACATGAAAACTGTCACGCTCAAACAGGGATGATACCTATTAATTATTCCCTCCCTCCCTCCTAATTTATCTAATATTTTTTGCTTTCAAAATTCAAATTAGGTAAATTTTGACCAACATTTTAATATATCTGTCCATCTTATTGACATGTGATGAATTACAAGTTATAGTATTTTTTTTTAATAATTTTTAAATATTTAAAATGTTGATTTAAAATATTAGTTGATCTAATTCAGTTCAACTTCAAAAGTTAATTAAATTGACTCGATAAGCAAAAAGAGCCTCATAAATCGGGACATAAAACGAACTACCTAGTTTTCCAAGAACTTTAGAGAAAATGGTACCTGAAGATAAACAAGACTTCAGACTATGCTTTTTATGTGGAGAATTTTGAACATTCTTGGCAAGTTCAAGCTTGGCAGTTTCGATATACTTTTCCCCTAGAAGATCAAAAAGAATGACGGTGCCGGCAGAAACGGCCATGGCTGTTGCTAAGACAATACCTTGTGAGCTCATTAAACTGGACATAACAATTAATGGTAGAGTTGAATTGATGAAATTGATCAGAAGAAAGACGAATGAATGTAAGTTAAGAAAGTAGTAACTAAGACTTAAATGGAGATCGCTTTTGGTTGAGTAGTATGGATAGTTAATTGGTATAGAGGCTAGCTAGCTCCAGCTAATTAGCAATAGATAGACTACTTGTTGTTGCTATGTCCCGTGAGTCGTCAGAGAGAGGTTCAAGGACACAGTTAGGTGGGAGTCGGTATATGCTCCCCTCCTCTTATATACACAATGCTCCCTCCGTCCCAAAATAAATGTTGTTTTAGTATAAAAAAAGTATTCTAAAATAAGTGACATCCGAGAAATTCAAGATAAAAACTGACAAGTGTTTTCAAGTTTCAATTATGACCTAAGCATTAAAGAAGTAGTCATCTTTAATATTGCTCAATTATAAAAAAACATCTAATAAATATGAGTAATTAGTAAACTCCACATTCATTTATTGATTTCTTGAGCATGATTTTTCCTAAAATGACACTTATTTTGGGACGGATTGAGTACTAAATAGTACTCCTACATCTCAATTTGGCATTTTTCGGATGTCGAAAATCAAACAGGTTTTTTTTTTCACTTTAATTTTTTCACATGCCTCTTAAATATTTTAATTATCAATTATTGTAATTTATAGTTTTTTTTTTCCGTAATCACCAAGTATGTAATTTCAAAAACTAAAATATTTCATGTTTGAATTCAAATCAAAATTAAAAATTTAACTCTCAAAATTTGAACGGTGCCACATAAATTAAGAGACAAAGAGTGTATGAATTTTTAGTCAATCAAATCATTTATAGTCATTACTGAGTAGTAAATATCTTTTAACAAACACTTGCCTTTTAAGTTAGCTTTCGGGGTTAAGTTAGGCCTAAGATATATTAGTTATCATGATATCAGAATGAGTCTCATATTCTCATTCCAATTCTTGATTTACCCGACATATACATTAGTCTTAGTTATATAATTTTGGCAATTCTTACCTCTTGAGTTAAGCTCAAATTTCCTTTTCTATCAATTAATTTTTAATATGATAAAAATAATACTCTGAGCTGTTAGCATAAGTTAAAATTGTATTTATAGTGTAATCGTTTTTAATAATATTAGTGTAAATATATTAGTGTAAAAAAAGAAAAGTGGTGCAATGTATATTCTCGTATTTGGGTTTGGTTTTTGGCTTTTTCTTTCAATACTGCAAGTGCAACGCACGAAATGGGAAAGAGAGAAGAAACTAGCTAGAGAAGCTGGATGGTCAAAGTTTGAGCTGAGTCAAGCTGGGCATTCAGTTATGAACTTATGGTTGTCAGCGTCGGAGTTCTAGATTTTTAAAAGAAAAAAATACTCACTTCATCAAAGTGTCAAAGTTTTAAGAAATATAAAGAGACTTTTGAATTTTGTATTTCTAAATTAAAGATGTATGTAATGTATTAAAATATTTTTTAAATTTTGTGATTTTAAACTTATCATGTAAGATGTTTAATTATCTACTTACTAAATATATATATAAAAAAATATTCTTTTTGGGACATAATTAAAAAAATAAGATAGTTAAATTAGGACGAAGGAAATACTAAATTCTTGATAAATTATTTATACATATTAAGTATATTTTTTAACATGATATAAAATCTATATCAAAGCCTATGAATTTTACAAACCCATAATTGATATTATGCTAGCTCCACCCCTGGTCTACACAGTCCCCACAAGGCTAGCCAGTAGGTGTTTAATGCGTGTTTAAGGTGTATGTTTAATGAGTTGAATGAAAAAAAAAAAAATTTGATGAAATCGTGTCGATGTGCCCATAGGTGAGGGGAATTAGAAAGGTGGAGAATTGGAGACGTGGAAGTTCTCGCTTCTTCTTTGCTTTAGAAAGTCAAGCGAAAGTGAATCCCGTACCTATCACTGTTGAGTGCAGCAAATAGAAAAATCGAATTAAACAAAAACCGAATTAAATTGGGAAAAAAGACGCTCTATCCGTCCCAATTTATGATACAATTTGACTAAACACGAATTCTTAAAAAGAAAGAAAGACTTTTAAAATTTATAATCTAAAATAAAGTCATAAATATTTGTATGGTTATAAATCATTTCATTAAGAGTAGAAAGAAAAATTTTAAGTTAAATTAGAAAATTTTGAGTTAAATTTTTTCTAAATATAAAATGTATCATTTTTTTTAGAACGACTAAAAAGAAAAAAGTGTATCATATAAATTGGGACAGAGAGAATATTTTTTTTATTTAGTTTGATTTTGGTTTAGAAGGCGTTTGACCATTGAAATCAAATTTTTTTTCACTTTATTTTGAATTTTTGAAGTTGGAGTTAAAGTTGAATATAACATATTTATTGGGTTAACTTAACTGCCTTATAGACGAATGAAAACACACGTAAAAAGAATTTCAAAATTTGAACCGAAAGTGTATGATTAAAACACATTATTAAGAGTTGAGGCGTTCAATTGAAATATGATTTAATTCGTGTGCCTAAATTATCGTGACAAGTTTAAGGGCTATATATTAAGCCATGTTGGGATTACATAACAATTTATCTTAATGTCCAAACACTATTTTAACTTCCAAATTGACCAAACGCCTATGAATGTTCCTTTTGTATTTATATGCCATCCTCCTATGCACAGAGGAATTAACGACGGCACTAGAACGCTGGATATAGCACACTATCTATTTTCTTCTGCCATTTTTAACTGTCACGCATCCCCTAATTTAATAATCATAGGAACCCGCCCCCCCTCTTAGAAAAGCTTAACAATAAAAGACTAAACAAAACAAAGAAGAATATTAATGAAGTGAACATTAAAAAAGGTGGCTGGAAAATGTGGCAGACAAGAAAGAAAGCTAGCGAAAGACTTTCATTATTTATCTAGGTTTTCTTTATTTATTTTGATTGCTAAAAAAACTTCTATTCATTGTTGGAAAGCGCTAAGACGGGTATAAGAAAAAGAAAAAAGTGCAGAAAATTATAACCATTTTCTTTATTTAGAAACTTCCAATCATTATATTCTCATTTTGTTCTTAATAACATACTTTATAAAAAATAAAAATAACGACGTGACTTGCTGCGAGATGGAGCAGAATTTTGATTCAATATTTAGATTAATTATGCGTATAAAGTACTCCTTTTATAAACACTAAATCCAGTCAAATAGTATTAATCAAACTAGAAGGGAGTAGGTAAAGCGAAGATGTCATGATTGATTGCATTAGCCATTTGGCAATCTAGAAGGGGAATCCTTGAGCTAAATTTCTTAAAGATAAACCATAGTAGTTAGTGGTCGTAGCAATAATGACAGTTGTGACATCCAATGTGAAAACAACGACGTTGAAAAACAATCATTTGTTCACATCCAAATAACTCATTTCAAATTCCCACTTTGACAGACTCTTTCTGCCCTTATTGATTTTTTCACCAACTTCTGCTGATATCGATTGCTAAATGAAACCATAGGTACCAAATTAAACAAATGGTTGACCCTGGGAATGTCACACATCTCCATCTCGTACATGACTCGTGTGCTGAGAAGCCCAGCAAAGTCATGTGAGGACTAAACAGACCAAATTGAACAAATGGTTGAGCCAGATCACATCAAATATCTCCATCTCGTACATGACTCGTGTGAGGACTAAGATCACACAGCAATCCCTTTAAAGTCTTACGTAATTTAGATTAGGTGATCAGCGAGTACATAATTGATTCGTGCATGAAATTTCCAGTTAAAAATGACGTAACAAAGATTAAGATGGGATTAAGAGTCGAGACGGAAAGTATTACAGGGCTAATTTCCAAGATTGCAAATCTACTTCTATGACCATTCCAAAACACGCCTGTAAAACGTAAAGAACTACACCAAAGACTGCAAGTCAACAAAAAGAACCTCATACAAAGTCATGTTACTGTCCAACAAAATGCCCAGCAGAAATCTGAAAAAAAAAACAAGAACTATAAAGTATTATGCCACAACAAACTGCACCTTTCAAGTAACTCACGAGTTTGTTAACTCTTCGCCACAACAAGCTAACACGAGAGTTATCCACTTATGTAGTGAGGATAGGAGGAAGGTAGTCCGATTTAGTACCAAGAACTGGGGCCTTGGTGTCGGGGAAAAACTCATGGCCTGGTAGCTCCGTGACATCCCCTTCACTGGCCACTCCAATGGGGTAGCGAAGCAGGTGACCTGGCAGATCTCTTTCCAGACTCTCACTTGAATACAGATCCCAGTATTTATCAGCTATTTTATTCACCTTCGTCACACATTCCTCACTTTCTGGATGTAGAAAGGTCTCATCAAGCATACCAAGGTGCTCGTACCACAATGCCATTCTGAAACCATGAACTTGACCCCTAGCTGGTTCCGCTGTGGCCAAATGATGAGGCTGGTAGGCTCCCATGGCTATTTCAGAATCTCTAGCACCATCCATTGATCTCTGGTTTATGTTTGCGGATCCAACTATGATGTACTCGTCATCCACTGTTCAGAAATAAAGATAGTATGAGTACATTTATGAGCTAGTATAACATCTATGCAGTACTGTGCATGAAAATGTTTTTGGTATAAGCCATGAAAGTAATCTGTAACCGTTTTCACTTGGAATGCGCCGACACATTTTCAACACTGAGAAACCCTCTTTCCCATATATTCAATTCATAAACACTCAAAAGTTTTGATTTCATAATATTAACAAAACTAAAAAAATTGAAGTATTACCAAATTCAATACCTTCAGTCATTTAAAAACTTAAAAACCCAGAATTTTATGTTTAAGAGAACTCTAGATTTCATCTTTATCAGAAGGCCAATACTAAGATGGAACTATAATAGTAAACCAGTACTTACCGATCATCATCTTGGAATGGACATAGATCATGAAGCGACGAGCCTCCTGAGCTCGCATGTAATTAGAATCAGGCTCTGGGGTCTCCCACGGTTCATATTCTCCGCTCTTCTTCATCTCCCGGTTACCAATGCAGAAAAATGTCAAATAATTCCTGGGATCCTCCTCAATACCTTTAGCATTCATGGCTTGAACAATGTTCTTATACATCATCTCCATTGTCCTTTTCTGCCAATCTAATATTGCTTGTACTGAAGCGCTCTCGGGGATTCCTTCTGGCCACATTGGGACAATAACATAAACGGTAAACCTTTCCCCAGCTTCAATCTTACTGCAGATCTTCAATGCAAGTTCCTTTGGGATGACATGCAAAGCACCAATGTCCTCTACTTTGACATCATCACATTGCCAGTCATAACAGCTTCCAAGAAAATACTGATTTTCAATGTAAATAAAATTCTTTGCTCGACGAATAGCATATCTGCTATAATTTTTTCCTCAAGAACCATATCTGCTCAAACGCCTAAACAAAAAAGCCCTAATTGAATAAAACCATAATAATTAATCTATGATGGAGACCAAAAATATATTACCCCATGCATGCGATCAATTGGAGGAACCAAGCTGAAATAGATCGGATAAGAAACAATGTTGCCACCATAAACCAAGATAAAAATTTCGCAGGGCCTGCTATAAACAAGACAAAAATGTAACAAAATAATTGCACAAGAGCAATCTCTCTCGGGGCAAAACCGTCCAGAAATGGGATGCGGTGAAATTGCCTTTCAAATTAATCATTACATTTTTGGGCCCCATGTTTCCTTTTAAAAAACTTTTTGTGAGGTTAACGGGAGATTTACCTGCTGTATTACGTTATTAGTTTAAATTTAATATTTATATTGAGTTTTACTTAAATTTTATTGTATCGTATTGTTAAGTAATTTGACGAGTGTCATTTTGTAATGATCGATTTCTTGTGATTACATCATTATCTTTTTTTTGCTCATTTTATCTTTACTTATTATTTAATAATTCTATTTTACTCTTTATCCTATCTTTTTACGGTAGCTCTATCTCATACTTTTTTTTTTTTTTTTTAGATTTATCCTTCAAATTGCTGATGTGATATTATGTTACGACGAAAAATGATATCAACTATCCAAATATTATATCCATCAAAACAATACATCTACAATACAAAACGATACGTCATGAAACAATATGTAACAACCATTCAAACAGAGCATACACAAATTGAATTATATCAGATTTTTATTAACGATTAATTTTGTTTTAAAAAGTTGTGCAAAAATATCCTCTGTGTGTGAAGAGTTTAATATTTGAAGGATCATCAGAAAACTTGTAACAAAAGCATGGGGGATTACCAAGATTTAGTACCAAATAAAAAGCTTGGTAGATCAATAGGAGTTTAGATAACGGGTTCACCACAAGTTTTGGCAAATTAATGGGATTATAGTACAAGTATAGTGACTTTAAATAAATTGTTCATAATTTCTAGCAGTTTATGACTTTTTGATGGATAGGTTTGCCATAACTTCTAAGAATCACCAAATTTTTAGTACAAGTTGTGTAAAAGATTTTAAACAAAATGTTTACAATATCTAGTGAATCACTATAAGTTCAAAGAAAATTCAAAAATACAATTTGCTTTGAAATTGATCCCAAAATAGTCAAAATTAACTCCAAACTTGATATCCAGTATTGCAATATGAGTCCTAACATTATCTAATGGTTTGAATTAGATTCAAACCTTCAAAAATCGATATAACCACTTTATCATCTTCGGTAATCAAGCTTTACGAAAACCAACAATGGTACTCTTCAAATTTAAAAGTAAACATATGTAAATCTAGATGGAAACATAATAAGTATTCAGTCAGATCCATTCGTGAAGAAGTTCTTTTATCTTCTTGAAACGAGGACCCATTTTTTGCAATTTAACGCCTCTATCAATTTGGTTGAGTTTATTATGGCAAGAAAAATGAAGTTGCGTTATTTTTCCTTTAGTTTTAATTTAACGATAGTAATCTAAAGTTTACATTACAAGAATTGAATTATCATGAACTTTGAAAAGTGAATCTTTATCGTTCTCTTTAAATTACAATTATTGTAAATTTTAGTTGTGTTAAACAACCCTAAAAGTTATTGTTGGTTTACTTAAGTCGTGTTACAAATATCACATTTCTTAACTACTTAATCATCCCTTGATTATGTGTTTTGCTCTTTTTTTAATTATATCAAGGAAGGGGAGGAGAGAAAAAGAAAAATATATCACGCTCTTGTACTGACATTTGATATTTATACCAAGCGAGACATCTATTATACAGTAGTTTGTGTATTTTTTAAGTATATATTTTATCTCTTTATATTCTTTTTCTATCTCCTTTTTACTTTCTGCGACTTGTATTTATGTGGTGGAGTTGCCTTATTAAAGTTGACACGTGATTTTCCGGCGTGTTCTTCCTCCTCCTTATAATTTTCTCTTCTTTCCCTTGAATGAGAAATTACGAATTTAGGATGAACGTGTTAGATTAGGGCCTAGAATTGTCAACTTCCGTTTTGTATGTGTGTTTTGTACATAATTCCTTATTATATAGAACATGTGAGAATTGTGATGATATTTCAAGATTTCTATTCATCTTTCAGCTGTTCCGATCTTGTGGTTGCCGCAATTGATCCATCATAAACTTGTGAACCGCAGTCACTTAAGAACCTAAAACCTTGTGATTTTATAGCCAAAAGTTCAACAAAGCACTACTCTTTAGTCTTCTCTGTTTTATTGGAAAGGTAATATCACATAGGTATCCTACGTATTTCACGTTACTTAAATTTCTGGTTATTAGAGGCAAATACCGGATTCTAATTTAAAAGATTAACTATTATTCACTACTAAAAAAAAGGGAAAAAACCGACTGATTTTTTTTTTTAAAGAAAACCAACGTATTTTCGTCAATTAATTATAATTATTTTTTTATGTTTTGTTCTAAAATAAAACGGCGATAGACCTCAATTTTTTTTTAATTTTTTTTTAAGTAAGACTGATGAACTCCGTCTGTTTTTAGAGAGCAAAATTGCAGTTTAAAGTATAAATTAAAACAATGAACGTGTTTGATTATAACAACCCAAAAATTTTCAAGTGATTAGAATTACTTCCTTATTTGTAGAGTATTTAATTTTAACGAGTTTCATATCGGAGCGTGTACTAATTATTCCAATATAACATGTATGTATAAATTAGTTGTTGACTATTTTTTACATGATATAATATTAGTTGGTGAATTGGTTAAGAGTAAATTAGTGGGTCAGGCCCACTACTTCAGCTATTGGTCAGTGTTTAGATGAAAGTGGAGGGACAGAAAAATCATTATTCTATTCCCAGACTAAAACGAACAAAAAAAAAAAAAGAAAAAAATGGAAAGGAGAACCGCATAGGGCAGTTGGTGCTACTGCGTTCAAGAACCATTACAGAGAAAGATTTCTCTCGGTTAAGAAAGACAAAAAAATTCCAAGTACATAGTATGTTATTATTTTAGTATTTAAAAAGAAAAGCATGTTGCAGAGTGATTTTGGATATTAACAAGAATGGTAGGATTTGTAGAGGGGGTTGGTTTCAAATTGCAAAAGTTGCCATTCTTTTGCTGCAATTCACGTGCAACTATATAGTGCCCATTTTGTTTCTTTTGCCCATTTTTGTTTCTTTCCCTCCCTTCGTCTTTTCTCAGTACACTCTATAATATTAGAATTTATTTTGGGATGTTTATTTTCCTTCTTTCACCCTTTTTCTAAGGGTATATATGGAGATACAAGTTCTACTTTTTAAAAGAATTATGGATCAAGGTATAGAAGATTGAGATTTAGTTCTAAACCTAAAATTATAGGATTAGTTTTCCTAGACTAATTTAGACCATTTATTTATGTTATTGGATAGATTGAGGCTATTGGAAATTGTTGAAGAGAATTCGGCATTTCAAGAGAGTTGCGTTCCGATTATAAGGCAAGTGAGGCTTAAACTCTTAGTTTGCTTGCTTTTCATAAAAAGCATATGGTTTGTGTTGTATGTATGCATTTAAACCGTTTAGTTCGTGTGAGTGGGCAAGCATGATTTAAATTGGATAATTTCCAAGTTTCTAAAGTAATGACCGTATGAGTTCTTTAGCGTAAATTCGCTTAAATAGATACTATTTATATAAATGTAAAGTTTAGAAGTGGTATTGATTGAATGTATGTTCCACTTATCGTATCTTCAGAGGGGCACACTTCCATAGGTCCCATTGATGTTCAGTGAGAGATAGATGCTAGAATCTTAAGTGACCCGGGTAAGATGGGGGTAAATAATGCCCTCTCCAGAAGACGGGGTAAGACATAGACAAATACGTATTATGTCCCGTGAGCATAGATTCAGATTCAGTGTAGTGCATCTATTGCTCGTCCGGGTAAGATGGGGGTAAATAATGCCCTCTCCGGAAGACGGGGTAAGACATAGACAAATACGTACTATGTCCCGTGAGCATACATTCAGATTCAGTGTATTTCATGTATTGCTCGCTCGGCTCGGCTTTGGCTTTGGCTTTGGATTTGGAATCAAATGATCTGATTGATAATCTTTTTGGACCAAAATTCTTTTAAATTTTAATTTAATTATTTATTAATTAATTAATTATTTCCAGATTCTGACCCGTTAGTGACCCGGATCCGCGTGTCTGACCCGCGACCCGTTTCTCTCTCCGGATTAATTTAAATTTCCCTCCATTTTTTTTTTAAAACGTACATTTTCTGAAAGGTTGCAAACCTTTCTGAAAAGGTGCAAACCTTTTCCTAACCAGTGCGTTAATGGCTATAAATTTCAGTTAATATTCAGATTATTACTTACGAATTTTCTGAAATCCTCTATTCTTTTACTCTTCTTAAAAGTTTTCTTTTCTGTGTGATATACTGCCATTGAATGGTTCGCCGCTACCAGAATTTGGAGTACTACTATTTTGGTAAGATAATCGTTCTATCCTGGGAGGGGATATTCCATCAACCTCGAGTACTGTGAGGGGAATAATTTTCTTAAGGACACACTTTGAACTAAGTGGGCTCGATTATGTTCTGAATATATTTTTTCTAACACTGTTTCTGTTCATTTGTCCATTTTCTGTAATTTACTGGTTTTAAGTTTTTACAGATTGTGTAATCTGCTTTTACTAAGTGTTTTATAGATTCAGAAACTTTATTTAGACTTATACAGATTATTTTTAGACAACAACACTTGCCTTTTAAGTTAGCTTTCGGGATTAAGTTAGGCCTAAGATATATTAGTTATCATGATATAGTCTCATATTCTCATTCCAATTCTTGATTTACCCGACATATACATTAGTCTTAGTTATATAATTTTGACAATTCTTACCTCTTGAGTTAAGCTCAAATTTCCTTTTCTATCAATTAATTTTTAATATGATAAAAATAATACTCTGAGCTGTTAGCATAAGTTAAAATTGTATTTATAGTGTAATCTTTTTTAATAATATTAGTGTAAATATATTAGTGTAAAAAAAGAAAAGTGGTGCAATGTATATTCTCGTATTTGGGTTTGGTTTTTGGCTTTTTCTTTCAATACTGCAAGTGCAACGCACGAAATGGGAAAGAGAGAAGAAACTAGCTAGAGAAGCTGGATGGTCAAAGTTTGAGTTGAGTCAAGCTGGGCATTCAGTTATGAACTTATGGTTGTCAGCGTCGGAGTTCTAGATTTTTAAAAGAAAAAAATACTCACTTCATCAAAGTGTCAAAGTTTTAAGAAATATAAAGAGACTTTTGAATTTTGTATTTCTAAATTAAAGATGTATGTAATGTATTAAAATATTTTTTAAATTTTGTGATTTTAAACTTATCATGTAAGATGTTTGAATTATCTACTTACTAAATATATATATATATATATATAAAAAGACTCTTTTTGGGACATATTTAAAAAAATAAGACAGTTAAATTAGGACGAAGGAAATACTAAATTTTTAATAAATTATTTATACATATTAAGTGTATTTTTAGCATAATATAAAATCTATATCAAAGCCACTGAATTTTACAAACCCATAATTGGTATTATGCTAGCTCCGCCCCTGGTCTACACAGTCCCCACAAGGCTAGCCAGTAGGTGTTTAATGCGTGTTTAAGGTGTGTGTTTAATGAGTTGAATGAAAAAATTTTTTTTTGATGAAATCGTGTCGATGTGCCCATAGGTGAGGGGAATTAGAAAGGTGGAGAATTGGAGACGTGGAAGTTCTCGCTTCTTCTTTGCTTTAGAAAGTCAAGCGAAAGTGAATCCCGTACCTATCACTGTTGAGTGCAGCAAATAGAAAAATCGAATTAAACAAAAACCGAATTAAATTGGGGAAAAAGACGCTCTATCCGTCCCAATTTATGATACAATTTGACTAAACACGAATTCTTAAAAAGAAAGAAAGACTTTTAAAATTTATAATCTAAAATAAAGTCATAAATATTTGTATGGTTATAAATCATTTCATTAAGAGTAGAAAGAAAATTTTGAGTTAAATTAGAAAATTTTGAGTTAAATTTTTTCTAAATATAAAATGTATCATTCTTTTTGAGAACGACTAAAAAGAAAAGTGTATCATATAAATTGGGACACAGAGAATATTTTTTTAATTTAGTTTGATTTTGGTTTAGTAGGCGTTTGACCATTGAAATCAAATTTTTTTCACTTTATTTTGAATTTTTGAAGTTGGAGTTAAAGTTGAATATAACATATTTATTGGGTTAACTTAACTGCCTTATAGACGAATGAAAACACACATAAAAAGAATTTCAAAATTTGAACCGAAAGTGTATGATTAAAACACATTATTAGGAGTTGAGGCGTTCAATTGAAATATGATTTAATTCGTGTGCCTAAATTATCGTGACAAGTTTAAGGGCTATATATTAAGCCATGTTGGGATTACATAACAATTTATCTTAATGTCCGAACACTATTTTAACTTCCAAATTGACCAAACGCCTATGAATGTTCCTTTTGTATTTATATGCCATCCTCCTATGCACAGAGGAATTAACGACTGCACTAGAACGCTGGATATTTTATAGCACACTATCTATTTTCTTCTGCCATTTTTAACTGTCACGCATCCCCTAATTCAATAATCATAGGAACCCGCCCCCCTCTTAGAAAAGCTTAACAATAAAAGACTAAACAAAACAAAGAAGAATATTAATGAAGTGAACATTAAAAAAGGTGGCTGGAAAATGTGGCAGACAAGAAAGAAAGCTAGCGAAAGGCTTTCATTATTTATCTAGGTTTTCTTTATTTATTTTGATTGCTAAAAAAACTTCTATTCATTGTTGGAAAGCGCTAAGACGGGTATAAGAAAAAGAAAAAAGTGCAGAAAATTATAACCATTTTCTTTATTTAGAAACTTTCAATCTTTATATTCTCATTTTGTTCTTAATAACATACTTTATAAAAAATAAAAATAACGACGTGATTTGCTGCGAGATGGAGCAGAATTTTGATTCAATATTTAGATTAATTATGCGTATAAAGTACTCCTTTCATAAACACTAAATCCAGTCAAATAGTATCAATCAAACTAGAAGGGAGTCGGTAAGCGAAGATGTCATGATTGATTGCATTAGCCATTTGGCAATCTAGAAGGGGAATCCTTGAGCTAAATTTCTTAAAAATAAACCATAGTAGTTGGTGGTCGTAGCAATAATGACAGTTGTGACATCCAATGTGAAAACAACAACGTTGAAAAACAATCATTTGTTCACATCCAAATAACTCATTTCAAATTCCCACTTTGACACTCTTTCTGCCCTTATTAATTTTTTCACCACCTTCTGCAGATATCGATTGCTAAATGAAACCATAGGTACCAAATTAAACAAATGGTTGATCCAGGGAATGTCACACATCTCCATCTCATACATGACTCGTGTGCTGAGAAGCCCAGCAAAGTCATGTGAGGACTAAACCGACCAAATTGAACAAATGGTTGAGCCAGATCACATCAAATATCTCCATCTCGTACATGACTCGTGTGAGGACTAAGATCACACAGCAATCCCTTTAAAGTCTTACGTACTTTAGATTAGGTGATCAGCGAGTACATAATTGATTCGTGCATGAAATTTCCAGTTAAAAATGACGTAACAAAGATTAAGATGGGATAAAGAGTCGAGACGGAAAGTATTACAGGGCTAATTTCCAAGATTGCAAATCTACTTCTATGACCATTCCAAAACACGCCTGTAAAACGTAAAGAACAACAACAAAGACTGCAGTCAACAAAAAGAACCTCATACAAAGTCATGTTACTGTCCAACAAAATGCCCAACAGAAATCTGAAAAAAACAAGAACTATAAAGTATTATTCCACAACAAACTGCACCTTTCAAGTAACTCACGAGTTTGTTAACTCTTCGCCACAACAAGCTAACACGAGAGTTATCCACTTATGTAGTGAGGATAGGAGGAAGGTAGTCCGATTTAGTACCAAGAACTGGGGCCTTGGTGTCGGGGAAAAACTCATGGCCTGGTAGCTCCGTGACATCCCCTTCACTGGTCACTCCAATGGGGTAGCGAAGCAGGTGACCTGGCAGATCTCTTTCCAGACTCTCACTTGAATACAGATCCCAGTATTTATCAGCTATTTTATTCACCTTCGTCACACATTCCTCACTTTCTGGATGTAGAAAGGTCTCATCAAGCATACCAAGGTGCTCGTACCACAATGCCATTCTGAAACCATGAACTTGACCCCTAGCTGGTTCTGCTGTGACCAAATGATGAGGCTGGTAGGCTCCCATGGCTATTTCAGAATCTCTAGCACCATCCATTGATCTCTGGTTTATGTTTGCGGATCCAACTATGATGTACTCGTCATCCACTGTTCAGAAATAAAGTTAGTATGAGTACATTTATGAGCTAGTATAACATCTATGCAGTACTGTGCATGAAAATGTTTTTGGTATAAGCCAAGAAAGTAATCTGTAACCGTTTTCACTTGGAATGCGCCGACACATTTTCAACACTGAGAAACCCTCCTTCCCATATATTCAATTCATAAACACTCAAAAGTTTTGATTTCATAATATTAACAAAACTAAAAAAATTGAAGTATTACCAAATTCAATACCTTCAGTCATTTAAAAACTTCAAACCCAGAATTTTATGTTTAAGAGAACTCTAGATTTCATCTTTATCAGAAGGCCAATAATAAGATGGAACTATAATAGTAAACCAGTACTTACCGATCATCATCTTGGAATGGACATAGATCATGAAGCGACGAGCCTCCTGAGCTCGCATGTAATTAGAATCAGGCTCTGGGGTCTCCGACGGTTCATATTCTCCGCTCTTCTTCATCTCCCGGTTACCAATGCAGAAAAATGTCAAATAATTCCTGGGATCCTCCTCAATACCTTTAGCATTCATGGCTTGAACAATGTGTTTATACATCATCTCCATTGTCCTTTTCTGCCAATCTAATATTGCTTGTACTGAAGCGCTCTCGGGGATTCCTTCTGGCCACATTGGGACAATAACATAAACGGTAAACCTTTCCCCAGCTTCAATCTTACTGCAGATCTTCAATGCAAGTTCCTTTGGGATGACATGCAAAGCACCTATGTCCTCTACTTTGACATCATCACATTGCCAGTCATAACAGCTTCCAAGAAAATACTGATTTTCAATGTAAATAAAATTCTTTGCTCGACGAATAGCATGAATATAAGCATCTTGGATGCTTCTGTCGATTATGTTATCCTTCCCACTGACAAGACCAGCTTTTGCTGCATCTTCAGGTTTGTCAGGAAAGCCAAAAGCAGCCCCGCCATCAATTGATCTGAATAACTGAACATTCCATGTTTCAGGATCATCAGGGTACATCACCGGAGATGGTGGAATGATAATATCATCAAGCTCTCTAAAGTTCACAAGAATATCCTTTCCACCCTGCTTTCTCCACCTCTGCTCAAAATTAAACAGAACGTCCCATGCGATTGGGCCTTCAAGCCGAGAGTGAATGTCATGCCAAGGCTCCCTTGGTCCACCTTTGGTAATTGAGCCATCAGGGTAATTAGGTTGGTGGAAATCATCATGGTGTGCAGTGTCCAATGTCCTAAAAAGTGAATGGAAAGGTGTATCATATCTACCATCACAAAGATCAATACCACCCACAAAACTCACAATTCTCCTCTGTTCCGACTCTCCACTGGGCTGCGCACTGTCCACTGCTACGATTTTCTGGTGATGAGTAAACATGGTAGAGATTTGAAAATCTTGAACAATGCTTCCACCATTATCAGGATTACGAGGGCAGAGGACACAGTGTACATCAGTACCTTGAAAGTACTGTTCAGTTTCTTGATCATGAGTGGCCATCAGACCATCCTTCTTCAGCAAACCCACAGACGTTCTATCATCCCAAACAAGCATAAGAACTTTAACACCTTCACTTGCCTTCTTCTTGAGCAGCTCCCCAAGTGTGATGTCTCCTCCAGGTTTCTGCCTCCTCGAGTCCCTCACCAAGGTTATTTCAGTATGCACTGACCAGCCAGTAATGTAAATCAAGTGCTTTGCATTAGTAATAGCATCAAAGATATCTTCCCAACATCTGTGGGGCTCATAAAACTTTCCGCCAGCAAGAGGAATTTTAGGAATAAAATTGTCTGGCACATGCGCATCTTGATACAAGGAAACCCGACATCCTTGTCTCTGTGCAAAGAAAGTGTAAGGGACACCAGGATATCTAGAGCTTCTAATTCCACGTTCCCAGTTTTTATCTCGAGTGACATCAAAAAACTGTAGCTTTACGTGGATTTTAGAACCTTGTGATATAGGATTCATTTCTTTATCCAGTAACTCAACCCATTTATCAATCTCCTCCCCTTCCAAAAGTTCATCAACCGGAATATAAGCTCTTCCAATTAAGGTTGCACCAATGGGATTGTCATCTTTGACAGTGAATATAACATTTGAAGCCATATGTGCACAGTAAATGTGAAAAGACTCATACCACCTCGGATTGTTTGGTTCATTTTCAATCATTCTGGTTCTCCCAACCCTAGCCTTTTCCAAATCAACTGTAGCATAAATTTTAGGAGTCCCAGCTCCAATACCAATTGTCTCCTCCACACGTTGCTTTATCTGCAATATGAGATTTCAAAATCAAATCTGTCATAAAAGGGGCAATCATTTCCTCAGGAAAAATCCTATTCTAGTCAAATCGGTATTAGAATTCCAATAAATCTTTGTATCTAAAAGGGCATTCTTAAACATCTACCTCATTTAAGAGAAAGTTGTCTATGTTCTATTAACAGATTCTCTAAAGTCAGAGATTTATAACACCAAAAATCATTTAATGTCACTTCCGGAAAAGATTCAGAAGTCCAGATTTTTAGCTGAAAATATGAGGTGCCCAAATACGGGACTATAGTCTAACATTGAACTCGGGCTGTATGGGGCCCAGCCCTCTACTGCTCCCACTTAAATAACAGGTTTTATATGTACAACAGCTTCACTTATCCAACAGGAGAATGATTGAGATTAATTAGCACAAGAAAGCTATTACATGTATTACCAGGTAAAAGAAACTATAAAGTACATAGGGCATTGGTAAATGTCTCTAGCAGCTTTAACCTTAGGTTTTTCACATGGTCAAACTGCAGGATTCTATCTGTAATTCTCTATCATGAAACTATGCTTTGCTCATACGCTTCAACCTATATGCGCGCTGCTGTCGACTTTGAAGGATTTACAGAATTAGATTCATCACAAAGTATACATTCCATATGTTGATACTTGAAAGAAGAGTCAAGAATCAACAAAATCCATTTTAAAAAGATGGCTGTAACCAATAAATACCTTCTACTAGCCTATTTAACCTCAGGAAATCGCCAAAACCTTGTAACTAAATCATATTTTTTAACCAAGGACTCCTTTATCCAACTGGCCGTGTTGCATAGTCCATCACGGCTTTATGATGTTCTGAGAAAAGGCTTAGGTGTAATCACAAGGAACCTACTTAAGCCTAGATCTAGTGTAAAAATCTCACTATAACTTAGCAGCTAAGAAAAGTAGCACTCTTCATAAGCTTCATGGTACGGCCATAACTTATATTCAGCTCAATTGAGAATCGACATGGAAACTATCCACCCTACGCTGCAATAGGGGTCTACGAGTGTTATCCATTCAAACAACTCCCTTTTACTAGTCCCTGATACTAAAAATAACTTTTCCCTTTTAATTGTCCATTTTAGCAAATCAAAGAGAGATTTATAATTTTTTGTCCAATATTACCCTTAACTTCAAACCTGTTCTGAGAACACTTTCCCTGAGCGGCGGGTATATTGGAAACAACCTCTCTACCCCACAAAGGTAGGACATCTTACCCTTCCCCAGACCCCACTTGTGGGATTGTATTACCCTTAACTGTATAGAGAACTAGCCAGCTTCTCTACCTCTCAAGGTAGGGGTAAGATCTGCGTACACTCTACCCTCCCCATACCCCACTTGTGGGATTATACTGGGTATGTTGTTGTTGTTGTATAGAGAACTAGTAGTCAAATTTAAAACAAATTAATATGGGTAATTTGGTAAAACAAACACTTAATAAATGATTTTTTTAAATGGAGTGTCATGTCAATAGAGGGCCGGTAAAAGGAAACTGGAGGAGTACTATTTTGGGAACATGTGATCCAATCTTCTATACTCCCACTCAATTCAGGCAAAGCACAAGGGAAAACAAAAACTGAAATTGAACACAATCCAAGTCGATCAAGAAAATTGATCATATACATATGTATATGTATACCTACCTTGCTGAAGAAGTGTCCACCACCCCCATGACCCTGCAAACCATCGACCTCGTAGATTGTGACATGGAGAGTACCGTGAAGCTGAATCTGAGCCATTTTCGCCTGCTTATCCAAACATTAAAAAAAACACATCACACCCTCAACCATATAGTTCACATCAAAACATTAAACCCACAAAAGGTATACTAAAACACAGAGTTGATTTCTCTGATGATCACTCAACTAATAATTATTATTCTAGAAAGTCACTTTCTTTGTTAAAAGAAAATTGAAATCAAGACAAAAAGTGATTTTCTGAGATAATAACTATTAATTGAGTGATCATTTGACAAATCAACTCCTAAAACTCAAAGCCATTACTCCAAAAGCAAACAAAGTTGAACACAAACCAAACAAACTGTATTTGGATCCAAAGTTAGGTGGGATGGGCAATATGAACTTTCTCTACTCAAAACAGAAAAACAAAGTTGAACCCAAGCAAGAATATGGAAAATCCGTGCATATGAAAACATGAAAGCTTAGCAAAAACTTATGTAAGAAAAATCAAGAAAGTTAAGAGGAAGGAGATCTGAAATCTTACACCCACGAACGAAAATTAATTTGAAGTGTCGGTTATGATCCAATCTTGGTTGTAAGAGAGGAGTAAATGAATGAGGAGATATATAGTGATCCAAGAAAGTTTTTTAATTTATATCTATATAAGCAGTGCTCAAAAGTTGAGAGAGAACGAGGGGAGCAGTACCTTTTTAATTTAGTATATCCTAGATTTAAGTATGGGACCAGAAACCAGATCTTTATGCTCTATGCAAATATTCTATTCCAATTTAGATCTGTATACACAGTACACACCTAGGGGAGTTGAAGAAAACCAGAAAAGTTTTAGTCAATCTAAGATCATGAAAACCTTGTGCCTCTTTCTTCTAGAACAAAAATTCTGAAATTTTGCCTTAAACAGTTGCACTTTGAAGAAAAAGAAAATGTAAGATTGATCTCTGACTCTTTACACGCTCCGTGATATTTGATCTATTTTGACAGGTCGCTTGTTTTTCCTCTAGTCGTCAGCGGTGTCTAATAGATATTTATATATATAAATATTTTTATTTGTAAAGTACAAAGCTATGCATGTGATGCGCCCTCTATTTCAATTTACGTGAACATAGATCCCCATAAATTAAGGTGCCGTCTGGCCATAAATATAAAAAATAACTTCTCTTTTTATGGAATTTTTAAAGTTGGAATTGTGTTTGGCCATAATTTTTGAAATTATAGTTGGATAAAAAATTGAAAAATAAGATTTTTTTATTTTTGGTATTTCGAAATACAACTTCAAGTTGTATTTCTAATATTTATGACCAAATGCCCAAAAGTAAAAAAAGTGAAAAAAAATTCCGAAAAAAAGTGAATAATTTTTATGGCCAAACGGCTACTAAAACAAAGAGAGTAGTATTTTTCACAATCACTCACTTATAAAGTAAGGTAAATATTTATAATAAGTATTAATTGATAAAAATAACATATTATTACATGTTAAACTATATTGATAATGTAAAATATTTTACATTGACGCGATTGAGGATATACAACTTAAATCTTTAAATGCATGGACATAATACATTACTATTTATTTTGAATTATCAATAAACAATTACTAAATATAAAAATTTATCTGCAATTACCAATTAAGTGACCTAGTAATGAAAAACTTTTACTCCCTTAATATATAACACTTTAACTCTAACTCGGTGTATAATTAAATTTCAAATGATGTTGGATAGGTGCATTTGTATTTTTAAGCACAACACTAAGGGGTCGTTTGGTTGGAAATAACTTATCCCGAGATAACTAATTTCGGGATAAGTTATCCCGGGATTAGTTATTCCACCCTCAAGGTGGGATAAAAAAACACCCTAGATAATTAATCCCGGGATTAATTATTTCAAATTTTTTCCAACCAAAGTGGGATAAGGCGATACTAATTTTTATCTCAGGACTATTTTTCTCTATCCATCGTACCAAACGAGCCCTAATTGTAACGTTTGCTTTTCGGTTCCCTTTTCCGTCCTTTTCTTTCATTGTAACGTTGATTAGTAAGTTCAAGATTTTTTATTGTTTCGCCGAATAAAGACTATTGATTCATGTCCAAAAAGTCATCAAGGAGAAAATTACGCCACGTGTAGTGCCTTAGCCTAAACTCAAAGGTTTACGCGTTTTTGCCGTCGACATGTCAACTCTGCTCAAAAGTGCTTTCTGCTAATTACCATACAAAATGTCATTCCCATATTCACCATTGAGGGCTTTGTTATGACCAATGATAAAAGAAGAAATTAACTTGACTTTCGATACACGGATTTAACACGCAGGTCTTAAACATGGGATTTGGTTAAATTTCTCGACGAAAATTAACCTCATGGACAGATTATTAGGAATGGCACAAAGTAGCATATAGCCCGCCCTAATTTGAGGGGTTAGGCGGTAGATATTTTACAAATGGACCAACAAAAAATTTGCTAGGTAACCCATTTCAACAATTGTTTAATGGCGTAATAATTTTCTTTTTACTTTTCGTGTATCTTATAGAATTTTTAGACTATGTCTAACGATTCTTTTTGAACCAATTGAAAATTTTATAAAGCAATGTAATAAAATTGTCTGAAAACTTATAATTTTTTAAACATTGAGGGTTCAGATAAGGCCACATTTTAGATGAAAATGTCCTAAGTAAGACGCGAATTTTCAACTTCAATTGCATATGTTTGAAATTATTTCTGAAATGGCTAAACTTTCAAAAACATAACTTCAGCTATAAAGTAATTGGCGGCCTCAGAAACATATATTTATGCACTTCGACCAACCTAAGATAATCAAGAAAAATAATTTCATGAACTATATTTAAGCAACTATTAAAAATAAATTAAAATCTAGATTTTACCTCGAAAGGAATATTTGCATAGATCACAGCTCAAATTGACTCATTTTGGGCGCCGCACAAATTACCCCTGAGGCTGTCCATAGTTGATCCATGTCTGTGATGTAACGAAATGATCAAGGGCCCATTTGGCTCCAACTTTTATTTATTTATTTATAAGCTGTTTTGAATTTATAAGCTACTTTTTTCAAGCTAAGTCAAACAAGCCCCTTATTTTTTTGGCTTTATTTTAAGCACAAAATAATTTATAAACTAGTCAGTCAAACACTCAAAAAAAAATTAAAACAACTTATAAATTGTTTTCAGCAACTTATAAACTAAGCCAAACGAGCTCCAAAAGTCCGTTGGGGACAAAACGTAACCTCTGGGAACTTTCCCTTTTTCTACCCCAACATCAGTTGTCACTTTATCACTATCCTTGTCACACCCCGTCCTTTTCCTTTTAGATAAAGGTAATTCATCTATAATTTCTTATTTTGTCTTTTGAACATAAAAACTAATTATTATTTATTCCTTTGAAAAGAAGATTATTTCGTGTGTGTTTTTTCCAAAAAATATTCAATTATCACAAAGTATGTTGATATTATAAGCTTAGATTCTCAAAGAGTTATTCTTCTTAATGCCTTTTTAAAATTTTAATACAAAGTATTAGAACACAACATACTAATATATTTTTAAGAAATCATATCTTAAAAGCACTTTAATTTATGTTTACATGTGCATCTCATGTATTAATTAGTTTCTTTTTGGGTTGGAAAGATTGAAGCAAGTAACTGTAAAAAGGACTGCTCGATGCATTAAATTCTCGCTATGCGCGGAGTTGGGAAATAGCAAGTAACTATATGAGTTCAAAATTTGCAATTGTTAAGTATGTAACACATACCCAATTCATCTTAGGTAAATTTTCGATAAATTGAACAATAACTTATTTATTAATCAACTTATTTTAATCTAACCATACCACATGAAAGCGTTAAATGTAATGCCAAGTGCCAGTTATTATTAAATAATAAAGAAACGTAGTAGGGAAGACAAAATATTCCTTCATTAAGCGCAAGTTTAGCCTGAATGTCCGATCGGTTAAATCAAAAATGGCTACCTAGTCTGAGTCCGGAACTTTGCTAACCCAAAAAATAACGTTAAGAACTAAACTAATCCTTTTAAAAAAAAATCAAAGTAGGCTTCACGCACAGAATCTATGCGTGAAATCTTCTTTCCCCCCGACCCCAGCCTTTGTTCTTTGGAAATCAAACTCAAAATTAAGCTTTTTTCCGTACTTTAACCGAAGATTAGTCACGTTTCAAAATACCGGAATATAAATATTTTATATAGAATTTAATATTTTTTTAGCGTATAATAATATCGGCTCATTACATCAAGTATACATATACATTTGGATCGTCGTTTTAGGGGTTGTAAAGTGCTGCGAAGTAAGTTTAAAAACTTGTTATATTTAGGTTTAAGTGTCATATTTTATAGGGTTTTGGTTAATCTCTTTTGTTTTACTCCCAAAGCTATGAAAGTACTTTTCCGGTTCAAGAAAGATAGAAAAGAAAAAATTACTCTACTTTGTATTAGGTTGCTTTTTTCTTTTATGTCTTTTTATTTTGTTATAGCCTTGAGTCTTTCACTTAGAAACCAGCCTCTATACCGATTTGTTTGAGTCATCAACCTTAAACTCCCTCATATCCTTTATACAATAAATTTTGACAGCCCGCTGCAACGCCTTTTTTGATATGAACATCATTCCCTTTGCAAGGACGCAATCATCAGTCATGAGATTTTTTGGTTCAATCCACGTTTTTTGGCGACTTTGATCATCATCTCTTGTGAAGACAAATGCATCCTCACGACCTTGTAGACTGTCAAGATATGGAATATAGTCAGAATGCCACTGCATTGGGCTGTCAGGAATTGGGTTTTTCGCCATCGGAGGTGGTACATGGTGGTGAGTTGGTTCTGGTTGGTTCGGGAGACTAAAATGCATATCTTCTTCATCCCCTTCACTATCTTCATCATCAGTTACCTCTGCATTATTAGCGGGTTCATCGCCATCACTCTCTGATGTATCCACATAACTTGGACAATCAGCGCCATCTAAGAAAGGCCTCCTCCTACACGATAAAAAGCATATGTTAAATTCCAAATTCAAATATATATATATATATATATATATATATATATATATATATATATATTAATTATTCACCATCAAGGTGATGAACCTACACATATTGAGAATGAGCATGGTGTGGAGAATGATCAACTCCATCAAACTGAAAGGACTGCTCAACATCCATAGTTGGTACCACTGGCGAGTTTTGATAATAATCAGCTGCACCGAACTTAGAATTATTATAATAATCAGCTCCACTGAACTGAGAGTTTTGATAATAATGAGCTGCTCCACTAAATTGATATGATTGCCCAATATTACTCGTATCAGGTCTATAACCCCTACAAAGATTTAAAAATGGTTATTTACCAATACATAAAATAAACACGTGCTGCTACACAAAATAATAATATAAGAATGCATATTTACCAAGTTTGATTAAATTGTTGGGTTAGATTTTCCATAGGCACCTGGCTACTCAAAATGCTCCCGTAAGAACTAATATCTCCATAAGTATTAACTTGACTGGGCTGTTCTTGAGAGACCTTTCGGGGTATCTTTTCAACATACATCTCATGAACATTAACGGGGATTAAATGTTTATATTCTTCTGGCGCATTCAAACAATCCCTCAAAGAATCATCATCATTGATATAATGCATACCAAGCACTATACCATGGGAAACTGATTGTGGATATCTGTCTGTTATAGAGATTTCATACTCATCTGGACTAATGTTCATTTTTTCATGTATGTAAGTGACTAGTGATTCATAAGACATTTCAAGTGGACATTTAACATGAACTTTTGGTCTTTTATTGTAACAAACTGTACTATTATCATCAAGGATAATACCATCCCAATGTAGTGAAACTCTAACTGGTGGAATATCTTGAGCCATTTTTTGTATGAAGTTTGATTTTTTTTTTTTTGAATGACTTAATAGACTTAAACTTATCAAATGTATGAGTTTTTACCTTGTCCAACATTTTTCTTAAATAGATTCATATTGACCCCTATTGCGCATTGAAATGTTGCGCAATAGTCACTATTTTCGTCATTTCATGCATTGTATTGTTAAATCGGTCATTTATGTGTCATAAAAAAGCTGAAATTGGCATGCATGATGTATTATCAAATCAAGCATGGGTGTCATAAAAAAGCTGAAATTGACATGCATAATGTGCTATCAAATCAGTCCTTTATGTGTGATAAAAAAGCTGTAATTTTCAACCATGATGTGTTGTCAAATCTTGTTATATTGCGCATTGAAATTTTGCGCAATATGAATTAAATTCAAATAAAAAGATAAAAAAATGTGATAAAAATGTTGAAATTGACATGCATGGCGTGTAGTCAAATCAAGCATGGGTATAAATACACTTGTATTGCGCATCGAAATGTTGCGCAATGTGAATTAATGTTTAATAAAACGATCAAATATTGCAGCATTGTATTGTCAAATCGGTCATTTATGTGTTATTAAAAAACTGAAATTGGCATGCATGATGTATTGTCAAATCAAGCATGGGTGGCATAAAAAAACTGAAATTGGCATGCATGATGTGTTGTCAAATCGGTCCTTTATGTGTTATAAAAAAGTTATAATTTTCAACCATGATGTGTTGTCAAATCATGTTATATTGCGCATTGAAATGTTATGCAATATGAATTAAATTCAAATAAAATGGTAAAAAAATGCAGTACTATATATAACATGATTGACAAACAACTAGTATTCACTTTAAAACGAGTTATCATGACATTCTACACCCAATTTGATAATCTTGATTCTATTACATGTTTTACCCCAGCAAACATATTTGAAGCAATGGGTAGGACATGAGAACTAGATGATGATGATTTTCATTACTCAAATAACCCTAACAAAAGATTCAGTCGAGAATACAATAAAACAATGAGAGAGAAGTGAAATTGGCGTGTTAGGGAGGCTAAAGCACTGGAGCAAAAGTTAGCTTCAGTAGGGCTTAAATGTCACGCCCCGAACCATGGCCTGGGCGTAACACGACACTCGGGCCTTGCTTGCATGTGTCCGAGCGAACCTCATGGCTTGCTTGTCAACATGGGCATCAAAACAATATGATCTATATGATGCAATTTAAATGAATCATGAAAATATAATTTGCGGAATAAAGTTTTGAAATTATCTCATAGCATGAAATATCATGCAAACATAATAGTCTGCAAACATGAAAGCATAACTGACTCTGTGAACTAACATCTGTCTATGAAACCTCTAAAACATGTTTGAATACTAACTACCAGGATATGGCCCTGGGCTACCATAAACTGAATACTAATGCAGACTCCATGCTGAACCCCGAGAGGAATGGAGCTCACCAATAAGCTAATAACTGAAGTGACCCTACTGCGCAGATGTATGCTCCTGAAAATCGGTATCTGCGCCGTGAAGTGCAGGCCCCGGGCAAAAGGGACGTTAGTACATGGTGAATAGTACTAGTATGTAAAACCTGCTGAAATGAAGAACATGGCACAACATAGGTATAGGACATGAACTGAAACTGAATGTAACTTGAACATGAGCATGAAACGTGAGTAAAGTCTTAAACAGTAAATCAATGGAAATACATGTATGTAAAATTGCTCGTAATGTGGGGAACGCAGAACACTCACACCTTGCCAGGGATATGAGATTTAAGTAATAATAAGCATGTAAGGATCCAAACTGCATAATGAAGGTGTTGCCTCCTTGCTGACAACCCTTATCCTACGGTGGCAACGTAGTTTCAGGCTATCTGAGCCTTCTCGGTTAACTAAGCAATTCCCAAAAACATGAACATGATATAGTTGGCTAAGAAGCCCATGATTTTCGTGAAATAACTTGTAAATAACTTGTAATCATGATTTCACGAAATAACTTGTAACATGGTTTCATGAAATATCTTGTAATATGGTTTCATGAGATAACTTGTTATAGTCTTGCAAACATGTTCTTGATTCATGAGTAATAACAATAGTTCATAATTATATATATATATATATATATATATATATATATATATATATATATATATATATATATAATTGACTTGAAAACATGCTTGTAACTTGCTAGATAAAATCATAAAGTTTCATATAAACATAATGAGAACACATGAGGAAGAATTCATGATTCATGGATTAAGCTAGAGTTCCTAATAACCGTAATGGAAGATTAGGAATACAATAACGAATATAGATACAAAATTCATGTACATAAATACGGGCTATCAATATGTTGGGTTTAATGCCCTAGGATTTGAACTTCATGGATATCAAGAAACAGAGCATGGGGAAGAACGTAGAGATTCCCACATGTGGATAGAAGTTCTACATACCTTAATTGCTCCAAAACTTGAATTAGAGACTTGAGTTTTGGAGAAGATTTCCTAAATCTTGATTCTTGAACCTTGAGATGGGTTTTCTTGAAAACCCTAGTTTGTGAACAATGATTTCTTACTTAGATGATTAGAGTATATGTTAGAATTGAGTTGGAAGGGTTTGGATTGACTTACCTTGATGTTTTGGATTGTTGCTAGGGCTTGGAATTGTGAATAATGAAATAAAAGAACTCAAGGCTTGAATTTATACAAAAGTGAGGCGGAAGTTATATGGACGTATTATACGGTCCGTATAATATGACCATATTTCATCATGGCTGAACAGAACGTCGATTTGGAGCGTCATGAAGTACGGACGACTTATATGGTCCGTATAAAATTATATGGGCCGCACAAGTAGTTCGTATAACATGACAAGTGAATGGACTGCTCTATACTTCTTCAGTAAAATTGCCATAACTTTTTGTACAGATGTCCCCTTGACCCCCATAATATACCGTTGGAAAGGTATTTCAAAGGGCTACAGCTTTTATTCAGGAAGTTTTCCCAAATTCCAAATTAATAAAGGGGTTATAATCGTAGGAAGTAAGACCTTCTACAAACTCACTTGCAAACATGCCCCGTAGAGTGGCTTCCAACTTTGCTTTGCCCAAAGACATTTCTTATGACTTGATTAACTTCAAAACACTTCCTATAACCCTCATATTGGTTCCATTATATTATCATCTTATGAGTCAAACCTTCGCCCGAAGCTATGAGGTGTTACATTAAATGCCCAAAAAAACGTGCTATGTCAATACCTCATGGAACTCCACAAGAGTTTAATTTTGCTCTGAATCGTTTTCGCGAAGAGAACAATCGGATGCAAATATGTTACCATAGGGGTAGAATATGGTGTACAATCTAACACAAGATTTAGATCCAAGTGGGATTCGGACTGTGAAATGTCCGATGAAGATTAATATTTTTCTTATAATAAGGTAAGTTGGTAGGGTCATAAAGACCCCCCCCCCCTACCCCGAGGGTACTTGGGGGTTTGCAACTATATAAGTAGCTTTTTCTTTTATTATTAGACTACAACGTATTCAATGTCGAGTAGTAAAAACGCAGCTTGGTCTTTACTCCTTCCAAAAGAACCAAATCATAGCAGTTTCTCGAGTGATAACAGTGATTTCAAACTAGACGAATTGAATCCTCACTTTCTTATAGAGCGTAATAATGATTTCGGCAGTGTGAAATATTCAGATTCGCGAGACTATTATTGCGGGTTTCGCCGAGAATGGTCACATCGGTTTGCCGAATCAGAACGTCTTGTTCGTGACTTGGAAAATCTCTACGCTCCAATCCCAACAAGGTACTCAATAACCATGCCTCTAGTAAGTCCAGAAACTTGCAAATTTGTCGTACAAAGGATTAGAAAAGAAAACAACAGAATGCTTGCAAAACGTTGTAGATTTTACATGCTAAAGTTGACCGAAGAACAAGCATCATCAACCGGTAGAGAACTAACATCTCCTGGAAAAAAAATGTGTTAAGAGACCGCCAATATCGTTCTGAGGACGATATTGAGGACTTCTATTCTGATGACGATTAGGGTCTATTTAGGCTCACTGTGTTAGATTATGAGTCATTTAAGTTTCGGACTAAGGCTGTTAATTTGTATTTTTATTTTATGATGAAGTCATCAATTTGAATTAGTTTGGCATGTTTTCAATTTGCTTTTATTGTTAAAGTCTATTATTAATTGACAATTTAACAAAGAAACACAAATAAATTAGTACATAAAGGGTGCGGATTATATTATAGGGGAAAAGGTACAACTAGTAAAAAACATAATCCATAGAAATATTAAACTTAATAAAATAAATACATATAAATACTAAACAACAACAAGATAGCACAAATAATCCTTCACAATTTAAGTTTTTCTTTCAAAGCTATTATCTCGTGTTGAGCGTCTCTAAGGTTAGCCTTAAGCAAAATTCATTTTTTTTTTTTGAACTGGTGAGCAAGACCTCCAAAAGTTCAATTTTTTCTTCAGCTTCCACAAGCTTAAATTACGAGTCCAACTTAGCGGTATCTTTAGAGATACGTGAAGTCGTGGTATTTCTATCAAAAAGTGAATTTTTAAACTTCGCCGCCACCGTTTTATCCACGTGAATGCTATCTTCGCACTGAAAGTGTTTGCAACCGCCCATATCCTATAAACATTACAAGAAAATTAATTTTTTTAAAAGTAAAATATGTGGATAACGTGAAAAAAAAACACTAAAAAATGTAAAAACACTTACTTCGGGCACTTTACAACGCCAAAAACGGCGATCTGGATTATCTTGGGTCTTCGATGTTTTTAGTTTACAGTAATAACCGCATTCACAAATATCGGATTGCATAGCAAACTTTGAAGTTTTAAAACTTTGAGACATGTTTTTGGGAGTGCAAAAGTGTGTTGAAAGGGTGAAAATGGAGGAAATAAAAGAGAAGAGTATGCTGGAAATGGGAGGTTTTTGGTGGATTTTTGTTACGCCCTTCATGCACATATTCTGTGCGTGAAACCTACTTTGTTTTTTTTTTTTAAAGGGTTAGTTTGGTTCCAAACATTATTTTTTGGGCTAAAAAAATTTTGGACTCAGCTAGTCTCTATCATCTAAGCGCAAATAAACGAGTCAACAAATTGGTTAAGGCTTTTGCGCTAGGCCAATAACACCAAATTGGTATCAACTTTATGGTCTATTATAAATATTCATTTAACTATGTGGTCATTGTCGCGGAATATCGGTTAAAAGAATATAAAATTTTGACAAATAAAATCTACATAAAATTTATAAGGCAATTTTTTATTCATATTATTACTGGCAGAGATTGCAGTCATACTTTCATAAACTCTTGAACGAATATGGGGACAGAGACATTGTGTTGGGAGATTTGGAGTACTCTGAGAGGCGTCGCGACTTTGATATTGTAGGAGTATAAAGGTTAAGGAGGTTAAGGGTGTTGTTCGTAAGATGCGCAAAGGAAGAGCAACCAGACCTGACGAGATTTCTGGGGAATTTTGGAAGAGTACAGGCAGGGTAGGCTTGAAGTGGCTGATTGGGTTATTTAATGTCATTTTCAAGACGGTGAAGATACTCAAAGAATTGAGATGGAGTACAATGATTCCTTTGTACATGAATAAGGGCGACATTCAAAGATGCAACAACTATAGAGGTATCAAGTTGCTAAGCTGCACTATGAAAGTGTGGGAAAGGATGGTGGAGATAAGGATAAGGAGAGGCGTGTCTATTTCAGAGAACCAATTTAGTTCATGTCGGGGCCCTCTAATACAGAAGCCATTCATATTTTAAGGAGATTGGTGGAGAAGTATAGGGAGCGGAAGAGGGACTTGCACATGGTATTCATCAACCTAGAAAAGGCTTACAACAAAGTGCCAAGAAAGGTCTTATGGAGATGCTTGGAGGCTAAAAATGTACATGAGACGTACATTATAGCGATAAAGTACATGTATGATGGATCCAAGACCTAGGTAACGACAGTAAGTGGAGACTTGGATCACTTCCCAGTTCTGAAGCGGTTGCATCAGGGATCAGCTCTTAGCCCGTTTATATTTGCCTTGGAGATGGATGGATTGAAGCGACAAATTCAAGATGACGGGCCATGGTGTATGTTTGTTCGCGGATGACATAGTCTTCATTGGTGAGATTCGCAGCGGAGTTAACCCTAAGCTAGAGGGTTGGAGACAGACGTTGGAGTCTAAAGGATACAAGTTGAGTAGGACCAAGACAGAGTACTTGGAGTGTAGCTTCAGTGGCGTACCACATGAGGCTTACATGGAAGTGAGGCTTAGTACCCAGGCTATCCAAAAGAAAGGAAGTTTCAAGTATGTTGGGTCTATTATACAAGGAAATGGGGATATCGAAGATGATCTTACACATCTTATTGGTGCAGAAATAGAGGCTCGTTTTGGGAGTGCTGTGTGACAAGAAAGTCCCACTGAAACTTAAAGGAAAGTTCTACAAAGTGGTGGTTAGACCGACTTTGTTGTCCAGTCAAGAACTCTCACGTTCAGAAGATGAAAGTCATGGAAATGAGAATGTTGCGGTGGATGTGTGGGCACACTAGGAGAGATAGGATTAGGAATGAAAATATCCGGGACAAGGTGGGAATGACATCAGTGGAGGACAAGATGCGGGAAGCGAAACTGAAATGGTTTGGGCATGTGAAGAGGAGAGACATAAATGCGCCAGTGAGGAGATGTGAGAGGTTAGCTATGGACGGCTTCAGGAGAGGTAGAGGTCGGCCAAAGAAGTATTGAGGAGAGGTAATTAGACAGGACAGGGCCCAGTTTCAACTTATCAAGGACATGATCTTAGATAGGAGGTTGTGGAGGACTCATATTTGGATAGAAGGCTAGTAGGTAGTCTTGCTTATTCTTTCGTACTAATAGTTGTAATTTTGCTCATTCGTTTATTGCCCTTTGATTTCTGCTATATTTACTAGGTCTTGTACTTCGATTATCTAATTTATCTATGGTAGCTATTGCCTTTCTTTCCGGACTATTTTATCATGACTTTCTCGCTTTTGTTATTTCTCACTTTCATATTGCTTTGATATGCCTGTCCTTATTTGACCTTTTTGTCTTGTTCTCTCTTGAGCCGAGAGTTTTTCGGAAGCAACCCCCTATCTTTCAAGGTGGGGGTAAAGATCTGCGCACACTCTACCTTCGCCAGACCCCACATTGTGGGGTTCCACTGAATATGTTGTTGTTGTATTGACTAGAGACCACCCCTCAACTTATCTAATGAATTAGTAATGATATAGACTTCTATATCCATATCAAAACAATTAGTTCTAAACCAAACAAGCACAACACAGGAAATATTCTCAAACAAGGGGAAGGGGGACCGAATACAATTCCTATAGTTAAAAGAAATAAAAACATGAAAAAGGTATTGATCTATTTATGAACTATGTGAAATTATTCAAATGTATCATTTGTTAATAGTTTGATCAAATCTACAATTGATCACACAAAAAATAGAGTACATTATTTTGTATTGACTAACGAAGCAACCTTAATCCATAATGATAATATTTAACATCTAGTAATGTCACGTATCCAACACGAAGACTTTTTTATTAGGGAGAAGAGTTAAAATTACCTTGAAGTGTGTAAAATTGTCTAAATTTGGCCCTAAGCTTTTGAAAATGGTATAGATTTGACCATCATTATTTTCACCCAACATCGACCACTCGTCTAAATTGATCATCAGTTCATTGCCATAACAAATGATTAGCTCCGCTCTACAAGCACCACATGAAGAACACGGTTACTCCGCCACCACTAGTCCCCTACACCCACGACACTTAAAGAAAGAGGACACAAAAATTTCACACAATAATGACCACATTCAGATGATCTTTCTCACACCTTTATCCTATCACCTTATATAGTTGGCATGAAACCACCTCTCAAACACTAATACACCTTGAGCTACAATACTGCTACAAATTATTAAGAGATGAATTCTATGTACCTAAATTTGTTTTACCATGAAAAAGTTAATATGCAGCTTTGTCATTACTATTGGTTATTAGAAAGATTAGCGACAAATTATGTCTATAGAGTTGCAATAGAGGCGAAATTTCAATTTTATGGTGCAATTGACATGTTTGAGTTTCATTTTGAGTCGATTTGAGACTTAGAAGTATTTAATTTGAATGTAAGGGAAGAGATCTGACCACTGACGGTTTCCAGTGTCAAAGAAGGCGGTGGTACAACTGCTGTAATAGTGACCATTATTCAAAGTGTCGAGCACAAGAGGACACATTAGCCTAATTTTGTTTTAGCATGAAAAAGTTAATATGCAGCTTTGTCATTACTATTGGTTACTAGTTTTAGCGTACGCACTTTACGCGTGACCAAAGCGCGTCTCTCATTTGACAACAAACACTATATAGGATTAGCGACAATTGACGTTTTATTATTTAGTTTTTCCTTCATATTTTAATCATTTGATCAAGGATTCATTTGTTTTGTATTCTTTTATATTTTACTATGTGCAATCGCGTGAATCAATAAATAATTTTTATAAGAAAAATACATTTTCATAATACATTATCTAAATGACGAAAGTATAATGTTATTACACGGTCATGATAGATGAATTCAATATTTTACTGAATATACAAACTGTGAATATTTTTAAAATTTAATGTTGATTTAAAAAGTACAATAATGATAGATTTAGAGAATTTATTTAAATGGAATAGAGTTTATTGGAATACATTTTTTTTTTGTGCATAAATATTATAGAAGAGTTTGATTAAAGAGTGAAATTTTTGTAGACATTTTAGTCGATCAACTATTTTCACCATATTTTGATGAGTTGAAGGCGATGTGCAGATGTTATCTTCGTCTATATATTAGTAACACTATTGTTTATTATATGGCCTCTGAATATTTAGTATTATGCACTATTAATAAATTATTAAGTCTCAACTCATAGATAGAAATAATTAATTTGGACTTAAACTTGATCTTTCCATAGTAGTTTTGCTGCTACTGCTTCTCAGGATTAAGAAAAATTATTCAACAAAAAACTTGTCCTTCTCTCACTTTTTTCATAATAAATAAAACTTTACTAAAATGCTATAGTTTTAAGAGGAAATCTATTTGAAACACTTTCAGAAAACATATTTACCATTTTCAGTGAATTCCTTTTTTATAAATTCTAACAAATTATGTCATAATGTTTCTTTTCAAACTTATGATTGTCCCTTTTAATCCTATTTGCAGAAAACTAATTACACCCAAAGTACATTAAAGGTTTTCAAAATAAAAATTTTAAATTATTTTTGTACTAATACTTAATGAACCTTTGGTACTACCATTTTAACAAAATAAAGATTTTTTATTAATTATGTTACATAATAAAAGTCAAAGCTCAAAAAAAGTGCAATTTTCTGCCCGAACAATGTTTATGGCGGTGTTATTTACCGAACAAAAATAATTACTTAAACTCAAATAATAAAAATATAGTAATTGATTCAGAATTTAAATATGGTAAATGACTTAAATATTACAATTTTTATTTGAAGTTTGAAGTAAAATCTTAATAGATTTTAGATCCTAAATATTAGGATTTCCAACTTAGCATAAAATAAGGAAATATCTGATATACAAATCTTAGTTGATCTCAAAATCCTAATAAATAAAACAATAATTAAATAACATTCCGCCTAATGTAGATACTATTCTTGAAGGTCAAAAAAGGCGATCAATATTTTGCTAAGGTGTTTCGTGCCTCAGACAAAATTTGTCTATATCCTGTGGTCTTTGTGAAAATTTTCATATCAATAAATTTCTTGCACTAAATGACAAGCTTTATTGTATATTCAATTTATATTAATTGGGGACATGCCAAATTATATATTGCTACAAGTACTCTTTTTTAAAGCATTTACCTTCTGACAATTCATTACATATAAGGTATAGTATTAATAAGGTAAATTTCTCATTGCAATTTCAGTAAGAATACTTGTAATGAAAAAATTCTTCCCTTGTTTCATTGTTCCTGAATTTTCCATTTTTTTTTTCATTTCATTTTATTTTCCTTGTATTTTGTTTCCAATTATACCATAAAAATTTAAGAATAGACCAATAAAAGGACTCCTGCATCTAAAAGAAATTGAAAGTGGGGCTAATTATTTTTTTATGTAGTGGGAAGAAAAAAGGACTCTTAATCCTAAAAGATACAGAAGAAGTACTAAATTTTAGGGATATAATTAAATGTCTATATCTAAATATTAGCTGAATAATCAAATGACTATTTTATAGTGTTAAATATATTTTTAAAGGGTGAAAAAGGCGAAAGACCTTTCACTGCGTGCTTTTAGCATAACATGAAATGGTCATACTTATTGAAAAATAGAATGATTTGGCTAATCAAATTGAAAGAGAAGAATGAATTAGTCCAAAAGATAAATTAAAATTTAAGTTACATAGGAACTTCTGTTACTACAAAATTCCAAATATATCTATTATCATATAACTTCAAATATTCCTGAATGGTAGAAAGTGTTCATAGACAAAAAAAGAAAATTGGAAAATTAATCGACTTTTCTATACTCTTTAATAGGTATATTAAATAATAACAGTAATATTTAATAGGTATATTAAACAATAACATCCCCTGATCCATATCTGGCCTTCACTCTTTTTTTTAATTCTTTTTTTATCAAGACCCAAAACAAAAAGCTATAATATATAGTACCGCTCGCCTATGCATGCAATTGTAACTTATAAGGATGAAGCTGTCATCAAATCCTCTACTTTATGTTTTTGGACCTGAAAGCCTTCTGAAGAATTAACTGTTATGAATCTTTTAACTAATGCAATTCATGTGTTCCAATAGCTATAACTCAGTCATGCCACATCCTAAAAAATTTGTTGGATAGTTGTCACAATTGAAAGTAAAAGGTACTAGGGATTAACTATATATTATGTTTTACTACAATTGAAAAAGAAAGAGCAAAAGAAATACATCCAAAGGCACAAAAATAATGTAACACTTTATCTATGTGAATGATATATATAGTAATCTTATCTACTTCTAAAAAGAAATTCCTTGTCATAAATAGTTTAACTGCATGACATGTACCTGACTAAAATTAGAAGAGATGCGAAAAATGTTAGAATTCATATAAATTTGCATGGGTCATTTAACGTATCCATTAATCTTGAACTCTTATCCACATGTGACTACCAACAATTTTGCTAGTGGAGTGGAAGACTTGGTTTTGTTCATGCACAATCAGTTGTTTGAAGATTGCGCTGCAAAACAAATTAAGAAAACTAAAGAGAAGAAATCAAGTACTACATATACCAACGGAGCGGTTTGAAGCCATGAACAGGAACCCTGACGATATCAAAATTATAAGTGTGTAAAAATAAACAAATCAGAAGAAGAAAATTGTACAGTGAAAATAAATACCAGGCTTTTGCCCCCGGTCTAACCATTCTTTGAAGAATATAATTTTCAATCACATCTTAAACTTAAAGGTATAAAATATTCCAATATATGGACCAAAGATCACTAAATTAATTATGTGTTTCAATATTTAAAAGATAGATGCAATACTCAATTTCGGAAAAGGGCAAAAGAACTAATACTACGTGTCGAAAACTTTGCTGTGTTTTATTACCGCAATTTATGTCCGATAACCCCTAAACAATTTATGGTGAATAACGTGGAACAATGATTTCATACAAATTGGAAAAGAATATTGTTGTCAGAAAAGAATTAGTACAAATTTATGAATTAGGAGAAAGAGTTATACCCATAATCAATTTTGTGGAAATTATCGGCCGGCGTATGTACGTGTATTGTCAACTGTAAAAGAAAATCACACCTAATGCTTTTATAGATGCCTTTTGCTAACCCTAAAGTCCTAAATATTGAGAGTTTTAGTCAAACAAAGAAATAATTAATAAATAAATTTTAATTTTTTTAAATGACTATTTTGTCTATTACATAGTCTTTTAATGAAGGGCAAAAAGTTCAATCAACATTTCTAAGGTCCTTCGTACTTTTAATATAATACTAGTCTCTATGTTCGTGCTTCGTACGAATATATCTCGCTTCATATGCTACAAAATGCATAAATAAAATCTGAACATTCAACTGCTTCTATATTCTAAATACAATTGATAATTTGACGCAGAAACCTCTAAAGTTGATAATAAGTTTATACCACATAATAGAATTGTGTAATCATCATAAGCCTTAGCGGGATCTCATTGTTATCAAACTAATACGAATTCCAATGTCGTAATCCCGCATACACATTTAACAATACTTCCACAAAAGCCAAAATTATTATTAGAATCCCCCATCATTAGCACTCGAAAAACTACATAAAGTTGAAAAAAAGTATAATAATTGAAAAAAATAATACCTTTCAAAAAATTTACCGAATTTTGTCATCTTCTTTTTGAAGCAGTACTAAAGCTAAGTTTACTATGGAGAATGGGAACAATGAGTTTTTATTTTTATTTTTTATAATAGAAGTGATTGACTCTCATATCCAATTAAATTAGGATACCGTTCAAATTGAAAAGAAAAGGAGATACTCAAATGTAAAACGTGAGTTAATTTCCTAGTTAAGTTGATAATCCTTAGGTTCTGTAGTCGTAAAAGGATAATGCTTACATTCTGTTAGGTAGTGCAATTAGAAATAAGGTTAGATATTTACGTTCAGTAGGTAGTGGATTCAATACGAAATAGGATTAGAGCTTATTAAGGGTATAAAAGTCGTTCAATATTTGAAAGGTATTTTGGTTAACTAAACATTTATATTCATGCTTTTAAAATAATATAGATAGATAGATTAGAAGGATTAGCGACAAATTATATCTATAGTGTTGCAATAGAGGCGAAAATTCAATTTTATGGTGCAATTGATATGTTTGAGCTTCATTTTGAGTCGATTGGAGACTTAGAAGTATTTAATTTGAATATAAGGGAAGAGATCTGATTATCGATGGTTTCGAGTGTCGAGGAAGGTGGTGGTACAGCTGCTAGAACAGTGAACATTATTCAAAGTGTCGTGCACAAGAGGACACATTTAGATCATTTCATATATTCCATCCGTCTCAAATTATCTGTTGCGGTTGTCAAAAATAGTTGTTTTTTCTTTCATTTTACTCTTAGCAGAATTTTGTCATTCATGAAGATAACACACAAATAGAATAAATATTTAATGAAGAGAGATTATAACTTTGACACACAGAGGCGGATCTAGGATTTGAAGACGACGGAGGCACCACCAAAGGCAAATGCACGTTAGTCAAAGAGATGTCACGCAACACTACCTTATAATTTTACTAAAACACCCATGGAACCAATGTACTAGCCTATAAATATAAAGTAAATGGTACATTTCAATGAAACGCGTTCTGTGGACTAGTGGTTTGGTCTCCCTTTTACATGCAATAGATTGCTTGTTTGAAACTTGCCAACAACGCTTTCTTTTTATGCATTTTTTACAATTATCAACTTAAAACGAAAATGCAAAAAAATGTATGCTGCAATCTAGGTTCGAACTCGGGTTGCGTGGCGAAGAACAAGGGCCTAGGGCACGCTGATCAAATGGACCACTCCAGCAAATATGCTTGAGGGGTCTTTTTAAATATATGATAGATATTTAAGGTATATACATATATATATATATATAGAGAGAGAGAGTTTTCTTCGAAATTACTGGGGGCACGTGCCACCTCTTCTAATACGCTAGGTCCGTCCCTATCGACATATTAGTAAGGGTAAAATAATCAAATATATTTTCTAATTAATATTTCTTGTGGAAAGTGTGAAATAAAAAAACGACACGTATGAGACGGAGTATAATTATTTTTCGGCAAACTCGACCTTTTTCTAAATGAAAAAAAGAAAAAACAGCAAAACTTGTAATTGCAAACCCGTTAGCGACAAAAACGACGCCTTTGATTGAGATCCGTTTTCGTTGGTGAGCCCAGCAAGCGATCGCATCGGAAAAGGGGGTAAGAAAATGCTTCTAGCTCTGTTATTCGCCAACTCCCAAGGCAACATCCTCGTTGAACGGTAAACCCCACATCTCATCTCCCATCTTTTTATCATACACTTTCCATCTGCGCCGCTTAAATTCGGTCACAATTTTGGTCTTTTCAGGAAAATGTTTTCCTCGATAACCTTACAATCCAGCATATTAGTGCCCCTGTATAAATTAGAACTATGTATATATAATTTAATTTTCCTAAGACGTCTATGTATTACTCCCTCCGGATAAAAAAAAAAGTATTCACTTATTAAATCAAGAAACAATTAACCTTATCTTTTTAGATTTATCCCTATTAAGTGTTATGTGATCAAATCTCAATGCCTATTTAATTAGAGGTAGTTTAGCTAATTTACGCATTTTTTTCTTGAAGTGATTAGTTTCATAAGGGGTGTGCAAATAGATAAGCGAATTTTTTTTTTTATCCGGAGGAAATATTACGTACATAATGTCTTTAAATTTGGGATCGGTCCAGTCTCTAGTTTAGTCTTACCTATCTTCAGAATTGTAATGTCTTTATTTGAAATTTAATTATTAGCTACATTATGCTGAATTTAACTGGTACAGATCATACTATAACAGAATGAGGAACGAAATGAAAAGGAAAAATGTATTCAATTTTCCTACATTATTTTAGGTTTCCTCCAAGCTATAGAACTTGAAGGTTATCGATTGATTTGATCATGATTCATGAGTAAATGTCCTAGAACTCCTAATTTTATTCTTTTATCTGTTTCATGTTTTGTAATAAAACTTTAGTTGTCTATTTCTTGTGGCTAAGACTAAGTAAATTTGTAAGACATCACATTTTGATACTTCCACAACATAATAATTCATACCGTGGTACTGCATTTTGCTACTAAGGAAAGATGCTAATATTTGTTGTAAGAGAAGTTCTAATTTCCTGTTTAACTAACAGATGCTTCCAGTCCAATCCCTTTCATACTGATGCTCAAGTATCACCTTATATTCATGGTTTGCATGCAGATTTAATGGAGTACCTGCAGAGGAGCGGCTGCATTGGCGTTCTTTCTTAGTTAAGCTGGGTTCAGAGAATCTTAAAGGGGTCAAGAATGAAGAACTCCTTGTTGCTTGCCACAAGTATATAAACTTCTCTCTCTTACTCTCTGTTTACTTCATTTCCCATCCGTCCCCATTTTTTAAACATATATCTGGAAACAATTGGGTGGTGGAAGAGGCATAGGGGGAGAAAGAGATTTTTTGTTTGAGAAGCAGGATGTGACTCACGAGTTCCCTCGAAGATTCTATTTTCCCAACTCAAATTCATATCAGTTACTTGCTTCTGCATATGTTATCAGGCTGAACTTTATTGGAAATTTCTTTTATCATAAGATACTTTGCTAATCATGACATACTAGTACTGTTTTCTAAAGGATCACATATTCTTTTGTGCAGGTCTGTATACATTGTATATACAGTACTTGGAGATGTAAGCATTTATCTTGTCGGGAAGGATGAATATGATGAACTTTCTTGTAAGTCATACCTGGTTCGGTGTTCCTACTTCCTAGGCCTCATCAGAACATAAAAAGTATAACTAAAAGTTGTGTTATCTTCGTCACGTGTGGATAATTGCTTAACTTCAATATGTTATTTGTGCTCCATCCATGTAATTCAGCGTGTGTTGACACAAATTTTGGGTGGTTAAAAGTTGAAATAAGACGAGACGAGTTTATGACCTGTAGTAAGAGTTGTTAATGCCTTGGAAATACAATTAGCTCAATGTTCCAGACCATGATAGCTTAGTGATGTGGGATGTTTATACATACTGCTCATTTGATTATCGTTCCTTTTTGCTGTATATTAACTATTAAGAAATTCTGGAGGTTTCTGTACCACTATATGACCCTTTCAAATATTAGTGTTACTCTTTGAGATACGTTAGAAGATCATTTGTACCTTAAAATAAGAAGTGCCATGTCGGTCGAGGTTTCTTAAAGTAATTGAATTATGTGATGTATATTATGTAAGAGAAGCTTACCGCTACTTGCCATATCTTAGGTCAGCCTGCAAAATATATTACTCTCCATTTCATGAATGAAGAAATCTACTTTATGAAGGTATCTGAAGAGCCTCTCTATCTGAGCTTTAAATCTCTACTCGACATTTCTTAGAAGTGTATATTTCGTTCATGACATAAAACTTTGTGAAGCCTATGGCTAGTATTACATTAGGTTAGATAGAAAATCATACACTAATTCCACTTGGCTGACTAAATAAATCAACTGGTCAGTCAACATTTGTTGTTCTAATAGTCCTCATTGTGTCTTTGTTGAGCAGCATGGCCTCCTGTCCTGATTGGGAGTTACGCTCCACATCTGTAGGTCTTTGTGATGCTTTTGTTGCCACCATTCTTCTTCATCTGATCTTTTGGGCTTCGTTTGCAGTGTCTGAAGCAATCTTTGTTATAACATCAGCTCTCAAGGATGTGTGTGGGAAACCTCCAACAGAGAGACTTTTCCTGGACAAGTATGGAAAGATTTGCTTGTGCCTCGATGAGATTGTGTGGACGGTAAGGGGAATTTTTATTTATGTTTGAACAATAAAAAATTTCTGTTAGGTGGAGCTCTCATTTCCTCGAGTTACTGTGGCATGAAGCTTGTAGTGTAGGAGGACCATAGAGTGCTAAGAAAACCTTTTTTTTTATCAAATACTACCATTATTATGGAAAATCAGAGATTTTTTTGAGTTGGTAGATGACATGCACAATTAAGATTGGTAAACATATTTGTATCGCCGTTTGCCTAGTGCTAAATTTACTTGAAATAATTTTTACTTGAATAGATTTTTAGATTGATGATCCTTTTTAATCCCAGATGACAAAGCAGTGGCTAGATATTGTTTTGAGTGTAAAACTCTCTAGGCACTTCTACAGTTCTACTTGATCCTCTATGTAAGTTTTGCTATCTTCCATTTGGTGCAGTCTTTCTGATGATATGCTTCTTTGTTTATTATGAAGGGTTTGCTGGAGAACATCGACAAAGATCGAATCAAGAGACTTGTTAGGCTGAAACCACCAACCGATTTCTGAGAGATATTTGTAGTCTCTATGTTTAGGCAAAGCTGTTGAGGCTCTAGCAGCGCGATGTATGACAAGTCTACGGAGTTGTCAGCATCTTTCGGATTTTACTGCATTGTTGTTGATTAACAAATATATTGTATAGTTGTAAATTGTAATACTCATCTTAGTACTACTCTCTTGTTCTACTTGCCTAGATGAGAAAGGTGATATGCTACCCCATCTAGTTAAGGTGGGCTGTTTATACAATCTACAAGTGAAGATGTTAAATTTTTTTTCCTTCTGAATTATCCCTTCAGATTGTTCTAAGTGAAATTGTTGTTGTCCCTTAACTAAGTGAAATTGTTGTTGTCCCTTAAAATTTGGTTCTTTTGGGGATAATAGTGCCCTTTCAATTGATGAATTGAATTCGGTTTGTGTTGGACCTCTGATTTTGGTACAAGGCACAGCAAAAAACTGTAATGCGAGCAAATAACAGCTCCACTTTTTAATCTTTCGGGTCAATATTGTCAAATGTGAAAATTGTCGTGGCTTGTTCTGTTTTTCTCTTTGGAAACTTATTTTGTTGGGTGAGGAGTAGGGTAGGGGAGACAATTCTTTTCTTTGATTGAATCCCCAACTATAGGGACCAAAGCCTAGGCTTACTAAACATTGTTGCATAAATTGTCTTTCTTCAAAGTTGCGCAGCCATATTATCTGCGTCAATGTTTTGCATTCTATTGAAGTTACAAACTAAGTGGATCACAGCAGGGGTCATAGAGCTACTTTCTTTTCTCACACAGTTATATTACATTGACCACAATGTAGCAACTGCAGAATTTTATTCAACACAAGGTTGGAATCTCTATCTTTTTAGGAATGTAAATGATTGGGAAATAGAACGAGTATGCCTTTTGCTTCAGCTGCTAAGCAACATAGAGTTGGACTGCAACAAAACAGATTCTATCAGTTGGAGTCTCTTTACTGTCAGAAGCTGTTACAGGAAGCTGGTATCAAGTATCAATAGGGGTTTTTGCCCTTGGCAAAAAATTTGGCTAAGTCTCTAGCTTCTCTTGGATTGTGGCTAGATGGGCTTGTCTCACTCATTCCAACCTCCAAAAGAGGAAAATTCAGCTTTGCAGGAGGTGCCCCATATGTGAAGAGCAGTATGAAGATGTAGGCCACCTCTTTTTGCACTGTAGAGCTACTACCCAGCTGTGGAGCATGTTTCTGTCAATTGTACGCATGTCCTGGTCCATGCCAAAATCCACAAGGGAGCTACTGCAGTGTTGGAACAAAGAAGGAATGTGCAAGAAATCACAAAAGATTTGGAATACCATCCATCAAGCTATATGGTGGATGGTTTGGCTTGAAAGAAATGACAGAATTTTTGAAGGCCATAGGAAAAATTTACATGAGCCTGTTTGGATGGGCTTATTTTAAACAGCTTATAAGCTGCAAACTTATAAGCTGTTTGCAGCTTCAGCTTATAAGCTAAAAAAAAATAAGTTGGGGTAGCCCAACTTATTTTTTTTTTTTGGCTTATAAGCTGCTTTAAATAAGCTAAGTCAAACGGGCCCAATTATTTTTTTGAGCTTATTTTAAGCACAAAATGACTTTAAGCTGACCAGCTAAACACTCAAAAAAGCTGAAAACAACTTATAAGCCAATCCAAACGGGCTCATAGTCTTAAACAAAGATGTCTTATTTTGCTAGCTTTTTGGTGCAACCTGGTTATTGTACAGGATGTGGATGCAATTTCAGATATAATTCGGGATCTGCACGATCTATAGTTAGGTTTTAGCGCATTGGCTTAGTGCAAGCTTTTTGTATACAGCGGTTATAGAGCATGTAAGACTCAACACGATAATTTGAACTGGTGCCACAACGACCCAAAAATATACAATGTAAAATTCAGTTTAGACAAAAAAAGAAAAGAAAAGGCAAATGTCTCTTGTAAGTAAAAGAAAGGAGGGAGGTGGGAAGAACTTTGGACAAAGAAAGCCTGTAAAAAACATAAGGATGAATATATAGGTGGAAAAACAGCTGCATGGTTGTAAATTTGCCTCTAAACTACTAGAAAACTAGAACTGATAAAATCCAAGAAAATTAACTACGAATTTTGCATTCAACTCTGTTCCTGAATATTGTTCCCATCATTTTGCCCAGCAAGCATCAACTCATCAAAGTTCACTGTCTTACCCAGAACGATTTCCATCTGAAAATAAGCATCCACATTGTTAACAGCATACTTCAACAAGAGGTAGAAACAAGTTGCAATACCGATAGCCAAGAACATCGTTATTGTATGAATTGCAGAACATGGAAGATTATACATTAGATGGAATAGCATTAACTAATGTTCGAAGATGGATTATATGTAACGACTGAATGCCATGCTAGTCTCTGTTCTACTGACGGAAAGATAACAAACATGCTAAATTTTGATATGGGATGAGTCACACTTTATTCCAAAAGCCAAACACAATTGAACTTCACAATGCACAACCATAATAAAAGATCCCCACACACGCGCAAACACATACCTTGGCTTTTTGAACAGGTCTTCCTCTCATGTCTTCCTTTACGTCAACTGTAGAAGTCATGATTTCTGCATTTATGTTTCAAATAACAGATATCAATATGAATGTCGATATCATAAACTTAGAACAACATAGAGCAACACTGAAGTAAATTTGCATCTAATGTGAAGACTCACGTTTTTCAATGGCCAGCCCATTATTCTTTAGAATTTCAGCAATTGATACAACTGTTGATATTGCTGCAAATCCACATCAGAACCAGAGTGTCAGAACCGTGTTAAGTGCTTTATGCACCGGGCCATCATGAGTAGTTTTTAGAACAATTAGGCTTTAGGTTAAAAAAAGTATAAGCATAGAGCAAAATTAGGACAAAAGACACGGAGAGAAATTACACTGAGCTCAGGGATTATAATAAGCAGAATTTCTTTAATCATAGAGCAAGCAACAAGGATACACTTTAACGTTGAAAACCAATGCTAACAATAATTTAAGCAGATGTAATAATTCCTGAAAGTCAAAATCGGGGAGCTATGAAGTAAGCTCTGCCGAGAAGATTCTTTGCTATAAAACCTTAAAGAAGACCGGCAGTATCTTGAAATAGCTTTGCTTGGGAAAGAGGAAGCACAATCAAACACTGCTGCCTTCCCAATTTAAGAGGGTTGATTTGTCCGATCGGTCACTCAATTAATAGTTACTTAATATCTAGAAAGTCACCATTCTTCTTGATTCCAATTTTTTTTTTTAACAAAGAAAGTGACTTTGTGAGATAATAACTGATCATTTGAGAAATCAACTCCAATTTAAGACAAGCTTTCTACTTTGATACGTCCCAAAACATTCGACACAGTTAACTAATAATTATAATAGTTTAACGAATTGAAATTTCAAATTTTGATATGCTGTGTCAAACTAAATATTTTGAAAAATCTTCTTGTACCACCACCAATATAGAGAATCCCAATCAAACAAATCATATAAAAAAGGAGACTAACTAAGTTCAAACTATAAGAACATGTAAAATCAGGATATGAGTAATAAAAGAAAGAGAAGAGTTGAGATGAAATACCCATTCCCAAAGCTGAAAGCTCCACTTCATTATACTGCTGCATATACCTCTACAACCATGTATTCAAACATCAAAATCCAATAACAGAGAAAGAACAAAATTAACCGATTAAAACCATATACAGACTAATGGGATTACCTTGGAAAGATTAACGTAGAAGAAAAGAGGTTTCTTTGTATTAGAAACTTGAATGCGATTACTCTTCTTCTGAGAATCAACCAGGTTTAAATTGCTCACTGCTTCTGTTACCTCTTCCATATTCTTCAACCCTTTTACCAACAATACCTTTGCAACTATATGAATGAGTAACCGTGAAACGAAACGGCGGGGTAATTAACTGGAGAAAAGGATAAAATTGGTCCCTTAACTATGATAGTATGTTTAAAATAGTCCTTTAACTATGCATTTAACAGTTTTAGTCCTTTAAGTTTGTTCAAGTTAACAAAAACGATCCCTTAACTATGAGAGTAGGTTCAAAATAGTCCCTTAACTATGCACTTAACGGTTTTGGTCCTTTAAGTTTGCCATAAGTTGACAGTTTTAGTCTCGACAAAATATTCATCGAACTCTATTTGTTAGATTTGACGAGAACTATGAAAAAAAGGGAAAAATTAGTGAGAACTCTAGATCGGTCAAATAACTCGGGACAAAACCGACGGACGTTAGTCGGTTATAGGGTGGACTTCAGCGCATTTTTCCTCAAAAATAACCGATGGACTTCCGTTGATTTTCGTAAAAAACAATAAAAAATAAATAAAAAATAAAAAATAAAAAATAGTGTCCCTCGATTTTATCCATCGGTTTTCGTCCATTGCTTTTTTCGCTTGTTTTTTATAGTGACAACTTTTTTAGTTTCTGCTATTTCTAATTTATTTCTAAAGTCTAGTGTATTTTATTTAGTCGATGGATTCCTGAGTTTTAATCGATAGAGTCCGTCGGTCTTTGTGTTTCGAGACATCATTTTCTGACATTATCAAACCGTTAAGTGCATACTTAAGGGATTATTTTTAACCAACCCTCATAGTTAAGGGACCATTTTGTCAACTTATGGCAAATTTAAAGGACCAAAACCGTTAAGTGCATAGTTAAGGGACTATTTTGAACCTACTCTCATAGTTAAGAGACCATTTTTGTTAACTTGAACAAACTTAAAGGACTAAAACCGTTAAGTGCATAGTTAAGGGACTATTTTAAACCTACTATCATAGTTAAGGGACCATTTTTATCCTTTTCTCTAATTAACTGTAACTTTTGTTTTTAACAGCTACTAGGGCTTCGTTTCGACTAACGTGGGGATTAAAAGTTGAGAAGAAAATTATCAAAATGGTCCTTTAATGTATTGAGTTTAATTATTTTTGTCCATCATGTACACTATGTAACAGGAATAGTTCTTAATGTTTAAGAAAATTTAACGTTCTGGTCCTAAGTGCATAAATAGCTTTTTTTAAGACCCCAATTTAAATTAGGGAAAATGGTAAAATTAGGTGTTTTGCTCGAAAAAAGAACATGGTAAAAGTTATCCTCTAATTATATGGGATGGTCTAAAATCTAAATTTATCCTTCATTAATATTTGAGGTCAACTCTATCCTTATCTTACATAAGTAAACTAGATTTGCTATTATTGATTAAAGAAAAAAACTTAAATCTCTAATGACAGTGTTTAGTTTCCTGTAATTCTACGTGTGCCATTTACAAAAAAGGTCAAATTTTCTTTTGACAAACTCGCTTCTAAACTTTTAAAAACAAAATTACTATCTTGACGGTTGCACCACCACCTTTTTCAACATTTAGAAAAGTGTTTTTAAGCATTTATTTTTAAGCCAAAACAACAAAAATAAGAAGAAAGCCATAAGTTAGGAATCTTAACTTATGACTTTGGGCTCATAAGTCCAAAGTCATATCATAAGCCCATCCAAATGGGATCTCCAATGACCAGATTTTCTCAAATGCAAATTGACCATTCACAAGGTTCAAATTAATCTAATGAAACTCAAATAATGATCAATTTCACCACTAAATTGAATTCTCATCTTTGGGAAAACTTCATCAACACAACTTCATTACCCTTCCTTATGAGATCACCAATGGTGATGCCAAAATTCCACATTAACCTCCTAATGCTAAAAAACCCCAAAAAAACATATAATTCAGCTCATAAATCATTTGCAGCAATCAAAGTGGGATTATTTCCGGTAGCCTGCTATGATGGAATTAAGATGACGATTGGGAAAAGTGGTAAAAATAAATGGATGAGATCCTACTATGATGGAAGGAAGATGATGAACGGGAAAAGTGGTAAAAATAAATGGATGAGAGAGATTGCATGAATGTGAGTGCATGTTTTCGTATGAACTTTTTGTGTATTCATTCTTCACGTCCTCATGGCGTGAAGTGCTGGCGGACTAACAATATCTTCGAACAGTGTTTTTGAAGTGGATAGAGTCAATTAGTATAATGATGATATATTTATAGGGATGAGGAATAGTGACAAATAAAGATACAATAATTATTAAATTTCCAAAGATAAATTTGGACCATTCGCATAATTCAAATTTCAGCGGTAAAATTTAAGTGTGCTATAGGTTTTTGGCCACAAATGCAACATCCTTTCAAGGACAGATTATTCATAAAACATAACCATCTCATCTCATCAAGTATTAAAAATATTTACATGCTCACTTAACATAATATGCAAGCACCTATTTAATTACACGCTTTGCCTAGGATAACAAATATAATACTTACATACATTTGAATTTACCAGCAGCTAGCTCTCATATGATGTGGATGGTCTAAGCTAAGCCTCTTAATTTATGCCGTGAGCAAATTGGATAAACGTTCTGTGGGCTGTTGCCTATTGCTTTCACCAGAGGAAAAGCAAGAAGGGGGATTGTTTAGTCCTGAGGTTGTACCATATGCTTTCCAGCAAAACGATGTCGTGCGAAATAACCTCAAAAATGAAACAATTTGAACATCTTTCAAGTATAGCCTTCTACATGGGCAGCTATCACTGCAGGCAAATGTTATTGCATTTTTTGTTGCTGAAGTTCCTCTAATGCCCAAAAAGGATACGCTTTGAATACTAATAGCTAAAGTCTGCATATCAAATATTCCCATAAATATTAGTTGCACAGAAACGTAATTGCAACATATATATGTACTATAGCATACCTGGTTTGGGCAGGGCGTTGGAGAATCACAATAATATTGATCTATTATTATTGGATTTGACACATTTTTCATCCACACGTTCTCAAATGTAATCTTTCTCACAAACCCTCTACCTCCCTGAAATATAATTAAAGCGTTATATATGAGGAATTTCAACCGGGATTGCATTAGCAAATTAAAGTTCTCAAAGATGAAAACTAGTGTGGAATTAACTATGGCGGAATTAACATTACTATCTTTATTCTAAAAATTGTGACACTATTTTCTTATTAGTCCGTTCAAAAAAAATTGTTACCTTTCTAAATTTGCAAAATAATTTAACTTGAAATTTCATTTTCAAGTAAGTAGGATTACCTACCTGCCAAGTCTTTATCCTGACACCATTTGCTGTGTTGGAAAGATATGCTCCATCAACAAGGACATTTTGCACCTGAGACCATGAATTTGACTTTCCCAGGCTTCCAATGCTAAAGTTATGGTGCATACATCAGCCAACAAATTAAAAACTTTTTCAACACATGTATGATCTCAAAGAAGGTAAATTAAACGTTGTACCTTATACCATGGCCTGGGCCACAAGCGATGTTTTTCACAAGGATCATCGAAGAATTGCCAACTATAGATATGCAGTCATCTCCTGGATTCGAAAAGGAAAATATAAGAATAAAAGGTTTTCTATTATGATAACAGATCAACTGAGACTATAGACAAGAAAAACTGAGACAATATTGCTCGGACCATATAAGATCAATATGCATGAAAAGGAGGCTAATCAATTTGATAAAGTAATTTTTAAGAGTAACAACTTGTGTTAGACTAATTAATTTAATAATAATTTGTGAATATTAGAGCATTAATTTGTAACTTGTCAAGGTTTTAAAAGTGTTTCATTGCTAATAGGAAAAAAAATAATGCTTTTTAATTTCATCTTTTAAAAGCATCTATTAATTCCTAAAAGCTTGATCAAACACCTTCAACCTCTTAAATGAGCACTTTTTTAAATAAAGGAAATAGAATGTCAGTCAAATAGGCTATTAATGTGCCATCTATGTCTCAAACACAAACTCGTTCCTAAGACTCAAAAAACAAAACAAACCTGTGCGAATACTGCAATCCCTGATACCAACAAGTGTGGATGAGCTTATGTGGATTCCATCAGTGTTAGGGCTCTTAGCTGGTGCTTGCACTATGATACGTGATACTTCAACATATATGCAGTCTGAAATTGATATATGCATTTGTTGACTATTAAGCATCCTTAAGTTCCTCACTTTCAGATTGCTGCATCTGTGGAAACTCATAGCCTGTACTGTCATTAAATTAACGAATCATGACCGGAATAATTTAAGTTAAAGTCTGCTATATATGTAATTAAACAAAATGAATTTATCTTAATATATATTGACAGTGTAAAATCTTTTTTATACTATTAATGAATATAACTTGTTATAGCAGGTTATCTCTCTTATTTTCCGGACTACTAGTTTTACTTATTATTTTTTTAGGTGACCTGATAATATAAAATTTCTTTTAACGCCGTCAATCTATAGAAATTAAAAGTTTTTAAAAAGATGAGATTGGGGAAAATAGCACCTACTGTTGGAGCATGTCGACAAGGCTGCAAAAAGAGAAGATTGTAACACGTCAGACTTTCTTGGTTGTGAAAGAATTTCATAAAGCACAAAGGGGAAAAAAATACAAATAGCCATTTTTTAACTCTATAATTAAAAATAATCATCTGTCTGTCCTGGAGTTTTAAAATTCGCAAGAAAAACTCCAAAATAATAATTTAAAATTTTACTTGTGGAATTTGAAACCCTAGGATAGTAATTATTTTCAAAAATAGAGCTCAAAAGTGAACAATGAATATATTTCTATGTACTAAAATATGACAATTAATGATGATTACATTGGTTGTATTAATCTTGCATGACCTAGCCCACCACTTATGGCCCATCCCGTTTATTGTTCCTCCTCCTTGTACAGTCAGGTGTCTCACTTTAAGGAAATAAAGCCATTTATGTGGATCCAATCCATCCCACACTTCTGGATCTTTCGGCGCTACAATTGAACCTGATATCTTATATGAGTGTATGTATTGCAAAAAGAAAAAAAAAACAAAAAAAAAAAAAAAAAAAAACAACTGATCATCATTTTTGAAAAAACACAGTACTATTGTTGGACAAGTTACAATTGTTAAGAGTTTAGCACTTACCACAAGAGAAACCTTTGACCGGCAAGGCCCAACAAAATCAATTGGTCGAACTAAGAATGAATATCCTTGTGGGATTATGATTTTTGGTCGTAATGGTGAAGAACAGGCGATTTTCCAAATGTGTTGAAAAATCTGAAAATACATAAGAATTCCTCAACTCACAAGTGAAAATAAGTACTAGCATTAATTGTGTGTATACGAGGATGGTAAGCATAATGTACACTGATGTTGTAATTTAACTTGTTATATCAGGTCATGTACCATTTATTTTAAGTTACTTATTAATGATAAGAATATTAAATAGTGTTACCTGTAATTATCTTTTAAATGACTTGATAGTATAAAATTATGGTATCTACTTTAGAAAGATGGTGCATAGAAACATGGCAAACATTAGTGGTTTGATCCCAAAAAGGACTTACCTTAGTGTCATCGGTGATGCCATCTCCTTTGGCTCCAAATTCATTCACGTAAATAAGGGTTATTGATTTGCCTGTTGTGTTCTTCAATATAGGAAACTGAATGAGGGGATCAAAACTGTTCACATTTGCGACAAGCAGGAAGGAAATAGTAGTATATACTAATCGTGATGCCAAAATAGAAACAGAATAAGAAAAAGTGAAGCAAAAGAAGGACAAATAAGATCTCAGCTCCCCCATGTAATTCTGTTAATTAAACTGACAGAAATGACGAGTGAATTTATAATTACTTACTCGACAATATTCAAGATCATTCATGTCAGTAATTTTGGAAGAAAGCAAATAATTTAATTCCTGCTAGTTTTTTTTCTCCCGTGTATGGTGAAAGGGAAGGTTCCAAGAAAGTAATTAAAAGGGACTTGGAAATTTCCAAAATTGGCAATATTAGACATTAAACTTAAACAAATCATGAAATCAATCAATCCTTTCACTGTTAGCTATTTTCACATGCGTCTACCTAGACAAAATATAGAGGTATATATCTCTGTCAAATGCCGCTATTTAAAAGATATTCAGTATTTAAAATATAATCACAACTTTTAATTCGAGCTGTAGAGATACACTATTTCTGCGTTTGAACTTCAACAAATAATATCCTAAATTTAAAATTTGAATTGTGAAGTTCGAACTTCATAACTTATAACTCTTATATCTCAAGTTTGAAACTTCATATTCAAAGTTAGAAGTTTGATTTTAAGGCGGCTAAATATTAAATACTTTGTAAAAATGAATTTGTACTAAAAAGTGGTTCTAAGAGTAGCTATTTTGTACCCTTTGTTCCTATTTTGTGTTGGTCTTCAATTTTTGCAGGCAAATAACTCTTTTCCGCATAAGTTTATATTTTCACATTATAGTCTCATACAAATTATGCCCTGCGGTCTTAAAAGAACTTATGCTCCGCTAGGCATAAGATGTATTTTAGGACAAAATTAAAGACCAACCCATTTGAAGGTCAAACCAGATCATTATAGGCCCAACTTTCACTCCACCAGAATTTCTTCTTCGGCCCACCTCTTCCTTGTGGTGCGAACTTGTCCATCTGTTTATTCGGCGAACTCCTCGCGATCTCATTTCATAATCAAGTTGTAAGTACTTTCTAGATTTCCGTACATTCAAAATTGTCTTTACTTGATACAAAGATCAGTAAAAATTTCTTCTAACGTCATTATTCAAGAGTGGATTTTTGTACGTGTAAATTAAAAAGGTGAATTTGATTGAGTTTTGTGTTTGAAGGAATTTAGGGATCGGGAAAATGGCAAGCACAGCATGTTTTATGATTGTAAGCAGGAATGATATCCCTATCTACGAAGCTGAAGTGGGCACTGCCCCTAAGGTAATTCCACCTTGTTACCACATTTTATACCATTACTCTTCATCATGTTTCTTGTTTTTTCTTTTCTTTATACAACTAAATATCTTTACATTTGAAGTAGCATAGGAGTATTTACATATCCCCCTTTTCTTATCAGTGACATATATTATTTGATTCTATAATGAACTGATCACTTCGAACCTGGTTGATGGGATGGGAAATGTACAGAAAGAAACCTCATTTTAATTTTCGGAAAATCATTTATAATCTACTGAATATTGCTCTCAAACTAGATAAATAAATGGTGTGGAAAGCTGAATTTTTATTTGTCATTATTTTCTCTCTTTGGTTTTACTTTAGGATCAGCATTGGATTTTCTTTAAGGAACAATATTTCTATATCTGGACATAATATATCCGTAAACAAGGTTAAGAGATAGACGACAGTGCTTATTAGTTTCTGGGTTCTTTCTTTCTTTTTGGGATAATGATCAGTCACTAGCTCCGACAGGGACAGATCCAGAGGCCCAGTTATGAGTTCACGTGAACCTAGTAGCTTTCTGTATGAATATAAAGAAATCTACTAAGTAACTACAAATATTTGACAGTGAATCCAGTTACTATTATAGTATTAACTTGAGGTCGTTGTAGGAACCTATAAACTTCAAATCATGGATCCGCTTATAAGCTCCCATCTCCCCTTAAATCACAAATCACAACATAATTAATATCCGATATAAAGAACCTTTAAAGTTTTACATCATAAATTTCATTTCATAGCGTGTGCACATGAGTTTTTAATGAGGTAGTTATAATGCATTTGAGTTTACAGTGTGGACTGTGGCGTCTTTGTCATCGTTATCAAAGTGCATGCACATCTTTCTATTTAACTGTGTTTTTGTCATTGATGAAAGTGGTGTAGTTACTTGGTGATATTTTACGTTGTACTTGCATGCTAGAAAGAAGACGCTGCTCACCAGCACCAGTTTATATTACATGCAGCACTGGATATTGTTCAGGACCTTGCATGGACTACAAGTGCTATGTAAGGTTGCCTCCCCCTTAGCATTAATTGCAATTTTCCGTTTTAAATTTTCTTGCTCTCATCGTCGTCGTAGTGATTCTCCTTCATTCTTTCTTCATCCAGGTTCTTGAAATCAATTGACAGATTCAATGATTTGGTGGTATCTGTTTACGTCACTGCTGGTCATATCCTCCATATGTTGTATTAAATCAGTATTTAGTGACAGTACTGTTTTGATTAATAGAATATACATGATGTTGCTAGCTTGTTTTATATCTGCATTTCTCTTTAACAATCAGTACAACATCTTGCTTTTACTTCAACTGAAATTATTTGATTTACGGTGGTCACTGGTCATTTATAAAGATAGTCATTATTTACGAGTACTCCTTGTATCGCATATGAGTCTGCTTTATCAGTTTTTTTTTTTATGACTCCTCTTATAGAAGGTTAGTTCGTAGAGTTCATGGATTGATGTGTGAAGTGATTTACCATAGCAGAATTAGGAGGAAGAAATGACCCATATTTCTTAACATTTATGATCTTGAAGGGGACCTTTCCCCTTCCACTCCATCTTGTCCTCCTCCTCACTCTTTCCTATACTTGGCTCACATAACTACATTTATGTCTTTCTTTATCCCCTTCTGTAACCAATGATGATAGTTAACTCTTAACCTCGAGCACACTAATGCAAAATCTCCTGATGTTTTTTATTAGCTAACCTTCTTGACTGATTCCTTGGTTTGATGCAAGTTGGAATGTCGAGGCAGGCTTCTAGTTGTTCTCTCTACAACATCTTTTTAACTATCAAAATAAGAAAAAGAAAAAAGAGGAAGTAGCATGTTTTAGATGTTCTCATAGCTGGCATAAGTTAATATGTTTTCGTATATGGAAACTGCACAATTAGCATCACCAGTTTGATTTTACAAATGTGAACATTTTGTTTTTTGTTCCCTTGACCAATCAAGCATACATACGCGATTGATGCTGCTTCATGACTCGCGCAATGATGATGGGATCAAAACCTTCTTCCAGGAGGTCCATGAGCTATATATAAAGGTAAAAGCCTTATCTGAAAGCTTTTCAATAGGACATAAAAAACACAGAAGTTGTGCATTTTAATTTATTTGATCTCATCTTGCTGCTCTTTTGCCTTGGTCATTATTCTTTGGGAATTGGGGGATGGTGCTGACATCTATGCATACCTGTTGTGAGCGCTCATTGTATTTTTCCACTCTATGGTTTGTCTTCCTATCCTATAGCAAGAGATTCTTTTAAGCTGAAACTTCTGTATGTAGGCATGGCTATTGAAAAAAAAGGTTCGAATTATTATTTTTGTATGTGATAATAAGATCAGTTGCTGTCAAGTCAATCTAGAAATCATGTCTACAGTGATTATATATCTCTATGATCCTATGAAGTTCATTTGGGCTTCTAATGATTTCATCTTTGGAGTTCCTCACATGTGATTAAAGTCGTTGCCTTTTCGTTTCCCTTTGTGTTGCTCTTTTGGGGTTACAGTACATCACAGTACTCTCCACGTGTACAACAGTACCTTTTTGGTACACATCAGCAAGAGTACTGATTTGTTACGACTTATGACGGCACTCTTCCAGTGTTTTCTAAGATACCTTTGGATTGTTTTGCTATAAATGGAACACATGATCTAGAGTGTTTCATGTAACTGATCACTTGATATTGGATAGATACATGGGCTTTTATCAAATTAGCTCTAAAGGTGTATGGTTCAGCTTGGTAAATTGTTATGAAGGCAATGAAGCCATGAACTAGTTGGTAACAGCATAAGATTCATAAATTTGTGATGTACAAATCTTTGACTAGAATCCCCTGCCACCACAATAACAAGAAGTCAACAACTATATCGAAGTCCCAAACTAGTTGAGGTGTAGAACTTTTTCAAGTAGATAAATTACAGTAAAAATTAATTGATTTATGAACTTTGTGTCTTATTAGAAGAAAGCCTGGTATTTAAACATTCTAATTGAACTTGTGTCGTAGTGAAACTAGATTTTTATCCCCAAAGAACTGTTTGCAGTTCAAGAAGTACATAATTCAACAAAATTACTAAAGTTTATACTAAAAACTGAGAGATTGAGCTTAAATGCCACCTCTGGGGAAAAAGTTGTGCAATTCTATGTTAATGACCTTGTTAGGCATGCAGGGATGCACCCTTACTCAAAACGCATCCTCATTGCTACCTTTTCATTTATACTCTTGTAGATAATGTAATGTGCTACTTCTTCATGCCCTGGTTTATCTCCTGCCTGCAACCCTTCCTGTTTAGAAGAGAAATATGTGGTTTAACTATTTTAGATGGAAATTCACTGATCTGTTACTGCAAAACTTGCAGATCCTTCTGAATCCTCTCTATTTGCCAGGATCTCGCATCACATCATCTCACTTCGATACCAAAGTTAGAGCCCTTGCCAGAAAGTACCTCTGAGACTATACGGACCAAAGCTAAACAAGAACTATATCAATGCAAAGTTCGTTCCTTACAATATTCATTTGCTGTTGATGACTGGTTATTGTGTTTGGGAGTGACCATGGTAAATGATAAATTGACTAGTGGATCTTCTTTTCACCAAGTTAATGTTTCATTATTGTTGTATAACCGCAACAATAGGTGATACACTGAGCTAAGTTAGTAATTGTTTTGCTGTATACTAGTCTCCTACAATGATTCCAATGTATCTGAGTGTCATGCTATTGATCTATTCATGCATGTGATGCAACAGCTAGCTCTGGGCTTCCAAAGACTTGTCATTGGTCCCTTAGTAGTCACTTTAGCTCAGCCAAACTCATTGATTAAAGAAGTCAATTTACATAGATAACCTGTTACTATATGTTTAATTACATTGATAGTGTAAACATTTTTACACTGTCAATAGTTATCAACTATAAGTGGTTCTTGCATCCGTTAAAAATCATTCCTTACACTGTTAATAATCAATGTATATGTTAAATCATGTAATGTATAGGATAGCAGTTGGTTTCCATTGTCGTTGAACCCTCTGGGTTTCCAAGTTTTTGACAGACTAATATGGAAAAACTCTCATTCACTCTGTGTTCCAATACCGTCAAAGTTTGGAACTAGTTTAAAATGAACAGTGGATAAGTTACGTCAATTTTCTGATAATGATGGCTACCTCTTCCTTTTCTACTTCCCGAGTTTTGGTGCCAAATTCACTTCTCGAAGCTGGATTAGTTATATCGACAGTCATCCTTTAATAGTAATATCTGTCTATAGGTTTGTGTGGGAGTTTTTGAGTATTGGATTCAATTATAGAACTTACAATAGTAGTAGTGTAGTAGTAGAACATATAAAGCCCTTTAGGAACCAAATGTGACACTCTACAATTTTTTAAATTCTCCAAGTGGCTCGACCGAAGGAAAGCTTCATGCATGTTGAATTTAGGAAGGAAGATGCTGCAACAGCAACCCAATGTACAGCGAAAAAGATCAGAACATATTCATTACAGAATATAAAATCAAGAGATATTCCCAAATTCAACTTCGATTTCGTACATAATTACATTGAATATTTGCCTCACATAAGTCTCAAAAGGAGAAACGAAAAAGAGAGACACTTGATAAATACTCAGAGGTTACTGAGACAATCCAAGAAACGTAAGAAACCTGTCTCTGCAGAGCCTAAAATAACAAATTCTCTGACTGAACAAAGGCAAAAGAAAAGAAAACATGGTACAAGTCCTTTAGCTCTAAAAAATCCTGCTTGCGCCGCTGACTCACAAAGCATGCTTACCATACTGATGTCAATGTCGGGACTTATCCTTTTTGCCAATGGCACTACACAGTCCACATGCAGATACCTTAGGAGATGGTGGCTCTACCGCCCCACCATTGGATCGGCTCCTCTCCGTTGATCCAACGGCCCTTGATGAAGCCTTCACCAGCAGCATATCCTTTTTGGGTTGCCATTCTAGTTCTTTGTTAGTTTCTTCTTTACGTTTAACAAGCTGACCTGACAAGTATTTGTCGTCCCATATTAGTCCAGATGAACCTTGCCTGCGGAATGAAACAGCCGATCTTTGCAACCCAGCCATCAATGTGTTGTGAAAATAAATGACACAAGAATTTAATGAGGTTCAGCTAAGCCTAATCCTCGGGGCAGAAGCAGAGAGTTTTCCACAATGAAAGAGATCAATGAAGTGTACAATATAATGAACCCAACTACAGCCCCTATATATAGATGATAGATCTTCAAGAACTAGTTCCAAACCTATAAGAGAAAGGTTTTTCCAACCCTACAAGGACAATATGTTTTCCTTTTCCAATTCTATTTGAACAATGGGTTTCCTAAACCTAAAGGGATTATTTCCTATTTATAATACTCCTATCTCTAAAGATCTTTCTTGGGATCAGCACTCTGAATCAGGTATGGAGCCCCTTGTGCTTAAACTTTTTCCACATGCATCAAATGAAGGCGACAGATTTATACAAAGACAGGAGGAATTTATATTTAAGGGAGGTAAAGGAAAATCAAGTATGGCATACGGCTTGTCCTCTTACCACTGGTTACCGGGACAACTCTGTCAATTAATTGTTGAAAAGTAATTCTTACTTGAAATTAATTCGTAAATAAATAGTTAGGTGTTACAATTGAAATAATGATAAACAACTTCTCTACGAAAATAACTAATGTGTCCTTAAAGTTATTTAGAAAAACTATTTAAAAAGTATATGAACAAAGAGAATAACGAACGACGAAAATAGAATGAAGAAGAGTTAGGAGTTCTACTTTGAAAAAAAGTACTTTGAGAATTAGAAAAGATATTAAGTATAAAATACAGTGGTAAAATACTTGATCAAAACTCAAACCAAAAGTGTTCATACATTGAAATTTGAAAGTTCATAAGTTGGGATGACCAACTTGTGGTTGATGACTGATGATTGATTTTGTCTTATAAGTACTCCCTCAGTCTCAAATTATTTGTCGTGGTTACTGAAAATAGTTGTCTCAAATTATTTGTCGTTTTAGAAGTTCAAGTCGCAATTAATTATTTTTTTCCTCATTTTATCCTTATCGAATTTTGTCGTAAATGGAGATGACACATTAATAGAGTAAACATTTAATGGAGAGACGTTATAACTTAGACATAAATAAGGATATAGTTAATCAAATACCCCTCCTAATTAATATTTCTTAAAGAACGTGTAAAGCAAAAAAGCGACAGATAATTTGAGACGGATAGATAGAGTACTTTGGGCATATACGAAATGTCTAGGTAAGTAACAAAGTCCTTATAACCAAACATCATCTAGGTAACTTTGTACAAAATTAAATTACACCAATAGTATAAAAAACATTTTTACACTGTTAATGTATGTTCAATCTGTATTATTTACATTATTCTTAATGCAGGAGAGATTATAACGGAATTCGTCGGTCAAACACCTTTTTTAACTGCTAAACCAAAAGTTCAGGTCATACTGATTTTATATTTGTATGACTGCGGTCCGTGTTAATGACTTACGTTGCCTTTGAAAAATGGAATCTAAAATGGTATGCGCCGGTCTGTTTCATTCTGCATTTTCTATCTTTCTCACATTACCAATATATATAAGTGTCAATAGGAGTTTTTTATAGTCCTCACATTCCCAAAGCACCCTATAGAAATCTTCTTACATGTGGGTGTTGTGAATTGTCCTTGCATATTTTCATTTTTGTCTCATTCATTACTAGAGGCCACTTCCCATATGGGCTTTTATAATTGGTGTGTTGTGTAATTTTTTTAAAATTCTCTTCTTGGTGCTATTAGATTATTCTTCTAATCCATATTATATGGTGGTTTTAATTTTTATATTTAGTTTAAAATAAATAATTATTTATATAACTAAGTAGGTATTATTTTTTAAAAAAAAAAATACCCTTATTTCCGATAAGTGAATTGTTACATAAGTAAGAAATATTAAATTGATAGCATTTAATTAAAGATATTTAAGTCTAGGGGTGAGTGATTTTTTAAAGGTTGTGACCAAACTAAAAACATCATATAATATGAACTGGGGAAGTACCCTGTAAATTATTTGTTCTTAAATTGGTATAATTTAGTTAACTTTGGCGCCAATTTTTTATTTCAGCTGAAGCATTTATTAGGTCTTACTTTACATTTAAACATATCTCACATAATATATTCCTCACCAACATTTCCTCTCTATTATTTTTAACTTCCAAAATTTTGCTTCTTTAGTGATATCACATATGCTTACAATACAAAAAGTAAAATTTGTTGAATGGTGTTTTATAATATTGAAGATGAAGGTAGCATTATCAGTCAAAATTGAATTAGCTTTATAATCATGTTTGATTAACTAGGAGCTAATCCTTTTAAGCATAAAGTATATATGAAGAATTAAATTAATTCTTAAGAAGTAATCCTTTTAAGCATAAAATAAATTACGTACGACCCTTTGATATTTGCTAATTTTCATACCAAACTTGCTTTCTCATAAATATTTTTTTTTGTTAAAAATTATCCAATTATATGACGAAGAAACTTTAATAATTATGAAAATTTATGGAGAAGATATTTTGAACCTACAATTACATTAAATTAATTATGTAGTAAACATATGTGACACAAATTATACTTATTTGATAAAAATTACATACTATATTTATATTTTGAGTTTGAGCTCGGGCTTAGCACGGACCTACAACTAGTAGTTAGCAGAAAAGAAAGAGAAGAGGTACTACCAGACAAATTCTCTTTCATATTTAAATAATAAGAATAATAATAATGAATTGACCAACAACATTTGAATATAAGATATTGCAGTTCTTGACATCTCCACTTAGCCAACTGCTTGGAAATTGGATGCCTCTTCCGATATCTAATGTTAAGAAGTTAAGTTCTTTCTTTTTCTCCAGATTTTAATCTGCAACTAGGCAGTTGAATTTGCTGACTAGCTATTCAATATACAACAGCATACCCAGTGAATCTCATAACGTGGGGTCTGAGGAGAGTAGAGTGTACGCAGACCTTACCCCTACCTTAAGTAGGGAGGCTGTTTCCGGAAGACCCTCGGCTCAAGAAAAAGCATAGCAAAGGTCAGATACGGGTAAACAGATCAAAGCAATTATGAAAATGAAAACAATGAAAGTAAATAAGCCATTATAAACCAACAGATACTCACAGAAATCAAGAGACAAGAAACTATAGAGCAATACAACTACTTGTAAGAAAGGATAAACGCGACTACCTACTAGCCTTCTACCCTAATATGAGTCCTCCATGCCCTCCTATCTAAGGTCATATCCTCGGTAAGCAGGAAATGCGCCATGTCCTGTCTAGTAGCTATTCAATATGCGGACACATTATTTTCCTTCTTTATTTTTTCGGTCTAGGAATTTGGTATTTGAGTCGAGTAACCCCTCTAATTAACTCCTTTGCGTGCTAATTATCCTAAAATGCTTGCACTCATCAATATCCTCCGCCATATATCAAATGTCACATTAAGCGTATACAATTTACCACTTCATCAATTATGAGTATTAGTATGAAATGAACCAGAGCTAATAACCCTTGGACTCAATTGCAAACGAAAGAGTGTAGATTCTGGTTTCTTCATAATTGTAGGTGCAGATTGGAGTTAGATATTTGAAACAAATAAACAAGGTTAAATAAAATTCCGCAGGTTTGACAAAGGCAATCAAAAAATTTCAACTTGAGTATTCTCTCGAAAAAATGAACTCGGGCCAGAAGGCATATGCTACAAGAACATCTATTGAAGCTTCTTTATTCCAGGGAAAGAAGGAAGGACTGAGATTAGAGGGTCACCATATCCAACAGGATCTGTTCAATAAACAGGTAAAGTGAGATCTTGAAGATGGAATGTTCAAATGATTTTCAACACATAGTATAAGAATTAAGAAGCATACCCCCGTCTTCTCGGAGTATCTTGATAACTTCTCCAGTTAAATCAGACTGAAAGAGAACAGAAAAGAAAAGACAAAAGGAGAATCAACTAAGATGCATGAGAATTTACTTAAAATAAGTGTCTGAGCAAAGTGAAACAGCTTGCATAATCAACAAAAAAATCATGCAAGTAGCATCTATAGCAGGGTCCGAACCTCAACAGGGAGCTCGCCTCCAAGCTGCTCAATAAAGCAAACTACTTGTCCCTCCTTCACTTGTTGCTTCTACAGAGCAGAATTAACAAAAAATGGGTCATATTAACAGTAGCCAGAAAGTGTTGTACCAAAGCACAAATGACACTTCTAGTCATGCATTGAGAGAGACGTGACACAGGAAAGGGGAGGAAAAAAAAAAGACGAAGAGGGGAAGGGGGTTTCAGGAAGAGAGTAACATTTGCCTCGGTTCATAAAGCTACATGACAGTTCTAAAAGAATCTAGCAGCCAGTTTAAATAAGGCTTTTCTCCAGACAAAAAGATTACATGACGATCCCTAATAACAATTTCCTAAGCAAATTTAAACGAAGGGCCAGCTTAATAGGTTAAATTGGAAACAAAATCTAATTTACCAAAATAGGTGAGGGCTCATAAACAAAGCAATTTTTTTTGTTTTTCGAGAACGAAGGAAAGATATTTAGATATAGTTTAAGGAATGCTTTATAAAGTAATGTTCCTTAATTTTGCGTAGACCTCCTCTTCAAACTGACCTCCTTTTGAAGGGGAAGGAGCTATATAAAAATGACATTAATAGTAAACTTTCATGAATTTGAGTAATAATGAGTTATACAAAGGCTAAACGTTTACAATCTCTTAGTTTGGTCAAACAGAAACATCTCATCTTGATTTGAAGAATAAAAGATTAAAAAACACCTACTTCTTTACAGGATGGAGGTGCACGCTTTCCCTTAATGGTTCGAGATCTTCTGAAGTAGCCAACCTGCATGACATATGAGAGTGCCACTTTTAAGTGACAGAGAGACGGAGAGGTAGAGAGAGAGAGAGAGAGAGAGAGAGATTCACTGCAATCTCACCCTAGGAGATTGAATTATCACCAAGCCTTCATCCGCAGCTTTATCAATCATCGTCTGAATTCCATCTGAGAGAGGTGAAGTTTTCGTGATGGCTAATGATGGTGACGAGGCTGAGCCATTTGACTCAGCCACTTCAACAGTTGACTGAACACTGACAGGATTGGATACTGGAGGCAATGAAGTTGTACTTTGCCCCGTCAAGTCTCTCTTCACATATAAACGAAACCCACCGAGCTAGTGATAAAATGAAAAAGTGTCATACGAAGCAGAAGCATTTAACAATGATTTGAAGAAGATGAAAAAATGCATCAGGGGCAGATCACAAAAAGTTTCTGTGAAGGACTTGAGAAATAAAATAAACAAAAAAATTACAAAACCAGCTTACTTTTAGGTCAACTTCTGCAATGGAGGTTGTATCACATATTTCTGTAAGGAGAGACTCTACCTGTTAAAAGAAGTAGGTAAGTTTCACATGTTAATACAAAATCTCATGGCATGTGGCAACAACATATTAATATGGAAGACCATATTTGTTCCACCAAAAAATAAATTGAGTGCCTTCTTCACCAAAATAATTTTAGCAGATCACACAAATTTTCCACATGAATAATATGTCTACGATCTGTTTACTTAAGAAAAATAAGTTCTTATCAAGAAGTTGGAAATAACAACTCGTTTTTTATTTCAATTTCAGAGTCAATTTTCTGTTAAAACGAGGTGATGCAGTTTTGAAGGTATTAGGTCATACTGCACATTGTTCTGTACTTGCTCGCACTAGCACTTTCAGTCTTTCACAAGATGAACTAAGGTGGTGGCAATACCATACAAGGTTGGGCAGAATCACAGACCAAACCCCTATTTTACGCAATTCTCAGCTAGCTGAAAAGCTTGAAAAGGACAATGCAAGTATAGGGATGATATTCAATGCATCAAACCAGAGGAAACTAAGTAATATAGAGTTATTTAAATAGATATAAGCCTGTTTCTGAACGTGAATTCCCTTTATCCAAGGCACCATATAGACACTTTTTTTTATAAAGGTAGGGTAAATTTTATTAATGAAGTACCTAGCTGGTACAGAAATTACAAGTTTACAACAGAAAGAAGAACTCAGACCAATCAACCATCACATGCTTCTCCCTAACAACTTTAGGAAATCAAGATATTGATCCATATCCTCTAACAAGCCCTCCTTACACCAATAGTACAGATACTGGATACACTTGTTTTTTACCACTGCTATGTGACTCTTTTTGCCTTCAAAGCATCTCTTTTTCCAAATCTGCTTCAGCCTTTCGTTGTCTTCTGATTCTGCCAGCATACCAACAGGTTCTTAACATTATGCGGCATCACCCATATAGACACTTATAGTGCCTTCCCAAATTCTATTTCTTTCTCCCCCCACTATAAGAGAAAATCCCAGTAGGAGCTTCCGAGTTAACGCACTAGGAAGAAGGTGATGAACTTAAGTGCAACTAAAGTATTGCATCAGACAAGTCAAAAATTTAAACTTGAAGGATTACAAATTGAAGTTGAAAAGAAGGGAAGTGCATGAAGTCTTCAAGTCCCAATCTTGTGTTTGCCTAGTGAAACATGTTTGATCCTGCATCAGTGTGATATTGTTATTTATGAGGCCTTTCCATCTACTGCCATATAATACCCATTTGTTCACAAATGTAATGCTTGTATTATCACTGACTTTACAAGTTCCTCCCACCTGCCACTAAATCTTTCCATAAAAGACTACTAGCGGGTTCAAATCTTTTTGGCAAATGCGACTAGCAGCTGTAAGCTTGAAGTCAAATTGGCATTCCAGCCTTACCGCAACCTTATTATCTTCCTTACGAATCTACAAAGCTACTCTCAGATAATGCGATGCTTTAGCAGTTCTTTTTTAGATGAAAATAATGTGATGTGTAACACTAGCAGCGTCCCAATATTAAAAAAGGAAGTAACGAGGAGGTGGTGGAGTGTAATGAGTCTGCATGGATTATAGAAAGTCAGTTAGGCACCAAACAAAAGGAAAATGCATCAGCACAGAGACATGTCAACAGCAGATGTAAATGAGGCTGTAAGGAACAGAGACTTAAACTCTGTAAGCAGGAGTAACCAGTAAGATCTGACAGAAAATGGAGGAAAGAAAAGAATCTGCTGCCATTCTCTACATTTCCTCTTTCTCAAAGAATCAGAGAGATTTTATTGTAGTTGAAGTTAGCCTTCTTTCCTACCTTTTTTGTATGAGGTAAAAACCTTCTTCCCTACTTTTTTGATAACCGAGAAATCCCCGAGGGTCAGTGGAGCATGGTTTGAACCCGTGCATGCGCCTAAGACACATCATCATAAAGTTGCGCTCTTACCACTAGGCCAAAGAGAGGGGCTTTGGTACTGTACTAATTTTCAATCTTGCAGGTCTCATCTGAAGTATATAGACCACTAGAATCTAAAGATTCATAATTTTCTAGGAAGATCCAGCAAGAAGCTCAAGATGGATAGACAATTCTTATCCAGCTTGCAGGTTCTTTTGATAAATAAGGTAATTTTATTAATGAACAATACCAAAGAGGTATTTACTAAATATCCATCTTCAGGTCTCACTAAAAATTATAGACCACTAAAATCTGAATATTCATAATTTTCTAGGAAGATCCAACAAGAGCTCAAGTGTTTAGCTAACCAGAGTGCAAAGGAGGTTGATTTAAGGAACTTCACACAAGGGATAAGATCATTTCCAGCATTCACATTAACCCCAACATGGATGGAAATGTTGTTATTTAAAGGTACCTAGCCGTCTCCCAAGTTCCTGAAATTACTAAAATATTTTTTGAATTATGTAGTGGCTGAAAGCATGCTGCACCAACAACAAAGTTTTACATCACCATACCAGCAATATAATGATCAGATTACTGTCTTTTGACAGAGTACAGAATGCAAATAGAAAGTGTTGACCTCATATGAGTTTGGAATCAATGGACTTGCAGTTTCTGAAGAAACGATCTTTCTTGAACTATCATCTGAATTGGGAATAGCTGCTGCTGCTGCAGCTACATGATGAGAGAAACAAAAGAAAGTTGTATAATTATTTATACATAACACAAAACATGTTCATGCTTTAGGGCAATGTCATAGAGCAAGAAGTTATATTAACTGGAAATAGGAAACAAAGATGTCCGGAACAAAATGCTCATTATTTAACCTAGTAAAACAGAATAAGAAAAAGCAGTAACCTTTTTGAAAATGTAATATTAGCAACTAAAACGTGTCCTGAATAAGAATGTAATAATAGGGACTCCCTCGAAATGTGGGCAATTGAAAATCTGTGATCAACTTTGATCTAGTCTAAATTTGAATTCAAGCACGAGAACCAACAAAATAGAATACTGACTCCAAAAGCAGGAAACGTTCAACAACTTACTTCCAAATGACTAATAGAATTTCCAACTGTTGAAAGGTCAATAAGATAATCAAGGATAACAACCATTCTTCATTATCACAAAAAAACGCGGCAACCTAGTATTTCAATGATTTAAATTAAGTAGAAAACACCAGCATTGCTGCCATGATAGGCAAATTAAAAACGAGTCAATTGCAGACACTTTGTGGGCAGAAAAATTGCACTTGTTTAGTGATGAAAGAACAAAAATCCAGAAAAACAAAAAAAAAAAAAGGCATTAGCCAAGCATTTGACTGATAACTAGCTTGATTGGAGGAAAATAACTCACTTTCAGCTTCAACAGTCGAACACCGGCAACCGAAAGTCTGCTTTGATTTCGCGGTTAATAGCAACCCATCACTTTGAACCACTTTCTTAGTTCTCAGATTGTGCAATACATTCAATTTGGGCTTACTGGAACCTAAATTCAAGTTTGTTAATTTAAGGCCAGAAGCCCCAAAACCACCTGGATTAAAGAAACACATCCCAAAATCAACAAACAAATAAATTGATACTAGTAATTCACTTAGCATAGATGGTTATTGAGTAATTACAACCCAATGGGAAAAAGGAAAAAAAAAAAAAAACAATCAACACTGCCAATAAACAGAAAAGTAACAAAAAGATAGCATTTTTTTTAATTAATTTTACATAGTTAAGAAGTAATTTAAGCTCTCTTTTGATTAAATTAGCAACTACCAATCAGTATTAAATAGAAGGCAATCAACCATACCAGAGATGCAAAAAGAATAGAACAGTAAGAAAAGCTACAATTTTACTAAATTTAACATACTCAATAAGTGAAGAAGACACACATTCTACTAAAATAGCCAACAACAACTAATTTGGAATTGAAGCATATAAATAGAAAACAATCAACAATGCCAACAATGGACAAAGAATCATTGAAGTAACAAAAAATCGCATTTTTATTAAATTAACATAGTCGACAAGAAAGCATTTAATTATCCAACCCTAATTCCAGCCTTGTTCAATTGAATTTAAATAAATCAAGAAGCAATTAAAACAGTTCAGGTAAGGGCCATGATGATAAATTTAAACAAAAGAATTGCATGCATGTAGCCACCAACAACAGTAGAGAGATGTTAAGGGAGTATGGTACTTAACATGCAGCCATAAGAAGGGTTATGGAATTGCAAAGCTAGCGAATTGAATGGCGATGCAAACGAAGAGAGAGTTAGAAACGAGAACGACGCCCTTATTAGTTGTTTGTTTAATAATTGTAATTTTGTTTAAACAAAGGCCCATCAATCATAAGGCCCGTAGAGAGATGGGCCCGTAGTTGTGGATAAGGTCCGCCAAATACCTTGGCATTGTCTAGTGGCCTGGTGGCTAACAAAGCTGGGTTCTTTTGTCCTTTTCTCACTTTCTTGAAAAAAATGTCGTAGTTGAAAAGATTTGAAAATGAAAGAAATCTTAATTTTCTCATTATCATACTTTTTCATTATATATAGAGCCCGGAACTTTTTTTAACCCAAAAAATAATTTTTGGAACCAAACTAACCTTTAAAAAAAAAAAAAAAAACTAGGCTTTACGCACAGAATCTGTGCGTAAAAGGACCAAACTGTAACTTTTTGAGTTTGGTCCTTTCACGCACAAAAGAGGGTATTTTTTTTTAAGCTATCAAAATCACATTTTTTTCCATAATGAGCCGACGTTATTGTACACAAAAAAATATATTAAGTTCTATATAAAATATTGATATTTCGGGGTTTTGAAACATGACTAATCTTTGCCCAAAGTATGAAAAAAACGTAATTTTGATAGCTTAAAAAAAAAAGTACCCTCTTTCACGCACAGATTCTGTGCGTGAAGCCTAGTTTGGTTCTTTTTTTTAAAGGGTTAGTTTGGTTCCAAAAGTTATTTTTTTGGTTAAAAAAGTTTCGGGTCCTTATATATAAGTGTGGTGGGGGTACGAACACAGCTGCCCCCACTTGTACAATGAGCTTCACAAATTGTACACGCAATGAAGCTTGTATCATGAGCTATATAACTTGTACACTTTATCTAACTATTTTTATATCTCATGTAGACGTATGTCATAGTACTTAATATTTATTCCCTTCTCATGTATAGACGTATGCACTTCAAATTTAATTCTCCAACACATTTATTTCTTCCGTGCACTTTTACTTGTTCACTTTTGACTTTTTATATTCTAGGTGAATATTTATTCTCTTCTCATGTATAGACATATGCAGTTCAATTTTAATTCTCCTACACAAATTTATTTCGTCCGTGCACTTTAATATGTTCACTTTTGACTTTTCACATTCTTTAAGAATTAATAAATCCCACGTGGATATATGTCATAGTACTGAATATTTATTCTCTTCTCATGTATACACGTGTGCACTTCTATTTTAATTCTCCGACACATATTTATTTCCTCTGTGCACTTTTACTTATTCACTTTTGACTTTTCACGTTTTTGCTGAATATTTATTTTCTTCCCATGAGCTTCACAAATTGTACACGCAATGCATGCTTGTACCATGAACTATATAACTTGTACACTTTATCCAACTATTTTTATATCCCACATAGACATATGTCATAATACTTAATATTTATTCCCTTCTCATGTATAGACGTATGCACTTCAAATTTTAATTCTCCTACACATTTATTTCGTCTGTGCACTTTAATATGTTCACTTTTGACTTTTCACATTTTTTAAGAATTAATAAATCCCACATGGATATATGTCATAGTACTGGATATTTATTCTCTTCTCATGTATATACGTGTGCACTTCTATTTTAATACTCCGACACATATTTATTTCGTCTGTGCACTTTTACTTGTTCAATTTTGACTTTTCACGTTTTTGCTGAATATTTATTTTCTTCCCATGTTTCTAATATATATAAGTGACTTGGGGGTACGAACACAGCTGCCCAAACTTGTACCAAAAGCTTCCCAAATGGTACACTTTTGTCTTTTTACATTCTTTAAGAATTAATAAATCTCACGTGGATATATGCTATAGTACTGAATATTTATTCTCTTCTCATGTGTACACGTGTGCACTTCTATTTTAATTCTCCAACACATTTATTTCCTCCGTGCACTTTTACTTGTTCACTTTTGACTTTTCACGTTTTTGCTGAATATTTATTTTCTTCCCATGAGCTTCACAAATTGTACACACAATGAATGCTTGAACCATGAGCTATATAACTTGTACACTTTATCCAATTATTTTTATATCACACGTAGACATATGTCATAATACTTAATATTTATTCTCTTCTTATGTATACACGTGTGCACTTCTATTTTAATTTTTCGACACATATTTATTTCCTCCGTGCACTTTTACTTGTTCACTTTTGACTTTTCACGTTTTTGCTGAATATTTATTTTCTTCCCATATTTCTAATATATATATAAGTGGCTTAGGGGTACGAACACAGCTGCCCAAACTTGTACCAAAAGCTTAACAAATTGTACACGCAATGAATGCTTGTACCATAAGCTATATAACTTTGTACACTTTACCCAACTATTTTTTAATCCCACGTGGACATTTCTAATATGTCATAGTACTTAATATTTATTCCATAGACATATGCAGTTCAATTTTAATTCTCCGATATATTTATATCCTCCGTGCATTTTTACTTGTTCACACTTGACTTTTCGCGTTCTTGAAAAATATAATATGTGTGTGTCCAAATTACTTGTTCATTTATAAAACCAAAATAAAATTAATCCTTTCTAATAAATATTCTTGAAAATAGACTATTGGAGAGAGACTATGACAAATGTCTAAGTGGATAAAAAAATAGTTGGTTAAAGTGTGCAATTTATATAACTTTTGGTACAAATTTGCATTGCTATTGTTCGTCCTCTTTTCATGTTTAAAGTATTAAGAAAGAAGGAAAATCCGATTTCCTTCTTTGTCAATACTTTACTTATCGTACTCTCCTTTGCATTCTCTGATTATTGTTTCTTTACATTTATAAAATGCATTACTTTATATTTTCATTTCGGAATTAAAATTTGGTGATTTACGATATAACATATCGCATTTCTAATATGTCATAATACTTAATATTTATTCCATAGACGTATGCACTTCAATTTTAATTATCCGACACATTTATTTCCTCATATTTTTTAATTAATTTAATAAAAATATTTTATTAGTTTTGCTTTAAAAAAAACAATATATACAACAATGGTTCTTATGTTTGGATCTAAACAGTTAATTGATTGAGATGTATATCAACTTGTTGGTATACATATAATATATTAAACAATTAAAAAGAAAAAAAATTTATAATCAAAATATTAATTTTCCCTCACCTTCTTACTAATTTTCGTTTTCACATTGATGAACAATTTTCATTGTCATGACTATGACAAATTTTTAAAAATTATTTACAAAATACAAATCTTAAAGACAGGTTAATTAAAGTGAATAAACATGTTCGGCCCGTGCATCACACGGGCATATAAGGCTAGTTCAGAGTTAATTGTTAAAAATAGCCCTGAACTATAATTTCACGCCTAATTATCGGTTATTTTCTTTTTCTACTTGAACTATCCAAGGCCATCTCAACAACACTGGGGGCTTAAAGCCAAACTTTAGAGAGAGACCCTAATTTTTCTTTTAAAAGGAAAGATCGTCATATATATTTTTGTTTAAAGTCAACTTTTCTATTTTATTTTAGATGCGAAATCATTAATTATTGTTCTATAATCAATTTGTTCTAACAATTCTTTTTCAAATGATAATATAGCTAATTCATTCAATCTCCCTTGAGACATTGTTGATTTTAGATAACATTTTATCAATTTTAATTTTGAAAAACTTCGTTCGGTTGAGACAACAACTATATATATATAATACATCTTTAAAGAAAAAAAGGCCGAGCCGCCCCTGGAACTATCACGATTTATATATTGAAATACACCTAATTGAGTAGATGATGATACTTTAGATAAGAAAAGGAAACAAATGATAGTTGGCCTAATCGATTTAAAGGTGCGTTTTAATACATAAATGATGATAGTTCAGATAGAAAAATGAAATAACTAATAGTTGGAATGAAACTCGCAAAAATATGATAATTCATGTGTGTTTTTTTGTTATTATTTCTACTTTCTATTGATTATTTGAAATGGCAATAAAATAAGAAAATAAATCAATAATAATATACATAAGTGCAATTGATAGGATGTTATGTTAGGCGCTAAGGAGTTGCTTAAAGTCGTTGAATCAATTCGCTTGTATTATTAAAGGAGCAAATTTAATATCCATTTTGTGTTTGACAACTACCTTGTTGTGAAGTAATCTATCAAACTATCATTTTCATTTATTTTCTATCAAACTATCATTTTCATTTATTTTGTTAGCTCAGCTTATGTCAGCATAGACTCAGAAGATCATACAACTATTTTTATTTGACTCGAAATATACAAATAGCCACACACCATAATTTATGATTAAAAAATTGCACTTTCATCTTCTCCAAGTATATTGATAAAAAAAAATTATCAAGATAAAATTAGAGTAGACCAACTGAGAAATAAATTGTTTTTATTTCAAGAAGTGCTAGACATTTTAAAATTTATTTATCTATTTGTATTTTTAATTTTTCAAAACATCATTAATCAAATTTATTTATTAGCGGATGAGAATATATAATGGCCTACAGTCTAGTAATATTCAAGCCTGGAGTAAATTAACCCCGTTTGTCCATAAATACAAAAAAAAAAAAAAAAAAAAAAACATTTTTTTTTTTAAATTTTGGAGTTGGAGTTGTGTTTGGTCATAGTTTTTAAAATTGTAGTTTTTGGTGAAATGTAGTTGTAAAAAGGTGAAAAAAGTGTTTTTTTTTTTTAAAAACAAGTTTTTTGAGTTTTTGGTATTCCGAAAAAAAGTGAAAAAAAAAGTGAAAGAAAGTGAGTTTTTGGTATTTCGAAAAGTTTTTCGAGGCCAAACGCTGATTCCAAAAAAAAATGAAAAAAAATTCCGGAAAAAAGTGAATAATTTTTATGGCCAAACGGCACCTAAGATTTTCAGGTATGCCTCGATTTTGGCAATTTTCTTAGTGGTATGCACTGTTAAATTTAATATATTCTATTGAAATCATAATTATTTTCTAGTCTCCTAATCATATTAGCCTAGACGACTAACTACTTGTTGTTGCCGTTCTAAGAGCCTGTTTGGCCATGAGAATTTTTCACTTTTCTCCAGAACATTTTTTTACTTTTTGTGGATATCAGTGTTTGGTCATGAAAATTTTAAATACAATTTGAAGTTGTATTTGAAATTTGGAAAACACCTAAAACCTTGTTTTCACTTTTTTTCACTTTCATTACATTCAAACAGCCATTTTCAACTCAAGTTTCAACTCCAACTTCAGAATTCCAAATAAAGTGAAAGATATTTGATTTTCATGGTCAAACGCCTACTAAGTGTCCAATCAAAGTTCTTTTAGCACAGTTTAAGTAATTACTCAATAGCTAATAGTACTAGTAGTTAATTGCTTTAGCTGAGATGTGATAAGGGCCCAAGACTTTTGTAATCCAAAAATAAATTTTTGGAACCAAAATAACCCATTTAAAAAAATAGAACCAAAATAGGCTATACGCACAGATTCTGTGCGTAAAAGGACCAAATTGTAGTTTTACACTTAAGTTCTTTTACGCACAGAATCTATGCGTAAAAGCCCTGAAATAAAATGTCCCCTTCCTTCTTCCCCACCACTGGTCCCCTAATTCAAAAAAGAAAAAGAAAATCAACCATTAAAGGTCGCTTTTCGAGGTCCCGCGCGATCAAAAACATCGTTTTCTTGTTGATTTCCAACCCAAAAGTCAATATTTTTGGTATATTGAAGTCTAGGAACAAGTTTCTTCGCAATAAAGCGGAGTATAATTCAATTCAAAAACTCAAAATCAAAGCTTCAATCTAGGTATTTTACATTTTTACTACGATTTTTCTATTACATTATTAACCTAAGCATTACTATTGTGTATTATTTGCGGATATGGACAAAAAAAAACTTTTACGCACTTTTTTTGTGCGCAAAAGGGTTGTTTCTGCCCCCCTTTTTTTTTTTACCTTTTTATTTGTTGTTAATTTGTTAATTGTTTATTAATTATTTATTTAGTATTTGTTAATTGTTAGACTAGCTAATTATTTATTTAGTTTTTGTTAAGCCAATTATTTATTTGTTAATTATTTGATTAGTTAGTTAATTTTTTATTTATTAATTATATGCTAATAATTTGTTAATTATTTGATTAGTTAGTTAATTGTTTATTTATTAATTATATGCTAATAATTTGTTAATTATTTGATTAGTTAGTTAATTGTTTATTTATTAATTATATGTTAATTGTTTGCTAGCTAATTGTTAATTTTTTGATTTGTTAATTATTAATCTTTATATCTTTAATTGTTAATTTATTTATTTGCTAATTAGAAATTGAAAATCCTTAGTTGAGGATTCAATCCTTTGTATAATTTATCGGTAAAAGATTACATAACTAATACTACGTATTAGAAATTAATTAAAAAAATAATGATTAATTTAAAATGCGTAAAAAATATACCACTTTAATCCTTACTTCATGTATTAATGATTAATTTAAAATGCCTAAAATAGATAGGACACCTCCATGGAGCCGGGACCCTTCGACAACAGAAGGGTACTTTATCTACAGCATGAGCATATGTCCCAGTATGTATAGGATGCACCGGTATCCTCTAGTAGAATGGTCCGTACCTGTTCGGGGGAGTCAGCATGGGATATTCTAGAGGCTATTCCCCCATATCCTCGTGTCATAGATATACTACGTCAGTACGGTATCTACCGGTGCATCGAGGTTGGTCGGCTTGTGCAGGATAGGGCTCTAGTGACGGCCATGATTGAGTGCTGGCGACCGGAGACCCATACATTTCATCTCCGCACTGGCGAGGCTAACATCACCCTGCAGGATGTCGAGGTGATTTATGGTCTACATATTGATGGACAGGCGTTATATAGAGTGGAGCCTCCGCACCTGTCGTATCCCAGGAGTTGACTAGGCTCACTGGTTTCGTGCCTCATCAGAGGGATATGCGTGGACGGAATCGGTTGTTGCAGTCCTCCCTCCATGCTCACTTGCGCCTCGTACATCTGCAGCATCCGATTGGCGAGGCGACGCCTCAGGTTGATGTTGACCGACGTGCTCGCTTTTATCTTCTCATCATATTCGGGGGCATCATGTTCCCGAACATGTCGAGTGCGGATATGAGCACGAGGTATTTACTCTTTATTGAGGATCTAGACCAGCTGGGATGTTACAGTTGGGGCGCCGCTGTCCTGACTTATATGTACAGAGGATTTGATCGAGCCTCTATGGGCGAGAGGCTTGAGGTCGCTGCATTTAGCCCTCTTCTTCATGTAATATATTTAAGTGTGTGTAATAAAACACTAAATATATTTTTTCGAAACGACGACTGATAAATAATTTTTTTGATGACTATGACAAATATGAGTGTGGACTAGGTTGAGACCTTTTCAGCCCGTAGCTGCTCACCCTCCCGATGACTATGTTGCTGAGGATATGCCACACGCGCAGAGATGGTCGCGATACCGTACTAGAGGTGTGGAGACGCACCATGTCATTCTCCCGTTTAGGGATCAGTTAGACCGCATGACGGCGCCCGAGGTAAGTTTTTTTGATTTAACATTAGTTTGTTATTTTTGTTAGTCTTATATTGTTAACTAGTTGAATTATTTTTATAGGCTTTCATATGGACACCGTATGATCAGATTTTGGTTCAGCTGCCGGCGTTTTGTAGGGCTGGTGAGCACATGTGGATGGCACGGTGTCCATTGATCCATATGGACATCGTTGAGCATCATGCGCCTGACCGTGTGTTACGGCAGTTTGGGCATCTACAGAACATACCCGCGGCTGCACGTTGGGAGCACACCCACTATACCAGGGACGAACGTTCGATCGACAATGCGGCATGGCGGGCGCGTATGCACCAGGAAGTCGATACACGGAACCCGAGAATGATGACTCTAGTGGCGGTCGGACATGACACTCCGGTCCATGAGTACATAACGTGGTACATGCATATCACTCGCTCCTTGATTGCCAACCCCTCGACGCCTCGTCCTGATGGTCGAGGATATGCATCACTCTCAGGAGCGTATGAGGCGCTGGTAAGTTTTATTAGTCTTAAACTTAATCCATCGTCTTATTATGTATTACTTTACGAATTTATTCAATTCTTAAAATTTGCAAATATATGCAGCTACGGATGACTCTGATGATACGCCATGATAGCATTCCCAGTACGGAGTCCACCGACCCCGGGATAGCGGCATATGCAGCACGGATAGTTCAGCTTACCGACACTGGTATGACACGGGCACAAGAGTGGCATTGTGTTGATGAGGATGTTCCAGATCCTGTACCAGAGGGTGTTCCAGAGGGTGGTAGGACTGATAGAGGTGGTCGGGCTGGCAGAGGTCTAGTAGATGAGCCTGACGATATAGCCCGTCAAGCTCCGTCGGCTACAGATATCCCGTCGACTTCTTCTTCCAAGCCGTCGACTTCACAAAGACCTGGATATACGCCAGAGATGTTCTCACATTATGATCCTTGGTCATCATTTCCACAGGTGCTAGTTAGTGATCTACATATGGAAGACGGAGATGAGGACATAAACTTGGACATAATTTTCGATGACTACTTTCTTCGTTCTACAGCCAGGCCTACGGCACCATCTGCATCTCCGGCTCCGCGGACCGCTCAAGAGCCCTCTCACATGCCATCTCAGGAGCCCGTCGACATACATGTTTGTTTTTTTACAATAAAATAATGTATTAATTAATTATTTTATTAATTTAAACTAAATTATTTACATGTATTATAGGTTCATTCTTCTGCGCCTGTGGACCCGTCTCCTCTTGTTCAGATTGACCCGTCTCCACCTCCAGCTACAACTTCGGGTAGCGCTCAGGAGACAGTTGAGGAGCCAGCTAAGGAGCTGTTAGACCCCGTATTTTATACGTCGAGTTATTCGCGAAAGAATCGACGTGAGATAGAAACCTCGGATCTTTAATTTCTAAACTAGAACTAATCGGTTATAAATTTTACTTAGTATAAAAATGTTATTGGAGATTAGAAACTACTTAATTGTGGTGTTAAGTAAAAATTAGTGGTAACAATGAGCCAAGATGAACATTAAAGTGCCAATGCCTAAAGATGACTCAAAGTCATCTAAAATAAGGCTATTATGGAAGACATACAAATATGCATTTAAATGTTGATTCATCCAATACACTTTCATTATATTGTGGACAACTAAAATACACTTCATAACAAGGTGAGGTTCGGCCATAGTGTAGCCGAAAGTTGTAGGAGAAAAAGTGTGAAGCATGCATTATTTTATGAAGGCATCCATTATTTTATGAAGGCATGCATTATTTTATGAAGATATACAAGTTGGAAGAATCATTGCACATTTAAATATTGATCATTCATCTTTGTATAATTGCAATGGACAAAGGTTAGTGTATGAATCATTCACTACACATGCAATTGTCTTGTAAACAATTAAATGGAAAGAAGAAGAAAGGAGACAAAGAAAGTGAGGGTCGGCCATCTAGCTAAAAGTAGAAGGGAAAAGAAATAAAATTTAAGTGCAAAGTTTATTTGAGTGGCTCCATGTCATGAGTGGAGCATGTGTCCAACTTGTAGGCATCTTGGTATAGTCAAATGGATGACTAAGAGAGCTCATTCTCTCATTTCAACTTCACAACACAAAAATAGAAAACTTAGAACCTAGAGAGAGAGACTCTCGGCCAACTATGGCTGATTTTGAGCTCTTTGAGTGTTGATAAAAAAAAAAATCTTCAAGCATTTCAACCCTTTAGAAGGTCCCTAGAAACGTGAAGATAGTCATTGGAGCAACAAGAGTCATTATCATTTCAATTCACAAACTCTAGCCAAGTTGAGAAGTCGAATTGTCAAGGTAAGATCTAACTTTCTTTTGCATGTATTAAGGGTGATGTAGATGTGTAAATATAAGTTGTATGCATGAAATGATGTGTGTTGATGTTGGGACATGATAGTAGCCATGGAGTTATATGTGTTGATGTTGAAGTATGGTTGTAACTTGGTGAACATGAATTGCATGCATAAAAATCATGAATGTTGGTGTTGGAATGTTAATGTGGCCGTAGGGACTGTTTTAGTGGAAATGGTGGACTGATTTTCTTTAGTAATTATGGTTGATGCTATCATAGATTGCATGGTAAAAAGAATTAAAAGAATTGGAAGGTTAAAGGTGAAGTTGTGTTAGTATGAATATAAATTGAATCCATGAATTTTGTGTGTGATGTTGAAGCATGTTGAAACCGTATAGGGACTGTTTTGTGTGGAAGATAATGAACTGATCTTACTTGATATTTTGATTGTTGTTGTCATAAATTTTATGATGGAAATGAAGGTGTTTAATGGTTGGAGTTGGAACTAAAATCGTTTGTGGGCTGTTGTAAGGATTATAGTGATAATAACGTAGCTTATTTGCGTATGAATCGATGATAAAGTTATCGTGTGGTTGCTGGTCATAATTCACTGAAATTATATGAAAAGAAGACATGAAATAATGTGTAAGAATCGTATGTGGTTTGCTTAGTATGTTCGTAAATGTTTGCAAGAATTCCGAGCATTGTTATGTTGTTGTTTAGGGACTGTTTTGGACGTGTTGTTGGTTAGGGACTGTTTTGGACGTGTTGTTTTCGCTAAGTTGGAAAAACTAATTATAGTTAAGAATATGCATCATGTTGTATGTTGGATGGGCTGTTATAAAGTTGTTACATGCAAACATTAAGGCTACGAACTATTAGGAATAACTTGAGAATGTAGTAGCCACATGTGAATCGTTATTGAATGTTGTGAATGTGGGATGTTTGGAATGTTGTGTGGGCTGTCCGGATTGGTATTGAACATATAATTATTGATGTGGGATTGGTTGTATGTAGTTGGTTTGGCTACAAGAGAAAACGTCGTCTAAACATCTAGAAAGGAGTTACTAACGTTAGAATACGTTTTGAATCTCCCCGTAGCTTAACCGTAGTTGTTGGCGTCTTAATATAGGTTGAAGTATTATTGGGCAGCGTATACATATTGTGTGGCGAATAAGCGCTAAAGGTATGTGAAGCTAATCCTTCTTTCTTTTGGCATGGTCGTTGTGAAATGAATATACGATATATATACGATTCCAAAGGAATTCCTATTCCTAGAGCCACTAGGATGGCTATTGATCTTGATTCCCATAACTTATGTTTTTTTTATATATATTGAGATGTGCACATGATTTCAAAGTTCCATTTTGATATAATACACAGGGACATTCGAAAGATATATGACATGACTATTATTTGAATTTGCGAACGATGGTTCGTGTTGACTATCCTATTGAGTCCTTAAAAATGTTTTGAATTGCATATAGTTTCTTACTACTCTGCTCGTGCATGTCTAAATATATCTTTCACCGAGTTCCGGGCCGGGAATGCTATCGTGCACAGTTTCACTTCATTGTTCACCGCGTCCCTCATTAAAGGGTCGGGTACGGTATATATATATATATATATGATGATATGATTATATGATGATATGATGACATGTCATGGCGGCCAGGAGGACATATGATGATCTTATTCACCGAGTCCCTCATCAAAGGGTCGGGTACGATATATATACATGCATACGATATATGATATTGACAAGTATGATTATGTTACAAAGGCAAGTGTTTTGGTATTCTGGATATTGTACACATTTACTGTACTCCATATTTCAGTTCTGATCCTTTTACTGTATTTCACTCTTTACATGCTCGGTACATATTCCGTACTGATCCCCTTTCTTCGGGGGGCTGCGCTTCATGCCCGCAGGTACGGATACGCGTTTTGGTGATCCGCCAACTTAAGACTTCCCTTCTGCTGTCTTGAAGAGTTCCATTGTTCCGGAGCCCAGACTTTGGTATAGATCCTTTTCGATCTAAATATATGCATATGTTGTTTAAGGGTACGACGGGGCCCTGTCCCGTCATATTTCACTGTTGAAACTCTTAGAGGTCTGTGGACATATGTGTGGGTTGTGTATGGGTTCTGTTCAGCTGTGTCTATACGATGTGCTGTGGTATGATGCTCGTCTATAATGGCAGCCTTGTCGGCTTGCATATGATATTGTTATATGATGGCAGCCTTGTCGGCTTGCATATAATATTGTTATATGATGACAACCTTGTCGGCTTGCGTATTATTTCATGATAAGATCGGTTGTGACTCCTCAGGGGACAGGTCGCCGAACATATATATATATATATATATATATATATATATATATATACATTTATGCGATAGTTCCGAAACTATGATTTAGTCGTTATAAGTTCCATATGGTGTTGTTGTGAACTGAACACATAGCTAAAGAGTGTGAATACGAGTGCCAGTTCGGGTACTTAGTCACGGCCTATGGGGTTGGGTCGTGACAGGAGCCCTCTGACCAGCCATCTCAGGAGGCCGTCGACACACATGTTTTTTTTTTTACAAAGACATAATTTATTAAATAATTGTTTATATGTTATTTCATGTTTAGTTTATGATACATTAAATTGTTTATATGTTATTTCAGGTTCATTCTTCTGCTCCTGTGGTCCAGTCTCCTTTGATTGAGTCATATCCTGAGGCATCTAATGAGGCTACTCAGGTGGAGACCGCCGCCGTCTCCCACAGGAAGCATATTTTCACCCAGGGCTTGAAGAAGGGAAGAAAGGATGATCATGCCATAAATCATCCTGTCATTAAGAGGAGGACAGAGGATCCTGATGATAGTGAGGGTGGTGGGGTTAGGAGGATCTTTAGGCCTTAGGAGATTGTGTATTTGTAAATAAAATATACATTTTATGTTAATATTATATATATTTTTGGGTATTATTTTTTTAATGATAATTAGTTATTTTAGTATTTATTGTCGATTAATAATAACTCGTGCGACGTCCTATATCAATTAGAACCCTATAACGACGATCTAAATGTATATGTATAACAAGTTTTCAAATTTACTTCGGAGCACTTTACAACCCCTAAAACGATGATCTAAATGTATATGTATACTTGATGTAATGAGTCGATATTATTGTATACTAAAAAAATATTAAGTTCTATATAAAATTTTTATATTCCGGTGTTTTGAAACTTGATTAATTTTCGGTCAAAGTATGGAAAAAAGCTTAATTTTGAGTTTGATTTCCAAAGAAAGGCTGGGGTGCCCCGGGGGAGGGTTTCACGCACAGATTCTGTGCGTGAAGCCTACTTTGATTTTTTTTTTTTTAACGGGTTAGTTTGGTTCCAAAAATTTATTTTTGGGTTAAAAAAGTCTTGGGCTCATGTGATAAAGACAAGTAGTAGGAGTAGTACTTTTTCGTTCCAATTTATATGATTTTTTTCCAGTTTGTCCTAAGAAAAATGTTATACCTTTTTTTCAAAAAAATTAACTTTAAATTTCTTACTTCATCCTTAAATAATTTATAATCACATAAATATGTATAATTTGTTTTAGCTCATAATTTTAATTTCTTTCTACTTAAATTTCACATTCGATTAAACACACCACTTAAATTGGGACCCCACGAGTATATGTTTAATACTCTAATCACATGAAAATCTTGTACATAAAAAGTATAGGGATAGAGATAATAACCACCTGTAAATAAAAAGCATAAGGATAGAGATAATAACCACCTCCAGAGGTCGAGGATCATTCTAAAATAACTATAAAACAACAAGGACGAAATGTAAACACATATAAATCTCTAAGGACGGAAAATACGATTTAGGAGCCATATGGCCGTGAGAATTATTCCTTTTTTTTTCCAGAATTTTTTCGCATTATTTAAAAATCAACATTTTGGCATGCAAATTTCAAATAAAACTTAAAGTTATTTTTAAATTTTGAGAAACACCTCAAAACCTATTTTCACTTTTCCCATCTCACGTTTGATGTTTCTCTTTTCAAAATTTTCCCTAAATTCTTTATTTTTATAGAGACGACCCATTCCATTTTGATCAAGTGTGCCACCCAGTTGAATTTTGGGTTGGGTCGAGCTAGATCTTTTTATTGAGTTTATATTTTATTAGATATTAAAAAAAAGTTTTTTGATCATGACATTTGAATTAGTGAAACAATTTTTCACACTTAGAAAAATATAAAATTCAATTAATAACATTAGGTGATTATCCATCATGAAATATTACTCTTTGAAACATATTTAATTATATATTCCAGAGAAATTAATCAAATTAGATGATTTTATTAAATTTTAGAAATTAGAAATACAAATCATATTTAATATTTTTCAAAAAAATTACATTCAACCCATCAAATATTATTTACAAAAAATACATTCAAACTGCCAAATATTATTTACTCGTCCATCTTCTAACTCCCAACTTTAAAAAATTCCAAATTACTGAGTATTTGGTTTCTATGGGTAAACGCCTACTTACTCTCCACAGACTCCGACACTCCGATCTGTACCTTCATCTGTCCCTTTTGCTTCCCTTCTCTTCTGTGTGTTTCTCAAAAAGGGAACCAAAAATACTGAAAAATTAAAGAAAGGGGAAATCCATACAGATTGAGAAAGAGAAAGAAAGGGAAAGATGTCTCTAACGAGTGTGAAAATGACAGAGGAAGTGTGGTTAACATGCCTAAGTCATGCATTGTCTACTGAAACTGAAGAAATAATGGGCCTTCTTCTTGGTGACACTCAGGTTTTTATTTTTCTTGTATCCCGTTTGAAGGAAATTTTTTATTTTTAGGGTTTTGGGTTGTCAAAAAACCCTATCTTTTTCCTGCATAAGCTATAATTGTTGCATAAAGGCAGTAATGATGTAAAGTTGAGAACTTCCCATTTTGTGTTGAAATCTTGAATCATTGGATGTGGTTTCTGCAAATGGTGGTCAAAAACCTCTATTTTTCCCTGAGAAATTAATGTGATTGCATAAAGGTAAGTTACTTTAGTCAATGTTGTGATTGAGATTTCGTTAATTCCTTCTTTTGTGGATGTTTTCTAAATGGAGTGTCTTGTTGTTGACATTTTCTTGAAAATTCTTGAATTATTGGATGCTGTGGTTGCAATTGGTATAAGAGTTCCTAAAAAACTCTCTCTTTCTTGGAGAAATTGATATTGTTGCTCAAATGCAGTAACTTTATGTCATTGTTGGATCTAAAGTTACTTGTCGTGTCTGCAAATGGTAAAAGAGTTCTTGAAAGATCCCTATTTGTCCGGAGAAATTATTGTTTTTGCATAAAGGTGGAAACTTTAGTCAGTGCTGATTTGCATTTCGGTAAATTCCAATTAGGATTAATGTTTGATAGAGTTATCCTGTACATGTGCTGGTGGGTGGTAGAAGGTACCCTGTGGAATTAGTTGAGATTCGTTCAAGGTAGCCTCAACGTCACGCCACGGTTACAAAAAATAAAAATTCTTGCGTTCTTGGCTGCCTTGTTTGCAAATGGTAAAAGGGACTCTGATAAACCTTATTAGTTTTTATCGGCCATCTTGGAATAAAATGGGTGGAATGATATAAATGAATTACGTATCTGGCTTTAATTAGTGGAACTTGGAACTAGGAGTAATTGATTGTTATGAATATATGTTCAGTTTGATAAAAACAGAACTCTTGGGATGGGGCGTGGGGGTGGGGTATTAACTGTATTTATTTATTTTATGAAAAGGTCAAGAGGTTCTGAACTGCGTTTTAACAAGCTGGTGCATATTTCTGCCTTGTATGTGCTCTTTGACTCTTGAGCCTTGATATTGCAGTACACAGTCCCTTTTTCCAGTAGTGCCTTGAGAGAAAAGATTCTCCTTGATTAACCTTGCAATATGTATTCCTCTTAATATCTTGATCAAAAGAACGTCAACTGCTTAAACTAAGGGTATAGCCTAATGGTAAATCAAGTTGGAATGCCACATTGGAGACTGGGAAGTATAACTTGATGGAGGTGCGCAATGTGGGTTTGATTCACCGTTATAAAAAAAAGGTTAATTGTCTAACAATCGCGGTATGTGTTGGTAACTAATATTTTCTATACTATTCGATTAACATTGTTTGTCCTGGGAAGTACATGTGCTTTTGGGAGATCATCTCCTTACAACAACAACAACAACATACCCAGTGTAATCCCACAAGTGGGGTATGGGGAAGGCAGGATATACGCAAACCTTACCTCTACCTTTGTGGGGTAGAGAGGCTGTTTCTGATAGACCCTCGGCTCAAAAGAAACGTAGTTAATGCAGGATTGCAAGAAAAATAAGACAGCAAAATATCAAAATATAAAATAAATGGAGCAACACATAGTAATACACACATAAGGATAAGGAGATGATCTCCTTACGTCGGAGGAAAATGATTTTGTTTCTATTGAGCTAAAACAATATGTTGATTAATAAACCGAAGTCATGTTTAATAGCTATGTTGGTAAATGCGCACGTGCATCATTGGCGGTTGATGTTCATTTGTCGTTCCACGGCCTTCCTGAGTAGCATTTAGACTCTGAATTTGGTTTGTCAGGTTAAAGTTTAGACATTTTCTTGCAAAACATTGTGTATGTATTTCGAGTTTTCTTCACCGATCAGGAAAGAAAAAGAATCTCAGTAAGTCATAATCATATTTACTAGGCGGAATGGGCCGGGAGACCGTTGTACTTGTTCCGGATTGTCATCTCGGTCCCTGAACTCCACAGAGTTTCATCCAGACATCTGAACCTGTTCAAAACTTATAGTTTAAGCCCTTCTTACCATTGAGGCGTTGGCCGAGCTTATATGGCATTTATTTTGCTTAGTCCAATAATGTGCGCGATCCCACGCACTTAAAAGATGAGTGGATGCATTAATTTTGATTAAAAATACTAACAAAAAAGAATACGATAAATATATTAAAAGTTTGTCTTTTATTCCTCTCCCAAATCCTTCCCCCACCCCCCACACTCCTTCCCCTACCACCATTCTTCTTCTTTCCATCCTTCCCCTTCCCCTTTCCCTTTCCCCATTTCTTTTTCTTTCCCTCACGTTCCCTCCTTCCCCTCTTTCTGCATTTCCCTCCCCATAAATTGTTTACCATAACCAACATTTTAATTTAAGAACACGCCTCTTAACATGTTAGCTGGGGTTTTATCCCAATTTAATATATGGTGATTTTGAGATCACTCATGGAGGAAGTTGGTGGAGGTGGGAGGTGACCTGCACTGGTGGTGAGTGGTGGTCTGTAATGGTGGTGGGTGAAAAGAAAGAAATGAGAATGTTGGTAGGGGAGGAGCATTTTCTCTGCTCAATAATTGCAGAAGAGGAAATGCATCTGAATATTTCAATTTTTTAATAGATAAATTTAATAATAAAACTTATTTAAGAAGAAGGACAAAAAAAGGTTTTTAAGTAGCTGAATATAAAAATGATGTGGCAGTGATGTGGATCGACGTGTCGGTGTCATCCATGTCAAGGCAAGTGATGAACACTCCTTCTCAGAGGGGTTTAAAATATAAGGTTTGAACAGGTTCAGGTTTCTGGATGAAACTCTGTGAAGTACAGAGACCGGGATGACAAACTGAAACAAGTACAAGGATCTCTCAGGCCATTCCGCCTATTTAATAATCCATCTATTTCGGTAGATATGCTTGTGCATCTTCGGCAGTCCACATTTAACCTCGCCCTTGCATGACCTTTCCCTGTAGTTTGATGTTATGGACTCTGGTTTTTGCTTATCATGTTATAGTTTAGACGTTTGCTGTCTAGATGTTCAGTATACAGTTTAGTTTTCCTTACTGATCATGAATTAGAAAAAAAATCATCTTCTGGTTTCTCTCCTTGATTTACATGCTATTGATGATGACTTTCCTACTAAGCCATATTTCCATGTGCAAAAGTAATTTTTGTGCTGTTGCAATTTGCAGCACTCAAAAAATGGTAGTGTGACTGCACTTATATGGGGAGCGCTGCCACAGCCACGTTGCGACAGGAGGAAGGACCGCGTTGAGACCAATCCTGAGCAGCTAACTGCTGCATCAGTCAAGGCTGAGATATCCTTCCTGATCTGTGCACAATTAATTTTTTTTTTCACTGCCCTTGCCCTTTTAAAAGTTGTAAATAGATCATTATCATTTAGTGACTGGTAAAATTAATTTCTTTGTATAGCTTCTTCTTGTAATTGCTTCAAAGTCTCTTTGGTAAATTTGCTGCCAAATGAGAAACAATTTGAATGTTCGTAAATTTAGTTCTTTTTTCTTCATAACATGAAACAATTTGAATGACAGTTCATGCAATGGGTTGTTCCATTGTTTTTGCAAGTGTTTTCCTGTTAATGCTAACATGTCTAATTTATTAGTAAATCTTGATTTTTTTTTTGCCTTGATGAATTTTGGGAACATGTCAAATAATTTCCCCGGTATCATAACTTCTTAGGATTATTTGTGCACAACCTTTTTTTTAATGCATAGTGCATCACTGTTGTCAAAGGCGTGCTTAAAGCGCGCTTAAGCCCTAAAGCGAGGCGCATAACATGTTGAGCACTTTGCCTCGCTTAAAGTGCGCTTTAGTGTCGTCATCCCTCTCTAAGACATACTTTTCCTTGGAAATGAGCCTCTCTTGAACAAACGACACTAAACAATTGATTTTTACTTTATCTTAACTTTTTCTTTGTTCATATATTTGTTATTCATGCTTGTAATTATTAGTCTTGGACTAAACATATATAGTATTTGTATTTTTTCTCCATTTGCGCCCCTTTCCATTAAAGCCCACGCTTTGTTTTCGCTTTCTGCTTAAAGCCCCAACAGACCTTAGAGCTTTTTGCGCTTTTCGCTTTTGATAACACTAGAGTGCATGCCATGTTTCTAGTATATGTACAATGTAGAGCTTGACTTAACCATATTTTATGACATGCTACGGCTTTCTGGGCTTCGATAACAGCTAGCTAATAGAGATCTTTGCTCCTGCTTGAACGATGGTTTCATACAGCTTGATGGGTTCAAATGTATATGAGTATATGCTTCGGTTTTAGTTGTGATTATGTCTGGATTTGTTACTTTAACTTTCTCAGCACAGAATGACCCTGGCAACAGGAAGAACAACAAGAGTGATTGGCTGGTATCACTCACATCCCCACATTACAGTGCTCCCTTCCCATGTTGGTAGGTATTTATTGCCTCTATGAGCAGCTTCTGGTTAATTGTTTAGTCCCATTACATTTGGGAAACCAAAGTTGGTCTTTCTGCCTGAATGTTAGTATTTTCTGGTATACAAGACCCTTAATAGAAGTTTTTTTCTGTATTTGGATTTCAAACATTGACCCCCTCCTTTCTGTTGGAGCTATTATTTAACTCTGTTTGTAGAATTACCTATCACACCATGAAGGTGTCAAAATCAAATGTTCCTTGCTATCCAAACAATCATCTAAATTTTTTAGCATTTTTATTTTGGTGATTGTCAGAAGGTTGTGTTTCACAGATACGCTCTAGTACAATACCTTGTTGGTCTTATGCGGCGCTCTTTGGAACATTGAAGTTTATGTCGACTCTTGACCTGTTTGTTCTTTTGTTGCTGCTGCTGTTTACTATAGTTCAGCAGCTGTAGTTTTATGAATTCGTTAGTTTGTGATAATGCTCAGACAGCACATAGTTTGTTCTTATCTGTGTGTGTTATTCCATTTGCCAAAGATGAATGATTTTCACCATCCCTAGATGTCCGTAGAGTTAGTTTGCAAAAACTGGTTGTTCTTTGTTTTGGAGTATGATACATGCTCAGGCTTCCATATATTTTCTACCTCTTAGATCTTTATCTGTTGCATCCTAAACTTGATTCCAAAATCTCCTGAATTTCAATTATAGGTTCCTTTTAGGAATATAAACATCTAAAGTTTAAAACTAGATCTTTGGGTTGAATACAACATAATAAAAATAAACACGGTGGAGATATATGTGGCGTAAATAAAGCTAGACTATCACTTAAAAAGCTAAATCAATTAAAAATATGAAGTAAAACCAACGTTTTAATTCTTGAACCTTGCAATAGACTAAAAACTTGAATTAGCCAAATTTATACAGAAGGGTTTTGTTTTACAACGGTCTTTTTGTTTTGTACGGAAGAAGTTTCAAAACTTGTAATCCTTAGATGGGGCCAGGTTTCTATTTCTGTGCTTACAGCACAATACTTACAGTTCTAATTTAAGCGACTACCAAATGAAATCCCCGAAATGTCCACTGAGACCATCAATTTTTTTCTATTCCAAAATTTCATTTTCCTTTCCCATTAATGTCCACCTTTACTTTCTCCTACAACTAGAGTCTTGTGCTTGTATGACTGTTTTTGCCTCCATCCATCCCGCACTGGGTAAACCCAGCTCCTGTGCAATAGCTCGCAAACCACATAGGAGAGGTAACCCGCACTAGGCAAGCCCCGTGCGACGAGCTCAACCCAGAAGGCAAATCCCCTGCTATCGTAGGCAGGGGGTTTCGAACGTGGGACTTTCATTATGAAAGCCCCATGCTCAACCAACTGAGCCACCCTTGCGGGTCTTTTTCTGTATGTTTCTCCATCCATTTATTTAATTAGGTTATGTCTGCTGGTCAAGTGGAGGGTTTAGATGGAAAATTTTACCATTCAAAATCCACATGCGAACTAAGTAGATATGTTCCAAAACACAAAGGCTACTCATTTGGTGATTTATTTGATTAGTTTATCTTTTAATTTTCCCTTACTCGTGCAGAATTGGCTTCTCATTAAAGCTGTCTGGCTGATAACTGTTATGGGTTATGCATTTTGAAGACAACTTTCTATTGTTTATTTCTTAAGAAGGGGATTGGGCAACTGACTGCTCCCGTAAAAGTCAGTGTTCTTCTATGAGCTTGGAACATTGCCTAAATTAGACAAAACCTTGACTAAGACCTAAATTGAACGAAGATAACATTAACTTTCCGTAGAATAGGGGGTTATACATAAAACTGAAATGCAGGGTAGGATTGCGTACAATAGAACCAATTTGGTCCTGGCCTCGCCCGGACCCACTTATAGCGGGAGCTTAGTTCACTGGGATGCCCTTCTTATTAATCCTTTCGCATTCTCCTAACTCTCACCTGTTTGTAGTTCTGTGGTTCATTGGATAGTTTGGTCTCCAGCAACTTATAGAGACGAATGACATGTTTTCTGGAGGTTATTTAGGGTTAAGTCAGGCCATAGGTTATTCTCTTCTCAGCTTGATACTTGTGTTGTCACTAATTGTCTTTCTCTTAGTCCATGAAAATCATAACATGCTTATGTAAAATCATGCAGATGTCCGCACACAAGCTATGTATCAACTTCTGGATGCTGGGTTTATTGGGCTCATATTTTCATGTTTTAGTGAAGATGCACAGAAGGTAGTGTAAGAGTGTTTGGTATCAAGTAGATCAGCACCAGTATAATGTCTTGGCCAGTGCATGTCTAAAAACTGTATATCAGTACCGGCAAAATGTCTTGGTCAGTGCATGTCTACGAACTATTTGCTAATATTTCAGGTTGGAAGAATTCAAGTTATTGCATTTCAGTCCTTGGATGGAAAGCAGCAGAATCACATGTTGAGGCCTATATCTCTTTCCCCTGTACATAAAAATTCTATTATAGACCTTGAATCATCTTTAAGTTCCGCAGACACATCTAGAGCTGGTTCAAGGATCGAGAGTCTTGAACAAGATACTGGTGATTCAAGAGCTGCGGCTTTATCTTCTAAGGTATGTTTAGTGGAACTGGTATCATAATATAAATAAAGCATGTTAGTTGTTACTTACCATTCCAAAAGATAATAACAATTAAGCATGTTAGTTGTAATTTACTGGAATTCGAGAGGCTGCTGCTCGTTGCGGCATACAGGTTCAAAAGATATACAATGATTTTTTTTAATGGATTACAACCCTTCATTTCAAGCGGCCATGAAGCATGGCTGGAGCTGGTAATTCTTCAAGTTCATGATCCTGTAGTGAGTACATCGAATTTGTTGCTGTATGAAATTGCCTTTATTTGGCACTCTAAGCTACCTGTGGATCTGCAATGTAATGAAGATACACTCTCCTAGAAGAAACAAGTAAACAACAACATACCCAGTGTATTCCCACAAGTGGGGTCTAGGGAGGGTAGGATGTACACAGACCTTAACCCTAGGAGAAACAAATGTGAAGGGAAAATTGTGGGCTTTATGGCCTATTCTTTCTCTTCTGCTGGTTATGTATTCTTTTTTCTTTTAAAGTTTTGGAGGACAAGAGGTAGGTTGAGTTTAGTTATTTTTTATTAAAACTTGGTTTATGGGTTGGTCTGATCAGTGATCTTAAGATCTCCAACCCTACACTACTTCCTAACCGCTTCTACAAACCCATTTATGGATCTTTTTGTTTGGAATTTGCTACTTTTGTTACTTACAGCTAATTCCCACTCTTTGAAGTAAAGGGAAAAGAGAATTTATTTTTTATTTTTTATTTTTTATTTTGGTATGCTTGAGGATCAGAACTTCTTTCACCTCATCTCTCTCTTTAACATTTGTATGCTTTTATAAACCTGGAGTGCTTCTTTAGTGCATTCTAATTATACAGTCAGACCTCTCTATAACGGCACCCGCATATAACAGCACCTCTCTATAATAGCCAAATTTTTCGGAACCGATTTTTTATGTTATATTTTACTTCTCTATAACAACATTTCACCTATAACAGCAACAACCAACTTTATAACAATATGCTCTTTGTAAAATTACCCCCCATATAACCAGCTATCTTCTTTTTGGTAATATAATAATTAGCCATCTTTATAAAAATAGAATATCTATGATTACCAATAATAAGTGTAGGGATTTTGACCAAATATTTGATCATTTAATACACTATTTATGACAAAAAATATCATATGAATATATATATTTTCATCATTAAACTGTTTCCGTTCGTTATACAAAGTGTGATTAAGCTTAGAATTTGGCAATTAATAAATGAAAATTAGATTTATGCATCTTTTTTGCCTATAACAGCGAAGTATTATTTAAATGTCAATGTTGTTATAGGTGTATAACAGCCATTCTCTATAACAGCTGAAAAATTTCGGACCCAACGATGCTGTTATAGAGAGGTTTGACTGTAGTTGATTGGTTAGGATGGGGAAGATATTTGGGAGGAGGCAGGAATAGGAGCCTCAGACAGAGATAGATGGAGGATTGTCCCAGCTTGCATTTGGTGGACAATATGGAAAGAGAGAAATTCACGGTGCTTTGAAGACAGTAGTAGTGATGTACAAAAGATCAAGCTAAATTGTGTCAAACTTTTTTGTTTTTGGTGCAAACAGATTTACCTTGAGGAGACTGAATCCATAATTGAAATCCTAGGCTCTTGTTAGATTTTCAGAGTTTTGGATCAGCTTTCTCACTTTTGCTGTAAATATGGTTCCAGTGCAATCTATGCACTGATCAAGTCAATACATACCAATGTTACATTTTCAAAAAAAAGGATGGGGAAGATCTATGTACTTGGGTGGATTTCTTTACTAATACTGATAGCCGAGTTGGAGAAAACTATCATGCCAACTGTTTTCCTGAGCTTATGATTGAGGATCAGAACTATTTTACTCATCTCTCTTTTTAGCCTTGGACTGCTTCTTTAGTCATAATAATCTTAACTGATTGGTCAGGGTGGGGCAAGATCGACGGACTTGGGCAATTTCTTTGCTAATGTTGATAATAGAGTTGGAGAAAACCGTAACACCAACAGTCTTAGTAATGCAATCACTGATGTAGATCCAATGGACATGTCAGAAAGTATGCAAGAAGCAATGCATCGATCAAATCTGGAGATGAGGTACATTTGAGTAGTTATTTGATTTATCCCATAATAATAATTTTTTTTTTTAAAAAAAAAAGGAGAGAAAATTTTGTTTTTACCAAGTCTCTTGTTGAGGAAATGTTGTCTGTCTACAGTGGCTTGTATAATGAAAAGTTGAAAATGCAAGCTATTTAATTCACATCTCCCTTTGGTTCAGAGAATTTCTGTGTTTCCTGCTATTTGCTTGTTAATCAAATTACTGATTCCATCCTTCTGAAGGGTGATAAATGCTTGGCTTAATCTGTCAATGTCTTTGGTTGGTGACAGTGGTGCAGAATATATCAGAAAGGAAATCCCTCTTCTTGTTCTGCCATCCTCGTCTCTTCTCAATCTTGATGCACCTTTGCACTCATTCACAGATCTGCAACGCGTATTATTTGAAGAAGAACGAACTGCATATAGTCAGGCTGTTGTAACAAATATGAGGTGGTCTAACTTAACATGTTCCTGTTTCCTGTTTTGCATATATGCTCTCTTCAACTGTTATAATAATATTGGAGGTCTTGTGCAGGGAAGCAAAAGTGCACCCACTCGCTTTCATTCATCACACATCCACGTATCAGGCTTCTATGTGCAAATTAATGGAGTACTGGTAAATGAACTCACTCTTCGACTTCTGTCTTAGAACTCAGTTCCATCCTTCTTTGTGGTGGTGAATTATTTTTGGTCACCACTTTGTTCTGTATTGCAGCTTAAGTCCTGCCATCAGTGCCCTTCAGGACCAGTTGAGAGAGAATGAAATTCGGGTATGAATGCTTATTTATCTTCTGATCTTCATCTATTGTGCTTCTTTCTTCAGGTTTTACCTTCCATTGAATTATGACACTTTGGAGTTGATGTTAGACTCTGCTGTTCATGTACAAACGTTTTCGATTTCCTGAGAAGTTTCAAATTCTTCTGCCCAGCTTTGGTTTTATGAAATATGTCATGGCCAATCTTGCTATACCGTCAGAACTGCTCGACCATCCCTACTCTTCTTCCCCCCCCCCCCCCCCCCCCCCCCCCCAAAAAAAAAAAAAAAAAAACTCCTAATATGTGGTGGTCTCGAGCAAGTACTTATCCTCAGAACTTATGGTGGAATTTCATTATATCTCTGATAGATAGTTACTTTTTCACCATTTCTCAAGGATCAGTATTGCGCAACTAGTTGGCTTGCCATTTAAAGGAAGTCGATTGAAAGGGAAAAAGATCTGTACTAAAGGCTATTCGTGTTGTTGTACTTCCAATTGTTATTCATTGCATCTTTAGCTTGCGTTCACACGTTAGCTGATTTCACACACATTATACATGCTTTGTTTTGGTGGCTGAAATGTTTTTATCTGGTTTTGCTGGAACAGCTAAAGATGCTAACTGAAGAATCCAAGGTTTTGGAAACGGAGATCGTAAGAGGGGAACCAAATACAAGTTCTCCTCGTCGAGGTAGTGCTTCATTGGGTCAAAGAGGAGACTTGTACAGTCCAACTGAGTTAAGAAGTGTTTCTGGTTCAAGTAGCCGGAGCAGAAAAGCGTCTTAGTGAAGTAGCAAGATCGATCTTACTTACATGAAGTGTATAGTAGGGGTTTATTTTGTTATTACACCTTGTTTTTACTGGTTCTGGTCCCTTTTGGTGCTTCCTTTGTATGATGCCAAGTTTTGGTTATTTTTGAGTTTGTACAAGGCTGATATTATTGCAATGGTTCTGGTTTAGAGCCAGATTTCCATGAGATGGTGTATTGGAATTCAGAAAATTATGAGATGCAACCAGAACATCTAGTAGACAACCTTATTCATCATATACTAACCTTAGAGATCTATATTCTTTTGTCATTTGTCCCCAACCCTTCTCGTTTGTTGACTGTGTGAAAAAGGCAATTTAACATTGTATTTCCTTTTTAAAAATTTATTAACATAAATAACTTCACTTTTGAAATATTTCAAGAGTTTCAGTTTAAATAACATGTATAGCATAGTAATAACAACTTAATTTAAAAATTAAAATTCCAGTAATTTAGAATAAATTCTCCCACTTCCAGCCTAATTTCTATCTCTCAACGTACGCTCCCGTTGTTTCCTACCGATTTTGTTCAATCTACCTTGATACCTAATTCATATACAAATTCCTAATCTCTATCTCGGAGCATAAAGTTGTAATCTTTACTAATAGATGCCTTGAAGGTCGCTTTCCTTAATCAGAGTTGTACTGACACTAGCTTTTCGGATATCTGTGTAATTTTATTTTTTTTAGATACATTTATGCTAATATTTCACCCGTTATCACATAAAATGGTGTCTTTTTCTTCAGAAATGAACCGGACATTTTCACGTTTAAGTCGAATACTATGAAGGAAACCAGAAACTAGTTCGAATTTGATAAGAATTTATAAGAGTTTGCTTACACAACATGTTACAAATGCTTGTCAAAAGGCGTGTGAAACTAATTGTGTAGATTTGGTTCATTATTGTGAAATTTAGATTCGTGTTAGATTTGGTTTATTACTAGGAGATTTAGATTTAGATTCTTATTCATTACTTTATTCGTTGTTAATATTCAATAGTTTTATTTGTTACTTCACGTGCAGTCGTCTTAGCAGTTGCTAAAATCGCCCAATTCCTATTTCCTAAGCTTATATCAAGTCAATATCTTTCATTATTCAACAGAAAATTCTTAACCCGCAGTTTATTGTCCACTGTCCTTTGGTCAAAGCCAATTATGTACACTATTAAAGGAATACGAAGGTCACATGTTTTTCTTTTTCCATTTCCGTCCTTCATACGAAATTTCCTTTGATAACATCCATTTGTCCATTCAATTTTATATCTCAGAACTTCATTCCCCAATCCAAAGTTCATAAGTGAATTTTCCAACAACTTCTTATGCTATCCAAGAAAACAGCACGTATACTGCTGGCCATCAATTTAATACTAACAAGAACAACAATCTTTCTGTGAAAACAAAATAAAAAAATAATACGCCTATGGTGTGTGCTAAACGACAAACCACACCTCATAACATGCTACAACAATAAAATAAAAACAAATAAAAAAACATGAAACAACTTCAAAGATATGACAGCCTTAATTTTCCAAAGAAAACTTAAATCTTGGGGTTGGTTGGGTTGTTCTTTGGGAATTCATCTAGGTAATTGGGGATACCACCGGTAGTGGCACTGCCGGTGTTGTCATGATGGGGTGGATTGTTGGTTCCAACAGTATTCTTGACTGCATCAGCCGCACCTTGAGCTATGTTAGCAGCACCCAAAGCAGCACCACGAGCCACGCTAACTGCACCTTGTGCTGCTCCTTTACCCATATCTGCTGCTCCTTGTGCCATGTTCTTCACTTGTGTCCCAGTCTTAACCAAAAAAGAAACCAAAAAGATTATAAACATAAAGCATTATATGAGAGATCGAACCCCAAGAAAAAAAAAAAATTAACTACGAACTTCATAGATAATTTACTCTTGAATAGCACATAGCTAACAAATTTTAATAATTTGTTGTTAAATATCTGTCCTAAATAACTAACAATTTTTTTGATAACCTATTTAAATAGGATTAGCGAAGGATTTTTGTGTTAAAAATACTTATCCTAAATAGTCCGTATGCTAGCAAGTTTTTTTTTATATATAGTTAATTGTTAAATATATGTCCTAAATAGTTCATAACTAACAAATTATTTTGATAATCTATTTTAAATAGGATTAGCGACGAATTTTTGTGTTAATAGCTAGAAGTTATCCTGAATAGTCCATAGCTAACAATTTTTTTCCATAATTAATCGTTAAATATCTGTCCTAAATAATTCATAACTAACAAACTTTTTTGATAACTTATTTTAAATAGGATTAGCGACAGATTTTGTGTTAAAAAAGGTTATCCTGAATAGTCGGTAGCTAACAAACTTTTTTGATAATTAATCGTCAAATATCTGTCCTAATAGTTCATAATTATCTATTTTTTGGATAATCTATTTTAAATAGAATTAGCAAGGAACTTTTGGGTTAAAAAAAGTTATCCATCTCTAATTCCTCTTCTTTTTTTTTTTTTTTTTGTGTGTGTGTGTGTAAAATGGATAAAATTCGATCCTATAAACTCTAAATTCCTAGTTAATTCACGCCTATAATAATTAATGAGGAGGAGGAACTAAAAATTACCTCTTGAAGAAAGCCTTGGCCCTGGTTAGGTGCGTCTGAGCCATCTCTTCTCATCTGTATTTCGGAAAAATTAGTATAACGTCGAAGGAAAAACAAAGATTTAATTTAAATATGGATCAATTTTTAGGTTAGTTAAAGAGTAAGAATAGATTAATTAATGATACCTGCGTTTGGCCGGGGACTTGGTTACTGCTAAAAAGGTTGTCATTACCGTGGCTTGCCATGTTATCGTTTTATGCTTTGTTTGTGTTTGTGAATTTTTGTAATAAAGGAAGATCAAAATATGCAAAGATGGAATGGATTTGATATGGGTGAATATGAGAATTTATATGTTTTCAAACTCCTCAAAAGGTGACCTCAGTACATGCATTTTCTAACACATGGCAGAACACAAGGCTACAAACGCAAAGATGTAAATGACTCATGCATGGCGTAGGGTACTCCGTATTAATAAAGAACGCTTCTACAGGATACTGAGCTACTTATCAACTTTTCTCTTTTTTGTGGACCTCATCTGCTGTTAGGAATATTAACCCTTTTTGCCCCCTACTTTGTGTTGGATTATTAACTCGGATACCACTCGTTGCGATCGAAATAGCAGGACGTCATGCGGAAGCTTACAATGTAAATCTTGAACAAAGATGAATCAAGCAACAATGAAAAACTATAAAAAAGGACTTTGATAATTAATATAATATGGGTTGGTCAATTGACCTACATATGAAAACTAATATAAAAGAAAATCATAAAAACTATTAAGAGAAAAATCTCTCCCTCAACAAGATTTCACAAGATTTCGTTTGAGGACTACATTGTGGATATTACTGTGTTGTTTTGTGTGAAGGAAGAATCCTCAATTTATAGAAATACAAAACTTTTTCGCCAAGAAAGTATTAGTCCATTATGAAAGAGATCTTTTTTAGCTAGGAAACTTTTTCCACCAAGAAAGGAATTCTAATTATGATAGAAAATCAGGGCAAAACTCTAAGACTTTGGATAAATTAAAATAACATATCACTCAATATATGCATTTTCTTTTAAGTTCAAATTAATTTTATACCTTATCCTACGTTATATGTTCTTATACTTTGGTATCGGAATTCATAATTGAATATACGTTTAAGTTGAAATTCTACCACAATCTATTCAATTTATTATCATTTTTTGCTTGTTTAGTGAATTTTTAATCCATAGACCACGTTTGAGCTAATTAAATTATTAGGTTCAGACAGAATTAAAATCACAAGTTATTACTCTTAGTCATTTGGGTCGTGGATAGGATCATAATATTAAGGTAAAATATGGAATTAATTAATTTCGTATTTGGTTGAATTCTTATTTTTCAATATAAGTAATTTCAAAATTAGTTATAGCTTAAATTTGGTATTAGTTTTTGTATTACATTCACTATGAGTGACGTTCCGGATTTAGCTAATCTGAAATACAATAACAAAAAGAAAGTATATACTTTCCGAAATTCTTCTTTCAAAGTCCTTTTAGAAGAGCCAAGATTAAAATTAGAAAAGAAAAGAAATTTATCAAAGTGCTTTTTATAAAATCAAAAGCACATTTTAAAGTATACCGCAATATCTTATTTTTTATCTTACAAATAGAATATTTATCTAAAAATACTCATTAAATAATTTTATTATTGTTCATCCTCATATTATAATTTGCACATTGTGTCCACTATATAACTTGTATGAAATATAGTAATCCCCTCGTTTCAATTTGTTTATTTTAGTTTGTGATCTTATAAAGTAAACATACGTGTAAAGTATTAAACATTTATTTAATCTTGTGGTCTTACTAGGCGTTTGGCCATGCGATATGATATTATGATTTCATATTTTCATAGCGTTTGTTTATGCAATTTGCACAAAATTTCAACTTCAACTTAATATCATGATTTCAATTCCAAAATTTTCAAAAAGGTGTGATTTGGGATTCCAAATCACCATTTCACATTATTTAAATGTAAAATGACCCATAAGTTTATATTTTGTAGAAAAAGATCCATAAGTAGGTAGATATATTTACCAATCATGTTTACCAACTTATATCAAATATTAAAAAATCTGCAAGTTGGTAGTATATTAAGAGATTGTTCATATGTAATGACTTGTAATTGAATGTAATTGCACACAAATTGTAATCGAAAAGGGGGAATTTTATTTATAATGGTCTGAGTACAGTTCTAGATATTACAGTGAGATAGTTCTAGCTATTATAATGAGATAAGCTTGAGCAGTTTCAATAATGGTGGTCAACAATGGTGGATACCTGTGATAGAAAGAAGAATGAATGGGGAGGAAGAAGAAGAAGAAGAAGAAGAAGTTAGAATAGAAGGAGAAGAGGAATTAGGAAGTTGAATATACCAGATTCTCAATAATGATCCCATTCTCCAGCTGTGAGAATATATCTTTGTAACAACTTGTAACTGCTCAATTAATCTGGACCGTCTGATGTCTTTTATCTCTATTTAATCTCCACCGTGTATTTTAAGTGGCACGTGAGTTGCGCACTTCTGATCTCTCCACTTCTGCTCGCCACTTGTCCCTTTGCCTATTGACTAAAATAACTCATCTTTCTAAATCAGTCTTCAATCAATCGATCCCCAATTTCAAACCTAATTTCTCCCCCAATTTCTCTTTTCCCTCTTCGATCATAACACTACCCCTCCGATCAAATTGACCTTGACCTCAAGGTCAGTGTTGAGCAGCAAAATCAGGAAATTGACTTCTAATATAACCTCAATCCTCCCACGTAGCTTCAGTTGGTCCAAGATTTTACCACTGAACCAACACTTTAATCGATGCAGCTGTCACGACCCAACCCCATGGGCCATGACTAGTGCCCGAGCTGGACACTCGTTTACGAACTTGTTAGATATAGTCAAACTGAAACTAAGGACAGAATGGAAACTTGTAAAAGCAATTAAAGATTCACAATGCCGTTGTTGCACCTCATTTTAACCGAAGGCTAAACAAAGCACAACTTATGGAGATCTGAAATAATTAATTATGTACAGAGTCGCCACCTAGCATTTAAGGTATACTAGGGTACCTATAAATTATTAATATATGCAGCTTAACATGGTCTACAAAAATAAGTGAGATTCTAGGTAAGGGTTCAAATTATTCCGAAGGGAAGGTGTTAGGCATCCTTCAGAATCCACAAATGTGGTTCCCGGCTGGACCAATTTAACTATACGAGGGATGTGTAAAAAGACTTTATTATTTACAAAAATTAATAGAATTTAGACTAAAGAATAATATGAATATTCACATAAATAATCATGCAATACGTATTTTATACATATGTGATATAATAATTATTATAAAAAAAGTTATGTGTAACTTAGAAGCTTGGGCATGAAATTATTTTGCACTCGAAGTGAGTTAACTAATTTAACTAACTAAGTATGTACGCCTAATCAATTAATTATGAGAGTATATTCTAAAGCCTAAATATTGAGGCAAATCACCCTATTTATTTACTTAAGTGTGCTAAGCTATTGAATTAAAACTCTAGCAAAACATGATAACTATAAGAATATTATGTTACAAAAATAATAACTGCCTAATATTAATTTGTCTAAAAACACATAAAATTTAAAGCACCTAAGCAGATCATAAATAAATACCACTAACCTACACCCTAAAAGTAAAGTTTCACTATATTTTATGCTTGCATAATTTAAGAATGCAAAAAATATAAACAAAGAATTTAAGAAGCTATTTGAACTTCTTTTGAGTGTCACCTTCAAAAAAATAACTTCGGATACCTGCATGAGACTTAATAAAAAATGTTAGTAAGAGAATAAATAATTATCGAATAAATTAAAAAATAATGAATAAACTTAAAATAAAAATCCGTCTTTGTACATGGAAGGCCTTGGAAATCGACGGAAATTTCTTCATCGGCCATTTGGGTTTAGTATTCGCCCAAATCAATTTAGTAAAGGCGGTAAAAGGTGTGACATTTGAAATGTCTTCAACACTCTCGCTACATCTCCCCTATGGTTTTGTTAATAGCTTAACATCACCTGCTATATTTGATCGTTTATGAGCTAATAATTGTTTATATTAAAAGATATACCATATGAAATATTGGACCAACACTAGATGGTGTACCCCGAAGTAAGACATCGAGGAGTTCCCATTATTTGAGATTGAAGGATGAGTAAATAAAGTGAAGTAGGACAAATGAGAGTACAATCTGGAATAGCTATTTTTTATTTTCGTTTGAAAAAAAAAAAAAAAAAAACTGTGAAAGAATAAATATGACAAAATCTCGAACGCATCATTAAGGCAACATAAAAAACTTTAAATGATTGTTGGTGTCTTTGTTTGTGGAGAGTTATGGCCTGTCAAATTCAATCAAAGAAAATTCAATTGGTACTAAAGATCTGATCTTTTAAATAAAAAAAAATTACACAAAGGGCAAAAGAAGGGGCTTTTATGGATAAAAAATCTGAAGTTTCTAGATGGATCTTGATTCTTGATTCTTGAATTTAACTTTCACGCGTGTAAGAATGGAAAGAACAACGGAAAATAAGGCGGCTAGAGATGGGTATCAAAATGGGACTTGTTATCATATACAAAACCGACTAAATTTGATTTGTACATTACGACAGCAAATTACAGTAGGAAACAAAAGAGAAAACACGTAACACTAAAATAATACAAACCCAATACGTAATATTGACCAATAACTTCCATGGAAAGTAATAGAACACAGAGAATTCCAAGTTAAATACTTAATGCATCTATTCAAGCAAAAATTGAAAAGAGTCAAAAAGGATAAATATGGATTAGAATGCACAGATAAAGAGAGTTTGAGAGGCACTACTTAATTACCAGAAAAGCATAGGAAAACAGAGAGTGTATGTCGATGAAGGGGGGAGCGAAAGGGGTTAGTTTAGCGCGTCGGCGTTTCACCAGAGCTTGGATATCCGGCGTGGAAGGTCTGGCGGCGGCTGAGAGGGATGACGCGGTGGGAGAAGATGTTCGCTGGTCTTAGCTCATCGGAGCAGTGACGGGAAAGGGAGGAACGGGCAGCTGGTGGCTTTGCGGTGGTTCGTCGAAGTTTGGTGGCGTTGTTGGTTGGTAGTGATTTGGTTGTTGGCTGCTTGGGTTCACCGAAGCAGCGAAGGAGATGAGGACGAGAAGGGGGGGGGACTATTTTGGGTTGCTCCGGCGACGTGAGTTCGCCGGAGAAGGTGGCGGAGAGGCGGCTGGAAAGAGGTGTGAGGGGAGGAGAGAAATGGGGGCAGTGGCGTCATTGGCGGTACTGGGTTGGCGAGGACGGAGGAAACTGGTGGTGTAGTTGGGCGCCGGAGCTCCGAGCTCCGGCGTGGTGTGGCGGCGGCTAGGGAGAAATGGGGGGGAAAATGTTTAGGGTTTTTTTTAGAGAGAGAAAAAAAAGTCTCAGGTTCTTTTGTGCTTGTGTGTGTATGTGTAAATATATGTAGAACATGAATACCCCTCCTTTTCTTATAATGCAAAATGGCCCCTTATTTTGTCCAAAGAATAGAAGATTGCACTCTTTTGTCTCCTCAATGCTTACTTTAATCCCTTTTTTTTTTTTTAAAGTGATGAACCTTGACTTGATCAGATTTTACTCTGCGTTAAAAAATTAGTTACTCCGATTTTCTCTGCACTGTCGGACTATATTAAAATATAGTTAATTAATACATGTATAAATAATAACGCAAGTATAAAATATAAATATTAATGTCTATGATATGAAAATGTATTGATATAAAATTAAGAAACAATTATTAATTGCATAAAAATGGTAATATTACGCTGTACATGTGCAAAATAATGATTCTTGAAAAAATGACAATAAAATGAGAAAATTTCTAAAATAATGATAATCATCAATAAATTGTTGAAAAAGTGTAAAAATGTGTAAAAATGTATTTCGTGCTCTTTAACGAATCAGGGCCCCCCAAAACGTTAATTTTAAGCACGTCGAGCTAAAATTAGGTGTCAACAGCCGTATCATCATAAACCTGTTTCCTGAGGAGTCATAGCTGATCAAAGCATAACACAATACGCAAGCCGACAAAGCTGCCACTATACACGGGAATATCCAAAACAAACCATATTGACACGGCTGACCAAAACCTACTCACAACCCACATATGTCTACAGACCTCTAAGAGTTATAAGAGTGAAATATGACGGGACAGGGCCCGGCCGTACCCCTGAATATATATAAGTCTATATCAGAAGATCTGTACCAAAATATCTAGGCTCTGGACAATGGAGCTCTCCAAACAGCTGAGCAGAAGTCCTACGCTGGAGGATCACCGGACTGAGTGTCTGTACCTGCGGGCATGAAACGCAGCCCCCCGAAGAAAGGGGGTCAGTACGAGATATGTACTGAGTATATAAAGTGTGAAATACAATAAAGAAGATCATAACTGAATGAGTGTTTGCAGGAGACAAGTATAACAATCAAAGATACCAATGTACTTATGCCTTATGAGATGAGAATCATGCATGTCTATATCATATACCATACCCGGCCCATTATGGGACTCGGTGAATAAAGTCATCATATACCATACTCGGCGCCATAATCACATCATCATGATCATATATATATATATATATATACTGTACCCGGCCCTCTAGGGAGGGACTCGGTGAACAATGCAGTGAAACTGTGCACGAAAACATACCCGGCCCGGGACTCGGTGAAAGATATATTAACGGCATGCACGAGCAGAGTAGTGAGCAACCATATGCAAACTAAATCATCATCTGAGACTCAATAGAATAAGTAGAATGAACTAATACTTGAGTATCAAAGACAACAGTCATGTCAAGTACCCCTCGAATGTCACTATGGATTATATCAAATAGAACTTCAAGAATCATAGACACGTATCAAGACATAATGAAATAGGTTATGAAAATCAAGAACATTAGCCATCCTAGTGTCTCTAAGAATAGGAGTTTCTTTGGAGTTTATACATTCGTCGTCTGTTTGTCTCACATATATCATGCCAAAAAGAAAGAAAGGATAGCTTTACATACCTTGAAGCGCGCCTATTCGTCTAAGATCTGCTGTCCAAGTTTGTAATCTATAACAAGGCAATAATTACGCCACAATTAGGTGAAAGTCAGTCTCTACTACTCATTGTAAGCTAACAAACAATCTAACGAAAATCCGGCAACATTTCCCTTATTTTTCTTACTCCGTCCCAACTCACCAACAACCCAAAATAATCACAACGATATCAACAACACACATAGCCACGAAAATCATACCAAACAGCCCCGAAATATCATCACAAAACAGCCACAAAAATCATACCAAACGGCCACAAAATATCATCACAAAACAGCCACGAAAATCATACAAAACAGCCCCAAAATATCATCAACAACATCAACAACAGTACCAACCTTTAATATACATCATAACTCAGCTAATTCCATCCATTTAATTCAACTAAAACAGCCCCCGATCCATAAATCTCAACAAAGCAACAAACGAGTTTATAACGCTATTTTCTCCGTTCTAATCCGTTAAAACCCTAATTAAACTTATTAACAATGAAAAAAGGACCTTAATATTACCTTAAGTATGCAGCAACCACGTCAGAACTCCTCTTTTTGGCTGATTTTTAGCTCAAACTGAAGGCAACGCGACGCACAACGCTTTTCTCTTCATGAGCTTCGGGATTCGGGGCTCGGATTTTGATCAACATGGCTCTCTTAGCCTAGAATCTCTCTCCCTCTCTCTCTAATATTCTTGGAAGCTCGTAGTTGCAAATGACCAGCCCTCAAATGAATTTTCCATATATATTAACGTTAATGGGCTTCATGGGCCGAAATATACTCATGGGCCGAAATGTAATTGCATGGGTTGGGTCTCAACTTGCTGCCCCGCCAGCCCAACTTTCATCGTCCATATATCCTTATACCAATATCATTTTGACGAGCGGTTTGTTGCGTTGGAAACTAGACTCGATGAAATTCATTTTAGGCTTTTGAATCACCTTAAAACTCCTCATATACTAGGAGATATTCCTCCAACAATATGGGCTAAAAATCTGGTCCGAGATTTTACTGAAGTTGTTCCGATTCATTTCGTTTAGATTCGTTTAACCTCTAATCCTCTTCCAACCCTCATGTAACCTCTTATATATACATATACATACTTATATACATACATAACAATCCATACATGTCTCTAAGGGTCCGGAGAATCACAATAACCTTAAACATAACTAGAGAACTTACGAAGCTTCGACGAAACTCCAATTGCAAAAGTATATTCATATCTTTTGTCCATCTTCTATATCATTACTAATAATCTCAAATATTTTAAAAGGGCACTCACATTACCTCATATACGTACTCATAACCCGATTTCAAATCCTTTAGGTTACCATGTCATCTCGGGATACTTAAGGCAACCATATATATAACGATATTCTTACTAACTCAATTAACTTTCCTTGAACTTTCTTAACTCATTCATTCTTGTCTTAATTCAAGTAGTACGGACTCTTACGGGGTGTAACAGCAGCGTTGTTCAGTCGAACCATTATCCGCTGCAAGACAACCACCGACTGTACCAACACACGGCCCTTTACGTCGCAAATCGGTGGTTGTGGTTGAGCAGTGATGTCTGGTCCAATACGTCTCTTGAGTTGAGAGACGTCGAATACTGGATGAATCTGCGACCCACTTGGCAACTCCAGCTGATATGCAACAACTCCGACCCTCTTAGTAACTCGGTAAGGCCCATAAAACTTTGCACTCAATTTCAAATTTCTCTGAACTGCTACCGATGCTTGTCGATAAGGCTATAGTTTCAAGTAAACTGAGTCCCCTACTTGCAATTCCCTGTCTAAACGATTACGATCTGTAAAGAATTTCATTCGTGCCCGTGCATGCTGTAAGTTGTCCCTTAGAGTGTGTAGAATTTATTGTCTTTGAGCTAAATTAGCACCCACAGTTGTATGCATAGGGTGGGGCATAGATCCCATAGGAATTTGTGGTGGTGGGTAGCTGTACAGTGCCTGGAATGGTGTAGTTTGAAGAGAAGTGTGGTGGTTGGTGTTATACCACCACTCTGCTAGTGCTAACCACTGGACCCAGTGTTTTGGGTTAGAAAAAACCATTGCTCTTAGGTAGGTTTCTAGGCATCTATTTAGTCGTTCAGTCTGCCCGTCTGACTGAGGGTGGTAGGATGTGGACATGTTTAGCTTGATTCCCATAGAAGTAAATAGTTGTTGCCAAAATTGGCTGGTAAAGATGGTGTCTCTATCTGAAACTATGGATTTAGGCAGACCATGGAGCTTGTATATTTCCCTTAAAAAGAGTTCAGCAACACCCTTGGCATTGTAGGGGTGTTTTAGGGCAAGAAAATGCCCATATTTGGTTAATCTGTCCACAATCAGTAGGATAGTGTTCTTTTGCCCTGAGGAAGGCAATCCCTCAATGAAATCCATGACTATGTCCTGCCATAGTGTTTTAGGGATGGGCAGGGGCTGTAATTACCCAGGGTATTGCACATTTTCAGTCTTCACTCTCTGGCAAACATCACATTCAGAGACCAGTTTAGCCACTTCAGCTTTCATCCCAGGCCAATAGAAAACCATCTGAATCCTTTTATAAGTACCTAGCTGTCCTGAGTGCCCACCCAATGGAGATTGGTGGAGTACCTCAAAAATCTTCAGTCTCCAACCAGTACTTCTGCCCACAAAAATCTTCATTTTATACTTGATCAACCCCTGATGTAAGCTATAATCAGGCTTCCCTCCAGGATCAGTGATTAGTTCAGCAATCAGTTGTTGAGCAAATGGATCATGCTCATAGCTACTTATTATTTCCATCATCCAAGTAGGCTCAGCAGTTGATATGGCATTCAGTTCAGTAGGAGATATGCCTCCAATAATATGGGCTAAAAATCTGGTCCGAGATTTTACTGAAGTTGTTCCTATTCATTTCGTTTAGATTCGTTTAACTTCTAATCCTCTTCCAACCTTCATGTAACCTCTTATACATACATATACATACTTATATACATACATAACAATCCATACACGTCTCGAAGGGTCCGGAGAATCACAATAACCTTAAACATAACTAGAGAACTTACGAAGCTTCGACGAAACTCCAATCGCAAAAGTATATTCATATCTTTTGTCCATCTTCTATATCATTACTAATAATCTCAAATACTTTAAAAAGGCACTCATATTACCTCATATACGTACTCATAACGCGATTTCAAATTCTTTAGGTTACCATGTCACCTCTGGATACTTAAGGCAACCATATATATAACGATATTCTTACTAACTCAATTAACTGTCCTTGAACTTTCTTAACTCATTCATTCTTGTCTTAATTCAAGTAGTACAGACTCTTACGGGGTGTAACAACAGCGTTGTTCAGTCGAACCATTATCCGCGGCAAGACAGCCACCGACTGTACCAACACACGGCCCTTTACGTCGCAAATCGGTGGTTGTGGTTGAGCAGTGATGTCTGGTCCAATACGTCTCTTGATTTGAGAGACGTCGAAGACTGGATGAATCTGCGACCCACTTGGCAGCTCCAGCTGATATGAAACAACTCTGACCCTCTTGGTAACTCGGTAAGGCCCATAAAACTTTGCACTCAATTTCAAATTTCTCTGAACTGCTACCGATGCTTATCGATAAGGCTATAGTTTCAAGTAAACTGAGTCCCCTACTTGCAATTCCCTGTTTGAACGATTACGATCTGTAAAGAATTTCATTCGTGCCCGTGCATGCTGTAAGTTGTCCCTTAGAGTGTGTAAAATTTATTGTCTTTGAGCTAAATTAGCACCCACAGTTGTATGCATAGGGTGGGGCATAGATCCCATAGGAATTTGTGGTAGTGGGTAGTTGTACAGTGCCTGGAATGGTGTAGTTTGAAGAGAAGTGTGGTGGTTGGTGTTATACCACCACTCCGCTAGTGCTAACCACTGGACCCAGTGTTTTGGGTTAGAAAAAACCATTGCTCTTAGGTAGGTTTCTAGGCATCTATTTAGTCGTTCAGTCTGCCCGTCTGACTGAGGGTGGTAGGATGTGGACATGTTTAGCTTGATTCCCATAGAAGTAAATAGTTGTTGCCAAAATTGGCTGGTAAAGATGGTGTCTCTATCTGAAACTATGGTTTTAGGCAGACCATGGAGCTTGTATATTTCCCTTAAAAAGAGTTCAGCAACACCCTTGGCATTGTAGGGGTGTTTTAGGGCAAGAAAATGCCCATATTTGGTTAATCTGTCCACAATCAGTAGGATAGTGTTCTTTTGCCCTGAGGAAGGCAATCCCTCAATGAAATCCATGACTATGTCCTGCCATAGTGTTTCAGGGATGGGCAGGGGCTGTAATTACCCAGGGTATTGCACATTTTCAGTCTTCACTCTCTGGCAAACATCACATTCAGAGACCAGTTTAGCCACTTCAGCTTTCATCCCAGGCCAATAGAAAACCATCTGAATCCTTTTATAAGTACCTAGCTGTCCTGAGTGCCCACCCAATGGAGATTGGTGGAGTACCTCAAAAATCTTCAGTCTCCAACCAGTACTTCTGCCCACAAAAATCTTCATTTTGTACTTGATCAACCCCTGATGTAAGCTATAATCAGGCTTCCCTCCAGGATCAGTGATTAGTTCAGCAATCAGTTGTTGAGCAAATGGATCATGCTCATAGCTACTTATTATTTCCATCATCCAAGTAGGCTCAGCATTTGATATGGCATTCAGTTCAGTAGGAGATATGCCTCTAATAATATGGGCTAAAAATCTGGTCCGAGATTTTACTGAAGTTGTTCCTATTCATTTCGTTTAGATTCGTTTAACTTCTAATCCTCTTCCAACCCTCATGTAACCTCTTATACATACATATACATACTTATATACATACATAACAATCCATACACGTCTCGAAGGGTCCGGAGAATCACAATAACCTTAAACATAACTAGAGAACTTACGAAGCTTCGACGAAACTCCAATCGCAAAAGTATATTCATATCTTTTGTCCATCTTCTATATCATTACTAATAATCTCAAATACTTTAAAAGGGCACTCACATTACCTCATATACGTACTCATAACGCGATTTCAAATTCTTTAGGTTACCATGTCACCTCGGGATACTTAAGGCAACCATATATATAACGATATTCTTACTAACTCAATTAACTGTCCTTGAACTTTCTTAACTCATTCATTCTTGTCTTAATTCAAGTAGTACAGACTCTTACGGGGTGTAACAGCAGCGTTGTTCAGTCGAACCATTATCAGCGGCAAGACAGCCACCGACTCTACCAACACACGGCCCTTTACGTCGCAAATCGGTGGTTGTGGTTGAGCAGTGATGTCTGGTCCAATACGTCTCTTGAGTTGAGAGATGTCGAAGACTGGATGAATCTGCGACCCACTTGGCAACTCCAGCTGATATGCAACAACTCCGACCCTCTTAGTAACTCGGTAAGGCCCATAAAACTTTGCACTCAATTTCAAATTTCTCTGAACTGCTACCGATGCTTGTCGATAAGGCTATAGTTTCAAGTAAACTGAGTCCCCTACTTGCAATTCCCTGTCTGAACGATTATGATCTGTAAAGAATTTCATTCGTGCCCGTGCATGCTGTAAGTTGTCCCTTAGAGTGTGTAGAATTTATTGTCTTTGAGCTAAATTAGCACCCACAGTTGTATGCATAGGGTGGGGCATAGATCCCATAGGAATTTGTGGTGGTGGGTAGGTGTGCAGTGCCTGGAATGGTGTAGTTTGAAGAGAAGTATGGTGGTTGGTGTTATACCACCACTCCGCTAGTGCTAACCATTGGACCCAGTGTTTTGGGTTAGAAAAAACCATTGCTCTTAGGTAGGTTTCTAGGCATCTATTTAGTCGTTCAGTCTGCCCGTCTGACTGAGGGTGGTAGGATGTGGACATGTTTAGCTTGATTCCCATAGAAATAAATAGTTGTTGCCAAAATTGGCTGGTAAAGATGGTGTCTCTATCTGAAACTATGGTTTTAGGCAGAGCATGGAGCTTGTATATTTCCCTTAAAAAGAGTTCAGCAACACCCTTGGCATTGTAGGGGTGTTTTAGGGCTAGAAAATGCCCATATTTGGTTAATCTGTCCACAATCAGTAGGATAGTGTTCTTTTGCCCTGAGGAAGGCAATCCCTCAATGAAATCCATGGCTATGTCCTGCCATAGTGTTTCAGGGATGGGCAGGGGCTGTAATAACCCAGGGTATTGCACATTTTCAGTCTTCACTCTCTGGCAAACATCACATTCAGAGACCAGTTTAGCTACTTCAGCTTTCATCCCAGGCCAATAAAAAACCATTTGAATCCTTTTATAAGTACCTAGCTGTCCTGAGTGCCCACCCAATGGAGATTGGTGGAGTACCTCAAAAATATTCAGTCTCCAACCAGTACTTCTGCCCACAAAAATCTTCATTTTGTACTTGATCAACCCCTGATGTAAGCTATAATCAGGCTTCCCTCCAGGATCAGTGATTAGTTCAGCAATCAGTTGTTGAGCAAATGGATCATGCTCATAGCTACTTATTATTTCCATCATCCAAGTAGGCTCAGCAGTTGATATGGCATTCAGTTCAGTAGGAGATATGCCTCCAACAATATGGGCTAAAAATCTGGTCCGAGATTTTACTGAAGTTGTCCGATTCATTTCGTTTAGATTCGTTTAACTTCTAATCCTCTTCCAACCCTCATGTAACCTCTTATACATACATATACATACTTATATACATACATAACAATCCATACACGTCTCGAAGGGTCCGGAGAATCACAATAACCTTAAACATAACTAGAGAACTTACGAAGCTTCGACGAAACTCCAATCGCAAAAGTATATTCATATCTTTTGTCCATCTTCTATATCATTACTAATAATCTCAAATAATTAAAAGGGCACTCACATTACCTCATATACGTACTCATAACGCGATTTCAAATTCTTTAGGTTACCATGTCATCTCGGGATACTTAAGGCAACCATATATATAACGATATTCTTACTAACTCAATTAACTTTCCTTGAACTTTCATAACTCATTCATTCTTGTCTTAATTCAAGTAGTACGGACTCTTACGGGGTGTAACAGCAGCGTTGTTCAGTCGAACCATTATCCGCTGCAAGACAGCCACCGACTGTACCAACACACGACCCTTTACGTCGCAAATTGGTGGTTGTGGTTGAGCAGTGATGTCTGGTCCAATACGTCTCTTGAGTTGAGAGACGTCGAAGACTGGATGAATCTGCGACCCACTTGGCAGCTCCAGCTGATATGCAACAACTCCGACCCTCTTGGTAACTCGGTAAGGCCCATAAAACTTTGCACTCAATTTCAAATTTCTCTGAACTGCTACCGATGCTTGTCGATAAGGCTATAGTTTCAAGTAAACTGAGTCCCCTACTTGCAATTCCCTGTCTGAACGATTACGATCTGTAAAGAATTTCATTCGTGCCCGTGCATGCTGTAAGTTATCCCTTAGAGTGTGTAGAATTTATTGTCTTTGAGCTAAATTAGCACCCACAGTTGTATGCATAGGGTGGGGCATAGATCCCATAGGAATTTGTGGTGGTGGGTAGCTGTACAGTGCCTGGAATGGTGTAGTTTGAAGAGAAGTGTGGTGGTTGGTGTTATACCACCACTCCGCTAGTGCTAACCACTGGACCCAGTGTTTTGGGTTAGAAAAAATCATTGCTCTTAGGTAGGTTTCTAGGCATCTATTTAGTCGTTCAGTCTGCCCGTCTGACTGAGGGTGGTAGGATGTGGACATGTTTAGCTTGATTCCCATAGAAATAAATAGTTGTTGCCAAAATTGGCTGGTGAAGATGGTGTCTCTATATGAAACTATGGTTTTAGGCAGACCATGGAGCTTGTATATTTCCCTTAAAAAGAGTTCAGCAACACCCTTGGCATTGTAGGGGTGTTTTAGGGCCAGAAAATGCCCATATTTGGTTAATCTGTCCACAATCAGTAGGATAGTGTTCTTTTGCCCTAAGTAAGGCAATCCCTCAATGAAATCCATGGCTATGTCCTGCCATAGTGTTTCAGGGATGGGCAGGGGCTGTAATTACCCAGGGTATTGCACATTTTCAGTCTTCACTCTCTGGCAAACATCACATTCAGAGACCAGTTTAGCCACTTCAGCTTTCATCCCAGGCCAATAGAAAACCATCTGAATCCTTTTATAAGTACCTAGCTGTCCTGAGTGCCCACCCAATGGAGATTGGTGGAGTACCTCAAAAATCTTCAGTCTCCAACCAGTACTTCTGCCCACAAAAATCTTCATTTTGTACTTGATCAACCCCTGATGTAAGCTATAATCAGGCTTCCCTCCAGGATCAGTGATTAGTGTTATACCACATTTTAACCGGGAGTTGAAGCGGAGTACAACATATTGGTGATTCCTATTTGTTTTGTTTTAAGGAGTCGCCACATAATTGGTTTTTTACGGTGAATTAGGACACCTAATTATTAACTAAGGTAAAGTTAAAACTAAACCTCTGTTAATGGTCTGCTTAACCAGTGTGATTCTAGGTAAGGGTTCTATATCATCCTAAAGGGAAGGGGTTAGGCATCCTTTAGAATCCGCAAAAACACGGTTATCCGACCAAACTTAGGTTAATTAATCAATGTTGGATATAGTATCAAATTTTAAGAAAATAGTTTATGCAGATAAGACTTATAAAATATAGCAATTTATGCAAAAGGGGATTTTAAATGTCATCTTATAAAAAAAGACTTCAAATAATAAGGTTGTCAAAATGGGACTAGTAATTCGCATAAGAGGGAATTTTAGAATGCTTTTTGAAATAGAAGTTTACAAATGTTGCTAAGATTTAAAATAAAATACTAAATAAAACTTATGAAAAAAAGAAGATAATAATTTGTATAAAAGGAGACTTCAAATGCCATAAAATTCGTAAATATTGTTAAGGTTGAAATATAAGAAAAAGTGCAGTTTAGAAATGAAATTTGTAGAAAATGTAATAATTCGCGTAAAAAAAACTGCAAATGCCATACGAAAAAATAACTTATAAATGTTGCAAAGATTTTAATTAATGATGCTAATAGAACTCGCATGAAATGTATAAGTAAAAAGAAAACGCGGGTTTGCGTAATGCTTTAACAAATATTTGAAACAAACTCGAACGATAATGTATTGATTGACTTTTGCTTTTGCATTTTGGAAGTTCAAAATGTTCTTTAATTCCTATTTACATGTTAATGACGTTTCGAAATTCCTGAGATAATAAAACGTGAATCCTTTGACTCAAAAAATATGAAATTAGGCCATTTGCAAATCAGTTATTCTAAATAAGATAAATATTAGATGCTTATAAATAGTTTTAAAAGAGAAGAACACGACTTATGGGATTGATCGTTAGTCTTTTTATCTAACTACCCCTTTACTAAACTATCTTTACTAATCCTCAATAGTTCAACTAAGCTAAGGAAGAGCAGAAGAATACGAAAGTGTTAGTCAAATAATACATACAAGTTAAAGACATAAAATAAAACAAAAGGGGCATAAATAAAATTAAATGGGCTCGGCCCATTTTGAAATTGCTATTTGTTGTTGGGCTTCGGCCCAACAAATTCTTTTATTACTGGGCTGCTTCTGCTGCTGTTAGAAATTGGGCCTGGCCCAGAACTCATTTTTTTTTTTAATTCTTTTTGCGGACAGATGGCTGGGCAGGGAGAGATCATGTTGGGATTTTAGCCCAACTCCGAATGAGAAGGAAGAGACGAGTCCCTCGGACTCGTATGCGATGGTCATGCATAAAAAAACGAGAGAAAAGGAATTAGAGCATAACCAGATGAATAGGATCAACATATAAAATACCCACTCAAAGCAGATCACGTGTATACGATATGTAGTTGAGTATAACTTATGTATACGTACTATCAAATACAACATGCTTGCAATATGAAGACACCAAGATCGAACAGGTAGGGACCTAACAGGCTTTATAGATATGACCCCTTTTTACTCCTTGTTAAGTGAACAGAGATTAAACAACAGTCAGTTGATGCACATCCAATGGCATAGTTCGAAATGAGGTATATGGGGAATGTTTAGACATATACAAGATCAAACTAATGCATACTTGCACACATATAGAAATCTAAAGATCAACAAGGTATATTTTGCTGTAAAAAAAGAAAAGAAAGAGAAAAAAAAAAAAAAAGGGCTGGAATCCCACATATATCATAACTGAAAACAGAAGCAGTAAACTAACATTTTCATCAAAAAACAGGACAAAACCAGTCAAACAAGAAAAATAAGATCAAAATACTATAAATTTCTAGGACAAAACTAAACTAAAACAGGAAAAAGAAAGTAAGACATGACAACAACTAACAGGAGTAAGGGACATTCTGGTTCTTTAATGTTTGTATCTACTTCTAGCCCATTGTTGAGGTATAGATGTCATGAAAATCATCAAGGGAAGAGTGTATTTCGAAGTTGAGTAAAGCAAGGAATGAATATACTCTAAGCATGCCAAAGATAACTTTAAACGAATAGAGAACATGGACTTTCAGAGCCATAACTACTCAATCAACAAAACAAACATGCTTGAAATTATACTCCTATTTACTCTGTAAAACTATAGCTGTTTCCAGGTTACACCCTCATCATGGTTTTATAAAGAGAAGCTCAAGTTTCAGGTTTTAGCAGAATCAGTGACCTTTCACAGAGGTTAGAACACATTTGTCTTAAGTCTACTAAACAGCTCTTAAAGAAACACATAAGAGGGAATTGTACAAATATGACTTTCATCAAGCAAACAGGAACCTTTTCAAAGGGGGCATGATTCAACCATCGACTTATTTCACTCATAAACAACCAATGTAACCAGCTAATCCATTTAACATTCAATAGGACACTCTGCAACTTCTAAAAAGGGGGTTCAATATCCTTCTTTACAAATCTTCCATTTTTAAAAAAAATAAAACAAGAATAATCCTACTAACCAACATCATTTACACTAAAGGACTAATCCGAGATAGCATATCTAAACACCAATTAAGCACCATGGTACTACTCATCATCTATGTTTGAAAATTACCACATATGTCCAGATTCGCATACTAACATTCAATACCAATCAACTTAGGCTAATCCTAACATGATGTGCATCAACTTAATCTATAGGCATTTAAACATCACTTTCAACCAAATGGAAAAAAAAAACTATGAATTAAACTTAACAACATATTTATGAACTAATGCTTAATAGGTAGATGTGAACATGATCTATTAATAATAACGAGGAAAAGCAGGCTGGTAGCACAGTAAACAACAAAAATGCAAATAACCAAACTAAATACGAACAAAACAAACAAAAGAAAACTAATTAAAGGGATAGGTTTACATAGAAATAGAACTGAAGCGAAGGGGGAAGGAGGATTACTGACCTCCTTCAAGTGCAGCGAAGTAGGGTTCGAATCTCCGATCTACACTCGAACTTACCGAATCTGAGCTTGCATACCTCAGATTCAATACAATACCAGGGGCGAAATAAAACAGAAAAAAAAACTGATTTCGTATGTCAAACCAAATATTCAGGAATATGTAACTGCTACAAACTTAATATTTTCTAGGGGGGATTTTGGTTTTTCTTTCGATCTGTATTCTTCGGCTTTTTTTTTGTAAGGGATTCTTAAAATCCCCGAATCTCAAACACGCTGCTAAAAGAACCGATATTTTCTAAAAGGATTTCTGCTCTCCAAGAATTTGTTTTCTCTCCCCCAAAAAACCCAGATCCCTTTACTCATTTTGAAAACCCTATTTATACAACGATTTTTTTTTTGTGTGTGTGTTGGAGACAGAGTGAAGGAGGAGCGGGGGGAGACAAAGCTGAGTGGGGAACAGGGCAAGGTGGGGAGCGGAGAAGAATGAGGGAAAGGGGGTGAGTGGGGAGCGGCGTGAGAGGCGGGAAAGAGGAGATAGCGGCTAGGGTTTTTGAGGGGAGGAAAGAGATGGAGAGGAAAGGAAGAAGAAGAGGCGGAAGCGGAAGAAAAAATGAGGGGAACCCTTTTTAGGGTTTCGACCCGGTCCATTTGTGGACCGGGTCAATTTTAGACTGGGTTCTAAAAGGATGGACTAGTGAATTAAAACATGTACTGGTCTAAAAAATTGAGATAAAAACATGGTCTAGTCCGAAAAATATTAGGAGTTAATCGGACTTTGATTTGGGGTCCGGTAAGTCAAAAATACGGACTGAGTGCAAGAAATAGTTTGGCTTCTAAATTTGAATAAGAGACACATTTTGATTAACGATGTACTAAGGGTGCCAGAATATCACCTGGTACGAAATATGTGTAATTGTAAAAGACCCGGATAATAAAGTTATATCATGTTGCAATGACCGCGCAATAATATTTTAACAATAAATAAAGCTATCATTTTAAATGTGCGAAAAATAAATGCGATGCGTATGCGGGAGTTGATAAAATGCCGAGAAATGCAAGTTTCAATAATACTAAATAACTGTAACGAATAACTAGCGGTAATAATACTGCTAATAATAATAATAATAATAATACTAATAATTAATAGCAATGATAATGATAAATGACGACGAATATTGATGCCCACAATAAATGATTGTGGTGGTAATAACAATAATAATAATAATAATAATAATAATAATAATAATAATAGTGGCAAAAAAATAGATAACAAATATTGATAATTAATAACAAAATAACAATAATAATAATTATAATTAATAATAATAATAATGATAATTAGTAAATAAAAAAAATAATGATAATAATAATAAATAACAATTATCGATAAAAAAAATAACAGTAAAATGACGATAAATTGATGAGAATAATAATAGCAAAGATAACAATTATTGATAACAAAATTATAATAAGTTAATAATTATAGTAATAATCAATAATAATGATAAAATAATAATGATAATAATAAGATAATATTGATAACAACAATAATAAATAACGATTGTTGATAAAAAAAATGACAATAATAAAACAACTATGATAATGATGATTAATAATTAATAACAAAATAACACTGATAATACTAATTAATAATAATAATAGTAATAATAATAATAATGGAAATAACCAGAATAAAAAATAATTAATGATAATTAGCAATAATAATAATTTAAGAATAGTAACAATAATTAATAATAATAATAATTGCAGTCGGATAATAAAACGTGGGGTGTTAATAGTAAAACCTAAATGCATATTTTTTCAGTTTCTCAAAACACCAGAAGTATAAATAGGTATTTCGGAGGAGAGGCGGGACAAAATTGGGTGTCAACAATTAGTTCAGCAATCAGTTGTTGAGCAAATGGATCATGCTCATAGCTACTGATTATTTCCATCATCCAAGTAGGCTCAGCAGTTGATATGGCATTCAGTTCAGTAGGAGATATGCCTCCAACAATATGGGCTAAAAATCTGGTCCGAGATTTTACTGAAGTTATTCCGATTCATTTCGTTTAGATTCGTTTAACTTCTAATCTTCTTCCAACCCTCATGTAACCTCTTATACATACATATACATACTTATATACATACATAACAATCCATACACGTCTCGAAGGGTCCGGAGAATCACAATAACCTTAAACATAACTAGAGAACTTACGAAGCTTCGACGAAACTCCAATCGCAAAAGTATATTCATATCTTTTGTCCATCTTCTATATCATTACTAATAATCTCAAATACATTAAAAGGGAACTCACATTACCTCATATACGTACTCATATCGCGATTTCAAATCCTTTAGGTTACCATGTCACCTCGGGATACTTAAGGCAACCATATATATAACGATATTCTTACTAACTCAATTAACTTTTCTTGAACTTTCATAACTCATTCATTCTTGTTTTAATTCAAGTAGTACAGACTCTTCCGGGGTGTAACAGCAGCGTTGTTCAGTCGAACCATTATCCGCTGCAAGACAGCCACCGACTGTACCAACACACGGCCCTTTACGTCGCAAATCGGTGGTTGTGGTTGAGCAGTGATGTCTGGTCCAATACGTCTCTTGAGTTGAGAGACGTCGAAGACTGGATGAATCTGCGACCCACTTGGCAGCTCCAGCTGATATGCAACAACTCCGACCCTCTTGGTAACTCGGTAAGGCCCATAAAACTTTGCACTCAATTTCAAATTTCTCTGAACTGCTACCGATGCTTGTCGATAAGGCTATAGTTTCAAGTAAACTAAGTCCCCTACTTGCAATTCCCTGTCTAAACGATTACGATCTGTAAAGAATTTCATTCGTGCCCGTGCATGCTGTAAGTTGTCCCTTAGAGTGTGTAGAATTTATTGTCTTTGAGCTAAATTAGCACCCACAGTTGTATGCATAGGGTGGGGCATAGATCCCATAGGAATTTGTGGTGGTGGGTAGCTGTACAGTGCCTGGAATGGTGTAGTTTGAAGAGAAGTGTGGTGGTTGGTGTTATACCACCACTCCGCTAGTGCTAACCACTGGACCCAGTGTTTTGGGTTAGAAAAAACCATTGCTCTTAGGTAGGTTTCTAGGCATCTATTTAGTCGTTCAGTCTGCCCGTCTGACTGAGGGTTGTAGGATGTGGACATGTTTAGCTTGATTCCCATAGAAGTAAATAGTTGTTGCCAAAATTGGCTGGTAAAGATGGTGTCTCTATCTGAATCTATGGTTTTAGGCAGAGCATGGAGCTTGTATATTTCCCTTAAAAAGAGTTCAGCAACACCCTTGGCATTGTAGGGGTGTTTTAGGGCCAGAAAATGCCCATATTTGGTTAATCTGTCCACAATCAGTAGGATAGTGTTCTTTTGCCCTGAGGAAGGCAATCCCTCAATGAAATCCATGGCTATGTCTTGCCATAGTGTTTCAGGGATGGGCAGGGGCTGTAATAACCCAGGGTATTTCACATTTTCAGTCTTCACTCTCTGGCAAACATCACATTCAGAGACCAGTTTAGCCACTTCAGCTTTCATCCCAGGCCAATAGAAAACCATCTGAATCCTTTTATAAGTACCTAGCTGTCCTGAGTGCCCACCCAATGGAGATTGGTGGAGTAACTCAAAAATCTTCAGTCTCCAACCAGTACTTCTGCCCACAAAAATCTTCATTTTGTACTTTATCAACCCCTAATGTAAGCTATAATCAGGCTTCCCTCCAGGATCAGTGATTAGTTCAGCAATCAGTTGTTGAGCAAATGGATCATGCTCATAGTTACTGATTATTTCCATCATCAAAGTAGGCTCAGCAGTTGATATGGCATTCAGTTCAGTAGCATCTTCTTCACCCCTCCTAGATAGTGCATCCGCAGCCTTATTCTCAGTGTCTCTTTTGTATTACACTTCATAGTCCAACCCAGTAGCTTAGTTAGTCCTTTTTGTTGTAGGGCAGTGGTCACTCTTTGTTCCAACAAAAACTTCAAACTCTAGTGGTCAGTTCTGATAATGAAGTGACCACATTGAAGGTAATGTTTCCATCTATCAACAGCTGACAACACAGCTAAGTATTCCTTCTCATAAGTGGAGAGTCCTAGACTTCTAACCCCCAAAGCTTTACTGAAAAAAGCTAGTGGTCTCCCCTCTTGCATGAGGACAGCACCAATGCCCTTGGAGCAAGCATCAGTTTCTATGACAAAGGGCTTATTGAAGTCAGCCAGGGCCAGGACAGGGGCAGTTGTCATAGCTGTCTTCAATTTTTCAAATGCAACATCAGCTTTCTCACACCAATGGAAGGCATTCTTCCTTAACATATTTGTCAGTGCTCTACTGATAATACCATAACCTTGTACAAACCTTCTGTAGTAGCCGGTTAACCCAAGGAACCCTCTCAAGGCTTTAATAGACTTAGGTTTTGGCCAGCTCACCATAGCATCTATTTTAGCGGGGTCAGTTGACACCACTGCTCCAGTTATAACATGTCCTAGGTACTCCACTTTAGGTTGTCCAAATGAGCATTTAGACAACTTAGCAAAAAACTGTTCACCCCTTAGCAGTTCTAATACCCTTGCAAGATGTATTTGATGCTCAGACATAGAGGTGCTATAGACTAGAATATCATCAAAGAAGATTAACACAAATTTCCTTAGATGCTCCCTAAAGACATGGTTCATTAAACTTTGAAATGTTGCAGGGGCATTTGTGAGTCCAAAGGGTATGACCCTAAACTCATAGTGCCCCAAATGGGTGACAAAACTAGTTTTATATATGTCTTTCTCCCCCATTCTGATTTGGTGATACCCTGCCCTAAGATCAATTTTTGAGAAAATGCAAGAACTACACAACTCATCCATCAGGTCTTCTACTAGTGGTATCGGGAATTTGTCCTTGATAGCTAATTTGTTGAGTTCTCTATAATCTATACAAAACCTCCAACTCCCATCCTTCTTTTTAACTAGCAAAACTGGGGAAGAGAATGGGGAGTGACTGGGTTGAATTATCCCATTGTTAAGCATTTCCGTTACTTGCTTTTCAATCTCATTCTTTTGAAAGTAATTATACTTGTAAGGTCTTATGCTCACTGGATTTGCATCATGTTTCAGGGGAATATAGTGATCATGGCTCCTGTTTGGTGGCAAGGTCTTAGGTTCAGCAAAAACATATGGAAATCCCTTCAGCACTATTTGTATTTCCTCAGGTATCACTTCCTTTTGCAACTCATCAGCAGTAATGGTAAAGAGATGAGCCCATATAGCTTGCCCCTTTTTTAATAACTACTTTACCCCAGTAGGTGTCATGCTCCTTAGCTCAGTTTTATGGTATATTCCTCTCAGTTCCACCCTCTTGCCATGATGAGTCACCTCCACCTTATACTCCTCAAAGTCTAAAAGCATTGGATTATGTCTTTTCATCCAATCTCCACCAAGAATCATATTATTGCCCCTAAGTCTCACCAACCTGATAGCATCTTCAAACTCCACTGTTTGCACTCACCATTTAAGTTTTGGACAAATATACAAACTCATGATTTGATTCCCATTAGCCACTGTCACTCTCATAGGTTTAGCTTCACAAATTTGACAAGTTATCCTCTTTGCCATTTCAATATCCAGGAAACTGTGAGTACTTCCTGAATCCAGCAACACATTAATCTTGTTCTTTTTAGCTTCACCTCTTAACCTAATAGTGTTAGGGACTTCAGTACCTGACAAGGCATTTAAGTTGATTGCCTCAGGTAGCATCTCATCCTCAGGAATCTTCATTATCTCCTTCTCTGGTCTGGGTTGTTCTTCTAATCCTTCTAGCTCAGGATGCTCTATTGCAGCAGACATAGCATTGAGATGCTTTTGCTTACACACATGACCAAAGTGATATTTATCTCCATACTTGTAGCATAGACCTTGGGCCTTTCTTGACTCAAACAACTTGTTGTTTTGAACCCCACTAGTACTTCCAGATGCCCTGTTAGTACTGTAATTTGTTTATCCCCCATTAAAATGCACACTCTTATTCCATTGAGCCTTGTCCTTCTTTTATTGTGCTATCAGAACCCTCTCTTGATGCCTGGCTTTGTCAACTGCTTGACTAAATGAGTAAGGGTCCAACAACCTTACTGTGTTCCTAATATCCTCCTTCAACCCTTCTACAAAGAATTCCATGAAAAAAATCCTCTGGGATGGTTGGGTTCCTAATCAATACCCAAGCCTTGAGATCCTCGAATTTCTCTAGGTATTCATCTACAGTTCCTTTTTGTTCCACCTACTTGAATTCTCCTACTAAGTTGATTTTACTATTATCAGCATTTCTAAATCTTTTACAAATTGCATCCACAAATTCTTTCCAACTAATTTCACCCTTACTTGTGTGATAGGAGAAGTACCATAACTCAGCTCTCCCAGTAAGATGGAACACTGCAATATCCAATTTCTGGGCTGGATCAACAATATAGTGGTAGTGGAAGTATCTTTCACCCTTCCTCAATCACGTGTAAGGATCTACCCCATCAAAGAAGGAAAATTCCAATCTAGGGTGGTGGTTAGTCATCTGGTTTCTACCCCAACCATTGTCTGCTGGCTCACTGGTTCTAGATCTACTATTCGACCCTTCCAATTGCTGGGATCCTCTTGGAGCACTGCCCAGTATGCCTTCTTGTGGGGGAATCAATTTTCCCATCAAATAGTCTAATTTCTTACCCAACTCATCTATTTTACCATCATGGGATTCCAATTTTCTACTGGACTCAGAAATGTGACCTTGAAGCTGAGTGTCCAATTTTTTTACCAACTCCTCATTGGACTTCGATCTTGTTTCTGGAGCAGTCATTGGGCCAGGATTTGCTTTGATACCACGTTGTTATGACTTGTAATTGAATGTAATTGCACACAAATTGTAATCGAAAGGGGGGAATTTTATTGATAATGGTTTGAGTACAGTTCTAGCTATTACAGTGAGATAGTTCTAGCTATTATAATGAGATGAGCTTGAGCAGTTCCAATAATGGTGGCCAACAATGGTGGATACCTGTGATAGAAAGAAGAACGAATGAGGAAGAAGAAGAATGAATGAGGAAGAAGAAGAAGAAGAAGAAGAAGAAGAAGAAGAAGAAGAAGAAGAAGAAGTTAGAATAGAAGGAGAAGAGGAATTAGGAAGTTAAATATACCAGATTCTCAATAATGATCCCATTCTCCAGCTGTGAGAATATATCTTTGTAACAACTTGTAACTGCTCAATTAATCTGGACCGTCTGATGTCTTTTATCTCTATTTAATCTCCACCGTGTATTTTAAGTGGCACGTGAGTTGCACACTTTTGATCTCTCCACTTCTGCTCGCCACCTGTCCCTTTGTCTATTGACTAAAATAACTCATCTTTCTAAATCAATCTTCAATCAATCGATCCCCAATTTCAAACCTAATTTCTCCCCCAAATTCTCTCTTCCCTCTTCAATCATAACATCATACCATGTGGGAGGATTATAATGAAGAATAGTTACACTACAACACATGTGTAATTTTTCTTTTTATTGAACTAAAGTTCGATCAATTGATGTTCCATTATTTAGAAAGGCCTTCTAATAGGCAGTAGCGTATTAATTTTGTTATGAACTATGATTTGCTTATTTGGTAAGATTGTATAATAATTGAGAAATTTTTGATGATTTTCACAAATTTTGGAATTTTTATGTCAATGAGAAAAATGAACCTCAACTAAGTGTTGTTCCTATTGAACCCTTGAACTCGTCCTCAAGTATGTCTATCAAACACAATCCGACTTACATAGTATTTCATCTTCAATATAGTAACATACTAATATATATTCTAATTTAATTATGCCATCTTTTTAGTTAAGATTAGCAGCGATTGAGAGGGAAAAAATAGTAGCTTTTAATTAAGCTGGCAGTGGAAGAGCAAAACCAGCAAAAACCGACAAATCCATGATTAAGGGTGTACAAAGGAAACCGACAAACCGCACTAAACCGACAATCCGAATCAAACCGAAAAAAAAAACCTGACTAGTGGTTTGGTTTTAGAAAGAAAAACCCAACCGCCATTAGTTTGGTTTGGTTTGATTTTAACTAGATAAAGTTAAACCGAACCAAACCAAACCAACCCGACATTACATATATAAAATTTCAAAAAAAAATTATACACAATTTTTTTTTATTTATAATGTAATTTATAAATATTTCTTAAACTTTTTCATAGTTTTTTGTCTTTTAATATATTATTTCAAGCTTGGATTTAGAATTCTGAATAGTCCAATAAGATTTATAGCCCATAGATATTAGTAACTCAACAAAAATCAAATTCATACTAATGTTAAAATAAAAAAACTAGGAATGACCAAAAAAAAAAAAACTAATGCTAACAAAGGAAATCGATTCTAAAATACAGAAAATACATAACTTTATGTTATTTTTTTCTTTAATATCTAGTCATGTAATTAATACTTATTAGCCTTACTTATTTTAACATGACTTAGTACTTTTAGATCATGATCATTTTCTATATGTCTTATAAATTAGCCGTATTTATTATAGCATGACTTAGTATTTTTAGTTTATGATCATTTTATTTTATGCGATTTTCTCGTTACTTTTTTGTTATTGGATATTTTAGTACAATGCCATCTCTCATCTCACATTTTGTGTTATTATACTTAATTAGATAGTCGTATCTTAATAGGACTAAAGAAGTACCTGAAGTACAAGTGATATGTTTTGTATGAAGACTTTGCCCAAAAAAACTCGAAAAACTCTAGCAACCCGAAAAAATCGAGAAAATCCGTGATCGAAAAATTCAATTTTTATTGGTTTGGTTTATAGATTTAAAAACCCGATGCAATTGGTTTGGTTTGGTATTTAAAAAACTGAATCAACCCGGTCCATGTACACCCCTATCCATGACCTAAAGAATAGCTTAGCACATGTCTAAAATATTACTCAACCTTCATTCCCCAATTTAATTTCTGCTTCTAATAAAAATCAAATTTAGGAGGTTTGATAGACACACTTGAGGACGAGTTTAGGAATTCAACAGGAACAACACTTAGTTGAAATATAAAAATGAAAAAAAAAAATTAGGGGATAACTTATGTATTAAGCCTATTTAAAAAGGTGCCAAAACCAGGAATTTGTTGTGAACTTGAAGTTCCCACATCGCTCGCACACGGGATTGTGTGTGTGCTTATAAGCTGGGCTTGAAGCCTTTACTTGTATACGCGTTTGAAAACCGTGAGGAGCCTGAAGTCTCCAAAGCGGACAGTTTATACAAGTGAGCTAATGGTGTCTGGTGGCCCTCCTCCTTAGTAGACGCGTTATAAAGCCGTGAGGTGCGCCAAAGCGGACAATATCTACAAGTTGTTTATAACACGTTATCAGCACGATGCTCGCGATGAGGGGGTGTGTTGTGAACTTGAAGTTCCCACATCGCTCGCACACGGGATTGTGTGCGTGCTTATAAGCTGGGCCTGAAGCCTTTACTTGTATACGCGTTTGAAAACCGTGAGGAGCCTGAAGTCTCCAAAGCGGACAGTTTATACAAGTGAGCTAATGGTGCCTGGTGGCCCTCCTCATTCGTATACGCGTTTTAAAGCCGTGAGGTGCGCTAAAGCGGACAATATGTACAAGCAGTTTATAACCGAATTTTTATTTTTTTATTTTTTTACATGGACTAAAAAGACAGTTGTTTTTGCAATGGATAGAGTACACTAAAAAGATTCTCCCTTTACTTTCGCGCCCACCAAATAAGGAAATCCAAACTTTTGAAGAAAAAAGAAAAAACAAAGCTAACCGTTAAGTGGCCTTGTCGACTACACGCGTCATATAGCAGGACACTTGTCAATGTATGGCTGAAACGTACTATAGTTGTATTGACAGTTGAAATCATGCTGAACGATTACTCGATTTCAAGTCAGGCAAACCGCGTCTTCTTAGATCTACAGTTCTACTGAGGACTTCCTACCTGCCAGCTCCATCCACACGTGACATTTCTGCAGCATTAATAACTTTACACGGCATCAATTACTAAAATCTGAAAATTTTAAATATTTGGATTTGAAGTTAGGTTAGATAGTTTCTAATTTTAAATTCTTATGTTTGAAATTTGAAAATTTCTAATTCAAATATTTAAAGTTGGAAACTAACCATGTGTAACTCAGACACAAACAACTTAATTTCAATACAAATCAAAGTATGCATTTGGCCATCAATTTTGAAATCATAGTTTGAAATCAGCATTTGGTCATCAATTTTCAGTCATCGTTTGAAACCATGGTTTGAACTCAAATCATCCAAAAAGCATGGTTTAGAGTTTGAAACCATGGTTTCAACTTTTTTAAATACAAAATTTAACCCATAAGTTAATATTTTGTAAAAAAAAGACCCATAAGTTGATAAATATTTTTAACAATTACCCCCATCAATCGTTTACCAATCTCATTAATTTCCACCAACCTTTATTTATGTCTACCAACCTTTAATTTATGTGGAAAGATTATATTAAATAATAGTTACATTACTATTCATGTTAAATTTTCGATTTTATTGAAGTAAAGTTTGATTAATTGATGTTGCATTTTTTAGAAAAACCTTCTAGTAGTGTACTAATTTTGTTATAAACTATGATTTGCTCATTTGGTAAGATTATATAAGAATTGAGAATGTTTTGATAGTTTTCACAATTTGTGGGGTTTTTATGTCTATGAGAAAAAATACAACTTAAAATATCTAAATTGTGTGTCCAAATATGATTTAAAACCGGGTTTCAAACCATGATTTCAAACGGGGCCAAAGTGCACCTGAATTACAACGAATGCACCAAACATATATAAAGTACAAACCATGCAGAAGTGCTAGCTTCAGCTTACTTATATACCACCTCTCGCTTCCCAATTTAAGTGTTTTATTTTCTTTTTTGGTCTATTTCAAAATGATTTGCCTCTTATACAATTTTTCCAATTCCAACATTTAACATGACAGGTTTTCAACCACAAAATTTAAAGAACGATACACATCTTTAATTTAATACCACAAAATTTAAAAATCTTCATTTATTTTTTAAATTTGATGTCGGTCGAAACTAAAACACGTAAATAATTGGGACCGAGGGAGTATTAGTAATAGTTATATAGCCCGAATTAACTACTACTACTACATAAGGCATCACTACAGGAAGATTCCTTAATCCTTTCTCCAAATTAAAGAGCTTTATGCACGAAATATCAAAACTCTTCAGAAATTTGACTTTTGTTTTTCTCTCCACTTTGTCTCAGCAAAACGCTTGTGCTCCTCCATCAAATCAGCCAAACACCAGCTCTGCAATTTTCCAAAACTCCTTCGTCAGAATCCCAATAAAAGCAACTAGTTCGGTGCTTTTAATTGTTTGAAATTCGCTCATCAAGCTAAAGTCTAAATATATTTTTAAAAATTAGCTAAACCTTAAGGTTAAAACATAGTCTCATTAGGCACTTACGTCAAACCAATAAATGTAATTTATATGTTTTGCATATACACTTACCTTGATTAAATGATCTATGTTTCACTTTAATTTATTGATATTCAAGATTAATCGTTTATTTAGATATAAATATTCAGTGTGAATAAGTATTTACAACATTAATAGCGATGGTATTCCGAATTAACTTTAGGTTTAAATGCAATATTATTCATTAGTTGCATATTTACATGTTTATAATATACTCCCTCCGTCCCATAATAAGTGTCTTCTTAGCCAAAAAAATTTGTCCCATAATAAGTGTCTCTTTAACCAAAAAAATTTGTCTCATAATAAGTGTCACCTTAGGAAATCAAGACACGAATTGACTAGTTTGTTTCAATTCTATCCTCAAACAAAAAGTGACAAGTTAAAGTAACATTTAAATAATGATTGAAGAAGCCACATAAAAATTTGGTATTGTTAGATTCCCAATGTCAAAAGTTTTATTACTTGTGCATACTCTAATCAAGAGGAAAAATTAATTTATTTTTATTATATAGAGGTAATTTGCTAATCTTCATATTGCATTATTAATTTCTTAATATGTGTGTTTTGGTTAAATTGACACTTATTATGGGACGCAAGGAGTAATGGTTTATGTTATCTTCTAATTAGTCGGTAAACGTTTTTATTTTTTAAATGAAGATTATTCACAAGATTGCACTAAAGAGGAAGAAGTCAACTCTTTTCAAAGGAACGAGGCGTCATTCTAATCACTTATGCAAGGAAAATATCATTTTAGGGACTTATGTAATACTTTACTTAATAACCTTTCATATCATTTTCGAATAAGCGAATACTAGTTTATAAAGTTTTTACTATTACATGTATCGATTTAATATAAAAGAAGCTTTAGTATATTGATAGTAATTCATAACTTATTTAGGTAAAACAAATTGAATCTTAGATGCGATATTCTATTCTTGTATTTTTCTAATCCTTCTTAAAAAAGTTTCGGCCTTGACGTTCAAACCCACTGTTCTTTTTTTCGCGGTGTCTCAACACCTAATTGCTATCGACTCTCATCCCTTTTTACTTGTACACTTGTAACGTGCAGTAGATGAATCAATTTGGGTGTTGAACTTCTTTTTATAACAGTAGTGTTCAAGTTTTACGCGCACATTAATGTATTTTTTCAGTATCGAGTAATTTTATCTTCCAAAATTTAAACAGTTGAAAGATAAAAAGAAATCACTTAATAGTTCTAATTTCGTTAACGTTTTAATCCGAGAGCTCATGATTTTCAATGCATTTCATTAATGACTAGGTTATGCCACTAAGTTGCCTAATTTATTACTTCCTTCGTCCCATAATAAGTGTCACCTTAGCTAAATTTTTTATCCCATAATAAGTGTCACCTTAGAAAATCAAGACATAAATTGACTAGTTTTTCCAATTCTGCCCCTAGACATTAAAGTAACATCTAAATGATGATTGGAAAACCATATAGTAACTTGGTATTGTTGGATTCTCAATGTCAAAAGTTACTTCTTGTGCATGCTCTAATCAAAAGGTAAAAGTAATTTATTTTTATTACATATGGGTAATTTGGTAAACTTCACATTGCATTAGTAATTTCTTAATATGCGTATTTTTGGCTAAGATGACACTTATTATGGGACGGAGGGAGTATTTTTGGCTAAGATGACGCTTATTAAGAAACCAATAATGCAATGTGAAGTTTACTAAATTAACCCTATATAATAAAAATAAATTACTTTTACCTTTTGAGTAGAGCATGCACAAGAAGTAAACATTTTGACATTGAGAATCCAATAATATCAAGTTATTTGACTTTTTCAATCATTATTTAGATGTTACTTTATTGTCTAAGGGTAGAATTAAAAAAATTAGTCAATTTAGGTAAAATTAGTTAATTTATATCTTGTTTTTTTAAGGTGACACTTATTATGAGACGGAAGGAAGGAGTATTATAAAAAGAAATTAGGCTGTCAGCATATATAAAGTGAACTAAAATATTATCCGCCCATGCCATTCCTGCCTATTTGTCCCACTTCCTGGTATCTGCCGGTAGCCCGCGGCGGCGTCTCGTTATGTGTTATAAGACTCATTTTTAGGACATTTTAGTCCTTTGAGCTTTCCTCCTACTCTACATAATTATAATTCGGTACCTGATTCCCTCAACCTCAATACCTTTCAATTTCTTTTTGCTGTGGAATATTTTTTGTAAGCTCCAACTGGTGACAGTTAAAGCTTGACCTAGTAAATCTAGTCCCAGGTTCGTCTATCTTATGTGAAAATCCATTTTCATGTTCATCTTTCAGCTTTAACTTTTGAATTTTTGTTTGTTTATATATAATAATTCTCTCATAAATGTATTTTTTTTTATTAAGGTGACACTTATTATGAGACGGAAGGAAGGACTATTATAAAAAGAAATTAGGCTGTCAGCATATATAAAGTGAACTAAAATATTATCCGCCCATGCCATTCCTGCCTATTTGTCCCACTTCCTGGTATCTGCCGGTAGCCCGCGGCGGCGTCTCGTTATGTGTTATAAGACTCATTTTTAGGACATTTTAGTCCTTTGAGCTTTCCTCCTACTCTACATAATTATAATTCGGTACCTGATTCCCTCAACCTCAATACCTTTCAATTTCTTTTTGCTGTGGAATATTTTTGTAAGCTCCAACTGGTGGCAGTTAAAGCTTGACCTAGTAAATCTAGTCCCAGGTTCGTCTATCTTATGTGAAAATCCATTTTCATGTTCATCTTTCAGCTTTAACTTTTGAATTTTTGTTTGTTTATATATAATAATTCTCTCATAAATGTATTTTTTTTTCCCTCTGAAAATTGAGATCTAAGTCAGGACAGGTAAATATCTCTTGCTTCCAATCCGCTCTTTTTGAATTCGACAAAGCAAAGGTTAATTGATCATATATGTGTACTTTTCTGAATGACCTTGTTGGTTTAAATTTAGGTCCAGGGTTTCTACTATTTTAATTTCGGTGTAAATCCTAATTAGGGGACAAGATGAAAGCTAATTAGAGCTACTTATCCCAATTGAGAATGATTTTTTGTTTGTTTTTAGCTTTTAAGGATGATTTTAACAGAGTTATATGTTCAATTTTATCAATTGAATTGTTTTGATAAGGTAGGATATGCTATTTTCTATCAGGAATAATACCAGGTAGCTTTGGATTCCAAGGTTTAGGCAGATTGGACTTGCCCCTCTGCTAGGATTGGATTTCAACCTTGGTTTCACAATTCCAACTATTCTACTAGTAGGATATGCCGACCCTGTTAGGAGCATCGGTTAAATTGTTTCTATTCCTAGCTTGTCCAATAAAGTTTTTTTTTTTTTTTTTTTTGTTAATTAGAATGTTTATTTTGCTCACCGCTGATATCTGACGAGAAGTTAAGGTTTTAACTGACTCTGTGAAGAAATGTCAATCAGTTGAACAGTTGACTTGGTTGGGATTGGTAATTACACATTATCAATCAATAATTGACTGCTTCTTAATCCCAGCTAAATGGGGTTGCTGTTATGAATCCTTTTATACTGATTCAGAGGATTAATCATAAATAAATTTTTTACATTGGAAAAAATATCGCATCCCTCCTTTAGCTGTAGTATGTTGAGGAATAGCCTTAAGAGACTATCTATTGAATTTTGGAAGCATGGATGGATATACAGATACAGTAATACCTAATAGTTTATGCTGGATCATAGAAGTTCTATGCTAATGGCTTAGGTGGGAAACTTGAGGGATTATGCATCTATATGAGTCATTTCTTAGCCCCTTTTTCGGGGGTTGAATTGATATGTTGCAGTGTACTCAGCCATTAGTAGTAGTTGATGGGAGTTAAGTTAATTAAACTTTAAACCTCAAGCGGGAAGGGGAAAGAACACTGTATATAGATGAGACCTTTATTTGTGAACTGAAGAGAAGAATATGATTTTCAGCTTTCTAGGCTTAGTGCAGTTATCTGGCATCAAGAGTTGAGTTCCCTTTTCAAAGATTTTTCACATCCGCCGATGTAATTATTTACAAGAAGACATAATGGAATGCTTGATTTTTTTGTCATGTGAGTATTAAAATGAGAGTACATTATTTGCTTGATTTTCTCTTCATCAGTGCGATGCTCCTCCCACTCCGGAAAGAACAGATAGAGAAGGGAGTTGCATGGTATCCCTGATGTTAAAAAAAAAGCGTCACTTTAAAATTATATGAAGAGCTGGTGTTTCGGTTGTGCATTGATGATTAGTTGTAATTGATTATTTATCATTTTTTCTTCTGCCCATTTCAGAAGCAGTATTGGAGCATATAAGTTGAAATCAAGTGACTACAGCTCAACATGCCGAAAGATAGAAGGGTGAATTCTTCGTCCTTCAACGGGGCAAGGGCATCTCCTTATGCTTGCAGCTCAAAGAATTCTGACCTAGAGCTCAAGAGTTCCTTGCCACCAGTAGGGAATGAAAGAGAATGGGAAGAAGCTAGGTGCCCTATATGTATGGAGCATCCGCACAATGCTGTCCTTCTACTTTGTTCATCACGGGAAAAGGGTTGCCTTCCTTATATGTGTGACACAAGTTACCGTCATTCAAATTGTCTTGATCAATTTTGTAAACTATCATCTGGGACACACTCAGAAGATCAACAAGAGGGAGGTACTATATCAGGGACAATGTTCCACAGGGGAAGTCATGGACAACCTTCATCAAGAACAACCTGGTCTACTGGGGGACAGCAACCAGAGCTTGTCTGCCCTCTTTGCCGGGGACAGATTAAAGGATGGATTGTTGTAGAGGCAGCTCGTAAATTCATGAATTCCAAACATAGGAGTTGTTCTTCGGAGGCGTGCAATTTCAATGGCAATTATGGTGAACTAAGAAAGCATGCCAGGCTTGAGCATCCTTCTGACAGGCCAGCCGTGGCTGACCCCCAACGACAGTTTGATTGGAGAAGGTTGGAGATTCAAAGAGACTTTGGGGATACTCTCAGTGCATATCAGAATCCGTTTGGTGATGACATTCCTGAAGATGACTTCTTAAGTGATCTGCCTCTTGATGGTGGTCTATTTGACCTCCTAGACGGGTACTCTGAGGCTGAGGATGGATTAAGTGAAGACAGCAATTTATTAATGGATTTTGAATTTGAGCTCTCCTTTACTTTCCTGAATGACTTTCCATTTTTGCCTTTGACATTGGATGAGTTTTCAGACTTTGAGGGTGGGAGGACTGCTAGTCGATCGCAAACTAGTGCTAGATCCGAAAACAGGAGATCTAGGAGGTAAGCTTCATCAGATAATCACGAGGAAAGACCAGAAACTGGAGGAGACACAAATAGGTCATCAAGGCTCATGACAATCTCCTTCAGGCGTTAAACCAGTGAATTAATGTTTTGGTTCTTCTAACTGTAGTGTGCAGCTTTTGCCTTTCAGGTTGAAGTTCTTTGGTTTTCGGGTATCTCGTCAGCACTGGATGTGGAGGAATTTCCACGCCATTACTGCTGTTATTTGTACTCTCGAATGAACATTGCCATGCGTGCTCTTCATTCTTTTCCCTTCTTACTTTGATGCTTTTAGAACAGGTGTCTGTGTATCCCCTCTCTCGAAACTAGCTCAACTTATGAAACATAAAGTGTGTTAAGATCATGGTGGGGGTTTCCCGGGGGGGGGGGGGGGGGGTCGCAGCTTAAAGGATGTTAAGCTTAACCTTATGCTTTTAGCAAATCATTTTTCCAACATTATTTTTCGTAATTTTCCAGCTATGGCATATGTTGCAGTATTGGACCAATATAACGTTTTCAACATTCATACGACAACAATATAGAAGGTCGATCATTATAGGTACTGAAGTTACCCGCGCTTCGCGCAGGCATAAAAAACTTCATCATTTAATTTTTTAAATGATATTTTTTATTTTTTTAAGAAAGAAAAAAAATTAAAAAGAACCATGTAACCTTGATCGATGTTTTACTAATTTAAATTATTCTATCTTTTTTTTTCTTACACTTATTATAAATTAGACTTCAATATACATTCCTTTCACGTTTAGGAGAAATTAAAAAAAAAAGTAAAAATGAACCTACTTTAATTTGTTACTTGAGCCAAATTTTACTCAGATTTCTCTCACATCTATCTTAAAGACGAAATTTATGGTGAAGAGCACAATATATTCCATATTGACAAAAATGCCTAGTTTTATATTTCAAATAATAGGAAGCCGATCTTTTCTCTTTGTCGATCAAAACTATTCAATTGGGCAATCAATTTATTTTCAAGGGATAAAAAATTCTCTAATTTATTTTTTTTTAAAAAATGATTGATACTCAATATGAATGCTAGATGGCTTTAGGTATGTAGAGAGTTGAATTGGAAAAAAAAGTTGAAATTTAATAAATGCATATTAAAATATTAAAGCACCATTACAAATAAATTACCCTAACAACAATTGACATGTAAATCATTCTTAAAACCATAAAATGCTTACACTTATGATAATTAAAGTTATTTCATGAGATAAAATTCAGAATGTTTTGCCTACTGCCTTTGGTTTTTAGAACTTGTAATAAATATGAATAAGTTAATGTTTCAAAATCAAGTTTGCACCACATTCTAAGGCATTAGTATGTAAACATTGTTTCATTTCTCTCGATTATTACAAATCAGCCATAGCAAAAAAGACGAAAAAGTGTAAAATTGAGAATACAAGAGATGAAGATTAAAGACGTTAAGGTTCTTATCCTCAATCTTCTGTTCCCTTCATAGTTATTGTTATCTTCCTGCAACTCCTTTCTTCATATCACTGACTATTTGGTTGCTCCATCATACTCATTTCTTCACCGTATCATAATATATATAGTTTGCAAGATTACTATTATTTTCTCTCGAATAAAAACTACAAACAAAATATTAAAAATATGTGTATAAATCAATCATAGCAAAAAAGACGAAAAAGTGAGAAATTGAGAATACAAGATAATGGAGATTAAGGACGTTAAGGTTCTTATCATGAATCCTTGGCTGCTTCTGGTCCTTCATAGCTATTGTTATCTTCCCGCAACTCCTTTCTTCATATCACTGACTATTGGTTGCTCCATCATACTCATTTCTTCACCATATCATAATATATATAATTTGCAAGATTACTATTATTTTCTCTCGAATAAAAACTACAAACAAACTATTAAAAATATGTGCTACAAATCAACCATAGAAAAAAGACGGAAAAGTGAGAAATTGAGAATACAAGAGAATACAGATTAAGGACGTTAAGGTTCTTATCCTGGATCCTTGGCTGCTTCTAGTTCCTTCATAGCTATTGTTATCTTTCTACAACTCCTTTCTTTATATTAATGACTATTGTTAGCTCCATCATACTCATTTCTTCACCGTATCATAATATATATAGTTTGCAAGATCACTGTTAATTTTCTTCATTTAGTAAAAAAAAAAAAAAAAAAAAAAAGAGAGGCTTTGTAAATGAAAGGTTTTAGAAACTAAAATATATTATTGCATTTACAAAATTTGCTGTTATTTTGGCTTTTGTAAGGGAAGTTGAAAGAATGAAGGGAAAATGGATCATGTCAGCTAAGTTATATCGCCTTATATATGGAAGTTTCATTTCTAAAGTTTAATTGCATATTAACTATACCAGTAATTATTAGCATTAACAAAGCATTAGTGGGGAATACCAACGTCAGTGTTTTAGTTAAAATATGCTTGTTGGTCTTCTTTTGGGAAGGCTAACGGACTGCAGTAGTAATAAAAGGCCTAATAAAAATTGAATCTCTTATTAAGCTTGTTATTATATGGAATGGGAAAGGTTGGGGAGTAATAGTTCAGATTTTTGTTTACAATAAAATGAATTAAAATAGGTGAGAAAGGCAAAAAAAGGAGAAAAAAGATAAATATCAATGGAGGTCATAGAGAGGTGGCACATAAAATTGTATATGTCTAGCTTTATATTATATATTGATACTCATTTACATGTATACACTAAGCTAATAAATGGATACAGTGTATCATTATTCTTTACGAAGACTTTGTACTTGACGACGTGCAAGCTGGTTTTCTTTTTAAACCAAACTTCAAATACTTTAGAATAGTAGGGATTTAGTCGATCAGTTGGTTGACTATCTGAATTTTTACTTTGTTGGCGAGGGTTTAAATCTTCACGTTATAATCTCCTTCCCCATTTTCTCTACCCTCTATGTAATATTTTTTTTAAAAAGTATTAGAATACATAGAGCACTACAAATACCAACATTTGAGATTTGAGAATGTGTCAATGTTTAATCCACCAATTATTTACTTTCACATATGTATCGGTGTTGTTTATCTTTATCCAGAGTTGTATACAGCCCAGCTTACTTTATAGTGGTTCAACAAATCCCAACATTGTTTATACTAAATCTAAATTTATATGTGAATATCAATAAACTTACTGCAAACAAAATTATGAACCTAAAATCTCAAAAATATAATTTCACTGTAGGAATCTAGAGGTTGAACACGTGTCCTAATAGAATACTCATACTCTTAAAATCTTAGACGTGCCGTTATATAGATGCTTTAAGAAATAGGAATAGAAACATTCGCAAAAATAAGATGGTTGAACTTCTCAAGCATAATGTCTTTTTTCTCTAAATCATTGTGGTAGAACGAATGATCAATAAATAGCGTATCATCCGTGAAAAATGCTTTTTTATTCCTATCCACTATTTTAATAGATCATTAAACGGATAATATGTGCTTTTCAAGTAATTTTTATCACCTAATTATATTAGAATTTCACTTTATTTTGTTACTCTTCCGCTTTAAATTATTTGTCTCTTTTTTGGTTTTACACACTCTTTAAAAAATACTAATCAAGTGGGTATTTAGCTAATTTTACCCTTATCTGACTAATCTCCATCCATTAAATATTTATTGTACGTATGTGCCAACAAATAATTACAAACGGTGGGACTATATAACCTTGTTGTTACACGGACTAAATTATCCCAAACTTAGTGGAACCCTTTAAGGGCAGAACAGATAATACACGTTTTTTGTTCCTTTTTCATCACCCTCTCACCGTTACTACGTAAACCTGATTTAGAAGTGCAAAACACAAAGCCTAACCAAAGGATTCGTTGTGATTTTCTCTTCTCTGAGTGGTAAATATTCGATTTTTCCCCATCTATTCATTCTTTTAACCTTTCCCTATTGTGTTATTATTTGCTTGGCAGGCCAACAGATTTATTTAAAACACCAGTTTTTTTTGTCGTGATTTAGTAGTAATTGCTTTCATGTTATTTTCTAATTTTTGCGTGCTCCCTTCGATTGATTTTGAACAGTGAATTGGATTCATTGACTGAAAATCAAAATCCAAGCTTTTTATTGTTTGCTGAAATGGGTGTTTGAATTTTTTTTAGTTTCATATGCTTATAGTGTGTTCGATGAATTGCTTCTACGAATTTGGTGTTTATATATTTATATTTTAGTTTAACCCAAATTTGAAATTAGAGCATTTGGCTAGCAGAGGCGAATTTAGGATTTTTAGGACATGAGTGCACCACTACAAAGGGAGAAAAAAGAAAGTATTAAGTAGGAAGCGATCCCTCTTCTTTAGCTAGCATTCAACCAAGTGCACCATTCAATTCTAGAAAATATATACATAAAATACTTAATTTTTCGGAATGACCACAGGTTCACGTGCCCCATATCTCTTACCTAAATTCGCCCTTGGCTAGAACTTTTGTTATGGTTTGACATGATTCTTGGGTCATAGAGATGGGATGTCTTTGATAATACCATTTTTTTATTAGTCTTTACAACGACAAAAGTGCCTCAATCCTGTACTAGTTGCAGGGTCAGCTATATGGATCCACTATTTAGTCTCTACTTGAACATAATTTTGATATTTTAGCTTCATTGGTCTGATAAGGGGACAGTATGCTTTGTAGCTCAGGTTTCTTACTATCTTTTTGAGAGTGTGAAGCACTAAGAACTGATTTGTAACTTTTCTTATTTAATTATCCCTGCAGCTGAAAGAATTTGAGCAAACTTCAGGTCTGAAATTATGGCGAGATCATTATCTCAAATAATGTTGAAGCGTTTTGCAGCCTATCCGCTTGCACGTTCATCTGCTATTGTGAGAATTGATACTACTCTCATCCTGCTTATGCTTACTGTTAACAATGCATCAATTAGTGCCTTTTTTCCACTGCTTTGTCTAACCTAGCTGGTCGCGTGCAACATAAAAATTTGAGCTTTACTATGAGGAGTTCCTTACCTTCTTTTTTCCCTTTGAACTTTGTGCATCCCTTTGCTCTGCGCTGGACACTATAGCTTATCTCTTCGTTACCTAAATACAATCTGGGAAATTAGGAACATTTGGTTTAATCTCTTCGAAAATATGTCTCCATCTGGTATCTTCTCATGAAATTTTGGGGCATCAACTTTGGTACTAATTTGTTTAGCCCGTTAACGGGATAAGACAGAAGGGTTTCTTTTTCCCTAAGGCTCTTTATGTTATATCTGTTTGAAACTATTATGCTTAACTGTTGCTTGATTTGTGTAATAGACATCAAGGTCTATCTACCAGGGTGAAGTGCGGTATTCAACTAGTGTGCCTAGTGATCCTGACACTCATGAAGATTTTAGACCTATGAGTAAGCTTGAGAGTTCAGGTCTTTCTCTGGAGAATATTGTTGAGCAGGTAGCTTAGTCACTATCTATTTTCTGTTTGTTGTCAAGTCAAAGCTCTTTTATTTTCAATACTTGAATATAGAGATTGTGTTATCCTTTTGGCTTATATGCTGTTCTGTTAAGTGTTCAAATTTAGTTATTCTGTCGGCCTTCTATTGTAGGATGTCAAGGAAAATCCTGTGATGATATACATGAAAGGTGTTCCCGAATTTCCTCAATGTGGATTCAGCTCATTGGCTGTCAGAGTGCTGAAAGCATACAGTAAGTCCATATGTTATAAATGGTATCTCTTGTTCTTGGATTTTGCATCTTCTTCACCTGCAAGTGTAGGTTTCTGGTAGAGGTCAATTTTTATCAAGGAGTTGCAATTTAGAATTTTCTGGATTCCCCTCATTATTATTATTCAGATAAGAACCCTCAGAATCATAAATTGAACAATTACTAGTATTAATATTGTTATAGCCTGGCCTTAATTATTTTTCATCTTCTTACCAATTAATATGGTCTTTGCAGATGCTCCTATAAGTGCCAGAAATATCTTAGAAGATCCCGAGCTTAAGAATGCTGTAAAAGCTTTCAGGTTAGTTTGATGCTAACTGGTCTATGGCTCTACAATTTTTTTATTGACGAATTTGTAATTGCATTTTTTTCAAGGGATTGATACCCAATTCTAGATGTTAGGTGGCCATCTTTCGCCCTCTAATGTGATCTGTGCAGTTATCTTTTTTAACGTTAACGCACATCATTGCGATAAATCGGGGTCATTTGGGTCAATATTTTCTGAGCTGTGGGATATCAGCTACCATTTACTATCGTAGTAAACTCAGGAAATGATTAATGGTTTGTTCATAAGGTCAGATGCTATTTTGGCGACCTCCCCTGATGGAGGTTAGAGTGTCAAGGCAGCTTTTTTCTTGTGACTAAATGCGGTTACAATTGATTATTTTTGCTCTTATGGTATGACATTGATTTAGCTGGCGGTGCCAACATTTACATAATCCTGGTGATGACTCTTTGGCTCTATAGTTATTTGAGTTATATGTAGGCTATATACTACATTTTTTTATCTCTAATATGACCCATTTTTTGTATATGGTGAGTGCATTTTAAAGAGCATCAAGTGGGGACCATAGAACTTTACAAGTAGTTTATCTCTTTTCTAAAGGAAAATCATCTTGATTACACCAAAAAATTCTTGTACATCTATTTTTAAGCTATGTGTTGCCTCTGTCACCTTTTCAGAGCCCCTTCTATTTCTTTCTTTCCGTAGCATCTATGGTATGCATAAAGAAGAAATGACTCAAAACTTGCCTCTTAAATAAATGGTGCACATGTTCTTGATTCTTTTTCTCTGTTTTTATTTTCTTTGGCATGTTTAACATGGCTGCAATATAGTTCATGCATGAAAAGGAATTATCCTTTGAATTAGGACACTGATATTTCGGCAGAGAAGCTTCTAGTTTCTGCTTCTATCCAGCTTGTTGGCGTTTTGCCTACCACCATAGTCCAGACTTCTTACTGAATCACATTTTTCGTCTTCAAAGAACCTGGACTAGGATTGCTGATATTGAACTCTCAAATTGTTTGTTTCTGTAGTTTTTCCTTGGTAACTAAATGCATAGACAAAACCACATTAACTGGTATATGTATTTCTTGAAGGGACTTATGATAATCAGCTGTAGGCATCAGTTCTCTGCTTCTAACTTGTTCTAACTGCTCTTAGTTGGTCATACCAATGCATGAGTTTCTGGACTCAAATGTAAAATAGGAATATTTAGCCTCCATCTTGAGGTAATAAATCTGGTATTAGTAAAACTAGTCATTTCCCAGAGTACCGTTTATGCACTGATGTACCCCAAAAAAAAAAAAAAAAAAAAAACTGTTGACCGCCTCCTCTTCCTAACCTTTGGGACATTAATACATTGTGAGATCTGTATTCAATCCAAAGTTGTTACACTGAGAAAAATAAGTTTTCCAAGTAATTGTTACATTTCACCTGGTCCGTGTGCTGGTGGGAGGTAGTAGGTACCTGGTGGGATTAGTCGAGGTGTGTGCAAGGTTGTCCAGACACTGCTGTTATAAAAATACTAACTTTAGTTGTTACTCTTCATAATGTGCAACTTATCTATATGTTTGCTCGAGGACTCATGGTCTCTGTATATATTTCAGCCACTGGCCCACATTTCCACAAATATTTATCAAGGGGGAGTTCATCGGTGGATCAGATATCATCCTCAATATGCACCAGGTAATTTATTGTTTATGTGAATCTAGTTCGATTGGTTAAGTGAAACGTTCATCAATTCTTTTTTCATGCAGAGCGGTGAACTCAAGGAAAAGCTGAAAACTATCGTGGCCAACGAGGGGAAATCAGAATGAGATAATGTTACTGCAGAAAGTAGAATTGTTCTGCCTGTGTGTCGAACTATTGTAATATTTCTAGCATTGAGTTTGTAATCTTTAGGCTTGCGAGCTGTAATAAAAGTGACACTTAATTCCATATTCCATATTTTAGTGGAAACGATCAAATAATATTCTTCATACTTTTGTCTCCACTTAATTAAACTGATAAAATTCAATGTCTTTTGCTCAAAATTAGTAGTATTTCTAGTATCTGTAACTTGCATGTGAGATACACCATCGACATATGCACGTCAACTGACAATACAGCAGTCACTCGGGGAAGGTGATTTTTCTAGGGTAGCCGTATCTTAGCAAGAGAAATCAACCGGCGTGAGAAAAAAGTTTGAGCCATCAAATTTCTAAATGAAGTTCTGCACTATTATGTCTTACCAGGAAAACTCTGGCCTTCAACCCAGAGAAAGTTGGAGTTTACACCAAACTTTTCCAACTCAGTAGAAATGGATGAAATTGCTTTTGGTGATCAAAGAGAGTGGCCATTTGGAAATCTTTAGCTAGTTGGAAAATGGATGATGCTTTTAGTTAAACGTCTAAACGTTGCCCTTCTTGTTCAAGTAGTTCAAGATTGAAAGGGCGTAGTGAAAAACGGGAAAGATATCTTTCAAAGATATGCTACCCGTAAACGCAGTTCTCTTCTATGGCAATACTAGATTGGTGAGACAAGAGATGGTTCATACCACCATACATAGTGTTTTGATCTAAGATTTCAATTCTTCGGTGTTTCAGTTGTAACATATTCTTCCATGGAACTTAAGGTCCACAATATGAAAGAAACAAGCATGCGCGTGTGTGTGGACTGCGGTTGGGGTGGGCAGGAGGGGGAGGGAGAGAGAAACAGAGATACACAATAGGCACAATATCCATTAATATTGATACAACATGATACAATAACTACCAAAATTCTGAGTAGAATTGAAGAGAACAAAATGTCCAGGTAGTGTCTACAAGTGATGAAAAACACATCCAAAACTTTATTTTCGAGTCAAAACTGGAAGACTGAGGTCCTAGAATTCACCAAAGGCATAATTAACTACATAGAACTGTCAAGTGTATACTCCCATGTTATTGCTTCATCATGCATTTGTCATCACTCCTGAATTACTTATACAACATGAAACTCTTGAGTGAATTTATCATCGGCAACCCTCAAGGCCGAGCCTTCCACTTAACCAACTACACACCTCATCCATTTCTCTTGGCACTGTGTAATGACCAAGCCTGCAGAATAAGATAGTCGTTTTAGAAAACACTTCCTTAAGCCATGAAAACTACAATTTTGCAAAGTAAAAACGGAATATGAGGGATACCCATCGTATTTTTTGAATGCAAGATTCTTGAATCCAGCTGAGTTTAAGTCAAGGGTAGACCTCTCTCCATATTTGTAAGGAACAACCTCATCGCCTGTAAATTACAAAACAAAAAGGTAAAAGTGGTTATGCAAATTACATGTTACTAATAGTCTAGAACTTGAATTACAGGCTGAAAACAATAAGAGCCCTCCTTTGAACAAGGTCAAGACTGCCTTAGTTCATAAGAGTTCAAGGAGCATATAGTTGATATTCTATGAAAATAAGCCTAATTCCACTATTCAACAAAGACAATTTTCTGCTCTAAACACTCTTATATAATGGCAATCTAGCAGCTGTATCCATAACTACTGTTTCTGTTTCTTGTGGTTGCGGAGTGATAAAAGACCCGAGGTAAAGTTAGGGAACTTGTATATCAGATCAGAAGTATGGACCTTCGAGGACTCAGAGAGACGTACTATGGCAATGTATAAGCTAAAAATAGTAACTAAAAGGTTTTATACAAGTATTTGCAAGTAAAGTACATACACATTCCATGACAGAGTAGAATGGGCAAAGACGATGCACGTCTTGCAGCCTCCGGTGATCCTTCAATTTTGTTCCGCACGTTCCTGCACAATTCCAGTTGTTAACTCCAATGTAAGTTTGTTGTTTAAGAAGAAAAAACACAAAAATAACTATATAAGCACTCTTTACTTTTTATTGTACCTCCCTTTTTTAGAGCGCTTGAATAATAGAAGCTTTAGACGGTTAAGAAGCTAATTTTAAGACTATATATAATTTATCCAAAATCTATTGCAGCTATTAATTCATGTCATTCCCCAGGTGAAAGAGAATAAAGAGATGTTATAAGACTAATAGTTTGAGATATGATAGGAAATCACACCTTGAACCTGGAAGCCACCCACTTAGACCTATGATAGCCCTTAAGTTGACTGGGTAAGTGTTTCCATTTCCATATTTTCCTTGTGCAAAGCAAGTTGCTGAGTAGAGCGCAGTCGCTGCACCCATGCTGAAGCCTCCAATACCAAGTTTAACTGTACCATACAGTTTAAATTGCTAATCAGATCGTGAATAAAATAAACCTAACAAAACAAATATTTAACAAAAAAATCATTCAACTAAGCATCAATCTCAATCTTGTTGGGGTTAGTCCCCATACTGGTTCCACTCTATCCGGCAATCTAAGAAATTTACGCGACTAGTTAAGCATTCACAGTAGTAAATAAGAACATCAGATTGTATACGGATTTTGGCATAACAAATACACAGGAGATACCAGTATTTTTAGGTCTACATTGAAGGATTATCTAGAACTTACCATCAGCAGGTTCAGTTGACAATAAGTTTGCAATATGTGCAACTGAAGAATCTAAGCCTTCAAAATCATCAGGACCATCATCAGAAAGTTCTCCCACGTCAAACCCTGAAATAACATAAGGTGGCATTTAGTGACAGTTACTAAAGTTAACATGTGACACGTTTGGTTTCATTCTTACATGCAGTGCAAGGAAATCCACCAAGTATAGCTACGGGACGAGTTGGGGCCGTTGGACATATCCATTTGATCTGCAAAGGTTATATAGTTTCACAAACAATGATTTAGGATAAAGAAGAATAAAATTTAAGGAGTTATCTAAGCTCATTGCTTACATTAGGAAGGGGTAGGCTTTCCAAAAGTTGGGACCAACTGCATAAAGAAGCGAAACAATCAGCAAATCCATTATAGCAAACAAATTCTAAAAGTGAGATTGGGTGCCTCTGCTTTTTCCCACCAATAGAGTTAATCTAAGAATCTTAAAAGTGTGAGCTAACAAAAACATTTAACAATGACCGACTTCTTAATTGGACACGTCAGTAATTGACATTCTCTAAACCAGTTTTTTCTTCTCCTGGTTTAACAGAATAACACCTTTCCCTTGTAGATTCTTGTAATTGATACAGGGAACTCCATACTAAGAGAACAGTTTCAAAAATCTAATATGAAGGATGAGAAAAGCTCAAAAGTTTTCATGAATAGCTCAGGGTATAGTATGTATATTCTCCTTCACCAATTTTTGGCATAAAATAAATGTCTCCAAAGGTTTGAATGAAATAGCAATTGCAGAAAACACTTAAACATCTGATCATAGGTGGCTTATCATGGTGACTTCATACAATTGCTTTTGTGTCAAATTACAAAAAGAGAAGCAGTCATAGCTAAGCACAAGAAAGGAACAATCTTTTTGATATTTTAACCATAAAATGCTGGCTTAAAAGGAAAGTAGATTTTACCTGGAGCCATTATCACCAAGGCCATGCAACCAAACTATTGTAGCTTGGTGTTTTCCCTTGGGCCTCACTACATATGTCCTCCCAAACTCGAATGTGCTCCTAGAAGTTCTACTTCCTGTAATGTTGTTTGACTAAGTTATTAGTTCACTATCAAATGCTTGAAGAAACAAAGATGTTTAGCACACAGATTATAGCTATTGCAATGTCAAAGTGGCTTTACTCATTCTATTGCCATAAGGACATAAAACAAAAGCTACAATAACAATAACAAGTCAAACTTCTAAAGTCGGCTTATTTTGGAAAGTGCATATCAAAAAAGCACTTTTGGCGAGAAACAGTTTGTGTTTGGCTAATTAACTGACAAAACAATTTTGAACAACAATTAGTGTCCGGAAGTGTATTTCTCAAAATTACTTTTGGGGGAAGCTACTTTTTTCAACTTCTCAAAAACAGTTTCTGCTCAACTCAAAAGCACTTTTCCTTCTAGATTGGCCAAATACCTCAACTTTGAAAAAAGACATTTCTTTGTTGAAAAAAAAAAAAAAAAGGTTATCTTTGGCCTTGAAGTAGTTTGGCCAAACAGGCTAATGTTTCAATCCCAAGCAAGTTGGGGTCGACTATATTGACTATATGAACCATGTTGCTCCATTTAAGCCCATTTCAGTCTGATATTATATAACATCAATAAGCTAATTAAAGCATTTCAAAAGGAGAGGACAACAACCCTCAATGCTAAACTAGGTGGGTATCAAAAAGCAAAAAGAATGCAACTAACCAGAGCCAGTTGAAGGGTTTAAGTAACTCATATCTCTCTCTTCAGTGATGAAATGCAACCTCAGTAGTACTGTCTGAAAGACCAGCTTCTACACAAGTGAACTGAGAAATGGTACTGAAATGCAATGAAGACAAGCCAACCAGTAGTCCCTATTTATACCCAAAAAAAAGAGTAGGCCCAAAATAGAATAAGGCATGTGAATATGCAGAAAACAAAAAATAAAGACTTAAGTATGTGTGAACCAGCTGCACATTGTGCCTAACACAACCTATTAACTGATAAAGAAATATAAAGGGCATCCATGAAAAGGAAAAAGCAGGCAATCTTTTGAAACAGAGAATCAAAGCAGAGCACAAAAATTCATCCGTCCATTTTAATTTCCAATTAAGCTTAGAGAGAGAGAGAGCTTGTAGAGTTACAGAGAGAATAGAATCTATACCTGTTGGGCAGGGCAATAAATAAAGCTAAGAATATTACTGAAAACAAGAAGGAGTAATAACAATTTGGTATAAAAAAAAAAAGAAAAAAGAAAAAATCTGTCAATCATTTATTTATGTATTGTTTGATGATTGATGGATACCCATTAACTTTTTATTTTTAAAAAGTGGAAGTTCAATCGTCCAATTTATCATCATTGTGATATTGTTATGCCTCCCAACAATGTTCAATCAAGCACTTGAGGAAGTGAGCACAAATTTCACATTGCTATTTTCACCAGCTATAGATACGTATAATATATGCCAGTTGTCCAGTTATTTTCATTGTGCAGTGGCAAAGGTTGTTTAAAAATTGTTTGAACTCTTACGTTCCAATATTTGAATCCTTAGTGTTGGAATTTCTGAATTCATCATTCATATATATTACACGTGTGTGCAAGCAAACACACACATTTTAGTCGTAATAGTGAAAGAATAATTAAAATAATAATTCTTCCGTTCTAACGTATGTAGCGATATTTGACTGAACATGAAATTTAATAAAAAAGTAAGATGCAAAGATAATCTAAAAATTGTGTCTAACTCTTCCACTATAATTTTTGAATCCACGTGTTGGATTTTTTGGATTCGTCATTATATATATTACACGTGCGGGCAAGCGCACACACATTTGAGTTGTAATACTAAAAGAATAATTAAAATAATAATTCTTTCGTCCCAACTTATGTAGCACTATTAAAAAGAAAGTAAGACGTTTCAAACTTGAAGTCTAAAATAAATTTTAAATATTTATAGAATTATAAATAATTTAATTAAAGATGAAATGTGAATTTTAAAGTTAAATTTTTAATTATAAAAATGGGATAGTATGACTTTTTAAGATTTAAATAGCAATAATAATGTTAAATTTTCTGGGACGTTCAGAAAAAGGTGCCATATGATGTAAATTCGGCTGTACAGATAAAGGTATAGATATTGTCACCAACCTGGAAATCTTTGGGACAACATTTGGAAAAAGTAAATGAGCTTTTTATCTTCAAAATTGGTTCTCTCTCTAGCTTTTCTGAATTTGCCACCTATAAATTAGTGGCTCAAAGTTCTTTTCTTGAAGTCCAAAGTCTAAAAATTCATCATGAGCTTTTTTGTTCGTTTTATACTGAAAAGGGACTCCACAACCACAAAAGTTGCATGACTGTCTTCACTCTCCCTCTACAACACTTGAGTTAAATTTGAAACCCAAAAAATACTCACTCCGTAAAGATTATTTTAATTTAACTTAGCACGAAATTTATGAAATAAAGAAAGACTTTTAAAATGCGTGGTATAAAACAAGCTTTTTAAATATTTGTGTGATTGTAAATCATCTCATAAAGTTAAATTATTTTTAAGTGTAGAAATGAATCAATCTTTTTGGGATAAACTAATAAGAAAAGTAAGATAATCTATTTTAGACGGAGGAGTAATTGATGTTAAAGTCGAAGCAACATTTGTGAAAGTTCACATGTAGAATAAAATTCGTAACAGAATTTGCGAGTAAAAGTTAAATTATTTAAAAAAAATCTCGCAAAACACTTAAATATTTCATGATCAAGCGGGCCTAAAACTTGACGAAATAGAACACAACGGGAATTTTATTGTGAAGACTAATGTTTTTTTTTTTTTTTCCCCTCCCATTTAGGAGGATTTATAGTGTGTTTCCACACTTCCCCTCCAGTGTGACTCGAACCCAGGACCTACCGGTCGTGGGTGGAGGTGCTTAACCACTGAGTCATCCCTCACTTGTCGTGAAGACTAATATTCACTTATTTTATATGAGTCAATTAACTTCTATTAGACCATACCGTCGCAAAAAGGAGCACGCCCCTGATTGCACTGTTGATTGACACATGTATGGAATTTCCATATTAATCAAGTATTTCTTCTTTTTAATATTTGGAAAATATTTTTTGGCGATTCTAATTTTTTAATATTATTTATTTTATTAGGACTAATGTCTATTTCTGGAGTTACTTTCTTTTTCTCTTTTGTAATTCTTTCTATTTGATTTTTGATTGTACTTGTTCTATCAGTCAAATCCTTCATTTTGGTTTCTATCAGTGAAGAATTTGGCCAATTTCCAGATTCAATTTGACTAAATGATTCGTTAATTATCTGATTACTAATTAGAGAAGTGGCGGACTTAGGATTCAATAGTCTTAGGTGCTCACTTTAAAATCAATTAAAAAAAATATATTTCTTTGTCTAGGGTTTGAACTCCACTCCTCCTTGGCTTTGGCTTAGTCTTAAGCCTACCACCTTTTAATCAAAGCATCAAGATCTTTTATTATTTCTTGGGTGCTATTTATTATTTTATACCAAAATTTTAATATTTTCTATATGTCTATATAGAGTATTCGCCTGGGCTAATGGGGTGCTCGAGCACCAAAACCTAATACATGGGTCCGCCTGATGAGTAAACTTATTCAAGTAGAAATATCATCCTAAAAGCGAGGCAAGCAAGGAATAAGCTGAGACTTATGATTCGAATACCAAATCAGAGATTACTAGAAGTCAAGCAAAGCTACTTTTAACGAGGACATTAAAGCTGTTTTAACAGATAAACACGAAGTTCATTTTGTGAAAGACGATGCCACAAAATCGGAAAGAGTTTTTGTATACACAGCACTAACAGTGTGCATCTTTTTAAATGTTAAAAAGAACTAATACACATTCCATCATATAAATCAATTTAATTACGTGAAATTTTATTACAGGATGAGATATTTTTTTAAAAAAGGATATTTTATTACAGGATGAAATTTTAGTGCAGGGCCCTATAGAAGACGGATTCCTCGGCCCATTACGCGCCGCTTCGTCTTGTCCCCCTGTGGCCCTGGGCCCTTCTTTTGTGCATGATGGAATCGTGGACTTAAGTTAGGGGAATCCTTACTTTAAGGTGGACGAGCAAAAATAATTGAATAAAACACAAAGGTTGTATCCTCCTAAATAGTGTTAGAGACATCATTCTACTGTTGAGTATGTTGATATAAAGTAGTTGAAAATATTGGGCAGTTTTACACTCCCTCTGTTTCAATTTATGTGAACTCATTTGACTGGGCACGACATTTAAGAAAAAGTTAAGACTTTTGAAACTTGTGGTTTAAAATAAGTCTTGAATATTTGTGTGGCTGTAAATCATTTCATAAAGTGAATTTATTTCCAAATTATAAAAGAGGTTATTCATTTTGGCACGGACTAAAAAGGAAATATGTTCACATAAATTGAAACTGAGGGAGTTAAGTTATGAGGTCTTTAGGAGAAAATTGTGCGAGCTTGACCTAAAGCAGACAGTATCACCGTTCCAACCTAACTCAACAATTGGTATTAGAGTCGATAAATCGGCGAGACGAATGTGAGCATGGCGTAGGGATGATGTGAAGGTCGATTTACTATCTTTACCATATCAAAAGTAACTTGGAGATACACGTGCACAAGAAAAAGCTAGCTCGAGGCTTCAACAGACATGAATGCTCGATCAAGTGGGTGACACACAGTGAAAATTTCAATTGATTCATCGATCGTGGTAATAGGCCACGTTACGCTTGGTTCGAGGGCTAGGCTTATTGATCGTGGTATAGTGATATTTTTTATTGTACGAGGCCTTTTGAAAAAAACACGTACTAGCTTAATTTAAAAAATGAAATAACGATACACTATATTAAAAGTATCTTTATGTGATATGTCTTAGCAATATCCTTACATCCTAAAAACATAAGAACATATCGAAATGGTGACAATAATTTTGAAAAGTACATATTTAGATGAATTTGAATGACTAACCCAATTAAATAGAGCATGATTGAAGTAGTTGACTTAAAACTAGAGAATTATCATTCAGATGTTGAACCTACGCTAGGACAATTAAGAAAAGCATCAAGAATCTTTTCAGGGGAAAAAAAAGGGAAGCAAATGCTGAGTAACCCTTTTCGCCATGTTTGAAGCTTATACCAAGGTTCTAAATATAACTAAAAATTCAACATGATAGGGGTGTCAAAGTTGACGCAAACCCGCTCAAACCGCCCGATCCGCTCAAATTTTAACGGGTTTGGTCAGTAATATTTCTGTACGGGTCAATTTGGGTTGAAACCCAAGCTGACCCATCTTTTAAACATGTCAACTTGAGCTACCTAACTGGTCAATAAATCAACCCGTGAAGAGCTGCTAAATCTTCTAGTTTAAAATTTGAGCTCGTGTATTCATCATCTGTGTCCTTTTTCCACCTTTTCTCTATCTCTATCTAGTAATCTATGAGTATATATTAGTCATATGAGTTTTACTTCCAAATGTCATACGGTAATTCAGTTTTAAAAAGTAATACTGAGAGTTAATTAACCAGCTATGTTTAAGAAATTTGTAAAGAGATTAATTTAATGATATGTAATCATTTAATACTAATTGACCAGAAAGCCAAAATATTTCAATTGATATCTCGTAATTTGGCCACATGATTACTCGAATCAAAACGTTGTTAATAAGTAGCTTCATAATTTGGTCATTTTATGAGGACGGATATGTTTGGGTTATGTTGGGCGGGTTAAGTTATGACCCATTATTTTACACATATCGATCTAACCCATATTGACCCAAATAAAATTTGGGCGGATTGGGTTATAACCCGTTCATTGACTTGACTAGTTTTGACCCGCCTAGTTTTGACCCAATCACCTGTTTGCCACCTCTATGGGCATATTGGCGAATGTAAACTCGATAGGTGTTAAAGGACCTTCTATTATACGTTTGTTACACCTCTAGAAAAATGACTAGACAGTTCGATCTTACTCCTGTATTTTCTGTTTGGTTATATACGATGTTTAAAGAAAAACTTTTTTTTTGAACATTAAAGATAGTTACATTATATTAATACGGATAAGAACTTTTAATACATACCAAAAGTACCCCTTTAAATTTGTAATTTTAAACACAGTATAATATGATTTTCTTTGAACAGATTAAGAGTGACTGTCATGGAATAGAGGCAGTATGTATTTTTATCAAACCATCAACATTGAGTTATCGTCATGAATGCATTGTGGAGCTAGGGGTAAGAATTGGTTCGGATCCTTTTTTTATCAAACCATCAACATTGAGTTATCGTCATGAATGCATTGTGCATTGTTTATATTTATATAGTAAATGTTGATTTTTTCGACTTTCTAGTGTTAGTTCTTTATATTTTAAATCCCCTTAATAAAAATGTATTTTTTCGTAGGTCTAATTTTTTATACTTTGAATCCTTTTAATGAAAATATTAGTTCCGCCAACATAATGGATGTATTTGTCAGGTTGTCCAAGTGATCTTAATGGACGTATTTGTCAGGTTGTCCAAGTGATCTCAAAAAGATTTCAGTTTGCGGACATAACAATTATTCCGTTGAAAAGAATTCTTTCTTGGATAGTAATTATAATGTAATCTTTTGAATGTCAACTCCATTACCCCATTTAAAACGAATAGTGTATCACTCATGTTACAGGAGTATAATTAAATAGGAAAATAATCATATCTCTTGATACTCAAGAATCAAGATCAGGTTTTGGTGGGGGATTAATTTTTAACTCAACGACAAGATATGCTGTTGCCACTAGTTTATGGCTAGCACCTCTTTAATTTGTCCAGATTTAACCAAAAAAGCTGTTTAATAGTTGTAAAAAAATTAAAGTTGTTGATGATAGAATTAGTTTAAGGAAAAACTGGCCTCAATGAAGATAAGTGCTTTTTCAACTTCTAAATGATGGCTGTCCCTTTTTCGTCTTTGTTTTCTTGCATATTTTGTTGTACACGGTTGCAATTTTCCTCTGAGACCTTTATTCCTATGCCATTTGGAACGGTTGTAACTAAAAGACTGGAATCTGATTATACTTTTGGACTCTTAATTTTTATATGCTGTTAGTGTAACAGTTAAATCATCCAAAAGGTAATTACAAGTCTGTTTATAATAAATGGGAAGTAACTTGAAAAGTATGACAAGTAAACTGTTACATTAATAGTGTAAAATGGGTTCATCATACTATTGAGTGTGTTTGGTACGGAGGAAAATATCTTTTGGAAAATGCTTTCTACTTTTTTTATATTTGGTTGATAAATTTTTTTGAAAAATCTTTTCTCTAGGAAAATAAATTCCTTAAAAATAAGAAAATGATTTTTCTAGTTCCACATTAATTATATACTTCTCACCCTCCAACACATCTCACCCCTACAGTCATTATCCCCATCCCTACCTCCACCACACCCTTACCCCCACTACCATCCCCTATAAGTTTGCCTGTATTATATACAATAGCTATTGGAATAGTATTTTTTGCTTAATTACTTACCAAACAATATATAATAATTAAGTAAGTAACCCACTTATTTTCTGGAAAAATATTTTCTTTCATACCAAACACCCTCTATGCCTTTTTTGAAGAGAAAAGAATAACAAAAAGGGAAAAACAGAGAAGGTTGGCAGGATAATATTATTCCATGACCTAACCCCTCTTCCCGTTAAATTTGCTTACTTGTTGGCAAAGTGAGTTGATCAATGCATGAATTATCCCCTTTAATTCTTGATGACTCTACCAATGCACGAATCTTCCCTTTCTCAAGCAAAGGCTTTGGGCTCCAATTTTTTCGGCCCTATTTTTTGTGAATAGTATGTCCTATTGTTAATTTTCTTTATAAAAGATTTAATATTTTAAGGCATAAAAGACAAGAAATTCATAAAAAGAAAGGAAAGAGAACTATTTAGCGATGTGATTGATAAGCTTTATTGTCATGATTATTTAACTTTTGCATCTCAACATATGTATGAAATACTTTTTTAAGCTTAAGGCCTTTTAATAAAGTTTCATTTAGCCTACCAACTTTATTGAGCCGCCTTGTAATCACTCTAGCAATGCATGAATCATCCCATCTGGTTCTTGGTGACTATCAAAGCGTGAATCCTCCCTTTCTAATTGTTGATGACCCTACGTACGTCGAGTGCTGAGAGCTTACAATGAAGCATCAAACTTGATTTGTATTTGTTTTCCTTTATTTACAGTAGGAACTAGGAAGCAATAAAGAGAGACTATTTAAGGCCCACTTTGGCTTGATAGGAAGAGAGAAAAAAAAAAAAAAAAAAAAAAAAAAAAAGAGAGAGAGAGAGAAGAATTATGGTCTTCCACAAGCAGAAGTGGGGCTAAACGGAGGAAAGGAGATTCAATTGAATTTTCTATGGTATAAATAGGCTAAAAATGAATTTTATTTATTATTATATATAAACGATTGAATCTCTTTCATATAAAGGGAACTTTCTTTGGCGAAGTGGCAAATGAAATTCAGAAATTATTTTATATTAAAAGTACAAATTTAATTTATAACATTTTACCTAATATTTGTTAGTATTTTTTTATAAATATTGGCTCCGCCACTATTTACGAGAGAAATTGCAATAAGAGCACCATAGAGTGTCAAACGACCAAGTTAGTTAAAAATCAAGGCATGTTAATTTAGATGGGTTCAAGCCAACAAATGTCATCACTCAACCTGTTTACAATTTGTTTAAGACAAGATGTATGAATCAAAATAGGTGGAGAAGCGCATCATGATCTAACTAGAACAATTCAAGTTTAAACGAGTTACATTTTTATGAGCAAATATGACACCCCAAAGGTATCAAACATGTAGCTCCTTGAGAAATTTGAGTGGATTAAATAAGATTGAGCAACATGATCTAAAATGTTTAAAGTTTACTTAGATCAAAATAGATTGAATAACATGTTAGAATCCAATCCGTCCTTAAATTTCAACGGGCGGAAATAACTTGCTCGTGATAAAAATAGATTAAATAACACGTCAGAAATCAATCTGTCCTTAAATTTTACAAGTGGAAATACACTTGTTGAAGGGTATATTGTCAAGGATCGCAAATGTAAGCGTCTTAGAATTAGATGCATGCTTTAATCAGGGGTGAATCCAGGTATAAAAAATGGGTCACGTGAACACATAATCACCCGACTAAACTCAGTATATTATGTATATATTTCGTAAGATATATCTAATATTAACTAAAGGAACACATGCTCAAACTAGACCGAATGGAGCACTGACTATGTGCTACCTTTAATCTCTTGAGTTTGTGAGATCAAACCCAACTAAACGTACTTTTGCGTATTTTTAAAAAAAAAAATCTAAAGTAAATTCATCCTCTTAAAATCCTGAATTCGCATCCGCCTTTAATCATCAAAAGCTGTGATGTGACTATCTAAATAGAAAAGGACAAATAATGGAGATGCCAGAACCAAAAGGGAATTTTAATGTCATTTCATTTTTGTCCAGCTCTAACGAGAAATGATTCATCTGGTAGAAATTAAATGTAAAGTTAAGTTCACGTAACGGTCAGTTATGCAACTACTTTTTTCACTTTAAAGTAAAGTAACTAAACATTATTCACTATAACTCGTCCCTTACCACGTTAAACTTTTTTCACTCTTAATTTCATATACGAAAGTCTGAATAAATTGAAGTAGTGTTTGAGTATATTCATGCACAATAATATTTTATCAATTATACTAACTAATCAAAACTGCGGATCCAATTCTGATTTTCTCCTCTTTCACTGTGTTTTTATCCCAAAAGAAAGGAATAGAACTATAGAAGCGCATATAAAACAGCTAGCAATATTCTTTGGGTATTTGTCCATAATTGGTAAAATTTCCTTGTTTTTTTTATGATGAGAATGAATTCTATTTTGATTCCCATTACACTAAAGTACCTTTCTTTTCTGAGCCACCATTACAAGGTTAGCTGTCCTTATGGCCGTATGGGTCAGGAATATTCATGGATCATGGAGTATTGCTGCTTCTTCTTTAAACTTCGAACCAAAACATTAAAAAAAAAAAAAAAAAAAAAAAAAAAAAAAAAAAAAAAAAAAGTTGTCCATATTTAAGGAATTACAAAAAGATGCTTTTTAACTGAGAAAAAATATTCATTTTGTACCAGAAAAGGAAAATTTTCCATTCTCTCGTATTGTCTTATTAGTTCACACTTTTTTCCTAGTTCTTCTCCGCGTCACTCCTAACAATATGCTTCACTTTATATTCCTTTTTTTTTGCCTTTTTCTATAGAGTTCGATAGATGTTCGCTATTCCATGTTTGAGCCTCCTGGAAGCTAAACATGGGCAGCTATCATGGTAACACGTACACTTATGTTCTTAGAGGGGCGGATTCAGGATTTTAAATTTATGTATATTCTAGGATGGGATAACTTAGTGCGTTCAAGAACTACTTATACATATTAAAATAATTCTTAATGAAAATACAGAATCTTGATCAAAATTACTAAATTCTACCGAAGCTGCAACTAATGATTTTACACGACCTTGCATACCCAAGCTTACAATATAATGGAAAATGTAACCATGCTTCGCGCGGTCATGAAATATCTCATTACCTTTATAAACTAATTTCCTATATTCGAAAATTGAATATACTATAAAATAGTCTTTTTAAGTCTTAATCCGTTTTATTATTATCACTGTTTTCTAAGAAAAAAAAAAAAAAACTTTGACATTTTATCACCTGACATAATTAGATCTATCCAAAAAGAAAAACAAATCCCTTAAATTATGGGTAAAAAATATTTTTCCTCTCTAATTTTGCTTTAAAATCAAATATCTTTTCCAATTTTGAAGAATTGACATTCTCCTCCTATTCTATGCTATGTTTATTTTGCCTTCATCATTATCAATCTCATTTATTATATTTTTTAAAATTTTCGACTAATTACCCATGTCATTATACAATTTTTTATTTTATGTGATATTTATTTTGTTTGGCCTAGCTCCTGGTATAACTAATATAAAAAACATTATAACCCCATATACATAAACCAACTCTTCCTCTTCTTTCTCCTTTGCCCGTTACTATTGATTTTATTTCATCTATAAAAATCAACAAACCTAAAATTAATGTTTATTTCATTAAATTTAAATCAAGAAAAGAAATTACAGAATTGACGTCAAAAGTTTCTCCCATTTATTCCTCATATTCAATCGTCTTCGTACTACCACTTTGCAGGAAAGAAGTCAACATCAACTTATTAGTATTCATTCAAGAACATACAGTTACACAACCCTTGCCTATATAAACATATTATATTAAAAATATTGTATTATAAATATATATATTTTTTATCATACAAACCGGAATTTATATATTTAAACAACCGATGGTCTCCCTCGGTTTAAACTACGTCCACTCCCAAGGATCCCCTCCGGTCTTGAAAAAGAAACCGACCAAAGACGGAAGTTACATTGGAGTTCAGGGTTTTTTGACGGAATCCGTCGGTTTATCTTCCAAACCGTTCTTTTCCGATATTGTCAAATTTGGTTTTGCTTCGTTGGTTTTGACCTTCGATTTTCAACCTGTTTTTAGTCGTGATCATATAAGATATGATAATTTTGAAAATAAAATAAATTACACGATATAACATGTAAAAATAATCGAATATGCAAAATTTCTTATTCTAACGGAATATATAACTTAAATACATACCCAATTTAACCCTAAGAAGGAAATAAATATGAAGGAAAAAAGCGATACCCGATAATTTTTGTTCTGTTTTCATGACTGCAAAAAAATCACCAATGAAGCTGTAAAAATATGGAGAAGATGGTGTTGGATCTTTGGAGTAAGATCTTAAGATATATATTTAATTAAATCAACATACGAAAACAAAAGAAAGCTTGAAGTCGTTGTCGCTGGGTGTTGAGAATTTCCTTGGATGCTACAGCCGAAACACAACAATTTCACAAGCTGATATATTGCCAACCTCCATAACTTGCACAACTCTTCTCCTCCTCCATAATCTCTGCCACAATTTTGATGGATTTATTATAATTATTGTAATTAAAAGCTTATGTTTTGATATTTGCCGTTTCTTTTCTTTATATTCATCAGGTTAATTATGCATATTAGAATAGTGTTGAGTTGGTCAAGTTAAGGCAGTAATTAATGAGAGTTATTATACTAAAAAATTGGAAGAAAAGGCCTTATCAATTCCTTCAGTATTGCCCCAAATGGAGACGGTATGCGTTCCTTTTTCTCCATGATTAAAGAATTGAACATTGAGCATCTAATTGCAATAAGTAACCTTTTAATGCTTGTATTGAATTAGGTTTTTTTCATGATTATATTTCATTTTTACTTAGAAAAATGAGGTAAAATGGTCAAAAAATTGACAAAAAAGATAAATATCAATAGTGGCCATAGAGAGGTGTCACATCACCTTGTCCCCTAGCTTTATATTATATATATAGATTGGTAGGGGAGCAGGAGTCTCCCATTCAATAAATGAGGGCTCAATTCTTACTACTCTTTCCTTGGTCCTAGAATTTTCTTTTAATTTAAAAAAACACGAGCCTGCACTATTCGTTCTTTTGAAAATAAAAAGGGCACATCATACATATCCAACTATAGGTTAAATTCACAAATTTTATATGATACAGGCAAACTGATCCCCGCATTTTGAGAATCTGTTTCCTAGTTTGTTCATTTGATGATTCATATGCTACGCAACTTCCCTCGGAACGCATCTATCTTGGTAAACTGAAATATCAATCAACCATACAACCTTAAGCAAGGATTTGTCTATGATTATGTATTACAATCCTTTTTGTTTACTCCTAGATAGATTATTTATACATATTAAATGGTTCTTCCCCGAGTTTGGATCAAAACCATGTCCAAATAGGTTTTGCCAAACATATAACTTCAAATGTAGACCCACTCCACCTGAGTGTGTAAGTAACTGACATTACAGGCAGTTCCTTTAGAGCTAACACGCCCCAAAAGAATTCAGTAGCCCAGCTATGGTGACTCCTCAATTCACATCACCTTTCACGGCAAATGTCACATGTTGTCAATTTACCTATTTATAAAGGAAGTGCTATGAAAGTATGTCTGGGTGTGGGGTAATGACAAAACATATGTCTGGGTGAGGGGTAATGACAAAACATTATTTGGTTCATGTCCAAGTTCTGTCAACATGACCACTTCAACGAAACAAAAAGAAACACTTGCAAAAAGATCCAATATGTTTTTTTTGGGTACCAAAAAATCCAATATGTGGATATCGATTATTGAGCTCTGCATTTGGAGAAACTGGGTTTGTAATTCCAAATTCCAATAGACCATGACACGTCTTAACATTAAAATCTAAAAGCAAAACTATTCAACTTCACTGCCGCCACAGCAGCCGTAAGAACAACTGATCCACTAAAAGCAGATGAAACCACAGAACTTTTTAATCCTGAGTTTGTAGAGCAAGTAAATCTCTCATCATCTCAACCAGATTTATTCCGGCAGAAAAGTTGCAAACGCTATCAGTGATGATGATCATCATCGCCATGTCCATCAGGAGGTCCTCCAGGGCCAACCACCTCCAACTGCATAGAATTAAAATCATTGCCAGTATGAGCTTCACTGTAAGTACAAGCTTAAGATATTAAGGTCCTTGTGGGTAACACCACCATACGTGAACAATTGATGGCTAGAAGCCTAGAACTAGATCATTTACATCTCAGATTCCTTACTCCCTTTCCCCTCCTCCCTCTGCTCTCAAAAATTGAAGGAAAAAAAAGAAGAAGACGGAAAATGTCACCCTATTGCTGCAAGGAATCAAAAATTCCCCCTGATTAAGGAGTGCCGCAGGACTATGAACTCACATCCCTACCAATTCCCATACAGCCTAGAACTTGATAATATGGCCCAAGAATACAGAAATTCCGTACTTACCACAAAATACTGTGTGCATACTGGGCATTCATGTGGCTTGCCCTTCTCTAGCCAGAACCAAACAACATCATGCTCATCTTCTGTTAAATTAGAAAACAAGTTAGACGATTAAGTGAACTGGCTAAAGGAAAAAAATCTGTAACAGAAACATTTTTTATCTGAATCTGTAAGGGAGACTTACCGCCTTCACCTCCTGGACATCCTACAATTCTTTTGTCATAGTAGGATTTAACAACAGCTGGTGCTTCCTGCATTTAAAATATATTCAAATATTTGATCATGTTCCCACACATCTAATTGGAAAGATAACTAATAATTTTAGTAGCTATCAATCTAAACAATCTCTTCACACATAGTCCTTTGTTTTTCGTTGATAAATAATTCTTTATCCTAAATCATACATAAGAAGAAGCAGCAGTCCACATCCAAATTAAATATGTCTGAAGACTCATAAGCACACAATGTAATGCATTAGCAGATTTCATCACTGACGGTAATACAACAATTACATTTGAGTGTGTTAAATTGTGAAAAACAGAAAAAATCAAAGGAACGTTTTTAGTCACAACAGATTGGACATTGGAGACCTACGTGCTGAGAGAATCGGATTCAGGTATGAGCTTGACATGAATATGTTCAAAGTTTGACAAGTTTCTTGTGATTTTTGAAAGGGTAAATGGTATTTCGTTGATGTCAAAACTGCTGTGTATTTACAAAATCAAAATTACAGAAGGTTAAAGAAGTGGAGATCAGAGAGCAAAAAAAAAGAAGAAAAGGTAGATTTGGCTGACAATTAGAGCCTCATGTACAATTGCAGAAGTTCTAAAGTCTCCAGTATGGTATCAGCATTTCTAGTGAATCCTCAAAGATCTAGTCAAAGTAACCATACTCAGGCAAAATGAAGTTTCTTGTAACAATACTCTGAGAATCTGTAGTGATTTCAGCTACTCACACCAGAGAAACTGTTATGCTGCCCAATTATACATGCATGCATGCGAGTTAATTGTCTTATTCGCACATTTACATGTCTTTTTGTTGGTGCAAGAACTGCATTGCTTACAAGTTACAACCCATCTAAGCAGACCATAGTTTATTTCCATGTACAAGTGTAGACCAGAAGATGCCATACAAAATGATCACTTTTTGTTTCCATATACATGGTAATTGCAGAAATTCAAAAGATTTTGCGCTCCAGCTTCATAGAATGTGAACGAGCATCAGCACATGAACATAAGCACGTGAAGAACTAGGGGCACCATTTGAGTAATAAGAATACTAGCCATTAGAGCTCACATGTCATCTAACAGATAGCATTGAACATGATTCATACAAGGAGATAGCATTGACTACTCCATATTCCGCAGAAATACACATATATGAAGAAGAAGTAAGTAACATTGCACTTCAATTAAAGAGATTTATTCTTATTATGTTCATAATAAATATGATTAAGCTCGCTTGAAGCAAGAATAGGAAGGAGAGAAAGTGAGACAAGATTATATTCCCCCATTTGGTTAGAAAGTGAAAGCACAGAGAATTGACAGTCCTCACTCTTTTCTGACCCTTCCACAATTGCACATAAGAGGGGAGGTGAAGCTCATCTATTTAATTTCACTCGTGAAAAAAAACAACATAAGGGAAGTATATAAACTAGCTCCAATGCCCCTCCCCTCCTTAAAGGAAACAAGCATCATGTTCGCTGTGGAATTTCGAAACAGTCATCCAGGTCTTACTAACTATGACGGATCAAATGCTGTACCATGACATGTTCCAGCGATGAAAGAGGGAAAGCAGCACCTATGTGCGGCCTATTACTTCACTTAAGAAAGTTGCAGTGGCTTTATGAAAATATATGAAAAATTTCAGAACTAGATATATATGAAGGAACAGTAATTGGGATTTCGAAGGCGAACATGTGCATTTTCTTTCAGACACTTATATTAACTATTAAACATATCCTACAAAATAAATACTTGATGGCGGAAGAAACTTCTGTTTAGTTTAACTCAATATGACCTAATAGAATTTGCACCCATACATAATACTAAGTATTTATTGAGAAAGTCAGTCAAATGCCTAAGAACAGCTACCTCCAACAATACCTATTCTTGAGTAATGCACATTATCCATGATAGGAAGAGCTAAGCATCACTACAAATGCAAACTACTGACTCTATCTAATACAACAATATACATCAGATAAGATAAAACAACTTCATTAAGTGACAACAAATTTAACAAAAAAAAAAAAAGTAATAACCTGCTGTTTGCTAATTTATATGCGAAACTAGTATCCACACTGACCTTTGTGCCAAAAGGACCTTCAGGAAAGTTAATGTCGAGAAGTCCCTTTCCCTAAGCAAGAAACAAATACACACATATCAAGAATCAGTTATAGTCACAATTATGCCTAAATAAATCTATTTGAATTAGTACAACCACAAACAAAATATATAACATCAAAATCTTAACGAATGAAGCTAACTCACTTGCAGCTCAGCTTCAAGCTCTTCGCGCTCATGACCAGTCGCAATTGGCATTACATCCTCAACTTTCTTAACAACACTCTCTGTTCCACACAACAACGATTTCAGTTCTCGTCACAATCCATTCACAACAAAACAAACCAAATATACATACATGCTTATATATAAATTTAAATAAACACACACCCACACACATATATAATCCCTCTTTCCCAAAATACTCCTCATGTTTCGCTTTTTGAGAACACACATACACACTCCCTCTTTTCCAAAATACTTGTCATGTTTCACTTATTAAGAGTCAAACTACATGAACTTTGACCAACATTTTGACATGTATATTTTCACCGTACTTATATGGGAAGAATTCCAGTACGTCTCGTATAGTTTTATATCTAAATTTTAACTTTAAAATACCGAGTTAATCTAATCTAATCTAGCTCCCAAGATTAGTCAAATCGATTCTGGAGAAGCAAAATGCAACAAGTATTTAGGGAGGAAGGAGTATATATATTTAAATTTTAACTTCGAAATACGAGTAAATCTAATCTAATTTAGCTCCGAAGATTAGTAAATTTGATTTTCGAGAAGCAAAAAAACTGATAAGTATTTTGGAACAGACTATATATTATATATATATGTGTGTGTGTGTGTGTGTGTGTAAATGCGTAAGATCTGATGAAATTAGCGTTACCAGAAGCAGTACTGAAGTGGCGAGAGAAGAAAGGAACCGTAGGCCGGAAAGCCGACGGCGACGGAGAAGGAGATAAGGAGGTGGCGGCGGCGGCGGCAGCGGCGGAAAGCCGATTGGATCGGATTGGGCTTAGAGTCCGAAGCTGGGAAGAAAGTCTTCTCCACATGATTTTTCTTCAAGAGAGGGTTTCGATATGATCTCAGGTGTGGCCCTGTTTGTGATGAGATCAATAGTTGCTTTATCACTCTGTGCTTTTTTCTTTCCTGTTGTTATGTTATGCTTTTTTACAGCACGGATTTTGGGAGTGGAGGAATGGAATGGAATGGAATGAAATGAGAGAGCGTAAGGCCCGAAGCCCAAGGGTTGACTCGCTCGTGCGATAATTTCTCACCAATGTGGATACCTGCTCTGCTCAATTTCTAATTTTAATAACTAACCATTACACATTTCTGATTTGCATGTTTTAAGTATAGCTTTTTTTGGGTCGAAATGTTTTAAAGAGCTCAACTTCAACTACTATGGCATTCTGAAAAGAACAGCACATAGCAATTCCTAGTGAGTTAGCATAAACTAAGATAAGAATATCTATTTCTAGTATTTTATCATGATCATATATTTATTAAGTTATAAACCTTATTGAATAGATGCATGTCAAAGACTTGTTAGTGGCGAGTAAATTTTTTTTTATAGGATTCCTAGCAAAAATAGAAAAGAAAGTATTCTTCAGCCCTAACATTATATGCTACTTTCTTTTTCATCTTGTAACATTTTCGAATACTCATTAGAAAAACGGAAAAGGGCCAAATATACCCCTGTACTATCGGAAAAGGGCCAAATATACCCCTGTACTATCGGAAAAAGGTTAAATATACTCCTTGTTATACTTTAGGTTTAATTATACCCCTACCATTATACTATTGATTCAAATATGCTCCTCATCCGTTAAAGTTGTCCAAGTTGGACATTCAATCCTACGTGGCATTGTCATTTAATGAGGTATGCCACCTCAGCACCCTAACCCATTTACACCTCCCCTCAAATTTTATTCCCCACCACCATTGACGACTGCCTCTCTCCGAAGTGGAATCTCCGGCCACATTTCTGATGACGGTGAATCTACCACCATATTTTCGCCAGAATGTTAATTTTCTGTTTCCAGCAACTGCTCCGTGGTGTAAACAACTTAAATGAGTTTGGAAGGGTCAATTCCTAGTCGTGTCTTTGCTTGGGTTTGACGCCGGAGGAATTAGATAGAGAGAGGGACGCGGCAGAGGCGGTGACTGTGGCGGCTGCCGTCGTAGCGGTAGAGTAGTTAATGCACGAATCATCCAACGGTTTCTTCTTATTGCTGCTCTTTCCCATAGTCCATGATCTGTTAAGGTGTCTCTCATGTTGTTCATCCAAAGCTCTTCAAATCAATTTGATCAGCTCTCACAAACCCATCACTCCCCTTCGGCCCTTCTCCATTTCGTTTTCTACTTGCTACGTTCAATTGATGGATTTTTGGGCAGTGTATTATATCAGTAATGGACTAGATAGTGTGTACTGGTTGGGTGTTTGGTATTTATTGTTTTACTACTTTTAGTCGATAATAATGGTGGCAATGGTAGTGGGGGAAGAAAATTTGAATGGTGGAAGAATAAATAGAGGGGAGGGGTAAAATGGGTTAGGGTGCTGAGGTGGCATGCCACGTGGCATCCACCTCATTAAATGATAATGCCATGTAGGATTGAATGTCCAACTTAGACAACTTTAACGGAAGAAAGGTATATTTGAGCCAACAGTATAACAGTAGGGATATATTTGGACCCAAAGTATAACAAGGGGTATATTTGACCCTTTTTCCGATAGTACGGGGGTATATTTGGCGCTTTTCCGTTAGAAAAATAATACTACATTACTACATATTTTTACATTGTTCACTGCAACTCTAGATTAACTTCAGGGTATTGTTTAATTTCAATAGGTTACCAACTATATTTTCATATCATTACATTTGACAGCAAAGGCAAATGATTTAAGAAATTCATTTCTTCATTCATTTAAAATACACTAGTCAAGGTCTATATTCTGTCTTTATATTATAATTTATATATGACAATATAGTTCAAATTTCATTGCCAGTTTTTTAATGGATTCAATTTGATCAATCATTAATTCCAAAAACATCATACGCAGTCATACACAATCTCCATTCAACTACAGCCCTAGAGTATTAGGCGTGTCCGAAATCAAAGTATCATATAACTTGTTGATTACTCTGACAATCTCAGGTCAAAGAAAATATTTTACGTCCATAACTTTTTTCCACAAAATGTCCTCTGAACTGCTTAACATAATACTAATTGGTCATTAGAAATTCTCAATTAGATCGTTTCTATTTGACCATCTCTTCATAATTCTGGAAATGAGATCTGCTAATCGCCATCTGTAATAGATATCAATACATATTTATTGGTCTTAATTGATAATAACCGGATTAAGAATATACTTTTCTTAATAATTCAACGACTAAGCTCAATATGTTTAGATCAAATTTTAACAGACCTATTAATACAATTCTCATTGTTATAAAGATAACAAGTCTCACAAATTTAATCAAGGGCCATCGTCAAAATTTATCAAACACAGCAAAACATATATGATAATAAAGAAAATACTTGCCATTAATGAATAAAACAACAATTGTCAATATAATGTGTTAAAAATATTACATGACCTATTGGATCTCTGACACATATTATATTTGTAACTATAGGAACAGTACGTAGGATAGCTGTTGCTAGTTGCAGGTGAAAATTCTTATAATAATAAAAAATCTTACTGGTAGTTCTAGTGTTGGTGGAAGAACAAAGGGGATTACATTGAAAACAAAAGATCTGTAATATGGAATACGGTAGATGTATTAGCAAGAAGATACCATGTGTTATATGAATAAACAATAAAAATAATTATGCCTCAATCCCAATAAGTTGAAGTCGACTATATAAATCTTCCCTATTTCATTTAAATTCAACTCATATCATCAGCAATGTTATATCATGAATAGAACCTACAATTTCTGGAAGATGATTGGAGCTCCATATTGTGGAGTTAGGAACATACGAATAGTAGGAGCATGTTTGTAAGTTGGAGCAAGCTCAAAGGAGAAGCGGATCAACATTCGTGGGTATTTTGTCCAATGGAGTGACGAGCGCCTAAGCCGAAAGGCATAAATGCCATGGGGCTCTTTGCTGCTTGAGCAATGCCTCGAGCAAATCTTGCAGGATCACTTATCATATATATTTTAGGCTATGTCTCCAATCAATGCTTATTAAAGTAATTACCTCATGAAGGACTTGCTTATGTAAAATATCTTACATTAGCTAGCGTGTAAACAAAAAATAGTTCCTTTAGAGATGCTAATATAAATGATGCAGTTGGATTTAAGTTATATATATATACACGACCTATGAAGAATTTTTACATCATCCGTACAATTTAACTTGTGAAAACAAATTAATTAGTTACGCAATTAAATGTACCCTTACGCGTACTTAGCGTATTCAATCAGATCCAAATATTGATAAACGAAATTAAGTAGAATGTAAGTATCGTAAAATTAAGCATATACCTATCATGTGTGAGCTGAAAAGAAAATTGATAGTAATTAGTAAGTCCCATAGATTTTCTTCTAGCGATGGTAGAAGGAAAAACCTAAGAACAATGTCATGGGATAAAGGGAAATGCTGAGATGAAGGTTTGAAACTAGCAATCTCTTTAAGATTGCCCAACAAATAATGGTATTTGGAACTCTAATCCCCTACTTCGAGAAATGATTTTGGAATTTCATTGGTCTCCAACAGAGACTAATCACCGCTTTCTGTGCAATTAAGAAAACGGAAAAGGGTCAAATATACCTCTAGTTATACTTTTGGTCCAAATATACCCCTGCCGTTATACTTTAGGTTCAAATATACTCCTGCCGTTATATTTTGGCTCAAATATACCCCTCGTTTTAATGAAGGGACACGTGTCATCATCCTATTGATCTATTTTAAATTATCTCTTAATTAATTAAAATCCAACCCATAATCCGGTATCCATTAAAAAAATTCGTATCCACACCCAGTATCCAATTAAAATGAAAGTTTTGCTCCCCCTTTTCTTCTTTGCAGATTAAATGCCTTGGAGCAGATTAAATATGGTAATAGTGGGACCATCCAATTCACCATTGAAATTGAATTCAATATTGATTGAGAATAAATAACATAATAGCATAGTAAATGCAGAAAGCTAAGAACTTTGTTGCAATGAAGAAAAGAAACCAATTTTGATGGAGGATAAAGAAAATAATAGCATAGTAAATACATAAAGTTGAAAATTTTGTTCAAGCTGAAAATATTGAATAGGAAAAAATTCCATCCGATTGATAATAAACAACACAGTAGCATAGTAAAAGCAGAGAGATGAAAAATTTGCTGAAGTGGAAGAAGAATTAGATTTTGATTGATGGAAAAAAAGCAAAAGTATAGCAAAATGCAAATGCATAAAGATGAAAGCTTTGATGAAATGGACCGACGGCGAAGGAGGAGCAAAGATTTCATTTTAATTGGATACCGGGTATGGGCATGGATTTTTTTGAGCAAAGATTTCATTTTAATTGGGTACCGGGTATGGGTATGTATTTTTTTATTAGATACTGGGTTATGAGTTGGATTTTTATTGATTAAGGGACATTTAAAAAAAAAAAAAAAAGACCAATAGGATGATGACACGTGTCTCTCCGTTAAAATGAGGGGTATATCTGACCCAAAGTGTAGCAGCAGGGGTATATTTGGACCCAAACTATAACGAGGGGTATATTTGACCCTTTTCCGATAGTACAGGGGTATATTTGGCCCTTTTCCGTTAAGAAAATGAACCAAAATATAAGAAAAGATAACTAGTCTTCCATATGCATCACCGCCGATCGAATAGTAATTAACAACAAATTAACTCTAGGAGAATTAGTCTATTTATATACATTGACAATATAAAATGAAACAACGTCAAATGTTGATTACTCCAGCCATTTAAGGATGTAATATAAATCTCAGTATCCTTCTAAGTAATATGATTATCTTAATAAGGACATAAACAAATGGTAGACTATGTATATTCAGAATTCTAAGTAGCCTTCCAAGTAATCTAATAATTATCTAATTAAGGATGACTTGAATCACTTCTTAAAAATATCAGAAATGTAAGAAACAACCGAGCTTAAAAAAATTACATAGAATAATGAATCCAATGTATAAAATATTTCATTTTCAATGTGGTCCAGATATTAATTTATCTATGTCAATTTCTCAATAAAATCTGCATCTTTAGAAAACTACATAAAAATGTTACTCTATTAAGTTTACTCCAATGACTAGCAATTATAAAAAATACTTAAAAGAATTTTAGTAAAAAAGGAAGGCATGAGATGTTATATGAAATACACTTTATACTTGGGCTTAATACCTAGATGGACCCTTAAACTTGGCATGTTTTGTAAGATAGACATATAAACTTATAAGGTGACCAGATAAACACTTAAACTTACTCAAAGTGTATTTTTCAAGTTTTTCAGTTGTTTTGAAAATAAAAAACTATATTTTTCAAACACTCACAATTTTCATGGCCAAACAAGCCCTAAATATATCACAAAATATTTTTTTTTAAATGCAAAAATAAGGCAAACGCATATACATGAGACTATAAATGTGCACTTAAACCAATAAATACTCGCTAATCGCAATTTTGCAGCTTTCAATTAACTCGGATTTTTTTTTACACTTGAATAATTAAAAAACAATAACTTTAACCAATAAAAATCCTTAAAAAAAGAAATTTCAAATTAAGAAATTTCTAAGTTCAGTATTTCAAGTGTAAAAGAAATTTCAAATTAAGAAAACTGTAAAGCCGAGAAGAAAATCCTTAAAAAAAAGAAATTTCTTAATTTGAAATTTCTTTTTTTAAGGATTTTTATTGGTTAAAGTTATTGTTTTTTAATTATTCAAGTGTAAAAAAAAATCCGAGTTAATTGAAAGCTGCAAAATTGCGATTAGCGAGTATTTATTGGTTTAAGTGCACATTTATAGTCTCATGTATATGCGTTTGCCTTATTTTTGCATTTTAAAAAAAATATTTTGTGATATATTTAGGGCTTGTTTGGCCATGAAAATTGTGAGTGTTTGAAAAATATAGTTTTTGTTTTCAAAACAACTGAAAAACTTGAAAAATACACTTTGAGTAAGTTTAAGTGTCTATCTGGTCACCTTATAAGTTTATATGCCTATCTTACAAAACATGTCAAGTTTAAGGGTCCATCTGGGTATTAAGCCTTATACTTGGAAGAACATTTGGAGAATATATATATATATATATATATATATATATATATATATATATAAAATCTTCTCTCCACAAATCTTGTCTACATGTTTCAATATCATTATTCTTTTAGTTTAATTTTATAAAACTGATGATCTATCAGAAACAACCTTTCTACTTTCGAAAGTAGGGATAAAATGTGTATACTCTACTCTTTATATAGACCCCACTTATAAGATTACAATGTTGTTATAGTTGTTGTTTGATTTCGTAACATATTTAACTTTTTTTTAATTAATAATATTAAACCCGAAATTACGAATAACAGCATATACTCCATTAAACCACAGGGCGAGGCAATAGCAACCCCGAATTTGACCCGAAATCAGGCGGCCCGACTTGAAGACTGGATGGATTTCTGACCCTTCATTCTCAAAAGTCTATGAGCAAAATCATCTCCAACAGTGCAGTCATAGCATACGTTACGTTCTTCTGCACAACGTACTCTCTGTGAAATCATGAGTAATATTATTTTCTGTAAATCCTAATCTCGATTTGGATTTCATTTATGCTAATGAAATAATGAGCTAAATCTTGTCACCTTTTACAGGTTTAGGGAAGAAGATCAGAATAGGATTTGACGGTATCAGCTTCAACTCTCAGCATCTATTACGATATCATAATCATTTGTTTTCCTGTGTGAAATTAGAAACTTTCTTCTTTTTTTAATAAATTCAGGATTTGGGAGAATCAATCGGTTTATTGCGAGAACAGCTAGCCACAGGAATGAATCGAAGTTTTCCAGTGGAAATGATGCACTTAAGGTATCAATTTATAGGATATTGTTATTTGCAGGAGCAAATTTGTTGTGGATATGTTCCATTGATGAACTATAAAACTCTGTTTTTCTGATTTGAAGCTTTGGGTGATTTTATGCTAGTTTGCTTAAAACTTAGATATTATTTGATATCTTCTCTGTCCTGTTTTATGCGACAACGTTTGACTGGATACGGAGTTAAAAAGTAAATTTGACTTTTATATTACATTAGTGATAGTGGAAGGGGATATTTAGTGATAGTTGAAAAGTTAATTTGATCGCTAAAACGTCTCGTTAGAGTTTAAAAATTGAATAGTTGGAAGTTGTTAAATTGAATATATATGGAATGTTTCCATTTTGTGGCATCAGAAAATGGAAAGATTGCTATAGAAAATGAAATGGAAGAAGTACAAAATAGCTTCAGCATGAAGCAGGTTCATAGGAGGAATAGAATTGGCTCCAATTAATTCTATCTGCAGACTGCCACCATAATGATATTTGAATTTAGACAACTGTACCTAATTAATGCTACATACAGTACAACATCTCCTTCGTTGTGATTGAAATTATTAATGCTTCACAATTGATAATAACTAAACGCTTCGTGCCAAAGATAGGAGAGAAGTGTTTATGTTGATCGTTTCCCTTTTTTGACAAGGTGGTATTGTGTAACTTATACCATCCATCATGCTTTTCTGACCTTGTTAATATGACAGGCGTTCTATTTCCAATTTAGGAGGATACTGAACAATCTAATGAGTTTGTGCAGAGGAACTTTTCCTTCAATAGTTTCTTTTTACTATTTAGGCCTGGTTCTGAGATAGAGGTGTTCACAAGTGTTCATATAAAACTCTGGACAGGAATAAGTTACCTTCCAAGATTGTTCTATAGGAGTTTTGGCTTTGTTTTCCTTCATTCTCTCTCCCTTTTCCTTTTAGCATATGAATTCACCATGTGATCATGATGCGCAAGGGCTTAATTCCAGGTCAAAATGAGCTGGCTGCTTTACCTGGCAGTCATATAATACAATACTACTTTTCATAGAACATAAGGTCAATTGCTTAGGCAGTTGAGATCATTTTGTCCATTATTCTACAAACAATTCAGGTTCCATTTTGAAATCCAAAGAGTGCAAAACCCTCTAATAGAATGCCAGTGTATTTGAGGTGAGATACTTCATTTCGGTATCAATATCTACTGAATAGCCCTTGCTTTAATTTCAAAAATGGTAAAGCACAATTCATGGGTTTTTACTGAACCTGTCACCAATATCCAACAAGGTTTATGTCGTCAGCCTTTTCCACTGTGACAGCTACTCCACTACCGCATTTCCAAGGTAGTGTCAGTCAATCTATGTCTGATCGCCTTGCTCACTTCTTAAGCTTCAATATGAAGCATCTGATCTGAAGCTTCTTGACTTCATTCAATACCCGACATGAAACAGAAGAAACTTGATTATCTTATTTCACATAGCACTTCCCAGTTGTGATGGGGTTGCATTAAGGATCAGCTCTTAGTCCGTTTTTATTTGCCTTGGTGATGGATGGATTGACGCGACAAATTCAAGGTGAGGTGCCATGGTGTATGCTTTTCGCGGATGACATAGTCCTGATCGACGAGACTCATAGCGGAGTTAACGCTAAGCCGGAGGGTTGGACTCGTAGCGGAGTTAACGCTAAGCCGGAGGGTTGGAGACAGACTCTGGAGTCTAAAGGGTTCAAGCTGAGTAGGACCAAGACAGAGTACTTGGAGTGCAAGTTCTGTGAAGCACCTCAGGAGGCTGGCGTGGAAGTGAGACTTGGTACCCAGGCCATCCATAAGAAAAGTAGTTTCAAGTATCTTGGGTCTGTTATACAAGGCAGCGGGGAGATTGACGATGATGTCACACATCGTATTGGGGTAGGGTGGATGAAATGGAGGCTCTCTTCCGGAGTGCTATGTGATAAGAATGTGCTACCACAACTTAAGGGCAAGTTCTACAAAGTGGTGGTTAGACCGACTATGTTGTATGAGGTGGAGTGTTGGCCAGTTAAGATCGCTCACGTTCAAAAGATGAAAGTTGCCGAGATGAGAATGTTGAGATGGATGTGTGGGCACACCAGGAGTGACATGATTAGGAATGAGGCTATCCGGGATAAGGTGGGAGTGGCCTCGGTGGAAGAGAAGATGCGGGAAGCGAGACTGAGATGGTTTGGGCATGTGAAGAGGAGAGACACAGATGCTCCAGTGCGGAGGTGTGAGAGGTTGGCCATGTATGGTTTCAGAAGAGGTAGGGGTAGGCCGAAGAAGTATTGGGGAGAGGTGATTAGACATGACATGGCGCAGTTACAGCTTACCGAGGACATACCTTAGATAGGAGAGTATGGAGGACTCAGATTAGGGTAGAAGGCTAGTAGATAGTATCGTTTATCCTTTCATATTAGTAGTCGCATTGTCGCGATATAATTTCTTGTGTTTTGATTTCTGCTACTATCTGTTATTTCCCGTACTTTGATTATCTTATTTTATCTGTGATAGCTACTGCCCCTTTGCAAACTGCTTCATCAGGGTTTAGTCGCTTTCGTTATTTTCATTTTCATATCGCTTTGAATTTCTTGGCCTTATCTGACCTCTTTTTATGCTTTCTATTGAGCCGAGGGTCTTTCGGAAATAGCCGTCCTACCTTGGTAGGAGTATACACTCTACCCTCTCCAGACCCCACGTTGTGGGATGTCACTGGGTGGTGGTTGTTGTTGTTGTATATTTATTCATATCTCTCAATCACATATAACAACAACTATGCCTCAGTCTCAAACAAGTTGAGGTCGGCTATGTTAATCCCAAATTCTTCCTTAAGCTCATTCATATCATAATCATACCAAATAAAATAAAAGTGAAAAATTAAATATATATAAATAGTGATAATAATACTCCCTCCGTCCCAATTTATTTGTCACTCTTTCTTTTTAGGTCAGCCCCAAAAATAATGACATTTTTCTATATTTAGTAACAGATTAACTTTAAACTTGTCATTTTACTTTTAATGAGGTGATTTCTAGCCACACAAGTATCTATGACTTATTTTGGACCACAAGCTTTATAAGTCTTTCTTTCATTCTTAAACTCCGTACGCAGTCAAACACCTTCATGGATCGAGACAGAGGGAGTAACAACAAGTCTAAAACCTATTCTCACTAATACATATTCACCTATGTGAATCTTTTTCTTCCATTATGCCCTATATTTAGCTAAGTTTGCATTGACACCAAAGATCTGTAGATCTTTTGAGACAACTTCTTTCCAAGTGAATTTAGGTCTACCCCGTCTCCTTTTAACACATTCATTCACCATAGTTTCATACCTCCAGACTGGTGCATATGTAGGTCAATGCAGGACATGACCAAACCATCTCAAGCGACTTTTTCGCATTTTATCCTCAATGCATGCTACTTGCACCTTCCGGTGAATGTGATCATTTTTTATCTTGTATGACCTTACATCCATCTTAGCATCCGTATCTCTGCAACACTATCTTGTGGATATGCTGGACTTTAGCGGCCCAGCATTCACTACCATATAACATCATATCTCTCAGTCATATGAGGAGAAACAATGCATTCAAGAAAATCTCTTATAAGAATCTAAGGTGAAGTTTGGAAATAGAACAATTCCCACTGACGTATCCTCGATTAATGCAACCTCAGATGCTATGTCTCAATTCTCCTTTCTATTGTTAAGCTGAACAATTAGAAAGTGCGATGTGCCCTAGAATTGCTGCCATATACTTGAATTTGCTTTTGGCTCTGTGCCAATATATATTTTATGCCTTAGATGACAGCTGTAGTATCTTTGATGTGAGCAGTTCCTCATCTACAAGGATATTGATTCCATGCACTGTTTGAAGTTGGTTGGCTTACTGTGGCAAATGGAGGATAAACAAAGGCTTTTTTATGATATAACACCACCAAAGAGATGAAACTCTTGCTGTCTAGCTCAGGAGATGATAAAATATTTCAAAGTAGCTAGCCTTTTTTTTCATTTGATTTTCCTTTCCTAGAAGAATTCTTTGCTTATGTTGGTGTCTGGTAAATCATTAACTTTTGCATTGGATGCCTTATAAAAGCACTTGGAATGCCTGATCAAAGGAAAAGTAAAAGCACATGGAATATTTTCAGCTGATCAAACTATTTCTATTGTTTATTTTGAAGCATGGCCTGGATGGACTTGGATCTGCTGGCTCGAAGTCTTTCAGAGCACTTGCAGTCTTTGGTGCTGGAGTGTCTGGGCTCCTTAGTTTTGCAACAATTGCATATTCTGATGAGGCAGAGCATGGACTAGAGTGTCCCAGCTATCCCTGGCCTCACGAAGGCATTCTCAGTTCGTATGACCATGCTTCGTAAGTACTTATGTGCTTCTACATGATTGTTAAAGTTTCTTAGTCTATATTCTCTTTTTATCGGTAGTGTGGTTCATTAAGTTCCTTCTCAAAAAAAAGTGCGGTTCATTAAGTTCTTCTCTTAGTTATTATATATCATATGGGAAATATTTGTCCACAGCAAAAGTATTTCAGCCTGTGTTCTTACAAGTATTTTCCCGTGTATCGTGATAGGTATAGGTGTAGTTGGTGTTCATACTGCGTAGCCTTATTTTTCAAGTCTCTTACCATCTGGAGAAGGAATATGAATCTTTTGGTTTTCCAGAGCTATTTTACACTAAGTTTCAAATAAGATCAAAAGCCACTTAGCTTGTGTGCCTCTTTTTTTGATACAGGATCCGGCGAGGTCACCAGGTTTACCAGCAAGTTTGCGCATCTTGCCACTCAATGTCTCTAGTTTCATATCGTGATCTTGTTGGTGTCGCATACACTGAGGAAGAGACCAAGGCCATGGCAGCAGAAATTGAGGTGGTTGATGGGCCTAATGATGAAGGTGAGATGTTTACTCGCCCTGGGAAGCTGAGTGATCGTTTCCCTCAACCTTACGCAAATGAAGCAGCTGCAAGGTTTGCTAATGGAGGAGCCTATCCTCCTGATCTAAGTCTAATTACTAAGGTACTGATTGTCTTCTGAGGTTTGACAAACATTTGATCTACATTGCCTGATGTATTCCACTTTTCAGGCTCGTCATAATGGTCAAAACTATGTTTTTGCTCTTCTAACTGGCTACCGCAACCCTCCTGCTGGTGTCTCGGTAATTCCTGTCTCAAGCTACTTTTGCTTTGTGACTGTTTTTCTTTTATTTAGAATAGAGGAACTAGTATATTAAAATAGTTATATATAAAAGAATGCATCTGAAGATGTTGCTAGGAGATATTGGTACTGTCACATCCAATTTAGTCGGTTGACCCTGCTTTGTGTCTGTCTTTTGATACCAACTTGTCAATAATTCTTCATTTCAGTAAAATTCATTTTGCTGCTCAACTCTCATTATAGATTCGAGAAGGACTTCACTATAATCCTTACTTCCCTGGTGGAGCTATAGCAATGCCTAAAATGCTTAATGATGGTGCTGTTGAGTATGAGGATGGCACCCCTGCAACGGAGGCACAGGTAATATATCTTTCCTTTTCCCCCCGTACATCTGCTTTATGTTTTGAACCATTTCTGCGGAAGTTATAATGCTTACGCTGGACAGATGGGAAAAGATGTTGTCTCATTCTTGTCATGGGCTGCTGAGCCAGAAATGGAAGAGAGAAAGCTGGTAAGTTGCAACAACTTCCCCTTCCTGCATTTACATCAATCCCTGTTTTGTTTATTAGTTTGTGGGCACCATTTTTTTTTTTTAATTGAAGTTCTTCCAAAAAGAGTGTTTATGTAGCTTTGTATGCCGCTGAAGCCTCAAAGAATGTAACTTGCTGAGGTTATCCCACTTATTACCAAGTTTAGTGTTTTACTACCACATTCTGAGTGGCAGATTTGTGTGCATTTTGACCCCGGTTGGATCCTTATTATCAGTTGATCATCCATACTATGTGCCATAATATGTATTTCCGACTGACATATTTTAATTCTTACAGATGGGTTTCAAATGGATATTTGTTTTATCGCTTGCACTTCTCCAAGCAGCTTACTACCGTCGTTTGAGATGGTCTGTCCTCAAATCTCGCAAGTTGGTCCTTGATGTTGTCAATTGATCTCGAGGATTTCCTTCTGTACACTCTGAGCGTGCAAGGGGTTAGAGAATAATATTACTATCATTTTATCCAATGATTTGAGTTTGCAGCGTTATACAACGTAGTCTATACAATAGAGTGCCATTGGCACTGTCTCTCTGCAGGTATTCTTTTTTAGGGTAAATAAATAACTACTCAACTATTTATGGTACTCGCATCTTTTATACGAGAACTTTATGTTGGAACCTGACGTGGGGATGTTAATTGTGCATTCTTGCTCTTCCGTTTTTTGTTCTAAGCTACCAGAGGGCTGACCATTGAAAAATGTTTAGTAGCAAATTATAGTTGTTTACTCGATTGCCCAAAGGGGGCGGCCTAACAGTCGAAGAGCTGGAATGACAACCTTGAAACCAATTTCGAATCTCAGCAAAAGCGATGCTGGGTTAATTTCTCCCATATGTCCAAGTCTTGGTAGAGTTATGGAATATATATATATATATATATCTGTGTGTGTGTCTCTGTGTGTGTGTGTGTTGGTGGATTGACATGGTTTTTCTTTTGTAATTCTTAACAATTTTGAATGCCTAAAATGTTCTAGTGGCTTTGTTGAAATATTTTTTTAAAAAGATTTGGCATGAAATACTAGCTTGTAAATTTGAAACTGGCAAATTGAAACATGATAAATTACCAAAAAAATTTAAAAAAAATCTTCTAAAGTAAATTCAATGCTATTTGATTTTGAAATTTAAATAAAAAACCAACTCTGAAGACCAAACTGTCTTATAACATAACTTTGGCACTCGTGACCACATTGCGAAGCTGATATTTGCTGGGTTTACTCCATAATCTCAAGCAGATAAGTGAATGGAGTACCATATATCGAACGCCAATATTAATCAAGTTATTGATCAACAGTCGAACTTATAATACCTTTTTCTCTCACAAGGTGACTAAGTCATGCCTTTAGAAAAGAAACAAAAAAGAGAGCAAAAGAAGTAAACTGTGAATTACTGACTCAAACTGTCCAAAAGATATTGGATTTTATTTGAAAGTTCCTTTGTTCCGTTTTTCTAAAAATGTGTGGCTATGTAGCCACACGTTACAAGCTAATTGAATGAGGCAGAAATACTTGGACAAAAATCATACAAGTCATTCAGCGAAGAAAACAATCCACATTATAATTCATGCGTGGGAGTGGGAGACATTGATAGTTCACAAGTCGAGAGAAGGTTTTGTTCATAATAAATGTAGACAAGATGTAAACTGAACAAAAGACGATCAAACTGGAATACACCACTAATAAAGGCATTTTCCCATATAGTAAAGCTGGTCAAATACACCACAACTAAAGATATCTTCCTATAGAGTAAAGCTGGTCGAATTTTAAGACTCAATTCGTGATAACCTTCGAATAGAGAAATAGCCACAGTAAAGTTTTAAAAATAAGTTTTGGATGAACTTTGAACTCTTAGAATATTTGTTTTTAAAGACTCAAAGCGATGACTACTAATATGATGGAATGTTAAAATAATGACAATAAAATAATAGTGGATCATTGTCCTATTGCAATCATCAAAGATCTAAAGATAGTATGTGTGTAAAGATAGCATGTGTATCTGTCTCTTGGTGGGTGTGCATTTGTAGGTTTTCACGACTAGATTTATTGGTTATGTAACAGTACGTACATTGCACATTGGTGTAACATAAGTATTATTGTATTGGACATAGGGGTGTACAAAGTAAACCGACAAATCGTACTAAATCGATAAATCGAGTCAACTTGAAAAAAAAACCCGACTAGTGGTTTGGTTTGACTTGGTTTGGTGTTGAAAAAAAAAACCGACCATAATTGGTTTGATTTGATTTTAACTAAAAAAAGTCAAACCGAACCAAACCAACCCGACATTACATGTATTCAATTTTTAAAATATTTTATACATAAAAATATTTATTTGTAATGTAATTTATAAATATTTCTTAAATTTTTTCGTAGGTTTTTATCTATTATTCAAGCTTGAACTTAGAATTTTGAACGTCAACAAGTTTTATATCATATGGATGTTAGTAACTCAAATAAAGTCCAAACCAAAACCAACTCAACACTAATGCTAACAAAAGAAATTCAATTTACCATTAGGAATGACAATAATGTTGGATATCTATTCTTTAGTTTTGCATAATTGATTTAGAGAGTGAAAATACATAACTTAAGTTTTTTTCTGTCATGTAATTAATACTTATTTGTCGTACTTATTTTAGCATGACTTAATATTTTTAGATTATGGTCATTTTCTTTATGGCTTGTTAATTAGCAATATTTATTTTAACCGATTTTATTAGCTTTTGTTAAATATTTTAATACAATGTCATCACTCTTCTCACATTTTGTATTATTTTCTTAAGAAACACCTTAATTATATAGTTGTACCTTACTAGGACTAACGAAATATTTGAAGTAAAAGTTATATGTTTTGTATCAAGACTATTCCGGAAAAAAAAACCCGAAAAACCCGAGAAAACCGAATAACCCGAGAAAATCCGAGGTCTGAATTTTATTGGTTTGGCTTGGTGTATAAATTTAAAAACCCGACGCAATTGGTTTGGTTTGGTGTTTAAAAAATCTGAACCAACCCGGTCCATGTACACCCCTAATTGGACACAATGGACTTTCTCTATGTTAAAAATCAAGACTTTCGGCTTATACCATTTGACATAGAAAGTAAAATATTTATTTAGCATCTAAGGGTACGTCTGGCCCAGGAGTTAATGAAGTGGGTTCAAAATTCAGCAGGAGCAAAAACACTCGATAATTTTTTTCTATCTGTACCACATAAAATTAATTGAAATGCGTGCAAGCTGGTTCGGACTCCACTATTATAAAAAAGAGTACAATAATTGTTTATGTTACCGTAACCATGAATAGAAATTTCCTTAAGATGACGTGTGAGGAAAAGCACAGCCACTTCCACAACATAACTTCCAACTGATCTTGCAGCCCGTTTAGCAATATTTGCTCTCTCCCTTTTCTTTTAAAGCCTCCTGTTTAGAATCTGAACGTAATACCTTAAAAATAAATGAAGCTACAAAATTTATAACCTGTGAACCACTTTACATAATTTATACCTCAACTTGTACTGGGATGATAAATGACCGAATGTTACCATAATTATACATATATCGTTCGAATTGGAAGTAATGAATTTAAGTTGAAGTGGTAGAAATTAATTACCCCAAATCTGACCCTACATCCCACACCCGTACCATACTAATTAAGATGGATAATTACTTACATTGTACACATGCATGCTGTTATAGCAGCAGTGACACCTAATTGCACCATTCACTAATTGCACATGCCCTCCTCATTAAACATTTTCGAATTATTGCCGACCAATACGGAGCTGCCAAAACTCTTTCACTGAAAAAGACAGGAAAGACAAATAAATTAAGGATGCACTGAGTTTCACATGGGAATGCTTTCAGTACCAGATCTTGAATGTCTTATATTCCCAATTTCCTACTATATCACGTTCCTCTGTTTTCACAATCCATTGGTATGTTTGGTTTTAATAGTCTGATTTTATGGTTGTTTTTGCAACATCGTCATTTCTTGAGGATAACTATAAATCAGCTTGGAGTACAACCACCCAACATTATCCTGCCAGAACCATGTGCCCTATGGCAGGTATAACATATTTGAGCTTCCGTCGGTGGTAAATCAAACTCTTTTTGGATCATCACCACAAAGCTTTATAAATTACTTCCTTTGTCTTAATTTATATTATACATTTTTCTTTTTTTGTCTGTACGCAAGAAAAATATACTATAAAAATAATTATCTATGTATTCAAAATCACAAATTCAAAAATCTTGTTATTTTTTAAAATTTCATCCCAATCAAAGTGTTTCAGACAAAAATCATGAGAAGGAGAGAGCAAAATTCCTTCAGTAATTCCAATATTCTTAAAATCAATTTATTTCCATGTTTTCATATTAATATTTCTAATTGTTAATGGAGCCATAACTAATAGATTCTCCTTAATTAAAAACAGAGAAAATTCAAAAGTATTAATGTTATTTTCTTTAAGAGATAATGGTCGTCAAAAGCACACATTAACAATCATTGTTTCGTCAGTTTCACGCCTAAAATATCAATTGTTCCCTTCATCTATCTGAACTATCACCATCTATGCGTTACAACACACCTAGTTGAATAGATGGTGATAGTTTAAGAAGGAAAATGGAATAGATAATAGTTGGCCTCAGCTTTGAAGTGTGTTTTAATATATATAGATGGTGATAGTTCAAGCAAGAAAAGGAAACAAGTTATAGTTTAAGTGTGAAATTCGGGGGAAAAAATGATCGTTTATGTGTGTTTTTAACCATAACTCTTTTTTATATTTATCCTTTTCATATTCTAATTATCAGATAAAGATAATATGAGACGTGAGAATATGTAAAAAGAAGCAAAAGCGGAATGACTCGGTCCTTCGGGAACATCCGATAAAATTGAAACGATACATAAAAGATTAGCATGGTCCCTGTGCAACGATGGAAGGCACAAAACTAATCGAGAAATGGTCCAAAAAGCGGAATGACTCAATGAGATGACAAGGTTATACGGAGGCTGAGCTACAGTTTGTTAGTACGTGGAACATGTGCACACGCCACTCGGCCACTGGTCAAAAACCTTTACCATATACGACCTTTTCGTTGACTATAATCCATGGTACCTGAGACTTTGTGGATGAGAAGGAAGAAGATCATATGCTAAAATTTAGAATGCTCAAAACAAAAGAGTTAAAGACGATTTGACAATAATTCGACTTAACTAAAAAAAATTCCATGTGTATGAACATGGTCTTCGAATCTTGACCCGACTCTGGCCGAGGAGAATGACTAATTAGGCGATGTCGTTTTGGTTTATTTACTACAGGATAGTAGGATACTAGTAGTAGTAATTATTTTAGCATTTAATTAGGTTTTTCCAAATCTTTGTCCCCTCGGCACGAGGAATGCACGTGCACCTTTTGCTGCGTTGTCACAACTAGGAAAGAGAAATAGTGGCAGTTTTTGTAATTTACTTCTCACCTTGGGGCAAATTCATAAACAGAAACTCATAAAAGCCGGTTGAACGTTTCTGAATTTCAGCACACACATACACACACTCTTCAGTGTCTCTAATTCATAAAAATGAAGAAGGCAGCCATATTATTGGTGCTGCTCTGTGCCACCATCCATGTTGCTTCATCACAAAAGGATGGTAAGTTTTTAATTACTATCCATTTTCGGTTTTTGTTTTCAATTCTGGGCAGTATGTGTGATTATGTTTCATTTAGTACTGCATTGATATTTGATAATATTAAAATTTAACTTCTTATGATTTATATTATGAAGTCATTTTCTGATAGTTGTATTCGTCATGCATGCTATAGCGTTTGGTATATTCATCATGATATAAACGAAAAAGAATAAATTAGTAAAAAATGAATGCTACTTGTGTGCAAACCACAAACTATAGTAGTTTACTAGGAGTGCTGAAATGAGCAGGAGGAAATTAGTAAAATTGTAAAATCGTCAAGTTTCCACTTGTTAAGATTAACATCATTCTCCAGTTATGTACTAGCTACAAGACATATGTACCATGCAACTTTCCTTAATCCATCCTAATTAACTAATTATAGCCTAAATAATAATAATAATAATAATAATTCATTTAAGTGATAGGATGATCTAGCCTTGTCTCCGATCTCGCGGCACCAATTTAGTATATGACATTCTATACCCCACAATTGATTGTACCAAATAAAAATAATTGCTAGGCTATTATCCTTTTGCTCAACACCGGCTTATTTCCAATTTTTTCCCCACAAGCAATGCGATATAAATAAGGAAGAAAGAAAGGACTTGCTTTATTCATGCATGTGATTACTGAAGGGAATATGTGAATTGTGATAGTTATGATGGCAGCCAACATGTACATGTTCTTTTTCCCGGCCTAATAAAAGACTAGTTTGCTAAATCCATGTAAATTAGATGTATCCATCGAGTTGATGCAGATCTACCCTAGTGGTTAGATTGAAGGCTTTTTGAGGATAAATTTCTATAATAATTGGTTGAATTGAAGACCTATGTTCGGACAATAATTTAAAGAATATTTATAAAATTAATTATATCAATTAAAAGGTATTGCAAATAAATTTTATTATAAGAATTTGTAAACTGGTAAAAATGATAACTAACCTAGTATTACAGATTAAACTTCACTAACGGTGTAAAAAATCTTCATGACGTTTATTAAAATTGTCATTTTCAAGGTTATAAATCACTTTACCTGTAAATATCTTTTGAGTAACCTGATAGTGTAATATTCTTCTTTACACTAACAACTTAAATTCTAACTTAAATCATAGTTTGATGAGTTTAAGTTTTGCGCACCGTCAGTGTATCATTTTTTTTTTACACTTAATGCAGTAACTTTTTAAGTAAATATGTTTACCTTTTATTAAACAAAATGAAATTGTAATTTACACTAGAGTAATTAAAATTAAGGAAAGTTGAATCCTACTTATACTCTAACTAAAATTAGTTTCTAGTTTTACTAGTAATCAAATTATTTCCTTCTCAAAGTTTGTTTACAATTTGACGTTCTTTCTCTGTGAAGATCATTGTTGTAGCAATTCTTTAACCCTTCAATAATTCTTTTTTTTTGTTTGAATGATCAGGAATATTGCCAAACGGCAACTTCGAGCTAGGTCCAAAGCCATCAGAAATGAAAGGAACAAAAGTAGTGAACCGTCACGCAATACCCAACTGGGAAATATCAGGTTACGTCGAATACATTAAATCAGGCCAAACACAAGGTGACATGCTTCTTCCAGTACCACAAGGAGATTACGCTGTTAGGCTAGGTGAAGACGCATCCATTAAAACCAAAGTGAAAGTCACAAAAGGAGTGTTCTATTCGATCTCTTTTGTATTTGCTAGGACTTGTGCCCAAGAAGAGAAACTGAATGTGTCAGTTTCACCTAATTCTGAGCCCAATGATTGGGGAATGTTGCCACTACAGACTATGTATAGTTCTGAAGGATGGGATTCGTATTCGTGGGGTTTTTTGGCAGAGGCTAACGTGATTGATGTTGTGATACATAATCCAGCTGTGGAGAAGGACCCGGCTTGTGGCCCACTTATTGATTTCGTTGCTCTTAAGGCTTTGAAAACTCCCAAAAGACGTGCAGGTTAGTGTCCCAACTTCGTATCAAATTATTTATCCTGATTCTCTTTTATCGGCCTTTATAGAAATTTTAATTAGAAAGGGCTTTTAATTATTTTACTTTTATTTATGTCTTAATATGTAATTTCTCTTTACTGAATATTTATTCTATTTATGTGTCACCTTGAGGTGTTTGTAGTCTTCAAGAACAATTACTACTAAGGGTAAAAAGAAAAAAATAATTAATTTTGTTTTGAATTTTTAAATTAATAAATAATTTGAGACAACTATTGCTAAAGATCACGACAAATAATTTGAGACGTAGGAAGTAGTTGGCTGTAATTGATTTGCTCCATTTTTGGCTTGAACTTGAGTTGGCGTCCCTTTGAAATTCCCAAAAGGATTAAAATCGGATCGGGTTATAACTAGTTACTTACTTCTTATCTTCTTTTTCAAGTGGATATAATTTTAATTAATACACTGATAATATATGGATTTGTACCATTAAGTTACTTTAAAAGTAACTAAGTTAATATTTCATAACCAGTGGAGTCAGGAGCCTATTAGAAAAATATTTTACCATATGTTAAATTGCATCGAATGGGAAGAATTTACTTTTGAGTTTAAATTTTTGTGTACTTATAATGTATTGAGTTTTTCAAATTATCAGGTTAAGTTGACATATACGAATCGGTATACTTTTCTTAGCAAGTCACATATAATAATCAGAAAATAGAATAATAACCTGCTAATTTGATATATTCAATTAAATTACACTAATAGCATAAAAGTTCTTTACTCTGCTAGTACATATAATTCAAATCCTTTTACTTTTATCATAAACAATTTACTTACAGTTGGCTTATGTGAGCAATAATTTTAAAATTGAATGAGTACATGACATGTGCCTATATTTAATACTAGGATTTTGATATAGAGTAGTCTCAAGTTTTTTTTTTTTTTTTTTTTTTTTTAAGATGGAATTTATACTTTGGCTATAATGTGTCAAATTACTAATTCATATTGATGATATATAATCGATGCATGCAGACAACATGTTGAAGAATGGAAACTTTGAGGTAGGTCCATACATTTTCCCTAACACAACATGGGGCGTTCTAATCCCTCCAAACATTGAAGATGATCACTCTCCATTGCTGGGATGGATGATTGAATCTCTCAAGGCAGTCAAATACATCGACTCCGAACACTTCCACGTGCCGGAGGGCAAGCGAGCAGTCGAGCTCGTGGCTGGAAGAGAGAGTGCCATAGCACAAGTAGTGAGGACTAGACCAGGAAAAGTATATGATTTAATTTTCTCTATTGGAGATGCTAGCAATTCTTGTGAAGGATCCATGCTTGTTGAGGCATTTGCAGGGAAAATTACTAGGCAATTTCCTTATGAATCTAAAGGTAAAGGTGGATTCAAAAGGGCTAGACTTAGGTTCACGGCGATTGCACCACGTACTAGAGTGAGGTTTTTGAGCACGTATTATCATATGAAGAGTGATAATTCGGGCTCGTTGTGTGGTCCTGTGGTCGATGATGTGAGATTGGTTGGAGTTCGCAATCCCCACCGTCCATAGATCCTTTTAATTATTTAAGTCTGATAATTGTTGATTCAGTTTATGTTTTATGCATGACAGAATGCTGATATGATATTCCTTGTAATACGTACTATAGTTGATGTGTTGCTCTTTTCTTTTTTCTTTTTCATGTCATACAAGCAAGAGAGTTAAAAAAAAATGATGTATTGTTGTATTTTACATGTATTTATACAAATTTTCGAATAATCAAATGAAAGAACCTTCTTGGTTCAACATATTATGTGTTCCTTCATATATTGAACTAAATCCATTCAGTGTTGGTATTTTCCCTGTTGATTTCCATTTGAAAAAGTGTACATGAGCAAAAATTCCAGGATTAGTCTTAGTGAGAAAAATATTCAAGACTACTTTTGGTCTCTGTCTCCTTGACTCTCCCCAGCTGATCAACTACTCAAATTCTCTGTTGTTGCATGAACCTGAAAAAGTAGAATGCCAACTGTGCTATACTTCAAAGTCTCCAGGCAAATTTATGCAAATGGCAATGCTTTAGATAGGTGTTTTCTCAATTTTACCAACTCTGTGCACTTCTGTTTTGAAGGGTCAATAACTTATATGGTCTCCAACTATAGGCTAAAGTGACTCAAGATACCTGTGGGCGTTTATCATCGTTAAAGCTCTTGCTCCTGATCTTGAATTCCCCTCTTCTGGTTGTAAGTTCATCTAATATCTCAGCACCACAAATGTCTACTTCACCTTGCTCAGCTCCATAAGGAGGTGCTTCCTTTTCCTAATAAAAACAAGTAGTATTTGACATTTCATAATTTGATAAACTTGAAAAGAGAATCAACAATTTAGCAGACATTGAACTTTTGGAATACCTTAGAAGAGAAGCTGCGCAAACGTTGAGGGACACCAGGAATTTCCTCATACTCAGCTGCATCTAGCTCTCTCAAATGATGAGGCTGGAAAATCTTGGGTAGTAGATGTTGTCTTATGCTTAAAAGGAGAAAAAATGGCAAGGGAAAGAGAATGCCAGCTATGGGGATCCAAGTGACTCCAAAGCATAATAATAAGTACATAAATTGGAAAACTGTGAAAATTGCAATGTATCTGAATGGGACCGACTCCACAAAAGATGCATGCACCCCTTCAAGGACCCTGTCAACATGGTAACTCAAATCAGTTGAAGAAATAATAGGATTCGTATATGCAGCAATGCTCATGTTTACCTACGAGTTTAAGTTCTGTGCACTACCAATGCATAAGTTTTTAACGCCATCAAGTAACTTTTCATATCAAGTCTGATATAGTACTCTAGGAGACAGAATGAGAACTTGCTTTTTAAAAAGTTAAATCATAAAATTTCTTTATACTATCAGTGTATAAACAACTTAGATCTTTTTCATATATGTATGGCATCAAAAAGTACTTCATTATTTTTTGAAGTACTTAAAACATTATTGGTGAATTACCAGGTGGACTTACTTAAATCTCCTCCCAGGAGTGATGAAGAGAAGCAATATTCTTTCCCAGAGTTGATTTCCAGGCAGGCTGTCAATAGCCATATAGGCGAAATATCCCCAAAGAACTGAGGTTGGTATCTTCTTTATCACTGGCATAGCACAAACTGACGCTGCTACTAGTAGCGACTGTAATAGATTGCTCACTCTTTGCTCATTCACTCGGACAGGCAAGTAGACATCTATGTGTTTCTCAGGATCAAATGCGAACTCTGCATTTCCCTCATTATCATTTTCAGTACTTTTCATTACTGCCTCCTTCAAGTGTTCCAACTCTTTAGCTACTGTTGTCTGCAATAGGACACAAACCATTCATTTTACAAAGCTCAATATTCACCGGCATGAAGTAAGATGTGCACCACCACGGACTACAACATCATTTAACAAGTGAATGAATAATCCTTTGAACAAATAAGCTTAAAATTGATATATTTTCGCAAAACCAATGCCAAGATAAGCAACAAAAAGTAAACTTAGAAGAGACTTACATCAGCAGAACTATCAATCTCTACAAAAACTGTTTGCATATTGCCATAAATTTCGGAATTACTAGCCTTTCGCTTTATACTCTCCTTGGCACTTTTGACCATCTTCCTCCGAATCAGCTGGTTCACATTGCAGAAAGTTTTCAGGATTCGAATGAGTAGCATCCACAAAATCACTAGCATATATAACAAGTAGTTATTAGAGTTTCTAGTATGCTAATTGGTAATTACCTGTCTCCTGAGAACAGCCAAACTCTTTGTATGCATAGGGGACTGTGGCAAGACACCATTTGAAGGAGGAACTCCAATCAAACCACAAAGCAAAGTCTAAGGAGATACCATTCGTGTAATTAGATAATCTTGATTTATTACACCAGTGATGAAAAATGGAAAACAATAAAAGAAATCAGCTATAGATGAATAGCTAGATACCATAAATCCCAAGAGCAAGATGTCATGATGATAAGCACAAGGATTCTTAAGATTGAATTCCTTTTGTTGTGCCATTTGTGAAGCAACAGTGTGATCAAAGAAATAAAGTCCAGCTATCATTAGAGCTGGAATTAAGGCAGCAAAGATGTATGTTGGAGGAACCTTCCCCATGTCCTGCAATTGAGATATCATGTGTTCAATTTCAAGATTATTCAATAAATAAGGCAGCTTCGTGCATGAAGCATCCTGCGTTCATGTTGACACAAACATCAGTGGCTAATTCCAAAAATTTCAAGATTTTATAATAAAAAAGGGCAGCCTGGTATACGAAGTATTTTGCGTTCACGCAGGATAAGAGAAAGGTCGCATCCTATCCTAACATAAACATCAATGACTGATTCCACGAATTTCAAGATTTTTTCTATAAAAAAAGGCAGCCCCGTGTAAGAAGGATCCTGCATTCATGCAAGGAGCAAAGAAGGGCCTCATTTTATGCCAACATAAATATCAATGGCTGCTTCCATTCAAGATTTTTCAATAACCATCAGGCATTAGAAAATTAATCCATCGATCCGTTCACAATTAACACACCTTAATTACAGTCCAGTGGTGTGAAGATGCAGATTCCCAAGGAAGGGGACTAAAGAGCCTTCTGGGAACTCCAGATGGCACTTTACTTGGCACACTATATGAGAGTGCTGACCAAACAAGGACCATTAATGGAACACCATAATCAGCAATAAAGCTTCTGAACCAACCTGATTTAATAGGAAAAGAAAGTACTATTAGTCACCACACAATATATACATGCAACTTCGTGAAAAAGAATTTATATTATGTACATTGATGTGTAAAGAAATTTTGCACTATCACTATAATTTAACCTATAAAGTTAAACTCTTAAGAAAAGCTACTGTATGATATTACTAATTAATGTTACATCACAATTCATATACCTGTTCCATACCACCATGACCTTGCTTTTCTGCTTTTCAATGATGTGTAGAGAAGGCCCAAGGAAAATATAACTCCAAGTAAGCCGTTTGTATAGAGCCATTGGAATTGATATTTCTCTAAATTTGGGTCCTCAGCTTTGGGAACTTTGAACTCGCTTACTAACCCCTACAAATCCACATTAAAAATGCAACCTCAAGTTAAGTTATAAAAGGGTGTCAAATAAGCGACTTGGACTAAATTTGAAGGGGTTAAAACTTATTAAACCAAAAAACTGTTTGGTTCATAATCCGTCCAAATCTGTTTGGATCAAGATTGTTGGACGATTTAAGCTAAACAATGAATCATGATCCAATATAATAACCCAACAAAACCCAAAAACATTTTTCTATGTCTTATTAGCCTCCTTATGGATCATGGGCTACATACGGCGCCCAAATTGGCCCCAAACTTTTAGATGGGCTAACTTGTGTTATGCTCAAATCGACCCGCAATGAATACATGCCCAGACCATTTCGCTTAAATGTGAATGGATTGGAAGGGTTATACACGTTGGTGGACTAAATTTGACATCCTAAGTCAAGACTTCATACTACGTAGTATATCAATATTACCAAGAGCTGTATAATTTTTAAGAAGACCACCTGTTTCTTCTTGCAGTTACCTTAATTGCCTCTTGTATAAAAAGCACAGAAATGAGCATCCCAAATGTCTCCCCAGCTATCCTTGTAAATCGATTGATAATGTTGCAGGCATTAAATATTGCTAAAAGAAACAACATAAGTGCCGTCCACACACAAACCCTGCAGAATCATTATGAAAATAATTTCTCATCTCAACACAAATACTTTAAGTATATATCTGAAAATGTAAAACACAGATGATTTTAATTAACATACCATCCAGCCCAAGCCAAGTAAAGGGTCTGTCCCAAATCTTCTCTTCCTTTGGCAAATTTGTACATATAAGTGTACATAATAATAGTTGGTTCTGCAACTCCTAATATTAAAAGAGGCTGCCCACCGAATATGGAGTGTATTATACCACATATAGCTGTTGAAACTAAAGTTTCCACAGTGCTCACGCTCCCATCTAATTTAGATGCAAAATAAATCCATAGTATATTAGTATTCATTAATTTTCTAGTAATGTAATAAAGTTGAAATATGAAGAAAAAAAACAGAAAAAAAAACCTGTATCTCTGCTCAATTGTTCTCCAAAGGCTATCACTGGAAGAGCAGATGCAAAAAATATGTAAGTAGTTGGAGCCAATATCCTGATATATGTTCAAAAGAAGCATCAGTTAGATAAGAAAAAAGAAAAAAGAAACAAGGAATATGTTCAATATTGTTTTCAGAAAATTTCTGAAAACAATATTATCCCTCTGAAAAGGATAGTATAGTTACGATATTCCAGATGTAAGTCCAGCAAGCCAATCGTGCTTGTAGCAAGGTGCTCTTCCTCTAAAATCATCGACAATGCCTCTGAATGGAGTTTTGAGAGTACTCTTCATCATCTCTGCTGATCATCAAGGAATATTGATGAGTATGTTATATGATACAAAAGTATTTTACTATTCAACATGCAATACTGTTAAAAAAATCGAAGTGTACAATCTCACTAGGAAATTAATAAAGACATACTCCTACTATATATTGTGGACTTGAGTTGAGTTGTCTTTCAGCCCTAACTTCTCAGTGATGACTCATAGAATTACTGGTCATTGGCAAACACAGTAGTCGCTTTTTCTGAAAATAAATAATAAAAAAAAAAATAGGAAGATTTTGTCGCTCGTAGGTAGCTGCTTCTTTGTAGGTCCATACGAAAATTACACCTAACAAGAAGTACTAGTCAAGTTGTACCAGGTCGGGGTTTATATGGGAATAGAATATATGTATTGCAGTCTCAATTGACTTATCAAAAGAAGTGGACAAATGGAAATGGTTTAACAATATAAACAAAATACCCTAAGAGACGAAGCACAAAGACCATGTGCTTATTTAAATAGACGTGTTTGAAATTTCAGGGAATATGCGTTTTTGTAGCTAATATTGCTACTCTTAAACTGACTGACTTTTTTTTTCCCAAAGCTATGTAGTATTAATTTGCTGCTTCTTTTCTTTTTCTTTAATTTTTATAAATTAGTACTCTATAAGTTAACTATGTAGTAGGTGGAAAAGTATTCTAAGCAGATGGCGTGCTTGCTACTTCTCCTACTTTTCCTTTCGATCACACGCCTTAGGAAAGTCTTGGTGAGTAGACTTATAATACGTACAAGTAGTAATACTGAATGAAATTTAAAAAAATAAAAAAAAAAATAAAAAAAAAAAAGTGGATTTTGGTGGAATAAAACCCAACTAGTGTGGAATATTATTTGGAATTCAGTAGCAATGTCAAAAGGAAAAAAAAAAAAATTACCAATGTCAAGTTACGAACAAGTGCCCAGTACTTGTGTAATATTAGAGAACTCGATGTGGGTAAGTATTTATCTATATAACTAATTAACGTAAACTTAGTCTCCAATCTCTTTTGTCAAAAGTAGAATTGAGGGTTAGCTGGAAACAAAGGAGGGATGGGGATTTTTTAAGGTCAAAATGCATGAAGGTTTTTGGCCAATTAAGTTGGAATATTAGAGAACTCGGTTTTATGCTGCCAACCAAAATTGAAAAACAAGACTATGTGCAAGAAATTCTTAAGGTTATTATGTGCGAACATAATTACTTTCACTAGTTCATGTATTCAACTTTCATTTATCGACAAAGGCAGGAAAACAGAACGAGACAGTCTGGACTGGACTATTCTTTATGGAAATATTAGAATGAAATATTATTAATCGGAAGTAAATCTTCGTGTATCCTTTTATTGTGGGTAATTTAACGCTCAACAAAAATGAAATATTGATCAAAATAAATTATATTTCTTGTATTGATAAAAACTTTTTAAAATGTTTTGACTAAACATAAATTGCAGCTCTCCCAAGTACTTTTTGACAAGACGTCATTTTAAGAAAAGCAAATAACGAAAGTTTGGTCAAATGAGCATACGTGTTCATAGAATTATCATTTGTATATTCCAATTGCTAAATTTTCACTTCCCCCGCCCCCCCCCCCCCCCCCCCCCGGAAAACTATCCACTACCTAACCCCACGTGATGTTTGAATTTCCTTAGCATGGAATTCATTTTATAAAGTGGCAAAGAAGTTCAAATATTATTTTATATCACGAGTTCAAATTGCAGAAGTGATATATACAGGTTAGTCATTATATAGGAGTGTTTTTAGGTAATTTACCCTAAAACTAAGCTTCTCAATTGCTTCCTGTTTTGGTCTGCTTTGAATCTTGCTTCCTTTATGTCAAGCAACTTGCACGGGGTAAAATCGGCCTCCTAGTATCTACGACTTTATTATCAGCATTTAACTTCATGGTATTAGTCGTATGTTGAAGGGCTATTATAATTGTGTTATGCAACAGATGACCAAGTTCACAAAAATATGAAGAAAGAAATAATTACATTCCTAATTTGAATTGAGAATATTCATCTTGATAATACTCAAAAGGACCTTACAAATGAAATATTCTCAAGAGGGAGCGTGACAAATGGAGCAAAACGCGAAAATATAACATATGATTCTGATGTTCATGTTATAATTGTTGGGAATAAAATAGACTCGCAAAAATAATATTCACGGTATTAGTGATAAACGCGTAACACTAAGTTATGATTAAATCAGCAAGAATTAAATGAAGCAATAATGACACCAAGATTTTACGTGAAAACCCTTCTGCCACGGCCAAGAGGAGCAGCTGATATCACTATAGTAAGAAATTTTACACTGTGTAGTCACAAGTATAAATACTCCAAAGACCACTACACACTCAAAAAGAAAAAAACACTCTTTTGATTTTTCCCACCTCACTACAATATCCCTCACACTTTATTTTTCTTCACAAACTATTTTCTTACAGTTTATGGAATACCTTGCTCTCTATAATTTTTTTTCTCTGGTGTTTAAAGATGGTGGACAGCTTGCTATTTATAGGGATGAAATGTGCCGTTTTTCATCCTTGCATTTAATTTGGCTGCTGCCAAATTCAACCTTTTACAACTATTTTTGAAAAAAGTTGCAATTTGACTGGTGCCAAATTCAACCCTTTGCAACTATTTTCGACAAAAGTGGCAATTTGATTGGTGTCAAATTCTTTCTTCGCAATCATGGGGATGGACCCCCACAATAATTAGCCACGAATCCACAACCAACCTGGCAAAAAACCCTATTTGTTTATTATTTACAACTAAATATATCAGTGCATGTCGTTCATGATGACAAACGCGTATAAAACAGAAAAAAGAAAGAACTGTTCTTGTATTCAACATAGTGTAACTCAGAGTTTTCACAAATATGAGAGAGGGAGAGAGAGATTCTAGCAGGAAATCTGCTACACTGTTCTGAAGAAAAAGAAATGGTACACAGATGTTATCTCCAATCTTATGTGGTGGATAACAGACACCAAAACCGAACGTAAGAATCTGCAAAACGAAAATAAAGAGGGAGGTGGAAAGATTACATTTGAAAGCTCTAACACTCAAGCTGCAAATTCACAATTAAAACTACCAAAAGGAGAGATGGACTTGGACTCTACCTTTTGAGTAAATTTAGAAAAGAAAAATTACAAAAGATATAGGTGAAGAAAGGGACAAAAAGCTTAGTTGAATTGACATAAAGCACCCCTATTGATGTTGCAGTTGTGGTTCCGCTAAAATTCTATCGATGAATGGCGACATGGCTGCAAGTAATGCTTTCGGACATTCCTCGTGTGGAAGATGTCCACACCCAGATATGGCAACCAGTCTCTGTAAGTTGAGATCATTGTCAGATCAGCAGGGCTAAGCATCAAATTTGCAGTTAATGCACAGGAACAACATACGATATGTATGTTTTGCCGAACTTGCACTTTTAGTTAAAAATTCCTGTGACTCCAAAAATAGGCGAAAAAACGGTCGGACAGAAATCAATTTAGTTTCTACTGCAAGGGTTGTAAATATGAATGCTTCTTCATGACATGCACTAATACATTGAACTTTACTATAGTTACACAAGTAGACATGTGACGAAACCGCCATATTAAACATATGCTTTTGAGATATATAATGTGAAAAACACGAGCAATAAAGTTGGAACATATAAATGATTCTTTTTCACTTTTTGAACAAGGTGTCATTTGTGTTCGGAATATCTGAAAGTGATTTCTTTAAAGTATAAAAGGTGTTATTTTTCAAAAACTTTAAAAGTTGTGTTATTTATGTACCTAACTCTAAAAGCTTGACTTATGATGTAATTTTTGCATGTAATAACCCAACAAAACCCAAAAACATTTTTCTATGTGTTATAGCTTCCTTTGGATCATGGGCTACATACGGCGCCCAAATTGGCCCAAACTTTTAGATGGGCTAACTTGTGTTATGCTCAAATCGACCCGCAATGAATACATGCCCAGACCATTCCGCTTAAATGTGAATGGATTGGACGGGTTGTACACTTTGATGGACTAAATTTGACATCCTAAGTCAAGACTTCATACTACGTAGTATATCAATATTACCAAGAGCTATATAATTTTTAAGAAGACCACCTGTTTCTTCTTGCAGTTACCTTAATTGCCTCCTGTATAAAAAGCACAGAAATGAGCATCCCAAATGTCTCCCCAGCTATCCTTGTAAATCGATTGATAATGTTGCAGGCATTAAATATTGCTAAAAGAAACAACATAAGTGCCGTCCACACACAAACCCTGCAGAATCATTATGAAAATAATTTCTCATCTCAACACAAATAATTTAAGTATATATCTGAAAATGTAAAACACAGATGATTTTAATTAACATACCATCCAGCCCAAGCCAAGTAAAGGGTCTGTCCCAAATCTTCTCTTCCTTTGGCAAATTTGTACATATAAGTGTACATAATAATAGTTGGTTCTGCAACTCCTAATATTAAAAGAGGCTGCCCACCGAATATGGAGTGTATTATACCACATATAGCTGTTGAAACTAAAGTTTCCACAGTGCTCACGCTCCCATCTAATTTAGATGCAAAATAAATCCATAGTATATTAGTATTCATTAATTTTCTAGTAATGTAATAAAGTCGAAATATGAAAGAAAAAAAAAGAAAAAAAAAACTGTATCTCTGCTCAATTGTTCTCCAAAGGCTATCACTGGAAGAGCAGATGCAAAAAATATGTAAGTAGTTGGAGCCAATATCCTGATATATGTTCAAAAGAAGCATCAGTTAGATAAGAAAAAGAAACAAGAATATGTTCAATATTGTTTTCAGAAAATTTCTGAAAACAATATTATCCCTCTGAAAAGGATAGTATAGTTACGATATTCCGGATGTAAGTCCAGCAAGCCAATCGTGCTTGTAGCAAGGTGCTCTTCCTCTAAAATCATGGACAATGCCTCTGAATGGAGTTTTGAGAGTACTCTTCATCATCTCTGCTGATCATCAAGGAATATTGATGAGTATGTTATATGATACAAAAGTATTTTACTATTCAACATGCGATACTGTTAAAAAAAATCGAAGTGTACAATCTCACTAGGAAATTAATAAAGACATACTCCTACTATATATTGTGGACTTGAGTTGAGTTGTCTTTCAGCCCTAACTTCTCAGTGATGACTTATAGAATTACTGGTCATTGGCAAACACAGTAGTCTCTTTTTCTAAAAAAAAAAAAAAAAAAAAAAAAAAAAAAAAGGAAAACAGAAAAAAAGAAAGAAAAAAAATAGGAAGATTTTGTCGCTGGTAGGTAGCTGCTTCTTTGTATAGGTCCATACGTAAATTACACCTAACAAGAAGTACTAGTCAAGTTGTACCAGGTCGGGGTTTATATGGGAACAGAATATATGTATTGCAGTCTCAATTGACTTATCAAAAGAAGCGGACAAATGAAAATGGTTTAACAACATAAACAAAATACCCTAAGAGACGAAGCACAAAGACCATGGGCTTATTTAAATAAACGTGTTTGAAATTTCAGGGAATATGCGTTTTCGTAGCTAATATTGCTACTCTTAAACTGACTGACTGTTTTTTTCCCAAAGCTATGTAGATGCAAATGGTATTAATTTGCTGCTTCTTTTCTTTTTCTTTAATTTTTATAAATTAGTACTCTATAAGTTAACTATGTAGTAGGTGGAAAAGTATTTTAAGCAGATGGCGTGCTTGCTTCTTCTCCTACTTTTCCTTTTCGATCACACGCCTTAGGAAAGTCTTGGTGAGTAGACTTATAATACGTACAAGTAGTAATACTGAATGAAATTTAAAAAAAAAAAAAAAAAAAAAAAAAAAAAAAAAAAAAAAGTGGATTTTGGTGGAATAAAACCCAACTAGTGTGGAATATTATTTGGAATTCAGTAGCAATGTCAAAAGGAAAAAAAAAAAAAGAATTACCAATGTCAAGTTAAGAACAAGTACCCAGTGCTTATGTAATATTAGAGAACTCGACGTGGGTAAGTAATTATCTATATAACGCCTCCAATCTCTTTTGTCAAAAGTAGAATTGAGGGTTAGCTGGAAACAAAGGAGGGATGGGGATTTTTTAAGGTCAAAATGCATGAAGGTTTTTGGCCAATTAAGTTGGAATATTAGAGAACTCGGTTTTATGCTGCCAACCAAAATTGAAAACAAGACTATGTGCAAGAAATTCTTAAGGTTATTATGTGCGAACATAATTACTTTCACTAGTTCATGTATTCAACTTTCATTTATCGACAAAGGCCGGAAAAGAGAAAGAGACAGTCTGGACTGGACTATTCTTTATGGAAATTTTAGAATGAAATATTATTAGGTAAAATTGACACACTACCTTTTGATAATTTTCTATCATTTATAGCTACCTTTTAAAAATGATTATTTGTAGCTATGTTTTTCCAAATTAAGGTATTTTTCGGATGCATTTTATGCTTATAAATACATAGTAACACAGTAAAAAATAAAACATATCCCTTGATTTAAGGCCATAACGGTGGGATCAATTAATTAGCTATTAATTGGTATTTTTTACCATTCCCTTCCACAAAATCAAATTTTAGATTACCTTTCCATAACCATTTTCTATTCCTCCATTCAATCTTCAACATTCAAACATAAAAAATCAAAAATTCAAAATTTGAAAACATTCAACAGCCAATATATTTAAAGTTTTCAATATTGATTTCGCTCTTGATTTACCCATGTATTTGATAGCATAACCAATGTGTTATGTCCCGTATTTTTAAACATTGGGACAACCCGGAGTAACTATGATAATTTAAGGCCAAGACCATTCCGGGAATTGAAGTCGGAACTTTTGACCATTTGATTTTATTTTGAGCTATATGTTATATATGAAATTGTTGGTATTGAACACTTAGGAAAAATTGGGACCACAATTCATAAATTTGGAATTTAAAAATTTAGCCAAAAAAGGCCTTGTGGCCGTGTAAGTGGGGAGTTGGTCCCACACATTGTGTGGCCAATTTTAATTGGTCCAACACATTGTGTGGGCCAAAGACAATAGGAGATATTTTAAGGGGACTTAAAAGATGACCACTTAGTCATCTTTCGCTCATTTCACATTCGCACACTTAGAAAATAAAACAAGAGGTTGAGGAACCAAAACCATGGCTCACGGCCAAGACCATGGAAAACCAAGATCATTTTGAGCCACTCTAAAAATATTTCTTGGGTACAAATCAACTAATTAGAGGTCCCTAAGTAACTTGGAAGCATTGTTGGAGTGATCAAGTCTTTCATTTAAGAGATTTGCAAACCCTAGCCTATTGGTGGATTGAAGAAGAAAGGTGAGTTCTAATCTTGTTTTTGAGTTATAAATGTTGTATGAGTATTGTAGTATGCTAAAATGGATAAAAATCATGAAATATGGAATGTTGAAGTTGGGTCTTGTGTTTGGTATGTGGGTCGTGTAAGGGGTATGAGTGTGTTGTGTGATTGAGTTGATAAATTAGTTCCTTGTAGATTGTTGATTGTTATAGGGTGAAGAGATAGACTAGAACCATCTAAATGTGTATATGTATAGATGTGGGTGTGGCCGTATATATGGTCCCAATGTGTGGCAAAGAATGAATTAATATCGCTTAGCGTCGTAATGGTTATTGTGATGACTTTTATGTTGGAAATGAGAGTTTAATGTCCCAAGTTTGATATGATAAATGTGCGGACTGATTTGAAGAACTTTGTGCATTTAATGCAATCTTTATATATGAGGACCATTAACCTATGTATATGTGTAGTGTGGACGAATGTGAGTCCTATAATATGTCGAAGATCGCATTACTATCGCTTAGCGTTTTAATTGTCGTCGTTATGAATTTTAGTTGGAATTGAGCATTTAATGACTCAAAAATGATGTTGGAATGGTAGGGGCTGATTTAAGGCTTATTGTACGTTTGATGTAATTCGTATATTTTATGAGAATGTTGTTAGTATGGGTTTGGGTTAATAATCGAATGTACGAACGATATTGTGGCTTGGAAGTAAGCCATTGAATTGAATGATTGGAAAGTTGTCGAATGGTGTAAAAGAGAGCTGCTATTATTATTTTGCCTTTCGAATTGATTATCGATGTTGCTAGGTTGATTATTGTGGTTGTTGTTGTTGATTTTGAGCGAGTTAATTTCTCGGGATGGCCTATTTACAGGGGAAAATGCTGCCGAATTTTCTGTAGAATTTAATGAATAGTTGGAATGAATGGCTTAAGTGCCCTTAGCTAATGTTTGGTATTCGTTGGCGTATTTGTAGACCTTGGGGAGCCCGAGGCGTAGATTGGGATTTACTTTAAATTGGCTATCTTGGAGTGCGTACGAGGTATGTAAAGCAACCTTCTTTTCTTGGCATGCCTTAGTTTCACATAGGCTAGATTAGAGCCTTAAGGAAATTCCAAATCCGAAATCCGAGCATGATATGATCTATATGTATATTCCTTGGCACTCTCAGGTATGATTTGATGAAAAACGAACCATTATGTTTTTGAAAGAAGGGATTTCCAAACTTTGTACAAAAAGGTTTCGCTTTAATGAATTTCGTAATTTTTGAATGTCATATCTTTCGCATAAAGGCTCGGATTGTTCCAACATTTCCATAAGAGTTTGCATGATGTATAATGAGTATGTTTTCCATAAGCGGGCCTGATTCGGGTCGATACCCGTCCGTGGGTCCCGCGACCTTCCTTTATGTAATTCGGAGAATCTTTGAAAGAATTTGGTATGACTATTATTTCGATTTCGAATATGATCATTTTTACTTATGTTTGAGTTTGTGATAATAATTTTGTGCATATAACTACTCACGACTCTACTCGTGCATTCTGTTATCCCTTCGCCGAGTCCCGGGCCGGCTCTGTTGTCGTGCGCATTTTGATATACTCCGGAGTTATGCTGTGTTTATGGTTCACCGAGCTACTCGCAAAAGAGGGTCGGGTTCCACCTATATTGTGGTGTTATGTTGTGTATGGCGTTATGTTGTGATGTGATATGTGACGGGGATACGGAGATTTGAGACTTTCTGGTGTTATGGCGCCATCGACGGGTGGGCGACCATATTCTTCTGTACCCGATGCATGACTTACATGTTTTTTTTTAAAGTAAACAAATTTTGATATGTTGGATTTGCACTTATGTTTGATACTTCCATTTCGTTTATATCTCAGATTTGCTTTTTGTACATTCTGCTTTGCATACTCAGTACATATTTCGTACTGACCCCCTTTCTTCGGGGGCTGCGTTTCATGCCCGCAGGTACAGACGCACAGTTTGGTGATCCTCCAGTCTAGGACACCCCCTTCTGCCGTTGGAGTGCTCTTCTCATTTCAGAGCACATATTTTGGTATACATTTTGTTCGTTGTGTATGTACATATTTGTTCAGGGGTACGGCGGGGCCCTGTCCCGCCATATGTTCTGTTGGTCTGTTTAGAGGTCTGTAGACGTATTTGTGGGTGTGTGTGCCTACTTCTGTACAGATGTGTTTGTACGACCCTATTCGTTATGGCAGCCTTGTCGGTGTGCACTTTGTATATGTTTTGGGTCGTTGTGCCACACGTTAGCCTTGTCGGCTTTTGATACATCTGTTAGCCTTGTCGGCTCTTGATATGTTTGATAGCCTTGCCGGCTTTTTGATATATATATATATATATATATATATATATATATATATATATATATATATATATATATATATATATATATATATATATATGTCCGCATATGGTTGCGTTGAAATATGTTCGATACAATTTGATATAGTTTGAGACGGCATATAGTAATTGTGGTCGTATATGCTAATTGTATGTGATCGATATGGATAGGTATGTCAGGGTGCCCAATTAGGGCACCAGTCACGGCCTATGGGGTTGGGTCGTGACACAATGTATTTGAAGTTTCCAATCAAACCCCATGTATTTTATATTAAATCTCATGTATTTGTGTGAGTAACAATTTGCATCACCCAGTATTTTAGCGGTAATGTATTTGAAGTTTTCAATATTGATTTCATTTGGATTTACACGTGTATTTGATAGCATAACCAATGTATTTGAAGTTACCAATCAAACCCCATGTATTTTTATATTAAATCTCATGTATTTGTGTGAGTAACAATTTGCATCACACATGTATTTGATAGATTAATTTGAACAAAATACACAAATATATAGAAACTTACAATGTATTTTCGTCACTCATGTATTTGAAACTAGATGAACTGATGGAATTAATTTGAACAAAATACACAAAAATATAGAAAAACTTACATAAATACACCACCAACCACAACAATTGGTAGTTATGTCATAGAACATACATATATTTTTCATCTTCTCAAAACTCTAGACCACCAAAAAAACCCTCGCCACTGATCAAATGCAACTCGGTCCAAATTTATGGGTACTAGTCCACAACCCAAAAGTCTTGGGGGTGCTAAATTTCAGATGTATTTGTGCACCAGTAACTGAAAGTTACTATGTAGCTATATTAGTTAAATTCAAAAAGTATTTAGTTATTATTAGTAATTAAAACAAAAGATAATTAATATCACTAATTATGTACTAAAAGTAGCTATAACACGTAATTTTTCCATATTAATCGGAAGTAAATCTTTGTGTATCCTTTTATTGTGGGTAATTTAACGCTCAACAAAAATGAAATATTGATCAAAATAAATTATATTTCTTGTATTGACAAAAGCTTTTTAAAATGTTTTGACTAAACATAAATTGCAGCTCTCCCAAGTACTTTTTGATAAGACGTCATTTTAAGAAAAGCAAATAACGAAAGTTTGGTCAAATGAGCATACATGTTCATAGAATTATCATTTGTATATTCCAATTGCTAAATTTCCACTTCCCAGCTATCCTCTACCAAACCCCACGTGATGTTTGAATTTCCTTAGCATGGAATTCGTTTTATAAAGTGGCAAAGAAGTTCAAATATTATTTTATATCACAGAGTTCCAATTGCAGAAGTGATATATACAGGTTAGTCATTATATAGGAGTGTTTTTAGGTAATTTACCCTAAAACTAAGCTTCTCACTTGCTTCCTGTTTTGGTCTGCTTTGAATCTTGCTTCCTTTATGTCAAGCAACTTGCACGGGGTAAAATCGGCCTCCTAGTATCTACGACTTTATTATCAGCATTTAACTTCTTGGTATTAGTCGTATATTGAAGGGCTATTATAATTGTGTTATGCAACAGATGACCAAGTTCACAAAAATATGAAGAAAGAAATAATTACATTCCTAATTTGAATTGAGAATATTCATCTTGATAATACTTAAAAAGACCTTACAAATGAAATATTCTCAAGAGGGAGCGTGACAAATGGAAACGCGAAAATATAACATATGATACTGATGTTCATGTTATAATTAGCCACGAATCCACAACCAACCTGGCAAAAAACCCTATTTGTTTACTATTTACAACTAAATACATCAGTGCATGTCGTTCATGATGACAAACACGTATAAAACAGAAAAAAGAAAGACGTATAAAACTGTTCTTGTATTCAACATAGTGTTATACTCAAGAGTTTTAACATAGTGTTATACCCAACTATTTTCGACAAAAGTTGCAATTTGATTGGTGTCAAATTCTTTCTTTGCAATCATGGGGATGGACCCCCACAATAATTAGCCACGAATCCACAACCAACCTGGCAAAAAACCCTATTTGTTTATTATTTACAACTAAATATATCAGTGCATGTCGTTCATGATGACAAACGCGTATAAAACAGAAAAAAGAAAGAACTGTTCTTGTATTCAACATAGTGTTACTCAGAGTTTTCACAAATATGAGAGAGGGAGAGAGAGATTCTAGCAGGAAATCTGCTACACTGTTCTGAAGAAAAAGAAATGGTACACAGATGTTATCTCCACTCTTATGTGGTGGATAACAGAAACCAAAACCGAACGTAAGAATCTGCAAAACGAAAATAAAGAGGGAGGTGGAAAGATTACATTTGAAAGCTCTAACTCTCAAGCTGCAAATTCACAATTAAAACTACCAAAAGGAGAGATGGAATTGGACTCTACCTTTTGAGTAAATTTAGAAAAGAAAAATTACAAAAGATATATGTAAAAAAAGGGACAAAAAGCTCAGTTGAATAAATACTTGCGAATTGACATAAAGCACCCCTATTGATGTTGCAGTTGTGGTTCCGCTAAAATTCTATTGATGAATGGCGACATGGCTGCAAGTAATGCTTTCGGACATTCCTCGTGTGGAAGATGTCCACATCCAGATATGGCGACTAGTCTCTGTAAGTCGAGATCATTGTCAGATCAGCAGGGCTAAGCATCAAATTTGCAGTTAATGCACAGGAACAACACACAACATGTATGTTTTCCCGAACTTGCACTTTTAGTTAAAAATTCTTGTGACTCCAAAAATAGGCGAAAAAACGGTCGGACAGAAATCAATTTAGTTTCTACTACAAGGGTTGTAAGTATGAATGCTTCTTCATGACATGCACTAATACATTGAACTTTACCATAGTTAGACAAGCAGACATGTGACGAAACCGACATATTATACATATGCTTTTGAGACATATAATGCGAAAAATACGAGCAATAAAGTTGGAACATATAAATAATTCTTTTTCACTTTTTGAACAATGTGTCATTTGTGTTCGGAATATCTGAAAGTGGTTTCTTTTCTTTTAATTTAATAGAGATGGTTGGTAGGGTTTCCATGTGTAAACCACCTAGTAAATGCACATTCTTTATAGGCAAAAGTCATAGATAGCCCCCTAAACTTTGCCACATTTTCCTCTGAGGTACCTAAACCGAGAATTGTACCTATTGGGTACCTAAACCAGTCCAAATTCGATCCTATTGGGTACCTTTTGCCTACGTGGCGCAGCAATTAGGTCCACTTTTTGTTGGGTGCGTGGACAGCCCTTTTTTTCCTTAAATTTTTTTTTCTTGATTAAATTTTTACCTCTTTTAAATAAAATTTTCTAGGTAAATAAATAAAAAATAACCCACCTCCCCCCGTCTGTCCCCTGACCCCACCCCACCCCTTCCCTTTCGCCCACTCCACTGTACGTTCTCCTCTTTTCTTATTCTTCTTCTTCTTCCTTTTTTTTTTCTCTTCTTCTTCTTCTCCACTGTAAGTTCTCCTCTTCTTCTTCCTTTTTTTTTTTCCTCTTCTTCTTCTTCATTATAACACTTCATTTCTTTTAATTATTTATATAAAATTAATTTGTGAATTGGATGTTATTTCTTACCACCATTTTCTTTGTCCTTTTTAGATCTGAAAAGTAACATTACCATCTTATTCACGGGAAAAAATGGGAATTCACCATTACTATGACTTTTTTTTTATCTCACCTTTTATTGGTTAACTTATTTAAAGGTTGGTGGGTCTTGTAAAGACATTGATAGACCTAAATAAGAGAAGAAAAGGGGAATAAATTATTGGTGGGGTGGGGGGACGGCGGTTGGGGGTTGGGGGGGGTGGAGGGGGAAGGAGATGAAATTTGGAGGGGGGTTGTATAATTTATTTTTTAATTATTATTATGGACCCCCCCCCCCACCGCCACGTGTCATGTTTTCATTTGACAAAGTTGCCATGTCATGGAGAGTGTAATACACTCTCTTAATTTTGCTGATTATTGTGAAAAAGGTACCCAATGGGATCAAATTTGGACTGATTTAGGTACTCAATAGGTACAACCCTCGGTTTAGGTACCCCAGAGGAAAATGTGGCAAAGTTTAGTGGGCTATCTATGACTTTTGTCTTCTTTATATGAAGGATGTTTCAGATACGCTTCTCTTAAAATCACAAACTTGAATTGTATCTGTGTCTTCTTGTGCTATGGAAGCTCACCCGTCCAAAACATTTTTCCTATAGTATGTTATCCCATATTGTGTCTTCCAATCTTTTACTTTAACATTCAAACCAGAATGTTCTTTTACTTTAACAAAATGGAATCTCAGAAACCATCTTTAAGAGGTACGCATTCACGAAATTCTTTAATTCTATTGTTTTGCTTTGTGCACCAATAGTTGTAGTGTGGCTTTAAGCAACAGTAATTCTTGCTTTTGTGGTTTACTCCGTTTAGTCTACAACAGTCCATGATACTTTTATTTTCCTTGGATGACGTGTTATGATATTGTTTTCCCAGAGAGTTCCATTTTACGCTTTTAACGGAAATTTTCATATTTAAGAATATACTCCAAAACCCCATCATAGAAGGTCAAGAAGAAAGACTCTCAAGCTTGCTTGAGAAAACAATCCAAAACAGCACTAAGACGAGAAAATCAATTTTGAATTACCACATAGAACAAAACAGGCTTTTAATCACCAAGAATGATAAACTAAAACAACTGTTGAACAGTTCAGTTTTCAACCCACATGGTACAGCACGTCATCAAATTGAGTAAATTATAAACCAAAATTCCTAGAGGTATAGAACTTCAGCTTTTGAAATTAACTCAACGGGTTTTCCCATCAGAAACAACATGTTGCACAAATGCCTAAACGGGTGGTACGAGGTTAAGGAAAACACATTCTTTTTTTTAATCAAGAAGGAAAACACATGCAAAATCATAAAACACAGAAACAGAAAAAATAAGAAGAATCCTTCCATACTCTATCTCATACAAAGCTACACCGTGATATAAAATAGACTACTGCTACAAAGATCAAATATGATGAGAGAGATGGAGAACTCACAGAATTTACAAGTTTTGATGCCATGATTTGAACAGATTTTATAGGTACAAGTGCATCTTCAGCTCCTCCGATCACCAGAACTGGTAAACTTTCAACTGTTTTTAGTAGTTGTGCTGCATTTTCTGGTGAGAGGACTGTTTCAGATGAATGTTTTCCTATCTCATGGAGTGCTTCATCCCATCCTTCCACACATAATGGGGCCTGCTTACACACAGAACCAGAAGGACGATATCATGATCATATCATAATCTATAAATATCTAGAGTGGAAATGTAAGACTGGACGACTTGACATTTGAGTACTCAAAGTAAGAAAACATGAGAAGAAATATTTGTCCGAATAGCGGCCAAACTAAAGGTGTCCTAAGCACCATCAATCTTCTCATTTAAGATACTTCAACTTTAGGTACATATACTATATGATCCAGTGAATTAAGTGTAGATGCATCCTTTACGGTCTCTACCAAGTTGTTAGTCTCTCTACCTTTCACTGTCTTCTCTGTTTTCTTATAAATTTTGCCCCAAAGAGAGTTCATCAGTCAAAAAACAGTAGCATAGAAAAGAAGCCTGTACCTTGTGTACAACATTTAATGGCCTCCCACCATTAGCAAAATTGCAAATGCAGGAACAAATTCTTTGAATATGACAGACAAAACTTTCAGTGAGCACTTTATACCCCATTCTTCTTTCCCACCAAAATCTCTTGTTTATATCAAAATGATAGAATATAAATAGATCAAATCTTCTGGTTTTCTCCTTAAAATCAGAAAATCTAAGAAAGTATTTACTTTAATTCTTATTGTAGCATTTGTCCTGTTTAGTTAATCCTGGTAAGACATATGCTAACACAAGCAATATCAGGTTTAGATCACACAGGTGTGAAATACAAAACGTCCGACTGGAGAGAATCTAAGGAGCACATTAATTTATTCCAAACGGTATCAGTTTTAATCCAGAAGAGCAGTTATTACCTAGTATCAATAAACAAACAGCAAGAACACATTCTATACCTTGTATAGGCTCAAAACATCAGTTGTCAACTTGGTGGCATCATACCATGCACGTCTATTAACAACTTGAGTAATTTCTGTTCGCAACAGTGGACGCACCAAGTGCTTTTTTCCAAGAGAAGTACGCAATAATATCCTTGCAAAGGCTGGAACCAGTTCTCTTGACAGGCTAACATCCAATAATACAATCCCCTTAATATGGACCTAGAAGGCAAAAGCAATCAAGAAGATTAATATTACTCAGGAACACATGCAAAGGAGGTGCACATCATTTACTGGCAACTTGAATTTAAAACTGATTCTAGAGAGCTCCATATCAATTTTCTTCAAATGAAATATGCAATATATAGGTGTGCAAACAATTTCTGAGCCTTGGGGTTTGCTCCCTTTCAAGGTCTCAAGTTCGAAACCCACTGGGTGCAAACAATTACTGAGGGCCATCGGACTGGGGTAAAACCCTGAATTACCCGTGGTGCACTTGCGGGAAACTCCTTGCCGAGGGCCTGTGCACCCCCGGGATTAGTCGGGGCTCAAAGAGACCCGGACACCCGGTGCTTAATAAAAAAAAAAAACATATAGGTGTGCAACTCACTACGGGAACTGAAATTACTCAAGCAAAAATTGGGGCTAATGACATTTTTTTTACGAAGCTGGTGTCCTTGTATCTTACACGCATCTCGACTATTCCTCTGGGTACTTGCTACCTCCCACCAGCACAGGTACCTGGTAAGGCTTCTGTAGAGGTGAAGAAATCCCCTAGAGTTTCTTGCCTCCACTGGGAATTTTTTCTTATTTATTAAATCATGACTTCATCAAGTTTTCAGTTCATGCAGTTCTGATAATAGTAGAGCACACAAAAGTACGTGACAAGAAGAAAGCACAGTCGCAAGTCACTCACATTAATTGACTTAGAAAAAGAAAAAGAAAAAAAGTCGACTCACAATAATCGAATTTGTTGACTTATCCTACTTATCCTAAAAAAATGTCAACTCACATTAATCGAATTTGTGGATGACTGAACTCTTTGTGCAGCCTTCAGTGCAAGCAATCCACCATCATCATGACCAACAAGTACAACTGAAGTAAAACCCATATCCGAACAAAACGAGAGAAGCAGGTCAACCTGAAAAGTTTAAAGTAGGACAGTTTAACAGAACGCCTAAAATATCATAAACTAATGATCCCCCAAACCAAAAGACCCAGAAATTTCCTCATTCTCTGGTGCTACTTAACATTCTCACTTCTTTTCCATTTAATTAATTGTTGTCATCCACGGAAACAGCCTCTTATAGATATGCAGGATAAGGCTACGTACAATAGACCCTCGTGGTCCGGCCCATCCCCCAACCCCGCGCATAGCGGGAGCTTAGTGCACCGGGCTGCCCTTTTTTTTCTTTTCTTTGGATTTCATGCTAAATTTGACAACAGACTTCATTAGAACATACGATCAAAAGCATGAGAATACCTGACTATCAATCTTGTAGGGATTAGGCAATTGATTCTCCTCCCAGTCTCTCTGACGTGGCCTAGATGTCAATCCCCATCCTGGCCTGTCGAAGGCTGTGACAGCACAACCTATCTGTTGGGCTAGCTCATCCATCACATTTCTCCAAGAGAAAACCCCGCCTCCAAAACCATGCACTAGAACAATTCCCAACTGATTATTCCCCTCTACATCTCGTATCGGGAATGAACATCCCGCATTACCAACATCATCTTCATCACCAGTTTCATCTAGGCTGAAACTAGGGATTTCTTCAGACAGAACTGGGGAAGTTGGAGACACATCTAAAAGAGGCATAGAGAGAGTGTGGGTATGAAATTGACTACTGTAGCTCCTCCGAATACGATAATCACTTTTTGATAAAACATGCAACGGGTTAGCAGAAGAAGTCGTGGAAGACAAAGAACGGTAAGTTGAGCCAGGCAAGCAAAGTTTGTAATGAACAGAGAGACCAAGGCAAGAAATGAATGAACTGTCAACATCAGCAAGCAATATAGCAGGGACTTCCCCCTCCTCATGAGCCGATCCTGCAAGTTTTCTCCTAATTTCACTATCTGTTCTTGCTTTACCTGCCGGAATTGGAGATCGTGGTACCTTATTGTATGCAGAGAAAACAACTTTGCAAGGAAGGACCTGTAATTATAGAGGAAACCAATTGTCAAAAACTTATAGGCTTCACCATAACTGTATCATCAAAGGTCAGTGATGTAACCTTGATTCAAAAAAATAGTTAGGCAAAGAGCATGCTCATTTTGTGAAAATTAGAGAATTGTTTCACCCAGAGGGAAACACATTCAAGAAGTAAAAGTTACTAAACAGAGGGCATATTAATAGCTTACAGCTTCTGGGTCAACTCGGTGAAACAAAAGCTTCCTCCTTGCTCGACAGCTTGTTCTGTAAGCAATTACAGTATGTCCAAGAGCAAAAACTACCGAAGAAAGAAACAACACAGGCATCCCCCATGACTTCTTCAAATGAATCCTTTGTCTTGAGATAGAAGATGAAGCTTCAACCTCAAGATATGAATTGACAGAGAAAACACAAGCTTTGATGGAAAGAAGAATAACGGAAATTATGGAACAGAATGTAACTGTTCCAAGGTATGGTCCATGTGAAAGAGCAGGGCCATCGCATAAAGAATAAACACCTATGATCAAAAACAAAAACGAATTAGTCTTGTAGCAAACAGTAACTGGATAATAAACCCGAAAAAAGGTCATTAGATGTTTAAAAAGTTAAATTCAGATCACCCCATCTAGCCATTTTAGTTAAAAGACTACACCTTACGTATTATTAGACCTTGGAAGAAGAAGCTCAAGCCTAGGAGAAATTAATCTAACTACGCCATTTTAGTTAAAAGACTAAATCTTGACAAATTATTAGACCTTGGAAGAAGAAGCTCAAATCAAGGAGAAATTAATCTAACTCAGCCATCTGAACACATGGCAATGGGGAGATAGCCTACTGGTAAACACTCTCAACCTCGAGTCACTAAGGGAGCAAAGCAGGAAAGGCAATTGTTGGTCTCCTAGGTAGGGAAGTTGGTTCACAGGAAAGTGTTACTGAGGTTTACCATATCAAAACTAAAATGAAAACATCTTAAGGGACATCATGAAAAGGGTTTAGATATCCATATACAAATTAAAGATGTTACATTAGGGAACTATAAGTGCAAAGCCAAAATACAACATCAAGCTGCAGGTAATATCAGCAAATAACTAAATTTCAAGTTGAAGCGAGAAAAAAAAAAAAAAAAAAAAAAAAAGCACTCCCTCCATCCCAATTTAAATGTCTTACTTTCCTTCTCCGTCTGTCCCCAAACTCTTTCTACATTTGGTAAGTTTTCCAATTCCAAGATTCTGTATGACAAGTTTAAACCGCAAGATTCTAAAGTCTCACTTTTGCTTCTTAAACTCCGTGCTCAGTCAAACTAAGAAAAAAGGATAAGCAAGTTGGACACAAGTACAGACGCAAATTGTAAACAAGCTTTAATCAAAAACCAACATTTTAGAATTATGTACAGTATGCATTAATCAGAAGAACACTACACTAAACAATCCTTGCTATCATTAATTATTACAACATAACAAACACAATACATTGTTGAAAATGCAAAAAAGAAACCGAGAAATAATGACATACATGTAATGATAAGAGATCTCATGATAGAAACAAGAGGAATATCCGTCAAAGAGCTTTTAAAAGCATATCTCTTCAAATGCTCTTTAAAACTGTAACATTTAACACACGTAAAGCTCGAAATCAACACACTTGGTACCAATACATCACCAATTGCCACAAGTAGTGGTGCTGATAGTACAAGCAACGATGCCAACATTGCCACCATAAAATATATAATCTTCAAAAATCTCTTCAATTTCTCTAACATTCCTTTTCCACCCGAACCCATTATTATCATAATTCAAAAAAGAATATAATATTTTCTTTTTAGGTAGGGCTTGGCGAAATAAAAACAGATCGAAGATGAAATAAATCCACGTGGCAAAGTGGCGGCGGCGCAGCGGCCATATCTCGCCGGCGGCGAATATAACGCCTTCCGGGTCGGGTCAGCGATGATGCTTTGATTAAATTTAAAGTTAGAGAAAAGTTTTAAATGATTTTTCTCCGTTTGGGGGAAATAAAAAGAAATTTCCTCTCTGTTTATGCGTTGAAAAAGTGTTTATATATAAATATAAATTCAGAGAGGAGACTTTTGGTTTATCGCCGGGAGTTTATTTGAACTGTTTCTTTTTTTCTCTCTCCCCTTAGGCTTTTGCCCCCCCCGTGCATGCACCTTCCCCTCTTTGTCTTCGTCTGTGTTGTGTCTTCCTTATTTGTGTCGACGAGTTGTATTTTGCTTTTAATAAAAAAAAAAAAAAATCTTCCCCTTTATTTATTGAGGATTCACTAGTGTACCATTTAAAATTGAGCATTTTTACCCCATTTGTTAAATTTTCGATATTATATTCCTTGATTATTGGAAACAAAAAAGGCTAAACCCATTGGCGGCCCTTGTGGTGGTTCAGATTTTCACTTGAACACCTCAACATTTAGACACCTGAGATAGAGTCTAATTGTATCATTTAGATATTTTTCGCTAAATCAGCCAATTTTACAAAGTATGTGTAATAAACTCGCAGCTGACGTGGCAAATGACGAATAAAATGAGGACATGTGTCTTTTTTAGTAAAATAAAAAAGGAAAAACTATTTAAAATATTTAATAACAAAATAAAAGTAATACTCTTAAAAAAAAACTTGATTTACACCTAATCAGAAAATGACACATTATTAACAAAAAGAAAAAGAAAAAAATGGACACATTGAAAATTCTGAAATGAATGGTTGTTCTTAGTGTTCTTCACAATCTTCATGTTGTTATTATTCCAACCACGATTTTAATCCAAATTTTCAAGAGAAACTCCTCCAAATTTGTTATAACTTCAGCTAAAGATTCCCCACGAAGATCCAATGACAACCCCAACATTAATTTTCAAAAATATTCATCAAATGAATTAACCCATTTAAACCTTCAAGCTTTCTAAAGACTCTATTAAAGGCAAGTTTTTTTTTTCTTTTTAAAAAAAAAAAAGTTTTTGGGAATGTTATTTTTCTTTTGTTTATTAAATATATTTACCAATAAAAAAAATCATCTTTCTTATCTTGTAAACGCTTAGGGAGAGATGGGGTGGTGACGATCTTCATTTTTTCCAGTGGACAAGATATCAATGGTGGAAGATTTGTTAATGGTGGAAGGTTTATTAAATGGAGAAGAAAGAGAAAAAGAATAAAGAAGAAGAAGGAAATAAAAAAGAAAAAAAAATTGCTCTTTGAGCTCTTCACGCGCCAGTTTGGTGTGGAAATCACGCAAGTTGTCAAGTTAGCAAAAAGTGTCTAATGGCACAGTCGAACCCTACCTCAAGTGTCTAAATGAAACAAGGTTTAGTTGAGGTGTTCAAGTGAAAAATCTTGACGACCACAAGGGGCCGTCGATGGGTTTGGCAAAAAAAGAAAAACTACTTCATCTATCCAATTTATGTGATACACTTTTTTTTTTGTCTGTCTCAAAAAGAATGATGCATTTTTATATGGGGAAATAACACTCTATGGCATTTTGGGTAAAGTATTTACCCGAAATGGCCATAGTTTTTTTTTTTTATTTACATTTTGTAGTCTTCATCCCATTTTTTAAAAAAAGTTATTACCCGAGATAGCCACCCCCCCCCCCAAAAAAATCAAACTCGAAGATGCTATTTTTTCCTTCCAAATCTCTTTCTAATGTTGGTATTTTTTTAAGGGTAAAGTGTGTATAAAACACATACATTATGTTGCACTTTTAACACTGTATAAACACTGTATAACACTGCATAACACTGCAGAAGTGTGTATAAACACCTCTTATACGTAATTATACATTTTTATACAAGGTTCATACTTTGTCTACAGTAGGTATATAAAGTTGTATATTATTGTATAAAGTTGTACATTGTTGTATAATGCTGTATATACAAGCTGCGGCCATAATTTGTTGGGCCATAGGTTTGTAATTTAAAAATATGGCTACCCAAATGTAATTTTGTGTGCTAAATTGTACATTACTGAAATTTTCCCTTTTTATATTTAAAAATAATTTAACCTAAAACTTTCTCTTTTATCCTTAATGAAATAATTGACAGTCACATAAATATCTATGACTTATTTTAGACCATAAATTTTAAAATCTTTTTTTTTTTAAACTCCGTACTTAATTAAGAGCCCGTTTGGATTGACTTATAAGTTGCTTTCAGCTTTTTTGAGTGTTTGGCTGGCCAACTTAAAGTCATTTTGTGCTTAAAATAAGCTCAAAAAAATAATGGGTCCCATTTGACTTAGCTTATCAAAAGCAACTTATAAGCTGAAAACAGCTTATAAGCCAAAAAAAATAAGTCAGACTACCCTAACTTATTTTTTTTAGCTTATAAGCTGTTTGCAGCTTATAGGCTTAAGCCCATCCAAACAGGTTCTAAACCATATCACATCAATAGGAACGGATAGAGTACTTTCTTTAAGTTAGCTCCAATGTAAGAGTAATTTAAACTACTAGTGAAAATAGAGGAGTAAATTTGATTATCACCGCACCATGTGAGTCCATTCATTTTAGGTTGAAGCTTCCTGTCACGACCCGCCTAGGGGGCCGCGACGAGCACCCGGTGCTAGTCCACCCGGGTACCCTTTAACTTATACTTATGCTTGCATCTAGGTGAGCCACATCATTAATCATACATCTCTAAGCATCAATCATACTAGTCCCATTGGACGACAACATCTTTAATCATCATGGGCAGCTATGCCACAACAATGTACATGGGCCAACGAGGCCAACAAAATGATATACAAAATATAAGCCGACAAGACCAGACATAACTAACCACATACACGTGACTACGAGCCTCTAAGAGTATAGCATATCACATGAGCGGGACAGGACCCCGCTATGCCCATAACTATGTACACAAAAGAATAAGTACCCAAAAGCTATGACTCCGAATGAGATGGAGCTCTACTATGCAATCTCTGAATAAGTAACTATGAATCCAGTCTGTCTCCCTGTGCACCTGCGGGCATGACGCAGCGTCTACAAATAAAAGGACGTCAGTACGAAGAATGTACTGAGTATGTAAAGCATGATCAACATCAATATAGAAGCATAATAGACAACTTAGGCAGTAACATAGGAGGAGAGACAACAATATCATCATCATGGCACTTACTTGCTTTCCATAGGGGCATTCCGTTTCTATTGCGTATTCGTATACATACATCCACATCCGTACTTAATTACTCTCATAATCATTTACATCTCATATACATAACGTACTCACATATATACATACATATACATAACTTGCCCGACCATGAAGGTTCTGTGTTTCATACATACTTGGCCAACCAAGGCTCAAGGTCATACATACCTGGCCCTACCAAGGCATCAGGGATATCCGTACCATCTGCAGAGGTGTGCGCGCGTTACGTAATCATATACATACTTTATACATATTCATATACATATATTCTACCCGGCGTTATAAGCTCGGGGTTTCATTATAGCCCATCATAGGCACACATACATATAATATCCCATAGGCACCTTTAGCATCATTATTACTATCATTATCATTATCGTTACGTTTACATTATAGGCCTACTCGTCATGTGAGGAGCGTAATACAATCGTAGCACATATCAAGGATCGTGAGCTTATGAGTTCGGAATATCAACCATGTGAAGACAACATACTCATATAGAGGAATTAGGAATTTGGCCAAGAATCATGCCTTATGAAAGAAGGGTTAGCCTTACATACCTTCTCGTCGGACTATTCTACACTTGCACGTTCCCTTCCAATGTTAGCGTTTCTACCTTCATTAATATCATAACAATGGCCATTAGTCATCCACATTATCCACATTTTCCATTCTCCTAAAGTGTCTAGTTCATGATCTTAATACCATTTATAACACATTCATATCACGACACAACAACATTCATGATTCAACTCAAACTATTCCTCAAAATGTCACTATTCATCATTCATGACCCATTTTACCATATTTTCTACAATCCATGTATTTTAACTCTCCAATACCTTAAACATCATGTAAATATCATGAATCTTACCTTAGAAGTGGTAGAAACTAGCCTTAGTTGATAATACTCCTCCTTGAGCAAAACCCTAGTTTTCCTCCATTTGGCTTTCTTGACTTTAGATGATCTTTGATGGGTTCTTACTCTTGATTCCCTTATTTGATGTTGTTGATGGCTAATAATCCTTGAAATCTTGTATAATAAATGTAGAGAGAGGTTTTAGAGAGAGGAAAGAAATGTGGAAATGATTTTGTGAACTTGGTCCCTTATTTAATGACATACAGCTGATCTGTCGGGACCCATTATACGGACCATTATACGGTCCATATAACATTATACGATCCGTATAATCATCCGTGAAATGGGGCTGCCTTGCACCCCTTCACTGTGACCATTTTACGGTATCGTTATACGGTTCGTATAAATTTATACATTCCGTATAACTGACCGTATAATCCCACCAGCGAGCAACCTTCTCTGTGATGGTTTTACGATCCATTACACGGTCCGTATAACATTATACGGTCCGTATAATGAGTCGTATAACCCATCAGTCCACTGAACTTATTCTCGTCACTTTGTTTGATCTCCGATCCTTATGGAACCTTCTTAACACTTGTTCAACACTTCATTATCGATCTAAGGGACATTATAACTCTTCTCCAAGGCATCATTAAGTCCTTGCTAACTCATTGCTCGTAATTCCTTCTCGATACTTATCAAATGCTTTCGCCTTCTCTTGGCAATCCTCTTCCCTCATCTCTAACATCTTTAAAATCTCAACTAGAGTCATCAAATGTCGTTCCTCACTAGTTCGTTCACTTGCGTACCAACGAAAAATTTCCGAGGTGTAACACTTCCTAAATGACACGTCAACTATGAAATCAGTACTCTATCCGTCTCAAAATATTTGTC